>NC_073628.1:5177500-5802500 GCF_029407905.1 Bubalus kerabau
GGATTTTCCACAATGAACAAGGAGTGCTCTTTTCTAAACAGAAAACCCAGGGGGTGGGAGGGAGGTCCAAGAAGGAGGGAATATTTGTACACACACAGACGATTCACTTCGTGGTACAGCAGAAACACAACACTGTACAGCAATTCCACTCCAATAAAAGAAGAGAAAGGAAAAAAACTACAGTCAGGACAGGGAGGTGAGTGAATGCATCCCCCATCCTGAGGGATGGAACAGCAGGCTGGTAATTCTAGAAACCCTGATGTCATGGATTGGGGGGGACCCTGAGCCAGCTGGGCTTCCTCCTGCCCCCACTCACCGGCGGATACAGTGTAGCCTTGGTGCTGGACGAGCTGCTGGACGAGGCCCCGGTGACGTGGTTCCGGTCGTAGAGGGGCACCCCGGCCCGGCCGCCCATCAGGCTCACGGAACTCATCATGGACTTGCCACACGAAATGCCTGTGGGAGGGGGGCCGGCGGGCACAAAGCCTGGTCAGGGGCCAGGGCGCCCCACGGACACAGAGTGCTTTCTCCAGCTCCTCTGCCCAGGAGACCCAACCACGCTCAGAAAAGGAAGCCCCACGTGACGGGTGTCCCCAGTGGGCAACTCAGACGAGCTCAGGTCAAGTCCAAAGAGCATTTCTGACCCCCTCGCCCCGCAGCCCGCCCTGACCGCCCTCTCCACCTCCTTCAGGGCCCTTGCGGGGCTCAGGCTCCTCACCTGTGAAGGGACCGTGCTGGGAGCCGCCGGGGGCGATGAAGTTGAGGGGCACGTGGGGGGTCCCGCTGACGTACTCGTGCGGGAAGGGCCCGTTGGCGCCGGCGTAGCGCTGGCACACCACACGCTGGCACACGAAGTAGACCCCACCCATGATGAAGAGCGAGAGGATGATGCCGATGACCGGCCCGATGGCGCTGCTGTGGGCTGGGCTGTCGTCCGAGGGCAGCTTGGTGATTTCTGCCGGAGGCCGGGCAGGGAGAGACGGTGGACATCAACCCAAACGGAGCGGGTCTCCTGAGGGGGGGCAGGCGCTGTGTGCCCTGGAGGGCTCGTACCCGCCCCGGCCCAGCACCCACTGGTGGAGCTGCTGGGGGTGCTGGGGCAGCACCCCTGAAGGGCTTGCCCTCTCCAGCCTCCCCGCAGCGGCCTCCTGCCCCTCCTCAGCTGGACTGAGCTCTCCCACTGCCCCAGCCCCTCACCAGCGACTCCTCCTATTCACGCCCCTGACCTGGAGCTTCCCGGTCTGGGCTCTAGACTCAACCTTGTCCAAAGAACACTCACTTCCCCATCAGGTCGGCACAACGGTTCTAGGGACAATCAACTCGGTCCCCTCCAGCCGGCCACCCCCCAGAGAAAGGGAGGAAAGCTGCTGGTTCCAGCAAGGAGGCCTGACTATGGATGAAAATCATCCCAACAACTGGGGCCACAGTCACACTGGAGGCCAAAGACAGACATGGTCAGCGTGAACACCTGCCCACCAGAGGAGCAGGGCTCAGAACCCCACTGCTGCCCTCTGACCCCAGACCTCACCCCTGAGGTGGTAGCTGAGGGGCCTGCCCTGGGTTGATGGGATGGTACAAAAGTGCTCAGTGAGTCCCCGGGGACCCCTCCTTCTTCCCCATTCATAAGTCATCTCTATCTTGCAGTCAGAGCTCTCAACCCTGGTTCTTCTGCCGTGAATGAAGGGGCCACATCCCCAGATGCATGGACACATCCCCACTTCCTGGGAATCCAGCTCCCTTCCTGTCTGAATCCGACAGCCTTTCAAGAGCCACTGCCGCCAGGAAGTCTTCCCTGACTGCCTCTGTACCCCGGTACCCCTGACTGTACAGACCGTGTCATTCAAGGGGCATGCAGCACGTGCGTGTACATATGTGTGCATGTGTGCACGCACATGTGTGTTTCTGCACATGGCCACACACGGCTCCTCCTCAGCCAGACAGCAGGCTGCCAGGGAAGGGGCCCAGCCCCGACCCCCTCAGGCGATCTTGTCTGGCAGACGCTGCTAAGTGAGGTCTCTGGGCAGAAACCCGCTGCCTCTGCCTGCCACTCAGGCCCGGCCCACCACAGTCAGCCCCGCCCACCTCTGCCTTCTCAAAGGGGGCCTGCCGCTGTGCCTCTGTCCCAGCTAAAATGCCCCTTAGCTCCGTGTCTCCCTCCTCACAGCTGCCTCCACCTCCAGGAAGGTTTCCCTGACTCCCCCACCAAGGCCTGAGACTCCCGACCTCCCAGCCTCTTCAGTCCTCACCATTTCCTCCCTCTGGACACCACGGTCCTGGAACAGAAGCCCAGCACAGGGTGACCACCCCCCTCCCCCGACCCCGCCCTCTGCAGGAAGCCAGCTCACCGCACATGAGTTCGTCGGAGCCGTCGACGCAGTCCGGAAAGGAATCACACTGCTGTTTGATGAGGACGCACTGGCCGCTGGCACAGCGGAACTGGTTGGGCAGGCAGACGGCTGCAAGGAGGGGCCTTGCGTTCAGAGAGGCTGGAGGGCATGACGCAGCCAGGAGCACTAAGCAGATGACCACCAACAGGTGCACCCAGCCCCGCGACCCCAGACCCAGCAGCAGAGGCCTGGGGTCCAAACGCAGAGCAGGCAAAGGGACCCCTGCGAGGACCAGGTCGGGACACCGTCCCAGCCAAACCAGCCTTCACCCTCCCCTTGATGACCCCCCTTTCAAGGCCTGTGAAATGCTGGGGACGGGCTGGCAGGGAGGAGACCTCAACGACCCAGGGAGGTAATTATTCACCAGGATCCTACCATGGGTCAGGCTTGCAAAGCACCAGAGCTCCCACAGCCCCTGAGCTCAGGCTGTCTCCCAGGTCATGGGGTCAGTGGATGGCCCACAGGAGCCAGGCTCCTAACCAGGCGGGACAGGGGACAGCTGACGCACCCGCAGAGCTCCGGGGGTCAGGAAGAGGGTGCAGAGCTCAGCCGGAGAGGCAGAGGCTGGCCATGCAAGCAACTAGTGCAGCTCTCGGGCTTTCGGGGGAAACGGAAGAGAAAGGCCGGGCACTGCAACTGCCGCTGCTTCCCTGCTGACCTGGGAAGGGCCCCGGCCCCACGAGGAAGGGAGCTGCCTGGGGGCTCGCCGGTCACCTGCCCCCAGTACTTCCTGTCTACGCTCCCCACCTGCCCCGGCCCAGGCACCCCACGCTCGAAACTGGAGACAAGGAACCCTGTCTGTGCAATGAGTGGGCAGATCTCCTGGTCACCGAGCAGGAGAGGAAGCTTCTGAAACGGAGGGTGGAACCCAAAGCCTGCACCAGGGCCTGCTGTTCTCCCAGGGCTTCCTTCCACCAGGAGAAACTCTCACAGTGGGAGAACGGGCGGGAGTGGTTCCTAATCAGGGCTCCTGCCACCCGCCGAGATCTTGGCCACCAGACCGAGCTGGGGCCAACAGTGTAAGGCAGGACTCAGAAAACTCTTCTGTAAGAGACAGATATGTCTCTACAGTAACTACTCAACTCTGCTGTTTTCATGCAACACCAAGCCTCAGACAATATGGAAACGAATGAGCCTAGCTTTGTCCCAATAAAACTTAGGTGGCTAAGTTGGTAAAGAATACCAACTTACCCTGGTGCCTCAGATGGTAAAGAATCTGCCTGCAATGCAGGAGACATAAGAGACAGAAGTTTGATCCCGGGGTCGGAAGATACTCTGGAGAAGGGCATGGAAACCCACTCCAGTATTCTTGCCTGGAGAATCCCATGGACGGAGGAGCCTGGTGGGCTACAGTTCATGGGGTCCCAAAGAGTCAAACATGACTGAAGTGACGTAGCATGAACCCAAAACTTTATTCACCAAAATAGGTGGTGGCCTGGATTTAACCCTTAGGCCACAGTGTGCTAATCCTGGTCTAGTCTCCATCAAGTTCTCAAAGGGTCTGTGAGCTGGAAAGACTTTACGACTGCAGCTTTATGGAAACATTTGGGGGAATGAACCCCCAGGCCTTCATCTTCCACAGAATGGTTGCTTATCATGAGTGGGCAGGGAACAGATAAAATCTGAGTTATCCAAGTACAGGACCCAGTGGCTAAGGGGGTAGCAGCTAGAAAGACCTATTAACAGCTAGCTCAGTAGCAGTCAATACGGGGCCGTAGTGCTGACAGTATGTGGCAGGAACCGACCAAGAAGGTCATTTATAAAAGAAAAAACTCAAGAGGGAGCACAGACATTTGTTTCACTGTCACGGTCTAAAGGAAGATCCTGCTGGTCAGAGTGGACCCAGGCTGACCAGACAAATCTCTCTGTAACTCCTGGTTCAGTGGGATGCTCGAAATCACCCACAAATAAGCATTAACCCACAGACTCGCTGGTGGAGGACAGCACTGCCTTTGGGGATGGGGATTAACCAGGGTGTAAACCATGGAATGCAAGCTGACTAATGCATTTGTCTTGGATTTCTGTAAAATTCTTGACTGAATGAGGGAAGGCAAGATAGATTCTCATAGTCTACCTTCATGCCAAACTGGTAGGGCAGACGCCAGGAGCCTTCAGGGGGCCTAAAACTAACATTTTTTTCCTTCCCAAGGTGAGGAGCCTCGGCAAAGCTTCTACAGTGACCTTCCTCAGGTTCGGCCTGATAAAGCCCAAACTCCAGGAGGGCGAGGGGGTGCCCTAGGGGATGGGCGGAGCCTTGCTGGGGCGGGGCCGGGAGGGCGGGGGCGGGGCCTCACCGTCGCAGTCTGCCTCATCCGAGCGGTCCTGGCAGTCAGCCTCGCCATCACAGCGCAGCCTCAGGTCCACGCACTGGCCCCGCGCACAGGGGAACTGTGAGGCCGAGCACACTGGGCAGCCCTCCTCGTCGCTCTGGTCGTCACACTCGGGGAAGCCGTCACAGCGCCAGGCCCCGGGGATGCAGTCGATCTCCCCAGTAGCGCAGGCGAACTGGTCGGGGGAGCACGTGGGAGGCTCTGCGGAGCAGAGAAAGACCATCATGGGCGCCGGCTTTTGGGCAAAAGTTGGGCGAAGCACGTCTGGCTTTCAAAGTGGGGAATACGCTCAGTTCATACATGCTGTATCCACCTCGTCTCCACTGCCCTGCGTCCTGTCTGCCTTCCCACCTCCAGCCCAAGTAGGCCATGAAGCTGTAGACCCAAAGCATAGGGTATGTGCAGGGCCTGGCTACACCAGCGTGTCCACTGCACCCCCGCCGGAAGTAGAAGGGTCAGAAAGCCAGTGGTCAGCACCCACACCTATTACACATTTGGGGCAATGGGGCCAGAACACTGTGAGTGCCAAGAGAGCCCACAGGCATGGTGGTGGGGGCTGGTGGAGGACCCAGGCCCTTCATTGAGGGGTGGGCTGAGGAAAGGCAGGTGGTAAGGGTACAGGAGGGGGAGCAGAGTCAAGGGGGAGGGGGTTTGAAGGTTCCCCGGTGGAGGGAGTCGTGGGAGGGTGGTGAGCTGAGAGGGTGAAGGACAGGAGGACACTTCCTGCCAGTGGCCATGGTAAGTCATTCCCCCCTCGGGGTCCACTTCTCTAGTGCAGGCCAAGAGTGGACAGTAGTGCTCAGGGAGGGGCACTGGCCTGGAGGCCTGGACACAGACGGGCATGATGAATGCCAGGGTGCCAGCAGAGACACCCTGGAGGAGCCCCTTGGCCCCTGGGCTGCCCCCCTTCCCCGGGCTCCTGTCATCATATCTCCCTCCTCTGCTGGAAAATCCCAGAAAACCGGATGCCCAGAAATCAGCCCAAACTCCATTTCAAGTTTAAGAACAGTCATCAACATCCATAAAATCTGATTAAGGAAAAAGGTATTGGGAGTTCCCTGGTCATCCAGCAGTTAGGACTTGGGCCCTTTCACTGCTCCAGCCAAGGTTCAATCCCTGGGGGGAACTAAGACGCATAAGCCACAGAGCATAGCCAAAAAAAAAAAAAAAATTTAAAGCCATCAATTTCACAAAAGTATTGATTTCAAGATGTACTAAGTAGGCCTTTCAACATTTGGAACCCACGTGCCTCCCCCATAACTGCGGGGTCCACACTGGACTGAATGGGAATGGGAGATGGGGGAAGAGTTATGAGCAAAAATGAACACAATCCCGCTGTTCCCACTGCGTTTGGCCCCAGAGGACACATCGGGGACAAAGAAGCCAAAGACGGATGTGTGTGCAGTGAGCTGCCAAGGAACACAGGGACGCTGGCCACAGAAAGCTGTGTGTGGACGGTGGCCCACGCCCCACTCCTGGACTCCAATCAAAGGCCCTGTGCCTTTGACCGCTATTTCCACTGCCTGGACACCCCCACAGCCCAGCCAGGAGGAAGAGGGTCCATGTGGGGCAGGCTCTGATTTCCTGAAGGGCCCCTAGTCCTGGCAGATGTTGCTGGAGAGCCAAGACCTGACAGGGTGGGGTGTGTGTGTGTGTGTGTGTGTGTGTATGTATGTGTGCACGGACATGGGGATGAACCCAGGCTCCTCTCAGCAGCTGGGCAACCTGAGGAACCTTCAACCTCCCAGGGCCTCCGTTTCCTTGTCCCTAAAACAGAAGCAGCCCGCCTGGATCACCGCTTCCTCCCAGAAGTAACAGAGCCTGGCAAGCATGTGCGCGTGCACATGCGAGAGTGAGCATGTGCGCATGCGCAAGCCCCTGGATGGGCTGGGCTCGCACAGCAGGGGCGCTGCGGAGCACACCCTGGCATCGCGGGCCGCGCCCTGCCCGTCTGGGTCACTGCATGAGGCACGAGGCTCCATGGCACCTCCTGGGGACCTCCGTGAGCCCCTGACCTTCTGAGAGCCCCCAGAGAAGAGGCCAGGGAAGAATGGAGATGGGGACACAGTGAATACAAGCCTCCTAGGCCCTGAGGAAGGGTGAGGGGGCGTGTCCTCCCGTGGGGAAACCCAGGGCTGGGGTCCCAGGGCGAGCTGAGCGCTTGGTGCAGCTCTCTCCCCAGGCCCCGTCTCTTCCAGGGCAGTCTGGATGTCTGTGCGAGCTGCAAAGCCACTCTCAGGCCACAAAGCCATGTGGGCCCTGGGGCCGGAACTCAGAGAAAGGCCACGGGAAGCTCAGGAGAGTTGAGGTGTCCCTGCCAGCGGACAGTCATCAAAGGGCCCCCCTCTTCTTGGCCAGGGTCTCCGGGGTTTACAGTGATGAGGTGGGGCAGGAGAAAGCTCCATAAAGACAGGCCCGTGGTCCTGCTCCCTGAAATGTGCCATGTGTGGGACAAGGCGTGGGGATGATGGGGGTGAGGGTGAGAAGTAAGGGGCAGGGAAAGACCAGCCCCCTGGAGCTCAGAGGACAGGAGAGGAAAGGAACACAGGAACAACATGCCCAAGGTCACCTGAGGACCTGCAGGCAGAGGAGCGGAAGCCCGGGGACTGAGTTTCATCACGGTGTCAATGCCAGTTCAGTCTTTCTATTACTGCTGCCATCTTCATGACTAGTGGCAGCTGGCATTCCCATGTGCCATGTGTCAGGGACCATGCAAAGCACTCGGTTACTAATAACAACCCGTCAGATAAATGCTCTCCGTTTCTCTATTTCACAGAAAAGGAAGTGGACGATAAGAGAGGTAAGTGAGCAGCCCAGGGTCACTCAGCTGGGAAGTGGCAAAGCTGGTATTGGAACCCAGGTCTGGCTGACCCTAAAGCTTACATTCTTAACCACTCCCCGTGCAGCCTTTGGAAAGAAGAGGGTCAAGGGTAGAAGCAGGGGAAAAGACAGAACTACTAAAAAAATTAGACAAATCCATTATCGGGGATTTCAGCACCTCCATCAGTAACTGACAGCAGAAGCAGTAAGGAAGGACAGACAACCTGAACAGCACTATCCCTCAACTGGATCTAACGACATTTAGAGCAACACTCCACCCAACAGCAGATGACGTAGCTTCTCAAGCTCGTAAGGAGTATTCACCAAGGACAGGCCACATGCTGGGGAAGAAAACATATCTGAACAAATTTAAAAGGCTAGTAATCATATGTGTACGCTTAGACCACAATGGCATTAAACTAGAAATCAGGAACAGAAAAACAGCTAGAAAATTCCCAACTATTTGGAAATTACATAACACACTTCTAAATAACATCAGGGCCAAAGAATTATTGAGAACAATTGAAAATATTTGAACTAACTGAAAATGAAAATACAATTTATCAAAATTTGTTCAGTTCTTCAGTCGCTCAGTCATGTCCCACTCTTTGTGACCCCACGGACTGCAGCAAGCCAGGCTTCCCTGCCCATCACCAATTCCCGGAGCTTGCTCAAACCCATGTCCATTGAGTCGGTGATGCCATCCAACATCAAAATTTGTGGGATGCAGCTAAAGCAGTGCTCAGAGGGAAATTCAAAGCCTGGAAATGCATATGTTAGAAAAGAGGACAAATAACAAGACAGTCTGCTTTGAACACTGGATGCCACAGGGACTATGGATTTTTAAAAAATGCCAGGCAACAACCTGGCAGGCAGAGAACCAGCTCCCTGTTCAGTGTCCCAACAGAAAGTGCCAAGCTCACACCTACCACCACAAGTCAGCAGGTTCTGCAGGAGCACAAGGTGGACCGGGCATGAGCAGCGCGGCGTCCCGTCGCCCTTGGCAACACAGATGTGGGAACAGCCTCCATTGTCACGGGCACAGGGGTGGGCTGCTGTGGAGAGAAAAGAAGGAGGGGGTTGGACTCCGCCTCCAGTCTCGGACTTCAGCCTAGAGGAGGGAGGCGGTGAGGGCCAGGCAAGACCTCATAATAACTGGCACTCCCACAGGGGTGCAGTCAACCCTCTCACTTCATTCCCAGGGCAGCCAGGCGAGTCTGTTTCTGTGGACGCTGCATTTTGCCAATGAGGAAGCGGAGGCCAAAAGCACATCTAGAACTTTCCTGACATCACACTCCGCCCTTCTGCACCAGCTCCCACCGTGCCCACAACCGTCATGCTACACTGCCCGCCTGCGTGTCTGTCTCTCATGGTGTAGTGGTGGGCCCCCCAAAAGATATGTCCAGATCCTAACGCCCGGAATCTGAGAATGTAACCTTTACTGGGGAAAAGGGTCTCTGCAAACGATGTGATCACATTAAAGATCTTGAGATGGGGTCTAATTCTGAATTATCTGGGTGGGCGTTAAATCTACTAACAAGTATCCTTATAAGAGAACGCATAAGCGGTGAGGGCTTCCCAGGTGGTGCTAGCGGTAAAGAACCTGCCTGCCAGTGCAGGAGACATAGAGATGCAGGTTCAATCCCTGGATTGGGAAGATCCCCTGGAGAAGAGCATGGCAACTACTCCAGTATTCTTGCCTGGAGAGTCCCATGGACAGAGGAGCCTGGCGGCCTACAGTCCATGGGGTCGCAAAGAGTCAGACACAACTGAAGCCACTTAGCGTGCAAGCAGGCAAGAGGTGAAGGCAGGGGAGAGGCCATGTGATGGCAGAGGCCTCAATGGTGCAGCCACAAGCACACCTGTAGCCGTGAACCGTCTTTGCATCCCCTGGTCCCCATCCCCTCAGCCCCCTCATTCCCAGCCTCCAGAGAGAGCACAGCCTTGGAGGCACCTTGACTTTGAACTCCTGGCCTCCAGAACCAGGAAAGAATGCATTTCTGCTGCTCTAAGTCACCCAGTTTGTGGCCGCTTGTTACAGCAGCTGCAGAAAACTAATACACATGGAAATTAACACAGTAAAGGTGCTGAACCCCGGGAACCTTGGATATTTCAATTCCATTAACCTCCTGTGCCCAATCTCTGGACAATGGTTAGGAGCCTGGGAAAGTGGCTGACCTCCCCCAGGTAAGAGGAAATGGCAAAGCGCACTCTGCTCCTCACCCCTAACCCTGAAGGCAAATCATGGTTTTTTTTCCTCCTCCATCTCAAGGATTAGGTGTTTTTAAAATGGCAGAGTCATAGTTGAGAGCAGAGTCAGCCAACTTTTTCCATAAAAAATGAGAAAGTAAATAATTCTGGCTTCACAGGCCAGGCCACCAGTGTGACCCCCGGTCAGCCAGCTGCAGGGCAAAGGCAGCCAGGACGACAGGGACCCACAAGCTGCAGAGTGCCACCCCTGGTTTAGAGGTTAGCTGTGGGATCGTGTGCGGACGCAGATGGGTGGCCCACGTCCCAGATCAACATGGCAGAGCCCACCGAAGGACTTCCTACGCTTACCCAAAATGAGGAGCCTCTCCATGTCACCCCAGAGCCCGCACACTGGTGCTCACAGACACGTCCCCAGTTTCCAACCTCAAACCTGCTCACTGAACATTTCCTGGCCCTCCCAGCCCTGGTTCCAAGGAGCTGCCGGTCAGTGCCCCTGGCTTTCTGCCAACACCAGTAGGCAGCTGGTCTTGACCTTTGTGGGCTGGGCATTCACCGTTCTGACCATCTGCCAGTGACACCCAGGAATCCGTGACTTGGCTGAGCATGGACTAAGAGGCCAGATGAACACAAGCATGCTAACCCATAGGTATGGGGCGCCTTGGTTATCTAGAAGCTAGTTTCCTGGTGACTTCATTTATCTGGGACCCAGCTGATTACCACAGAAACTGCCACCGAGCAGTCAACAAAGAAGTGGCCGGTTCGGAGGTCATGTCCCTGATTCTGAGCAGGAAGCCTAACAGAAAAAAACCCAAGTGGCTAAAGCCTGGGCTCTGGTTGCAAATTCAAGCCCCCTTGTGTTTATTGGCTGGGTGACAGGGGAAGCAATACCCTTACTGAGTTCTACTTTTGTCAGCTGTAAAATATAATCTCATCTGAAATTATTGTGAAAATAACATATATAAATAACATCATAAATTATTGTGAAATAACATATATAATGTAATAATATACTGAAAACAGGGCTGGGTGCAAAAGAGTCACAATGCAGTGTGGCCGAGGCAACGCCGACAGGGAGGGGCTGGGGTGAGGCTGGGCAGCCCCGGGGCCTGGACAGCGGCCAGGCCATGGGCGTCACAAGACAAGGACAGTGAAGGCCCTGCTCACTCAGCGGGCAGCCCGCTGGGTGCCGTGTACGTACTGAATAAAGAGAGAAAAGCAAGAAGACAGAGACAGGCAGACACTTACACACGCGCACACACACCTCCACATCCACATACAGCCAAGGACCGGGTGGAGGAACCAGAGGTCCTGATTACGGACATCCCTCTCTCAGGCCCCTGGACACAGCCGGGCTGTGGTAGGCAGATCCTAAAATGCCCCCCAAATTCCCCACCCTGCTCCCCAGCTGGGGAGGATGTGATGAGCTATGGTTTTATCACCTTTCTTGGTGGAGGGACGTACAGGTGTAATTAAGGTTACTAATCAGTTGATTCAGAGTCAATCTAAAGGGTGATTCATCTAAAGCTGGGCCAAATCTCATCACAGGCACTTGGAAAGCAGAGTGGGTTCGAGAGCTAGAAACAGAAGTTAGAGCGGTCCAATCTGTTGCTGATGGAGAAGGGGATGGGGTGAGGGCCTGAGGGTGGCCTCTGGTCACCAAGACTGGGCCCAGACAGAGCCAGAAAGAAAACGGCCTCAGCCCTACTCTCGCCTTGGTCCGCCCTCCTCCCTTTCTCCAGGGGTGCCAGTCCAGGGGTCGCTGTGCTCCGTGCAGAGGTGTTCCCTCCCCTCGGGGGCCCCCGCACAGCCCCACTGCCCGCCCCCCACGTACAGAGCTCCTCCAGGCTGATGTCCTCCACAGCATGAATGCCAGTCAGGTGCGCGACACGGCCTTGGACTCGTGTCCGTGCGTCCCCCGTGGTCTTGTCCACACGCTCGATCATCTGCTGCTGGCGGTCAATCCAGTAGAGGTGCTTGCCCAGCACGGTCAGGCCCACGGGCTGCACGATGTTGGCGTCCTCCAGGGTCAGGCGGTTGGCCCCTGCGAGAGGGATAAGCGCCCCCTGAGTGGCGGCTGACCCCGAGAGCTCAGCCCATGCTCACTCTGGGAGAATGGAGAGCTGCCGGGAGCCTGGGGGACGCCAGGCTCAGGCTGGACACGCTCCCTGGAAGCAGGCAGACCTGAGACCTCCTCTCAGTCAGCCCTGCTTCCACCTGGGTTGGCCTTGTAACTGCAGCCGTGGACCCCAGTTGCTGATCCCCTGAAAACACGGTGCCTCCCCTTCCCCCAGCCCACCCCAACTTCTGGCAGAAAAGCCCCTCCAAGCTCTCATTCTTGCTCCTCTCCAGGCCGGGGCCCCCAGACTACGGCAGCCATGGCCAAGCAGCTGTAAGTGCGGGCACTGGAGGCAAAGGGCACAGGATTCCTGCTCCACCCCACACTGGGGACCCCGGGCAGCTGGCTCACCCTCTCTGAACCTCCCTGGACTCTACGGATCAGGAATCATTCAGGTCCCACATCCTGGAATGTGGCTGGGAGACTGTATGTGCCTCCTCGCAGCAGGCCCGCAAGAGACTGTGGCATGTGACCGATGGCCAGGAAGGCGGGCATTCCTGGCGGGTCAGACAGGGTGGCTGCCGAGGGACCAATCCCCAGGGAGGCCCCAGGCCTCGTACCTGACAGGTCACAGCTCTCGATGCGCTTCAGGTCGGCGTCCACCCAGAAGAGCTTGCCCAGCGTGTTGTCCACCACGAGGGCCACAGGGCGGATGAGGCCCGTGGTGAAGAGGACCTCGCGCTCCGTGCCGTCCAGGGCGGCGCGCTCGATCTTGGCGGCACGGTCCTGCATGTTGGTGAAGTACAGGTACCTGTGGAGGGCGGCAGTGAGGACCCGTTGCGCCCTGCCCGTCCTCGGCCAAGCCCGAGAGACCGGCCCCGACCCTGCGGACGTCCGTAAGGCGAGCGGCCGCATGACCCCGGCCCCCGGAGGTGAGAGGTCACAGCCTGGAGGGGCCAGAGAATGTCCCCCAAGACCTCACGGCTACCTGGAACCTCAGAATGTGACCTTACTGGGAAACAAGGTGTTTGCAGATGTAATTAAGGATCAAGATGAGGCCACCCTTGGGACTTCCCTGGCAGTCCCAGATGGTTAAGGCTCTGAGGTTCCACTGCTGGGGGGGTACAGGTTCAATCCCTGGTCAGGGAACTAAGATCCCGCATGCTGTGCAAGGGCCCTCAACCAGTGAGAGTGGCCTTAGGAGAGAAAGAAGAGGCCACGGGACACAGAAAGGAGTCCATGTGATGACGCGGACAGAGCGGAGGGACGCGGTCACAAGCCTAGGAGCACCCAGGGCCCCCAAGCTGAGAGGCAGGGAGTAGGCTCCCCTTCAGACTCCGGCGGGAGCATGGCCTCGCTGCCCTTGACTCTGGCCCCTGGAACCGCAGGAGAACAGGCCTTTGTGTTTGAAGCCCCCGGTTTGTGGTCACTTGTGGCGGCCCCTCCTCTGGTTCCTGAAGAAGCACCAGCACTGACTGAGCCCCCGGTGCTGCACGGCTGGTACTCCCTACTCTCTTCACCAGGAAACTGAGTCCCTGGGAGGTCACGTCACACAGGCAGTAAGTGATGGAATCGGGATTTGAACTCAGGTCTGCACGACAGCCCCTGGGGAGAAGGTCCAGTACACAGTGCCTGGACAGGTCTGACTCTGGCCCTGCAGGTATCTGGGGTGACCACCATGCTCCTGCCTCCCACCTCCAAACGTGCCTAACCTCATGTCATGGGGCTTTGGGCGCCCCCCTGCCCTGGTCCTTTCCTCCAGGACCCTCCACATCTTTCCGCATGTCTCAGCCTACCAGACAACCTGAGGGCTGACAGACAGAGCATCAGGGAGCTTCACGGAAGGAAGAAGCTCCAAGTCAGGTAGTGACCTCCCTGTGGTGGGACCTATGCAAGTGAATAACTTGCCACCACCTGGGATGCTATGGAAGGGATGGCTGTACAGGGTTCAGATTTGATGGGATGGTCCGACACCTATGAACTAGAGCTCACATCCTGCCTGTGTCTCAACAAAGCCCCAACCCCTGCACAGGCTTTCAGTCCAGGCTGTCCCTGGGCGTCTCTGCCTCCTCCCCACAACTGGGAATGAGCTGCTGTTTCCTCGCCCCGCCGACCCCTGGCTGTGGTGGCAGGGACCCTGGGGAGCTCCCGATGGACAGGCATGTTGGGGGTGGAAGATCCCTCCCCGCCCGAGAGGGGCGCCCAGCGCACCCCTACAGGGACAGCCCCCGCACCCGCGCTCAGCGTTGACGACGATGGCCCTCGGCTTGTCGCGGTCCCCCCGCAGCACCACGCCCATGGCGTCCCCGTTGAGCCGGTGGACGTTGATGGTGTTGGTGGCCTCGCATGTCCAGAACAGTGTCCGGCTGTAGATGTCAATGCTGAGGTCGTGCGGCTGCCTGTCCGGGTTCTGGCTTTGGCTCGGAGAGGTCAGAACGAAGGGCTGTAAGATGGTAAAGAAAGAAGCATCTGCTGGAGACACGGCAGGGAGGGCGGAGGCCTCCGCCCCAGTCCACAGTGAGCATCAAAATCTCAACCCTGTTTGGAACCTTGCCTTTCCAACCAGCTCTTGTCCACACGTCCACCCGCGAGTGAAGGGGCTCCCCTGACAGCCTTCAGGGGAGTTCTCGCCATGAGCTCTGGGCCAGGCCCGGCCACCGGTGATGGCAGAGGACCCAGATGGTAGCCACCCCACCCCGGCCGGCCTGGGCCTGCTCGCAGAGGGGGGACCGCCAGGCAGCCAAGTGGTCAGCCAGGATCGCAGGCCCCCGGCTCAAGGCATTGCCTCCCTTCTTGTTTCCTTAGACCCAGGCTTTTGGATTAAGACTCTCAAGTCTTGCTGTCTTTTAAAGTACTCAGGGATTGATGCTGAGGCTGAAGCTCTAATACTCTGGCCACCTGAAGTGATGTGTTGATTCACTGAAAAAGACCCTGATGCTGGGAAAGATCGAAGGCAAAAGGAGAAGGGGGCGGCAAAGGATGAGATGGTTGGATGGCATCACCGACTCAATGAACATGAGTTTGAGCAAATCCTGGGAGTTGGTGAAGGACAGGGAAACCTGGAGTGCTGCAGCCCATGGGGTCGCAAAGAGTCGGACACAACTGAGCGACTGAACAACAACGAAAATTCAGGGTGCCGGGATAATGGGTGTCCAGCTTGGAGGTCCACCTCTCCGTCTCTTCCCTGAGGGCCAGAGGCTGGGGGTGGGGCTCAAGGGCAGGTGAGGGTACAGGGCCACCCCGCAGTGTATCCTGGGAGCCCAGGGGCAGTGTAGGCCCCTCTCAGAGGCTGTTATCCCTCTGGGTCTCCACCCCAAGCCTCTCCCGGGAACTGTGCCCGACTTCATGCTATCTGCTGCATCTCAGGGATGAGCCTGGCTCTCAGAGTCACCGACAGAGAATCCCTTCAAGGGGGTACCTCATTTCATGAACTGATGCCAGAGGAGGAGCACCTCTCATCTCCCTCCCAGGCCAGAGCCCAACTCCCTGGTGGATGTGGTCCCCCTGGGTGCTCAGGTGACTTGACCTGCTGCAAAGGGGCTTCCCAAGCTCCTGGGTTGCTGCCACCAACAGTCTGGATGAAAAGCCCCTTCTCCTGAGAAAGGCATCATCTTCTAATGATGCTCTGACCACAGCTCATTGCAGACCCTCTTTATCTGCCTCTTTTCAGGCATTAATAAAACAAGTCACCAGTGGGGGAAGAGGTGGCTTGCAGGCAAAAGGAAGCCCCCTTTCCCAGGCCCAGCCTCTAGGACCCAGCTGGAGAGGAACCCCCCACCCTCCCAGCCCCCCACACCCGGCAGCCTCTGGTCCAGCCCTGCTGGGCGGCTAGAAGTGTGCCAGTCGCATCTCTGCAGGTAACAACAGCCACATCCTGGGAGCTGTGGGCCCTAGGAGGCAAGCGTCAACTCCAACCAGCACCTTCCTTTCTCAGGAGCCACGGAGCTCTCTGGCCAAAGACCACAGACCAGTGTAGCTGACGGCCTGGGAGTAAAGCAAGATTCCAGCCATCCTGGGAGGGAGATGAGAGGTGACTCCCTGGCCAGAGTCAGGCTCCCCGTGAAGGGTGGGTATGTGGGAACCGGGCACACACTCATCGGAACAACCAGGGGAGAGAAGTACACAGTGTAATGGCACAGCGCCCACGTCCCTCCCGGGCAGACAGGAGCGAGGAGATCAAGCTTACACGGCTGGCCAGTTTCCTAAAGCCCGGACTCCAGTTTTAACATAAGGAACAGCACAATGCCAGCGCAAAAGCCAACTCAATGTCACCATCAACAGCCCGCCCCTCACAGTACAGAGCGGTCCTCAACCAAGTGCCCCAAAAGTGGATGCAGCCCGTGTCCACTGGTGGGTGGACGGATAAGCAAAGCGTGTTCTGTACATGCAGTGGGATGTTATTCAGTCTTAAAGAGGAAGAAAATTCTGATACCTGCCAGGATGAACCTTGAGGTCACTGTGCTCAGTGAAATCAGCCAGTCACAAAAGGACAGACATCGATCGCGCGGTTCTAACTATATGCAGGACTTAAGAGTTGTCAGATTCACAGAGACAGAAAACAGGATGGTGGGTGCCAGGGACTGGGGGAGGAGCGGGGTGGAGAGTTAGTGTTTAACAGGGACAGACTGTCATCAGAGACAGACAGTGGAGACGGCTGTTCAACAGTATGAATGTACTTAATGCCACAGAGCTGTACACTTAAAAATGGCGAAAATGGTACATTTTATATAATGTATGTTTACCACAATGAAAGAATAAAATATTAAATAGAAAAACAAAAGCAGAGTAGATAATAATAAGCTTCCCAGGTGGCACTTGTGGTAAAAGAATCCGCCTGTCAGTGCAGGAGACGCAAGAGACGCGCGTTCGATCCTTGGGTCAGGAAGATCCCTTGGAGAAGGGAATGGCCACCCACTGCAGTATTCTTGCCCAGAGGATTCAGCAGACACAGGAGCCTGGTGGGCTACAGTCCATGGGGCCGCGAAGAGTCAGACACAACTGGGCACCCAACTAATAATGAAGAATGCCATCCCTGGGGTGGGGGTGTGCTCCAAATAATCAAAGCTACAGGAAAACCGAGTTCAGTAGGGAGGGAAATGAACGTTATCCAGATTAAGTGCTCTTCAAAGGACCTTATTCTTCAAAGTCCTCCCCCACTTTTGCAGACACCATAAAAGAATGCAAAAGAACGCGTCTCCCTGGGACTTGAAGGCAATTTGCACCCAGCAACTTTCTCAGCAGGGAAGCCACAGTCCATCAATTAACACTTCACGTTCTCCAAAGGACTCAAAGTCACTGTCACCTGAGCCCGGAGAGAGATGAAAGAAATCCATTCCCACCATCTTCCCCAGGCTCTGCTCCCATCTGGGGACAGCTGGAGCCTCTACCATCCACCAAGGACACACAGTCAAAGGACGGTTAACCTGACACTGTTGCCGGATGACATATTTTGTGCTGCCCAGCTGTACAGGCAGCCCTGGTACCCGGTTCGGGGCAGGGAACAGAAGATCTTCTGAAAATCCCTCCTGACACAAAACAGCCTTGCATGACAATGCCGAGACTCCCCCACACGACATAAGCAATTACAGCAACTACTCAATCGAGAAAGAGACTGGGTTCCGTAGCTCTTGTGAAAGGAGCCTTTCGAAACTGGCATGACCAGGCAGGCGTGTCCTACCGGGGTTCTGGCCATAGTTCCCTGTCACACGGCTGGATACGCCGGATGAGCCCGGAGGCTGCATCGACAACATCCTTCCTGGCCTGGGTCACAAACACCTAACACAGGAAAGCAGTCAGTTCTGCTAGACTCAGGTTTGGAAAACGCGCCTCTGCTCCCACGCTGTGATGTATCAGGGACAACTCCAGCAGAGCGTGGTTTTCGAGTTTGCACAACTCCACCCAGGAGAAACACTAGCACGTGCAGCTGGCACCGCGCTAAGCAGGGGTGAACACACACCTCCAGCGCCCCTCAGACCCCCTGCACCGGGAGCCACACCATCCATGCAGGGGTTTTAACGTTGCGTCCCATCTCAGGCAGCCCTCCCTCCACAGTTCCACCAAAACCCACAAGCCACAGCCCTCCGGCTCCCGTCTCCTCAGCCAACTTCGGGTCTCTGAAAGGTCAAGGGCCGTATCTGCCATAGCATTTATGTACCCAACCATTTAAGGGGCAGGGCGGGGCCCCTGCATCGCCAGGGTCCTCTCTTTTGCTTAGTCTGTCGTTGATGGAGTTTTGAGAACTGCGCTCCTAGTCCCCCACCCCGCCCCATCAGCCCTGAGGTCTGTTCTGCTCCATTCTACACAGTGCAGTGATTTTCAGAAACACACTGCTTCATAGCAGAACTGGCTGTACACAACTCCTCTGAAATAAAAAATAAGCCTAGAATAACCAATACCAACCGTCCTTGTACAAAACCACTGTGGAAAGGGGAAAAAAAAAAGACCCCACGGGGTCTGACATCTACCAGCACTCCATAAACAACTGCCAAGATCCAGTTTCTACACAGAGTCATCATCTCAGGGTTTCGCACGACTCAGCCTGACACCCCACAAGGACATAACTGGGGCCCAGATCATCACCTACCGCCCACAGTGCTCCCCGGCACCCCCTCTGCTAAGAAAAGGGGGCGGCGGTGGCCTGCTCCTTGTGGAAGCGCACCCCCCGGCCGCCCCTCCATACTCCAGCACTCCCAACAGGCACACTTGCCTGGGTCCCATCGTCCTTGGCTCGTTTGATGTTCTGGCGCCCGTCCACCCAGTAGATGAACTTGTCCAGCGGGTCGTAGTCGATGGCCTTGACGTTGCGCAGGCCGTGCAGCGGCAGGATGAGGTCCGGGCTGCGCTGGTCGTCAGGAATCATCCGGCTGATGGCACACTTCTGGCTGAACAGCAGGAAGGTGGTGGGCGCTGGAGGGGGCAGACAGAGGAGGGGCCGCCGGTCAGTGTCGGAGCCGAAGAGGGAGGGGCCGGGGAGGATGGCGTCGCATGCTATGGTAAAAAGTAGGTCCGTGTGTGTACCTACGAGACGGACGTGAAAAACGGCTGGGAAGACACAGTCGATTCTTGGGGGGCGGTGGTGGACCATGAGGAATTTGACTCTCCGTGTTACACGTGTCTCTGTCGTTTCAGTATTTTATTATAAGTGTACGTGTTATTTTAAAACTAGATATCCATTTCTTTTTGAAAAACATTTACTTGGCTGTGCTTGGTCTTAGCTGCAGCCCACCGGACCTTTGTTGAGGCATGCGGGACCTTCAGTTGCAGCATGCACACTCTTAATTGATGCATGTGGGACTAGTGCCCTGACCAGGGGTCGAACCCAGGCCCTAAGCATCGGGAAAGCAAAGTCTTAGCCACTGGACCACCAGGGAAGCCCCTCATTAAAAAAAAAAAAAAAAAAGCCACACCTTTTTTTTGATGTGGACCATTTTAAAAGTCTTTATTAAATGTGTTACAATACTGCTTCTGTTTTATGTTTGGTTTTCTTGGCCAAGAGGCACGTGGGATCCTATCCCCCCAACCAATTCACAACCCCCGCACCAGAAGGCCAGGTCTTAGCCACTGGACTGCCAGGGAAGGCCTCCATTTCTTTTTAGATTATCAAGACTTAAGTTGGAAGGAGCGAAAGGCAGTGAGCCTCAGACTCTGACAAGTGTGTGAGATGCTCTGGTGACTGTGGGATTCTCCAGGGGCTACTATGGGCTCCAGGGAACGGCCGAAAACCATGTGAACAGTGAGACCGGGGAGGGGGGGGGCGCTCCTCGGGGCTGTCAGGACCCAGAACATGCAGAGGCCACTGTCAGCGCTACGGCTGCACCACGTGAATCCAATCATGGCCCTGGATCCGCAGCCGTGGGAGCCGGCACCCAGGTCACATCCCCTGGGGGGTGGATGACCTGCACCTCCATTTGACTCTTCAAGGTTACAGCCCCCCCGGAAACTGGACAACAGGACCAAAGGGAGCCCAGGAAGGGGGAGTCCCAGCTGCGGCCCCAGGCCCATCATGTACCAGCCGAGGACTGCCACCAAGCCCCTCCGCCCTTCGAGGCTGTGGGTCCCGCATCCACACTTTTGGACCGTGGATGCCCAGCCCTCCCAACGCCCAGGGCCGCAAGAGGCTCGCACAAGGCCCCGGGTGACAAAGAGCTTTGTAAGCTGTCTACAGCTGCTCAGAGGCCGAGTCCTAACCAGCACTCTGGTGATGTCACAGGAGAAAAGCCTGCCAACAGGACACGTCTGTTCTCCCTGCTGGCCGTGGGGAAGTCACGCTCCAGCTCTCTGAACCTCGCTTTTCTGAGTACCGGAATGAAAGAAAAAAGGCTGGCCTCATTTAGAGGGTCAGTGTGAGGATCACACAAGTGGATGTGAGGCTGGCAGTAAGGGGTCAGGGCGGGGACCCTGGAGCCAGCCTGCCTGGATTCAGACCTGGTTCCAAGTCTCATTGTTCTGTGGCCTTGGGTGGGTAACTACATGTCTCTGTGCTCAGGGTCCTTGTCTGTGAAATGGGGACAGTGATGTTGCCTGTCCCATAGACTGGAGGATTGCTGCTGCTGCTGCTAAGTCGCTTCAGTCGCGTCCGACTGTGCGACCCCATGGACAGCAGCCCACCAGGCTCCTCTGTCCACGGGATTCTTAGGCAGGAATACTGGAGTGGGTTGCCATTTCCTTCTCCAATGCATGCATGCACGCTAAGTCAATTCACTTGTGTCCGACTCTGTGTGACCCCCTGGACAGCAGCCCACCAGGCTCCTCTGTGAATACTGGAGTGGGTTGCCATTTCCTTCTCCAAGACTGGAGGATTAAGTGCCGTAAAAAGCATTTGGAATAGTGCCCAAATCTATAAGTGACAGAGACTGTTTTTCACAGCCAAAGAGCCTCCCATGGGATGTGTCAGGTGAGGGCTTGGCCCACCCAATCACGTCTTGATGAAGCAGCAGGGCTTCTACCCAGCCCGAGCCTCCAGTAACATGATGCATATGTGCAGTGCACAACCTGCCCAACTGCCCACGTGCACCCACGATGCTTCTTTCTGCCTTGCCTGTCAGAGGCAGGTGGGTCTCATGTGGGAGTGAGGGCCAGGGGGACAGCAAGGCACTTACGGCTGCAGTTGCGGCTGCTGGGGTCCAGGGTGTAATGCGAGGCGCAGCTGCAGCGGTGGCCGCTGGGGACGGCGAGGCACAGCTGGCCACACTGCCCGTTGTTGTGCATGCAGTCGTTGAGGCCGTCCTGGCGGGAGGAGTGGAACACCAGGATGTCCATCACGAAGTCCAGGTGGCCCTGGATGAGGGTGCGGTTCCGGCCGCTGGTCTTGTCGGCCCGCTCGATGCTGTGCAGGTTCCAGTCTGTCCAGTAGATGTAATCGCTGTACTGGGTCAGACCGAAGGGGTGCGGGAGGTCATCCGCAATCACGACCCGCTCCTGACCTGCGTGGAAACACGACGGCGCAGCGTCAGCCAGGGCACCACACGGGCACCAATCCACAGCCTGGCCACCTACGTCGGGCTCGTAAAGCGTGCGAGCACTCTGGGAAATCGGCAGGGCCCACGGAGCCTGGATGTGCGCCTACCCTGAGGGCAGGCAGCTCCCCTCCTGCTGCATAAGAGACGTGCACTGAGCGTTCCCCCAAACAGCACAGATGAGACTGTGCGCAGCAGCAGCTGTGTAACAGCCACAGCAGGAAACAACCCGAACAGCAGGACGGGTTTAACAAAAATGCTACAATCTTCAGGCCATGGAAATGACACAGCAGTAAAACAGAGTAACAACGTGGGTGAGTCTCAGTCATTAGATGGAAAGAAGCCAGATGCTGAAGAGCACACGCCGTACGGTCAGTGATAGAAAGTTCTAGAACGGCACAACTAGAGCATGTAGACAGACGTCAGCGCAGCAGTGAGCCCTGAGGAGGCCGGTAAGATTGACTAAGAGCCTTTCGGGGGCTGGAAACGTCCTTGCTTTGATCTGCACGGAAGCTGCACAGCCTATGTTGGTGCTTCTATGGATGTACAAGTATCGGTATGTAAAAGTTCTCCAACCTGACCACTTTTTTGTACTTCACTATATTTGTATGTCATAAGATACTTCATTTTATTTTGGCCACATCATGAGGCTTGCAGAACTTCAGTTCCCTGCATGTCAACAAAAATTTTTAAATTAAACCTTCTGCCTAGCAGTCTACCACAGGGATGGGAACCAGGCTCTGGAGTCAGCCTGGGTCCCCTTGCTCCTCCACTGATCCCCTGACCTCGGGCAATCTGTGTATGCTCCTTGATCCTCAGTCTCCCCATCTGCAAAGTGAGTATTCTTCAGAGTGCCCTCACGACTTCCCTGACAGTCCAGTGGTTAAGACTCTGCACTCCCAATGCAGGGGGCCTGGGTTCAATCTCTGGTCAGGGAACTAGAAGTCACAAAGTGAAAGGGAAAGTCGCTCAGTCGTGTCTGACTCCTTGCGACCCCATGGACTATACTGTCCATGGAATTCTCCAGGCCAGAATGCTGGAGCGGGTAGCCCTTCCCTTCTCCAGGGGATTTCCCCAAGCCAGGGACTGAACCCAAGTCTCCCACATTGTGGGCAGATTCTTTACTGTCTGAGCCACCAGGGAAGCCCATAAATACTGGAGTGGGTAGCCTTTCCCTTCTCCAGAGGATCTTCCCGACCCAGGAATCGAACCAGGTCTCCCGAATTGCAGGCAGATTCTTTACCAGTGAGCTACCAGGGAGGCCGCAACTGAAGATCCCTCATGCTGCAACAAAGAGCCGGTGCAGTCTAAGGAATTGGAAAACGAAAAGAGTGTCCTCATGGGTACCCATGATACTTAAATGTAATAAACTGTGATTAAAAAATCAGTGAGGTCTGTGATTATCATTGTGATAAATATTCAGTGAGATCATGTAGAATGCATGTAAAATGGTCAAAATGCCAGTACAAAATAAGTGCTTGGTAAAAGTTACGTGCAGGAGACCCGGGTTCAGTCCCTGGGTTGGGAAGATCCCCTGGAGAAGAGAACCGCTGCCCAGTCCAGTATTCCTTTTACTTATTTATCTGTTTTGGCTGTGCTGGGCCTTCGCTGCTGCTCCGGCTTTTCTCTAGCTGTGGTGAGCAGGGGCGATGCTCTGGTTGCAAGTTTCTCTCTGCGGTAGCTTCTCTTGCTGCCGAGCACGGGCTCGAGGGTTCAGTAGTTGCCGCCCGTGGGCTCTAGAGCACAGGCTCAATAGTTGTGGTTCGTGGGCTTAGTTGTTCCGAGGCATGCGGGATCTTCCCAGACCAGGGTTGGAACCAGTGTCTCCTGCATTGGCAGGCAGATTCTTTACCATGGAGCTGCCTGGAAAGCACCCCCCACTCCAGTATTCTCGCCTGGAGAATTCCATGGACAGAGGAACCGGGTGGGACTCATTGGAAAAGACCCTGATGCTGGGAAAGACTGAAGGCCAAAGGAGAAGGGGGTGGCAGAAGCTGAGATAGATAGCAACACCTACTCAATGGACATGAATATAAACACACTCTGGGAGACAGAAGGAAGGGAAGCCTGGAGTGCTGCAATCCCTGGGGTCACAAAGACTCAGACACAACTTAGCAACTGAACAACAAGAAGAAGTTATGAGCAGAATAGCATTCTCCGTCTTCTCCAGGGCTGCCCTCATAGCTCAGTTGGTAAAGAATCTGCCTGCAATGCAGAAGACCCGGTTTGATTCCTGGGTCGGGAAGATCCCCTGGAGAAGGGATAAGCTACCCACTCCAGTATTCTTGGACTTCCCAGGTGGCTCAGCTGGCAAAGAATCCACCTGCAATGCGGGAGACCTAGGTTCGATCCCTGGCTTGGGAAGATCCCCTGGAGAAGGGAAAGGCTACCCACTCCAGTATTCTGGCCTGAAGAATTCCACAGGCTGTATAGTCCATGGGGTTGCAAAGAGTCGGACACGACTGAGTGACTTTCACTCATTCACTCCCTCTTCTCCAAAGAGCTCCACATTCTAATCTCCAGGATTTGTGAACATCATGCCTTACGTAGCTGGGGGCTTTGCAGGTGTGACTAAATTAAAGATTCTGAACTGCAGAGATGATCCTGGATTATCCCAGGACACCCGATGTAAGTACAAGGGTAGAGAGAACAGGACTGTGAGCGGGGCTGGTCACTACAGCTGGTTTTGAAGTTGGAGGAAGGGGCCACGAGGAAGGAGGCAGGCAGCCTCCAGAAGATGGAAAGGCATTGGGCCCAGGCAGCAGCCTCCAGAAGGGAGGGGGCCAGGCCCACACCTTGCTTGGAGCCCAGTGACCCCATCTGGGGATACGGCTGCTCAGGCTAATGCCAGCAGCAGAGGACGTGTCAAATGAACCAGGGTGTGACCACTGAGCAGCCACATGCGGAACACACACACCTGTGGGCAGCTGCTGGGGCTACAGCGGCAACAGGCAGGCTCAGGGCCGAGCGGGATGGGGCGTGGTGGAAAGGGCGCAGAGGGGGGCTGAGCCCCGCAGGAGGGAGAGAGCATGTGAGGGGCCTGGGGACGCTCAACCTCAACCCTGGTGTGGGGTCCTAAGTCTGCCCCCGTCAAAGTGTGTGTTGTGCGAACGCCTCACATATGCTCTGTGCATGCTGAGTCACTCAGTCGTATCCAATTCTTTGTGACCCCCATGGACTATAGCCTGCCAGGTTCCTCTGTCCGTGGGATTTTTTTCCAGGCAAGAATACTGGAGTGGGTTGCCATTTCCTCCTCCAGGGGATCTTCCCAACCCAGGGATCGAACCTGCGTCTCCTGCATTGCAGGCAGATTCTTTACCACTGAGTCACTGTAGAAGCCCATATACACATATGCTCTATTTCACGGTAAAAATGATGCCAATGATGGGAGTCTTCCTGGTGGTCCACGGGCTAAGACTCCACTTTCCCAATGCAGGAGACCGGGGTTCAATCCCTGATCAGGGAACTAGATCCCACACGCCACAACTAAGAGTGCGTGTTGCAACTAGAGATCGAAGGGAGATCCTTCATGCCACAACTAAGACCCCATACAGCCAAATAAATTTTTTTTTTTTAAATGAAGCCCATGAAAACAAATCAGAGACATGTGGACATGCTCCTCCTATGTGGGAGCAGGAGGAAGCGGAATGGAAATCATCCATGGCACGATTTGAAATAATGTTTTGAAAATGATTTTTAAAAAGGAAAAAAGTGAAAAAAAATCCCAGGCTCACAATCCACACTCAGCTCTTACACACAGGCACTCTTCCCACAGGGGCCTCCCCTGTTGTTAACCAAGTGCTCTGGACACGTCTGTGCTGTTCAGCGGGAAACCTGCCACAGCAGAAAAACAGCCCGGCCGGATGCACCCGACTGCCCTCGACCTGAAGGCTTGGGCGGGTTTCCAAGGCTTTCACTGGTTTTCCTCTGAGTGTGTCATTACTCTGGGGTAATCAGGGAGCTTAATTGTTTCAGGCAACCACAGCTGTGCTGCAACAAGTTTCCCACCTGCCACCAGCCTCTTATAACTCCCTGAGGGGCTGGCGTGGTGGCCTTGAAGACACAGTCAAGCCTCGCTCCGGGCCCCATGAACCAGGACAGTCAGTGTGCAGGGCGGGTGCAGCCCACTGCGAGCAGAAACCAGAACACAGAGCTTCTGGCCCTGGCTCTGTTCACACAGTACCTGGGGCAAGTGGTTCGGACCACCAAGGCCTCAGTCTCCTCATCTGTAAAGTGGGCACAACTGTGCCTACCACAGGGGGCGGCCGCGGCGGTAAGGAAGGAAGCCAAAGTCTCTCAATTGCACAGGGTAGCTCCACCAACAGGTACCACCCAAGAGAGCCACCCTCCCCCACCCACCAAGAAGTCCAGTCATGTTCTAGGATCCAATCCTGCCCTCACTGCTAGGTGATATGGAATAAGGTTTTTTTTTTCCCTGGCTTTTAAAATTATTATTTATTTATGTGTTTTCAGTTGTGCTGGGTCTTTGTTGCTGCCTGTGGGCATTCTCTAGTTGCCGTGTACGGGGAGCACTCCCTTCCCTTGTTGGGAGCACAGGCTCTATCTAGTGCATGGGCTTCAGGAGTTGTGGTGCAGGGGCTTAGATGCCCCCCGGCATGTGGAATCTTCCCCGACCAGGGACTGAACCTGTGTCCGTGCATTGGCAGGTGGAATCCTAACCACTGGACCACCAGGGAAGTCCTGGGTTTTGTTTTTAATCTAATCCCAGGGTGTTGAGTGGCCCCAGAACGATGCCTGGTACCCAAGAGGAATTCAGGGTCGGATGGAGAGGGAACGTGTGGTCCTGGGGGCTAAGCAGTGCTCGGTGACCTTACACAGGTCCCGTTACCTCCCTGGGCCTCAGTTTCCCCATCACTGAAAACCTATGCTCTGTGGTGTCAGGTCAGATTAGAATCCTGGCCTGGGGTTGGTCTGGACCCGGCTGTCAGCACCAGGGCCTCTACACAACGGCAGCAGGGGCAGAAAGGGACACCTCTGTGGCATGCTGGGTCAGCACTCGGGGCCTGTCCACACCTTGCAAGCCCGAGGGCACAGTGCCTTGGGGGCTGAGGGTGGCTGACACCCCACCACGGGTGCCCCCTCCCGGCAGGACCCACCGGCTCTCACCCAGCATGTTGGATGACTCGATCATGTTAGTGTCCAGGTCCGTCCAGTAGAGACGCTGGTCAGCGTAGTCGATGGTGAGGTCATTGGCCCGGCCCACCTTGTCCACCAGCGTCATGCAGTTGGTCCCATCCATGAAGGCCCGCACGATCCTGGGCTTGCCGCCCCACTCGGTCCAATAGATGTAGCTGGAAGACACGGGAGCAGGGCAGGTTCGGTCAGCGTGTCCACCCTTGAGTCAGGGCAGGGAGCCTGCCTGCCGCCATCTGCTGGGCCGTGCTGAAGGCATCTTATAGGAAGCATGGACGAGGGGAGACCTGGGAGCCCCCCCAACCCACTGTCCCTCCAGAAGCAGCCACGGAGCTGCATCCTGGCTCCTGGGGTCGCACAGCAGCTGCCCCTGCAAGCTAAGCCCTGATACTCTTGTTCACGTGCACACCGTGGTGGCCATGTGTCAGGACATCCAGGTGGGGACCCCATGTCAGGGACAAATGCTAAGTAGGCTAGACAGGAGAACGTGGGCCAATCAGGGCGTGCAGTCCCTTTCCTCAAAAAAGGAAGAAAACAAGACCCCGAGACAAACAGGGTTTGCAGGGCCGGGATTCGAACTCGGCTCCACCACCTCCACCCAAGGTCCTCTTTCCTGGCTCTTCACCATCAGCTCTGGGGAAGAAACCTCCATCTCAGACTTGTGTTTCCTGGTTCTTTCACTAAAATCTGGACCTCTCCCTATGTTCTGCAGAAATCTTCCTTCCCTAACAGCACGCAGCAGGCAGGGTTTGGGGTGCTCCCTACACATCACTGATGCTTTATGGGGTGAGCAGTGCAGGCAGAGGAAGACTCCGCCTGGCCCTCTGGCCCCAGGACAGGGCCCCCAGGCTGCTTGACAGATCAAAGCATGTGCCTTGCAAGGCAGGTTTCAATCTGCAGCCAAGCAGCTGCACGAGGCCAGGAGGAGAAGCTCTGGACAGGGATCTGGATAGGACTTCTTGGCCCACTGACATGACCTTCAGTCACTGAGCTTCTCCGAGCCTCAGTTTCTGTATCCGTGAAATCAGGTACAGAGACATCCACGCTATCCGTGAAATCAGGTACAAAGACATTCACGCTGGCAGGGCCCCTGGGCGCTCCTACGAGAGGCTCCCCTGGGAGGGCCCGGGTGATGCCTGATACAGGGGCCTCCCTTCCTTCCTGCTTCTGCTCTGGGCCTCAGTGTCCCGACTGTGAAATGAACCAAATGACCCTCCCCTTCAAGGGTTCTGCTGGTCCCGGCCACCTCCAAGCTCACAGCGGTCATTACTACTCTCAGCTGCAGTGTCGACGGGCAGCGGGCAGCCATGTGCCTCGGGGCATCACTGCACTGGCTGGTGTGGAGAGGCGGTGGGGGCACGGGCGCACGGGCTGGCAAAGCGGCCCTTACCCTTTGGTGGGGTCCAGGGCCAGCGACCGAGGGTTGTCTAGATCCCTCCACACGAGGACCTGCCGGAACTGCCCGTCCAGCCGGGCCACTTCGATCCTGTTGGTCCCGGTGTCTGCCCAGTAGAGGTTCTTGCCCATCCAATCGACGGCCATGCCTTCCGGGTAGTCGAGGCCAAACTCGATCACGTGCTCCACGGAGCTCCCATTCATGAAGGCCCGGCTGATGGTCTGGGAGTGGGGAGAAGGAGAGGCCACCCGTTAGGAACCTGAGTTTCAGCAGACGTCTCACCAGCTGATGCTGGAGCGACTGCTGACCATAACCACTATCAGCAACTGACCAGCTACTGATGAGGGGCCAGATCACAGCATTTGAGTTTCTATTCTTTTTATTCCTTCTATCTATTCCCCCTCAACATTCGAGTTTTTAAAGGAACTTTTAAAACAACCTTTTTAGAAGAAACAATTTGGCTATATATATATATATATATACTTTTTTAAACTATGTAAACATATTATATAATAGTACATAATTATAAAATAATATATCATTATATAAGTATATTATATATACATGTCTCAGGACCCTTCAAAATAGTTACATCCTAAAAAAGAAATCCTTGGATCTTTCACCCAGTAATCTTCCTCTTGAAATGTTATTCAAAGGAAAGAAAATACAAAAGAGACTTTATACACAGAGATATCTGTTACTGTGGTATGGTTTAGAGTTGGGAAAAAACTGGAAGGCCATTTAAAATAAGGCAATGATTAAGAAATATATGCACAGTAGAATAATTTACACATTTAAAGAATTATGTCAAAGAGTTTGTAATAGCTTGAGACAAAATATGTTATAATGTGACGAAAAAAACACAGGATACAGAATTCTATGTAGCATATGACTGATTATGAGAAGCACTAACACAGGGAAAAAATGCAAGGAGATACACTAAACGCCATCAGTGGCTGACTCCAAACAATGGGGATGTGGGTGTTTTATTTTCTTCTTTATACTTTTTCTGTATATTTTTCTCTCTTTCTACAGTGAACCCTAGGACTTTTAAAATCAGAAAAAAACCTTACGAACCATGTAATCCCAATGGTAGAATAAAAGGTAGATGACTACATCGTTTCAGTGTCCCGTGCTTTAGAACAGGGGTTAGAGGATGTTTTTGGTAAATATTTCAGGCATCACAGGGTACATGGATTTGCCACTACCTAGTGGCTTCCCAGGCGGCACAGGTGGTAAAGAACCCGCCTGCCAATGCAGGAGACACAAGAGACGCGGGTTCGACCTCGGGTCGGGAAGATCCCCTGGAGGAGGGCATGGCAACCCACTCCAGTATTCTTGCTGGCAAATCCCACAGACAGAGAAGCCTGGTGGGCTACAGTCCAAGGGGTCGCAAGGAGTCAGACACAACGGAAGTGAATCAGCACGCAAGCTCAGTGGCACAACAGCAGGTGCGGACGATGCACAGGCAAACGGGCAGCACCGTTCCAATAAAACTTTACTGACAAAGTCAGGAGGCTGGCCCAAGGACCAGTTTGCCAAACTCTACTTGAGAAGATAAAGGAGGCTCTCCTGTACTTATCCAGGGTATTTGCAGTAGCACCCAGAACAAAGAAAGCTTGTTAAGTAAGCGGGCACTTGTGAGGCAGTGAGTGCGGTGAAGCAAAAGACACATGGGTACATAATCACTCTAGAAACAGCCACCCGTGTGTCCACCGGATCTACGCATTGTAATCATTCACGCTTAGGTATTAACATGGGTTCACTAGTGTTCTATTGGTTTGAATCAATCCACAATAAATATTTTTTTTAATTTTTGTTTTAACTTTTAAAAATTTATTTTTAGCTGCGCCCTGCGGCTTGTGGGATCTTGGTTCCCCGACCCAGGGATAGAGCCCATGCCCCCTGCAGTGGAGGCACAGAGTTCTAACTGCTGGACCACCAAGGAACTCCCTATAGTTGTTTTCTTTTAATTTTTTATACTCAGCCATAAAAAAGAATGAAATTTTGCCATCTGTAACAACATGCACAGACTTGGAGGGCATTATACTTTGTCATAAGTCAGACAGAGAAAAACAAATACTGTAGCATTTCACTTATATGGGAATATAAAAACTGCAACAAACTAGCAAATATAACAAAAAAGAAACAGACTCACAGATGCAGTGGATACCAGAGGGGAGAGGGGAGAGGGGGCAACATCAGGGCAAGAGAGAGAAACGTACAAACTATTAGGGATAAAATAAGCTACAAGGATGCCCTGGACCACAGGGGCCCACAGCCAATACTTTCAGTAGCGATACATGGAGTCTAAGCTTTCAAAAGGGTCAATCACTATACTGTGCACTGGCTACGGACATTGCACAGCAACTGAACTTCAATTAAAAAAACAAAACAAAACTATTGGGACTCCCTGCTGGCCTAGGGGCTAAGACTCCACACTCCCAGTGCAGGGGGCCTGGGTTCAACCCCTGGTTGGGGAGCTAGGTCCCACGTGCTAAGACCAAAGATCCCGCTTGTACAACGAAGACTGAAAACCCCAAGTGCCACAACGAAGGCCTGGCCCAGCCAAATAAATAAATCATTAAAAAAATATATTAAGGGACTTCCCAGTGGTCCAGGGGTTAATACTCTGCTCCCGACGCAGGGGGATCATGCATCGTGCTCTCTCATGACTGGACAGCTAAGATCATACGTGGTATGGCCCCCCAAAAGAAAACCTATCAAAAAAAGAAAACCTTTTTTAAGCCTCTGAGGCGATACCATCGCCGGCAGGTATTCACAGGAGAGGTGAACAGCAGGACACCCCGCCGCCGTACCTTCAGGCTGACGTCGGTCCAGTAGATGTGATTGTTGGACACGTCGAAGTCCAGGGCGGACGCCTCCTTGACGCCCGTGAGCGGGATGGCCACGTCGTTGTTGTTGGTGTCCAGGGAGATCCGGTGGATGGCGGCCCGGCTGGTGAACACCAGGAAGGCCTCGGGCACGATGCAGGTCTTCATGTCGCTTAGCAGCTCCAGGCCGATGGGGCAGCCGCACTTGGTGGCGCGGGGCGTGAAGAAGCACAGGTGGCTGCAGCCCCCATTCCTGTCCGCACACGGGTTGGTTCCTGGACGGAAAGACACAGGTTCTAGACCCCAGTGGCCCTGCAATGGGGGGGCGGTGGCTCCGGGTCATATGTGGCTTCATCTCCCCCAGGCGCCACTAGGGGACAGCAGGTAGGGTTGGTGGAAACCCGGGTCCCCCCCGGCTCCGGGCCCTGGGCCTCCCTGCACACTTGAAAGCCCCCCTCCTCAAGGTCGCCTGGGGACGCCTCGCCCTCTGCTCCCCCTTGCCTGCTGGGCCTGGCCTCCCCGCCTGCTGAGCAACCAGACTGCAGCCCAAGTCACCACCCGGACGGTTCCTCCTCCAAGTCCCCGACATTCTCAGCGCCCTCCACATCTCAGATTCACCCAGGACGGCCCAAGGCGCCTGTTTCTTATTCCAGCAGACGGTAGTCAGCATATATTTTATTTTGGGCCAGCCTGTTAGACTCACTCTGCCGCAGTGCTGTTAAAATTGGCTTTAATTTCGTGTTAAATATTTCAGCTAAAAAAAGAAATCCTCTCTGCCATCTTTCTCAGTAAATCCTGACGAGAGAGACAGAGAAGGTGGGAAGGGACCCAATTTCTCAACTTTAAATCACACCCCATGGAGGCATCATGTTTCTTATCTCTGCGGCTTTATTCTTTGCTTTTCAAACACCCATGTGCTGGTGGGCTTTGCACTCTGCCGTAGATAAAGAAAGTGCTTTCCAAGGCGGCTGGTAAACCAAGTGTGTTGATGCCATCATCTGGACTGAGGAGGGCAGGCTGAGACCAAAGACCTCTCCTGGAGACAGGGGTACACCGTCCCCCCGCCACCCCCCAGGTGCCCCTCAGGCCCTCCAGGCCCGTGCTCAGCTGCCCCTTCTGCCGGGCAGACCCTGCCCCCACCTGCTCCCCAAATTCCACGCTCAAATGCCCTCCCTTGCATTTTAAAGCCAGGCATCCCTTTCACATCTCAGCTCTACTCACCAGCCTGGCAGCAGAGCTCACCCACTGGACTAGAAGCAACTTGAGGGCAAGCCCTGGGGCCTCTCTGGTCAGTCCCCCATCCCTCCCTCCAGCGAAGGTCAACTGAGTGTCTCTGATGAGAAGGTGTAGGACTAGGCACCGGGACCCCAGGTGGGGATGACTCCCTGTCCCTACAGAGCCCACTGTCCCATCCCCGCTTCTGTCCCCCCGGCACAGCTGGACACTGCTGTCCCCAGTATAGACTATGCACTTGCACTGGGAATCCTAGTCATAAAGCGACAAGTCACTGTGTCAAGGGAACTTTCTGCAGATCCCGGCTTTTAGATATACGGTGTGCATTTTAGGGTCCAGCCTGTCACACTGGACAACGATCTCAGCCCGGCCCAGCCCCAGGCGTGAGTCTTGAGCTTGGCCACCCATTTGTATGCCCCAGCACTAATGGGGCCGCCTTGTCATTAGTGTAGAGGGCTGTACTAAGATGCTCAGCCAGAGCCTGGCACGCAGTAGGCGAGTGTTAGCCACCGTGAGAGCAACTACTGCCAGCCGCGCCCACTCACTGTGCCCGGTCCACACCCCACCCCATCACATGTCCTGGTGTTCTCACCACCTCCTGCCCTGTCCAGCCCCAGAGCGGGTGCCCCAGCCCGGCACACACACCCCCAGCTTCAGCCTCCAGCTCGGCTGCCTGTGGACCAAAGGGGAGCCACCAGCCTGTGCAGGGCTGGCCCCCAGCTAGAGGCTGACCGGACTCACCGACGACCTTGGCCACGTTCGCGGCCTTGAGCCCCATCAGGTCGGGCAGCTGGTCGATGATGACGTCCCTGCTGGCCTTGACCTTGTGCACACGCTCGATGCTACGCCGCTGCCAGTCGGTCCAGTAGATGAAGTCCCCCAGCAGTGTGAACCCGAAAATGTGCGGGAGCTTGTCCTCCAGGAGGGTCCGCCGCTTGGTCCCATCGACGTTGATCACCTGCAGGATGGCAGACACGGGGCTGAGCCAGCCTCGGGCCTGAGCGGCCTGGAACGGGCCCCAGCAGCATCTGGCCAGGCCAGGCACCATGGCTCACTGAGGCAGCTGGATGAATGATGTCTTCAGTGATGGTGCCATTCAGGGGCTCTTCCCAACTGCCTCCCTGACCTGGGTGTGCATGCTGTGCTGAGAGGGGCAGGCAAGGCAAACAGGTATCCTCTGCCTCGCCATCGCTGATCGACTGGCCGTGGCTGCCTGGAGTACCAAGGTGTAGGTTCTCCAACCGGGGATAGGCTCATTGATTAGCAATGTCTGCCCAGACGCAGCATGAGGAGGCACTGATCACCAACCCCGACACAGAGCCCAGTTTCAAAAGGCTGGACCATGAATGCACTAACCCAGACAAGGCCTCCCACTTGCCTGTGGACTAATTTCTTGCTCGGTCAGGACCAGGTGAACTCTGAGGACACGTTTGCTTCTAAGTCTGAGCTCAGAGCTATAAGACGATATCCAACCCCAGACATACTTGTTGAGTCACTAAGTCCTACCCAACTCTTTTGTGACCCCATGGACTATAGCCCACCAGGCTCCTCTGTCCACAGGATTTCCAGGGCACAACACTAGAGAGGGTTGCCATTTCCTACTCCATGGGATCTTCCCAACCCTGGGATCAAACCTGCATCTCCTGCATTGGCAGGTGGCTTCTTTACCGCTGAGCCACCAGGGAAGCCCTCCCAGCTACACGCTGGTGGCCGTTGACTCTGAGATGTAAAAGCTAAATCTTCTTGAAGAGTCAGTGCCGATTAAAAGCATCAACCACGAAAGCCACAGATAAGAAAAGTACTGTCAAACATAAGAACGCCTTAACCAACCGAAACACAGAGACAAACAGGGTAAGACGTGCTTGTGATGACAGGCGATCAGCAGAAGCCGATGTGCAAAGGAAGACGATAAAAACGCAACATCTGAACTTTGGGCTCTCAGGCCAGGATCAGAGAGACACGATGAATTAAAGGCAAGTCTCAACAGGCCTCATGCAGCCAGATTATATTTCCAGCTCATCAGAGAGGACCCAAGCCTTCTGCTGTGCAGGTGGCACACGCGTAAGACAGATCGGGTATGTGTTGAACAGAAAAGACTTAGGTCCTCTGTTGTTGGGCAGCACAGGACAGAACTCAAAACTGCTGGGTCAAACGGTGGGGGGCAGGACAGGCAGCTCTGGACCCTGCAGCCAGGGACCCCACCCCTGCTCTGTCCACGGCCGAGTCCCTGCACCCCATGGACCTCAGTCTGTCCACCTGCAGTTAAGGGGAGCAGCTAAGTCACCCTGGGAACTTAACCAAACAACTGTGGCTGGGCCCCATCAGGGGCAATTACATCAAAAGGGGCGCAATGAGCCGCCCAGGTGAGGGACCATCTCCTGTGTCACGAGCTGGCTTGCAGACCTCGGGCAGCAGGATTTCTGGGTAGAGCTCTGGGCTCCACTCCTGGCCCACGGGTTAGCCCCAGAGGTCAGGCGACGGATGCAGGAGCACTCCAAGCTGGTCCAGGGTGCTGGTTCTGGTTTTGGCCCCACAACATGAAGGCACATAAAGATGGTGAACACATGCTTTACAGAGCGCTTGGACCTGGGAAGGGGTCTTGCCTGAGGAAGTGCACAGCAAGAGGAAGAGCGTCTCCAAGAACACACGGCCCGTCTCACACTCACAAACACACAAGCAACACGCTTGCTCCTTCTCTGACACTGAATACCCAGGGTTAGGCAGGGGCTGTGGATACAGATCAGTACAACAAAAACAATCCACGTCTGAAAAGTAAAGACTCCGCCTGCTATACACTGAAGGGTCGGTCAGCAGTATCTCTTTAGAGACCTTTCTCGTCCTTCTCTAGGTCCACATTTTCTTCATTTCCTTTAATAACTCCATTCCAGACATAAGTCAGCACACGTTCTACTGACTGATGTGAGGAAGTACATTTTCCCAGCTTAGGAATGATGAACGTGAGCCCACGGAAGACCCAGGACGATTGAGGGGGGCGGACGCTGCCCAGAAGCACCTCCCTGTTTCTGCCTGCCCCCCCGCCCCATCCCACCGTCTCGATTTTCCAGAACAAAGTGGGGGAGGCTGTGAGCTGCTCCCCGGGGCCAGGCTGGTGGCTCCCATCACAGGCACAGACCCGCGGCTCTGGGCTGGCAGGGCACCCCTCTGCCTCGGAAGCCCTCCCCGCTTCCTCTTTGCACAATTACAGACCCCATGAAACACCCAGCAAGCCCTCCAGCTTGGAAGAACATCAAGACTCAAACACTCAAGAAAATAAATGATCCCACGGCAGCCTTTTTCACAGCACCTTTCAGCACACCTTGACCAAACCCAACAGATCTGTTAAAGTAACTCTGCTGGGCCAGGCCTTTCCCAAATCCTGGAGCAGACGAGTGCGGCCTGTCTACAGGGAGACACATGTCAGCCCCCCAGGCTCCCTCTGGGCCCAACTCAGGGACCCCTACCTTCCCTGGACCCTCTAACGGAGGGCGAGGAGATAGGCATGGGAACCCATCCAACAGCCTCCGGGGTGGGCAACGCATCAGAACAGAATCCAGAAAGAACAAATCCGAACCTGGGAGATCGACAACATGGGGGCCAGAAGAGAGCATGGGAGGCGGACCATCCAGGAGAGGGGCTAGCAAGCAGTTTCTGAAAAGGAGCGTAAATATTTTCAGCTTTGAGGCCATAAGGTTATTGTCACAGAAAAACAGCCATGGAGGGAGCCTAAAATAAGTGTGAGTGCGTCCCAATATCTCAGATATGCAGATGACACCACCCTTATGGCAGAAAGCAAAGAAGAACTAAAGAGCCTCTTGTTGAAAGTGAAAGAGGAGACTGAACATTCAGAAAACTAAGATCATGGCATCTGGTCCCCTCACTTCATAGCAAATAGAAGGGAAGACAATGGAAACAGTGAGAGACTTTATTTTGGGGGGCTCCAAAATCACTGCAGATGGTAACTGCAGCCATGAAATTAAAAGATGCTTGCTCCTTGGAAGAAAAGTTATGACCAACCTAGACAGTGTATTAAAAAGCAGAGACAACCCATGGTGGATTCATGTTGATGTATGGCAAAACCAATACAATACTGTAAAGTAATTAGCCTCCAATTAAAATAAATAAATTTATATTAAAAAAAAAAAAAAAAGCAGAGACATTACTTTGCTAACGAAGGTCCGTCTAGTCAAAGCTTTGGTTTTTCCAGTAGTCATGTATGGATGTGAGAGTTGGACTATGAAGACAGCTGAGTGCCGAAGAACTGATGCTTTTGAACTGTGGTATTGGAGAAGACTCTTGAGAGTCCCCTGGACTGAAAGGAGATCCAACTGGTCCATCCTAAAGGAAATCAGTCCTAAATATTCATTGGAAGGACTGATGATGAAGCTAAAGCTCCAACACTTTGGCCACCTGATGCGAAGAACTGAATCACTGGAAAAAAACTCTGATGCTGGGAAAGATTGAAGGCAGGAGGAGAAGGGGACAACAGAGGATGAGATGGTTGGATGGCATCACCAACTCAATGGACATGAGTTTGAATAACCTCCAGGACAGGGAAGCCTGGAGTGCTGCAGTCCATGGGGTTGCAAAGAGTCGGACATGACTGAGCAGCTGAACAGAATGGAACATGTCCCAGTAACACTTCATTTGTGCAAAAAACAAAAAAATTGGGATTTCATATAAATTTCACATGCCATGAGATACCACTCCTTTGATTGTTTTCATTTAAAAGTGTAAGAAATTCCTTGATGGTCCAGTGGTTAGGACTCAGAACTTTCATTGCTGGGCCCAGGTTCAATCCCTGGTTGATGAACTAAGATCCCACGAGCCATGCAGGTCAGCAAAAAGGTAAGTGTAGAAACCCCCAAGCATTTGATAGTGGCACAAATCAGGCAGTCTGGCCTCCGGTCCACAGTTTTCAACCCCTGATCGAGAAGTTCCCCTGCCCTTGATTTTCAGGAAAGGAAACTAGATGCCTCCAGGAAGTTATGTCCAAATGGCCAAGCCAGATGTGGAAGGGGCCCGCGTGCAGCGTGCTCTCTCTGACCTCTAGGCCTCCAGCCTCCTATGCTCAGCTGACCTCACACTCCAGACCCAGGTCTGGGGTAGGGGAAGTGGCGGGTGGCAGGAAGAACACACCCATCCCCCGACCAGCTCATTGCACAACCTGCAGAACAGCAGCTGTGCGAAGGGAGGAAGGGGGGGCAGACCCCAGAGAAGCCCACCCTCGGCCGTGTCCAAGGGGCAGGACCCACTGCTGCGGGGTCTGCATGCTGCTGCTGCTGCTGCTGCTAGGTCGCTTTAGTCGTGTCCAACTCTGTGCGACCCCATAGATGGCAGCCCACAAGGCTCCCCCATCCCTGGGATTCTCCAGGAAAGAACACTGGAGTGGGTTGCCATTTCCTTCTCCAATGCATGAAAGTGAAAAGTGAAAGGGAAGTCAGTCATGTCCGACTCCCAGCGACCCCATGGACTGCAGCCCACCAGGCTCCTCCGTCCATGGGATTTTCCAAGCAAGAGTACTGGAGTGGGGTGCCATTGCCTTCTCCAGCGGGGTCTGCATGGCCACCCACAAACCAGAGGACCTCAAAAAGTCGCCTGAACTGCACTTTCCTTACACTGAATGCTGTTTCCAGCACTTAGCCATGCAAAGGGGTGTGATTCCCAGGACCAATACTTTGAAAGCATGACTCTTAAAGGAAAAAGAGGGACTTTCCTGGTGGTCCAGTGGGTGGGACTTCGCCATCCAATGCGGGGGATGTGGATTCGATGTCTGGTCAGGGAGCTGGGATCCCACATGCTTCAAGGCCAAAAAATACCCAAAACATTTTTAAGAAAAAGGAAGCAGTGTTGTAACAAATTTGATAAAGACTTTAGAAATAGCCCACATTAAAAAAAAAAAAAAAACAAGGAAAAAGAGTTCTGCTCTCTGATGGAATAACTATACTCACATAAAACCCCAAACTGCCCTGGTTATTTTGATTCACGTAATTCAAAAGATCTTACACACATACCCACACACACCCGCAGAGCTTGTGGCCCCGTTGCTCAGGGGTCCTGCACCCTTCTTCCCCAGGGCTCATGGACCTGGACACACAGCCCATCCATCACTCCTCCAATGAGGGTTTATTCCCTGTGTGCTGGAAGTCACCTCCACCAACTCAGGAAATGTCAGGAGCAGGGGGACGTATGTATTTTCATCTTAGTCTGTGATTCCTCCTTGGCCCGCCTGCCCCCCTGGGGCGGGGGTGATCCCCGCCGGGTACTTCCCACAAGCACCCACCCTGACGGCAGATAACCACCAGCAGATGTCAGCTGCAAGGACACCAGCTCCCCAGGGCCCTGGCTGAGTAAGACATCCGGGTGGTGGTAGGGGGAGCTGCAAGGAGTCCAGGTGATCCCCTAGGGCCTCCAGCAAGTACCAGGTAACCCACACACAAGTGACACTTCCTGCCTCAAAGATGGGCCAAACAGGCCTATGGGGTCGGCCCACGAGACCTCTGCTTCTTGTACCCGGGTGTCAGAACAACCCTGGGGAGAAGTGAGACTGAAAGGGTTATTCACTCAGTCGTGTCCAACTCTTTGTGACTCCGTGGACTGGAGCCCGACAGGCTCCTCTGTCCATGGCATTCTGCAGGCACTGGAGAGTGTAGCCATTCCCTTCTCCAGGGGATCTTCCAGACTCAGGGATTGAATCCCAGTCTCCTGCAAGGCAGGCAGATTCTTTACAGTCTTAGCCACCAGGGAAGCCCCTAGGGAGGAAGCTTTAGAAGATACCGCAAGGCCACAGAGGGCAAGACTCGACCTTGCTCTTATTCAGGAATGGCTGAAACTGCCACCCAGGGACCTTGCCTAATCACGGTGTGCGCACGGGGCTGTGTAAATGCTTTGCCTATTTCAGGATTAATAAAGGGCGGGACTCCTGCCTCTGTGGTCCCCAGCCTTTTTTGGCACCAGAGACGGGTTTCGTGGAAGACAGGCCTTTGCCAGGCCAGGGTCAGGGGATGGCTTCAGCACATCACATTTATTGAGCACTTTATTTCTATTCTTATTACACTTGTGATATATATATAACGAAATCTGCAAGTCCCTTTGCCACACAAGGCTGTGATCCATGAAGGGGTTATGTATTTCATTATACAGTCAAAAGCTCTGGCTGTTCCACATCGTGTACGGATGTGAAAGTTGGACCATAAAGAAGTCTGAGTGCCCAAGAATCGATGCTTCCGGGAGAGAGAGCCGGAGCAGCTGGGCATGTGGCCTCGAGAACAAGCTCTGGATGGATGGATCTGCCGCGGGGAGAACCCTCACTAGGCTGTCATGGGCTTGGCGTCTACCAAGAAGCAAGTCAGAGAGAAAAGGAGGGAGATGCTGGGCCAAAGGGGCCGTCGATTTGAGACTAAATAGGGAGCCAGCAAATCCCAGATACTTTTACCAATAAGGTTGAATCTCGTGGCGCAAGAGAGGAGGGGCAGGTCGGAGGGGTAGGGGCTGGGAGCCTGGCTGGGAGCGGGAAGTGGATGAGAGGCCGGGGCCCCGGGTGTGGCCGGAGTCACAGGAAGGGCTGATCACCGGTGGCAGGAACTTCCAGCCCCAAGGGCTCCAGACTCAGGACAAGGGTTAAGGAGGCGCCGCAGGGGAACTCCAGACCCAAGTCAGTAGGGCAGGAGGCAAAGGCAGCTCTGGGGCTGCAGGGAGGCGAGCCCACACCCACATGCACCCCAGACAGCTCCAACCTTGATTGACCAGCCCACCTCTGGTCCCTGAGGCTGGGGAGGGCGCCTCAGGGCTGTCTCCCCGGGCAAGCCGGCCCCGAACCCATCCCCACCCGCACCCCACGCTGGGAGCCGCCCCGCGCTAAGCCCCCTGAGGGGCTGCTGACCTGGGCTGGCCTGACCCTGTCCTCCAGGACGCTGTCACAGACGAGGCAGCAGGAGGCCCACCTGCAAGGCTTTGCAGCCCCCTCCCCTGCTGCCACCTGACCCCCCTGTCGGGACCCTGTTCCACAAATCCATTCATGTGCCGCCACCACCCGCCAGTGCAGGCCAGAGGAATCCCCACCTCGTGGGCTCCAGGGCTTGGTTCTCCTCCCCACTCGCCCTGGGGGACCCGCCGCAGCTGCCCCGTGAAGCAGGAGCTGGACCGCCGCCAGCTTCAAAGGGAAGCCGGCTGACTCCACGCGGGGCTCCTTTCTGCCGGTGCCCTGGCTCAGAACCCGGAGCCAGGCCACGGGCGCGACCATGCTGAAGAGACTCCCCTCTCCCCTCCAAGGCAACGCAGCCAGACAGGCCAAAGAAGACGCTCGGCGCCTTAACCTCTGGCGGGGGCAGAACCTCTTGGAGACGGAAACCACTGCTGGAAGCCGCCCCGTCACCGGGCTGACCCGGAGGGGCCTCCTCTGACGGTTCCCCGCCCACCTGGAGTCCAACGATGCCATCAGGAAAGGAGACGCGGCCCCTCACCTGAGGCTGTTCTCCCGAAGCCCCGACTCCACAGGACCCTAGGAGGGGTGTCCGCACCTGGGCTGACAGCCTGACCCCCAAGGTTCACGAAATTTGTCCTTTGAGGGGCGCACCAGAGAAGCCGGTGGCTCAGGGGTAAAGAATCCACCTGCGATGCAGGAGACGATGCAAGAGATGCAGGTTCGATCCCTGGGTCGGGAAGATCCCCTGGAGGAGGGCATGGCAACCCACTCCAGTGTTCTTGCCTGGAGAATCCCATGGACAGAGGCGCCTGGCGGGCTACAGTCCATGGGCTGCAAAGAGTCGGACACGACTGAAGCGACTTGGCATAAAGACGGAGGAGCACCTGCTGGGCACATCTACCCAGACGTGCAGCAGAGCTGGTGCTCACTGGGTGCTCAGAGGCAAACCCTGAGACCCAAGTGGGAACAGCCCATGGCAAGAACACACGAGCCAGTCCTCCAGGAACGCTCAGGCCACCTCCAGAAAACTCACCCCGCAGCCCTTCACCACTGAGAAACACGCCAGAAGGGTCTGCCCTGTGCTCCAGGCAGGACCCAAGAAGGTGGAAAGCCCCAGGGCCAGGGGCTGACGGGCCATGCCCCCACGGAACAGCGGGGGACCCACAGTGGGGACGCTTACCTCGATTTTGTCCGTCTTGGCGTCTCCCCAGTAGAGCTTGCCCTCCTGCAGGTCGAGCGCCAGGCCATTGGGCCAGCCCAGGGAGGTATTGACCAGAATGTGCCGCTCCTGCCCGTCCAGGTTGGCGCACTCGATTTTTGGGTTTTCCCCCCAGTCTGTCCAGTACATGAGGCTGGAGAAGAAGCACAGGTCCATGGGGCTGCCTGTCCATCATGTCCCGGGTCCACCCCTGGGACTGAGAACGGTGCCCACCCTCATCACGCCTGAGCCCGTGGGCAGCACCAGGAGCTCCGCGGGGAACAGCACGGGCTTAACCAGCTGGGGCTCTGGGACTGCAGCCATCAGACACCCGGCCGAGGGTCCCGGGGCAGCAGGGAACGCGCGCCCAGAGGGAGAGAGGGAGGCAGAGTGCAACCTCCTTCAGGGAGCTCAAGGGCCCTGTGTGCCAAGCTCAGCAGCCCACAGGCTGTCTATTGGCCCAAGAAACAGCGTGAGATGCGTGTGTGTCTGTGTGTGTGTCTGTGTGTCTGCGTGCACACTTCAGTCCAGGGAAGCATCCAGAACTGTGCCCTGAGCACACCCAGCACTGGGAAGGACCCGACCCCATCTCACAGGGGAGGACACCCTCGAGTGAGGCCGGCAGAGGCACTGACCTGACAGCCTCCATCAGGGCAGGCAGGGAGCAGGTCCCCATCTCCCCAGCCCAGAGCCCGGCTCCCATCACTGGTGACGAGCTCCTGCCTCCTTGTCCCGCAGACCCAGGGGACTGGCCTCTCACGCCCACCTGCCCTCCCCGAGGTATGGTCTTGTTCCCTGGCAGATGATACGGAGCTGTGTCTGTCTGCCGGACGGCCCCACCCTGGGCTCCACGGTGCTCGAGGCTCAAGGTCCAGGCCTGTCCAGCCACAGCCCTGTGACCCACCCCGAGGACCACGCCCCTGGGCTTCCAGAGACAGAGGCAGCTCCACACGGAGCAGGGCCGAGAGTGTAGGCTCCCCGGGAAGATGGGCTGCATGCCTGCCGGCCACCAGGCCTCCTGCAGGGTCAGGTCACTTGGAGCCTTAGCCCCAGGGGAAAAAGGAAGAGCACCCGGAGACCCCTGGGTGCTCTGGTTACCATGCTTACGGCCCGCGCAGCTCAGTTACCACTCCCCCAGCGATCACCCCGGGGCTGTCTCCCAGCGCCGCCCTCCCAGCTCCTCCAGGCCGTGCCCAGGACTCGGGCCCACTGAGGGGGGCCCATCCCACATCGAGGGCCGGGGGCTTCCCTGCAGCCCCAACCCCAGCCCTCAAGAGCTCTCAGGGCTCCCCGCCCCCCATTTAGGGTCTTCCAGTTTCATGTTTTTGGTCATGAAGCTGCAGGAAGGTGCTCAGCTGCTACCCTCTGAGCCGCTGGGGCGGGGCGGTGTCTCAGAAAGGCTCCTACCCTGATGGACAAGATTCACAGAATCCTACAAGGGAAAGTTGGAACCAGACTGCCAGATCCAAGTCCTGCCTCCCAGCTGTGTGACCTTGGGCAAGTCACTTAACCTCTCTGGGCTTCAGCGTTCTCCAATGGACCTACCCCGGCAGGTGAGGGCAAGAGGGAAACGTGCCTGCAGCATGGAACGTGCGCAGAAGAGACTCGGCACATCATGTGGAGTAAGGGCTGCGGTGGCCGTCACTCTCGCCACCACTGCTGGCCCAGAAATTTCATGGTGGACAGCGCTATTTCGCAGGCGAGGAGACTGAAGCCCAGGGTGGGAAATGACTTACCCAAGGTCTCTAGGGTTTTCTATAAACCTAACCAAGCTCTGTGTTGGAGCTTCTCAGTCTGGTTCCCAGATCAGCCCATCACCAGGGAGCTCATTAGAAAGGCAAGCTCTCCTAAACCAGACATCTGCTTCCTCCTGAAGGGGAGAAAGCTCCGGGACCCCCAGCCCCCCTCGGCCCAGCTCCCAGCCTCACCCCATCACGGGGTGCAGCACGATGGCGCGGGGCTCATCCAGGTCCTCGGACACCAGGATCTTGCGGGAGGTGCCGTTGAGGCGCGTCACCTCGATGCGGTCGGTGCCCGTGTCAGTCCAGTAGAGGTTGCGGGCCACCCAGTCGACCGCGATGCCGTCAGGGTCGTTGATCTCGGTGTTGACCAGCGTCTGCGCCCCCGACCCGTCCAGGTACGCCCTGCGGATGGCCCGCACCTCGTCGTCCGTCCAGTAGACGTAGCCCTCCAGCGGGTCGTAGTCGATGGCGATGGCGTGCCGGATGTCGTCCACCTGCAGCACGATGTCCGTGAAGTCCGGCGTGTCCAGCGAGATCCTCCGCAGGTCTGTCCGCCGGGCCAGCAGCAGCACCTCCTCCGCCCCTGTGAGCGACACACACAAGCAGCGGGGTCAGAGGTGGGCGGCACGGCGGGCCTGCAGGGAAGGGGTGGGGGTGGGGGTTGCGGCAGGGGAGGGGCTCAGCCAGGCCCCCGGGGCTTCCTTCCCCAGGGCAGGTAAGGTTAGGGAATATTCACGGGATCTTCCTACATGATCCCTAGCTCACCTGGCGCCATTTCTATCACCGTCTTACAGACAAGACAACAGAGGCACAGAAAGGTTAAGCAGCCAGTCGAAAGCCACACAGCCATCTGACTTCAGCTACTGTGAGAGCTGCTTCATGCTCAGCCCGCCTTCTCCCCTGCAAGCCCCTCTCCTGGCCACAAACAGCCCCAGTTACCAGTCCTGCCCAGGCTCTGGGCTCCAGGCCCTGCTTGCTCACCATACTCCTCAAAGCTCCAACTGGACTTACATGCCACCTCTTCCCCAAAGACCACCCTGCCTCCCTATACCCACCCAGCAAGGCGGCTTCAAGTCCCGTGACCACGCACATCACAACGAGTCCATCCTTCCCAGGTGGCCATCTCACCAACATGGGTAGGCGCCTGGGCGGCAGGCGCCCCTCCTTCCCCTTTGTCACCCCGGCCGTATTGTGCTTTGCTGTGTTATTGATTTGCTGTGATTTCCAATTGGCTTGTTTACGACTTAAGTGAAGCTGTTGTGATCTAAAGGTGAATCTGTTGACATGAGGAAGCCCAGCCAGGGTAACGTCATTGACAACTTTCATGGCTGATAAGTTCAGCTGGTGACGGACTCTAGGCTCTGCTGGGAGGCTTCTTGATAGGGACAATGACTCAAAGGACATTTAGACTCTAAATACTGAAAGTCTGTGAGTCCTGGGCAAGGAGGCTCTTGGCTGACCTACACAGCTCTCCAAAGATCTTGAGAGCTCCAGCCATGGCCAGGCCACTCCCGGTCAGCAGTGCTGTGAAAGTGTGCGGCCATCCCGGGAAGGGAGGAAACAGCTGTTCCTGCCCTGAAAAGGCTCCCCCACACAGACAGTGGGAGAGGCGCGTAAGGGCCCCCGAGTGATGCCCTTGACAGCAGCCCACCTTGCCCACCCAACAGACGCTGTCACCCACTAGCAAGGGACCTGAGCCAGCAGCCGATATGCAGCTTTTAACTGGATGGACTGACTCTACAGAGAACCAACTCGTCGAAAGGCACACTTTAACTGTTCTTGCCTCCCCTTTGCCTGGAACAATAACGTAAATGGTTTTGAGTACATGGATGTGAGAGTTGGACCATAAAGAAGGCTGAGCACCAAAGAATGGATGCTTTCGAACCGTGGTGCTGGAGAAGATTCTTGAGCATCCCTTGGACTTCAAGGACAACAAATCAGTCAGTTGTAAAGGAAATCAACCTTGAATATTCACTGCAAGGACTGATGCTAAAGCTGAAGCTCCAATACTTTGGCCACTTGATGGGAAAAGTCAACTCATTGGAAAAGACCCTGATGCTGGGAAAGAGTGAAGGCAAAAAGAGATGGGGGCAGCAGAAGATGAGATGGTTGGATGGCATCACCAACCAAACTCCAAGAGACACTGAAGGACAGGGGAGCCTGGCGTGCTGCAGTCCATAGGGTCGCAAAGAGTCGGACACGACTTAGTGACAAAACAACAACAATATTATTTCTTTACTGACTTATTAAGAGACAGTATTCCTTACAGTACTGGCTTGTGAACTATTAATAGCATAAATCATAGCTCCCCACAGTGAACCTGTGTTAGATAAGTCATTGGCAAAGACAGTCTCGGTCTCTGAGCAGAAGCTGCCCTGAACAAAACACGTCCTGGATCCTCCCAGGGAGTCATCAGAACTTTCGGCCGAGGTAGCCTCGTGTGCTACTACACAGAGCCTCATGTGTAGGGCTCCAGGGGTGCTGGCCAGCCCTGACCCGGACACCCCCAGAGGCTGCTGGGCCCAGGATGTGGCCCACCCCACCACCACCCGTTCACTCACTCTGGCCCTTTCTGGTCTCGAGGATCCAGAAAAGCAAAAAGATTATGCTCAGAGGCCACCTCTAGCATTCGGGGGGGCCCCTTGCCTGGTCTGACGAAAGGCCCAGAACGGGCAAGGACTCGCCTGAAGTCACACATCAGGGAGGGATGCGGACAGGGTGGGGACCAACCCGGCACTTCTCACTCCAAGGCCCCCAGGACCGGGCTCTGCACCCGACTGCGCGGTCTCCTCATGCCTGGTCCAGCCACAGGCCTCAAACAGCCAATCAGCTTCTTGCCTCAGGGTGGAGCCCTCGGAACCACTGTTTTGCGGAGTGATTCTGGGGTCAGCCCGCCTTGCGTTTCCAGTGAGGGCAGGAACTTGATCCGAGGCCCCGTGTTCGTAACCCGATTCCCCCACTAGAGGGTGTTCACGGACAGCAATGGCTTCACGAACTGAGGGCTGGGAAAACTGAGGCAGATGGGGGAAAACGGGAGGTGCAGGGAGTGCTGGAGAAGGTGCCCAGGCACCCCGCTTCATTGGAAACCTCCCCCGAACTCAGATTTAGCTAGAGGTGCTGATGCAAGTTCTGGCTTGGGGTATGGCGGACAGAGAGGAGGGGAGTTCTGCTGCGCTCCATTCCCAAAATGTTCTAGGAACATCAGGGCTGCTTTTCAAGGGCCAGGTCACGGGCTGCCTCCTCCTCCAGGAAGCCATTCCTGCCTCCCCTCCAAGTGGTCAGAGGGACCACACACACAGGCACCACCCCGCCTACTGCCTCACAGGGATGCTGGCCCGTACCCCACTCTGCTCTCTGCAGCCCCCCAACACAAGGCCCTGCCTAGAGCAGGTGCCAATATCCCAGGACAAGCAGGGAGGACTCAGGGCAGATACTTCCTGGACCCGCTCCTGCTGTGTGATGTGGAGCAGGTCCCTAGCCCTCTCTGGGCCTTGTTTTCCTCATTTGCAGTGAAGAATCAGCCTGACCTGATGGGAATCCCCATCTAGCCCTGACATCAAGAACCATAAACCAAACTCTATGGCGGGTTCTGCCCTAATCTGCCCCCATGGTAGCTGGCAAGAGTGCCCAGAAAATGCTGGTTCCTTAGGGAACCAGATACTCGGTTCCCAAACTTATTTTGAGCCTGTTTCACCCATCCCTGCTCCCATGATTCTACAGACACAGTTATCCGAGATAGCACCATCCTCACACCAACCTCTGAGATGGGTTCATGCTTCGTTTTACTGCAGAGGAACCCCGACACACAGAGGTTAAGCTCCTCACCCAAGGACACACAGCAGCAAGTGGGAAAAATAAGGTACCATGAACACTTCAATCCCCGGAGCTGGCACGTGCAGGAAGCCCACGGTCAGTGCACTGGCCTGTGGGCAGCAGCTTCAGGCCAGGCCCCGAACCAGGTGCTGGGGTTGGGAGTGGACAGAAGAGATACGGGAATTGCCCACAGGGTGCTCCTGCAGTTGCAGGACACAGGCCTTCAGTGAGCAAGACCGTTAATGAACCAGCGCGGGGAGGAAAGCGGGGGTCATGGGCACCTGCGAAGGGGGCCAGCTGAGACTAGGGGTCTGGGGTCCGCAGGAGCCTCTGGGATCCAGGGGCTGTGACCACGGATGCAACAGATTCCAGTAGCCTGTCCCCGATGGGCGCGGAGCCACCGGGGCGAAGGGTGCCCAGACCCAGCCCTTAACCAGTCAATACAAAGCCTGGAGCACACCCCACCATCAGGGAGCCCCATCATCAGTGCTTCTTAGAATCAAGTCTCTGTGGCTGAGGCAGTAATTAAACGCTGGGATAAATCCCAGGTGTTGACTGACTCCAAACCAGGTTTGGGGGTCCTCTGACGCCCCTTGGGTCACGGAGCCTTTGAGGTTTTTAGTTGAGCTTTGCAAAAAAAAAAAAAAACACGCAGAGACCAGGATCCCCAGGAGAGAGCCAAGGTCTGGCCACGGTCAGCCTGAAGCTCTGACCAGGCGAAGCCCAACACGGAGACGTGGGGCGTGCTGTCCCGGGCCAGGTCGGCGGGGCAGCTGCAGAGAGAAGACCACAGAGCGGGCCTGGAGCCTTGGTCGGCAGGCGCTCACCCAGGCGACCTCCAGGGCTGTTCGCAGGAGCTGCAGGTAGCAGCTGGCCTTGGAGTGGGCGCAGGGCGCTGGGCCGGCCCAGCAGGGAGAGAGGCCAACCCCCTCCCTGGGACCAGACGCAGGGCCTGGGGAGGACTTTGTTTAAACACCAGGGAAGTAAACTGTTTAGAAACTTAACAGTTTGGCCAAATGGTTTTCTTTGGGGTTGTTTAAACAAATAGCCTGCCCCGCGGCACTGCCGAAGAAAGTGAAAGCTTCCCTTGCTGGCTGGGCAGCGGTCCCTGGAGCCTCCTCGGGCCTCCTCGGGCCGGCTTCTGACCGCTCCCCTCCCCCCTGCACCCACCCACGCAGGAAAGAGGGGCGCACCCCTACCTTGGGGTCAGGCATCGGGCTCGGGACACAGCCCTCCCCGACAGAGTGTTCTCCTCAAAATGGAAAAGCAGACTGGAGGGAGAGCCCGATGCCAGGGACACGTCCAGTTCAAGCCCTCCTCCCTGACAACATAGCATCCAGACCGGGCTACTGTCCCCACAGATGAGTGGTGCAGTCACACCCCCCGCAAACTGGGCAGCTCTTATCAGCAGAGACTGCTTCTCTGACAGTCCCGGAGGCCAGAAGTCAAAAGTCAAGGTGCGGAGGACTTCCCTGGTGGTCCAGTGGCTAACACTCTGCACTCCCAATGCAGGGGGCCCAGGTTCGATCCCTGGTAGGGGAGCTAGATCCCACACACTGCAACTAAGACCCGGCACAGCCAAATCAGTAAAATAAATAAAATAAATATCAATCCATCAATAAAATAAACATTCATACATAAATAAATTAAATATTAAAAATCAAGGTGCTGGCAGGGCCAAGCTCCCACGAAAGACTCTGGGAAGAACCGTTCTCAGCCTCTTCCAGCTTCTGGTCGTTGTCAGCAATCCCAGACGGCCCCTGGTCTGTGGCTGCTTGCCTCCGTCTTAACACACCCTCCTCCCCCGGGCTCTGTGTCTAAGCCTCCCTCTGAGAAGATGACTGGTCCCCGGGTGTCGGGCCCATCCAAACACAGCACGACCTTGTCTTGGTTCCTGCTGCAGGGACTATTTCCTAATCAGGTCACATCTATAGGCTCCAAGGCTGGGGGCTTCACCGTTGTCTTTTGTGGGGGCTGTGATTCTGTTCCCAACAGTTGGGGAGCACGGGGCAGGGGGACACTTTCCATAGAAGGACGGGTTCAAGGGCAGGAACTCCAGACACAGGAATGCTGCAAAGGCCGCTCTGCAGCCCCGCAGGCAGGCATGGGGCAACCCTCCACCACCCCCTTCCCGTGGGGTCTGATCTGAGCTCGGAGGCTGGGTACCCGCCAAGGGTGGCCCAGCAGACCACGCCTCTACCCTGAATACCTTCTGCACGCTGGATGTCGGGGCAGCTCTGAGCCCACCCCTGTCTGCAAGGAAGCCTCATGGAAAGGGCAGGCCATGAGGGCAGCAGAGCCCGGCCAGGAGACACACAGAGCCCCCAGGGACAGAGGCCAGAGGAAGCCCCTATGACCAGCGTCATCTCCGCACCCTCCGGCCTGCCTTCCAGTCCCCACAGGGCTCTGGGCGCCTTCCATCCACGGGCAGGCGGCAAACGCTCCGGGCTCTGCAAGGCCACGGCCGCCTCTCACGGCCCCTCGGCTCCACCACCGTGTAGAAGCTGCCACAGTTGACGCGTCAGCAAAGGTGTGCAAGCAAAGCGTCCTATGTGGGCGCCAAACCCTGAAGGTCCTACCACTTTCCCAGGTCACCAAACACTCCTCTCGTGACCATCGTTCAACCGTGTAAAGACCGAACTTAGCCCACAGCTGCCCCCAAACAGGCCGCGAGCCATCTGGCCAAGGGGTGGGGCTGGGGGTTTGCTAGTCCTTGCGTGGGACAGTACGCGTGACTTTTACGGTATCAGAACCATAGTCTGACGACACAGGAAATCACATCGGGACGGAGGCGGACACAGAGCGACGCCAAGTGCTCTCCACTCCACTCCCCTGTAAACCTAAAACTGCCTGAAAAATAAAGTCCGTTAAGTATTTTAAAGAAAGTTAAAAGGCATATAAATCAATAAGAAAACTACCCAACAATAAGACCCCAACAATAAACGGGCCAAGACCATAAATACAAACTAACAGAAGACAAAAAACACAATCAATAAACACGACAAACGGGTAACTTCTTGGTAACTTGACCATTTGAGCCACCAGGGACGCCCAAGCAGTTAGTCGCTCAATTGTGTCTGACTCTGTGAACTCATGAACTGTAGCCCACCAGGCTCCTCTGTCCGTGGAATTCTCCAGGGGATTCTCCTGACCCAGGGATCGAAGCCGGGTCGCCTGCGTTGCAGGAGGATTCTTGCAGGTAGAAGTGAGAGGCCTGTTGCTACCAGCTGGGGCAGTATGTCCCGTCCTCCCAGGGGACTGTCCCCGGCACACTTCCTGGATGGCAGTGTGGCTTAGGGGCCCTCTGACCAGGCAACTTCCCCTCCGAGAAGCCAGCCCAAAGCAGCAGCTAGAAATGCACACAGGTTCTCCATCACAGAGGGTCCCCAAGGCTTCGTGAAAACACCAAAACCCAAACCCGAAAGGAAGAACCCGTAAAGAACCTAGAGATCTCACTAAAGGAAAAAAAAGTGAAAGTGAAATTGCTCAGTCGTGTCCGACTCTTTTCGACCCTGTGGATGGTAGCCCACCAGGCATCTCTGTCCTTGGGATTCTCCAGGCAAGAGTACCACAGTGGGTTGCCTTTTCCTACTCCAGGGGATCTTCCCGAGCCAGGGATCGAGCCCGGGTCCCACGCATTGCAGGCAGATGCTTTACCCTCTGGGCCACCAGGAAAGCATTACATATATGAACGGGCTGGAGTCCAGGTCAGTGGTTACACAAGCCCCAACGGCACCCTCTGGAGAAGGCGGGGCCAGGACAGGCTGGGGAGCGGGAAAGTCAGCGTGATGCTACTACACACACGATCCGAACAAATCACATAAGATGTGAATGCAGGCACAGGAGAAAGGACAGGGTGCTCCCTCTGCCCTGGTGGTCCAGTGGTTAAGACGCCTCGCTTCCATTGTAGGCAGCATGGATTTGATCACTGGTCAAGAAACGAAGATCCCACATGCGACAGCCAAAAAAATAAATAAATAAAAGGACAAGAAACACACTTCAAAATATTAACAGCAGCTATCTCTGCTGCTGCTGCTGCTAAGTTGCTTCAGTCGTGTCCGACTCTGTGCAACCCCATAGACGGCAGCCCGCCAGGCTCCCCCATCCCTGGGATTCTCCAGGCAAGAACACTCTCGGTGGCAAAATTATGAGAGTTTTTTATTTTCTCCAGTTATTTTTTATGTTTTCCTTTCTACAGCGAACACAAATGTCACTTCAAAACAAGAAAAACAAAGGCTTTAAAAAATGATGCACAAGTTTCTCCCGAGGGGATCTCACAGACTAGGTGGGGTGATGGTCTTCATTCCGGGGACCCACGATGGCTTTCTCAAGGGTGACCTGGCAGGGAGTGCCCTAGCTCTCCACTAAATTGCCACAGGGGTAGGGGGGTTGGGGGGAGATATATTCGGCCTCCAGGTTCTGAGCTGTTTGAGCTGAAGAACAGGAGAAGGAAGGGATGGGGAAGAAGCGTCCACAGCCCTGGCAGACCAGGAGGACACTGCTGGGGGCGGTCGCCCAGGGTGGGGACCACCTGAAAGGGCCTCAGGGTTAACCCCTTCCACACCTCAACTCGGAAAACGGACTTTTCACAATGGGCAAAACAAGAGTGCATCCCAGGGCCTGGACTGACCACATCACCACACACAGAAGGGGTGGGGCCTGTGAGTTCCCCGTCCCCCAACCCAGCAGGCAGGGTGGACAGCACCCTGTCCCCCGCTGAACCACCTGCAGCTCCAAGGTCACAGCCCCCCACGGGAAGGACGAGGTTCACATCTCAAGGCTCCCCCAAGGCCGCACCACCCCCGAAGGCTCCTCCTGCCAGAGATGCCTCTCCGCCTGCCTGACGCGTCCTCAGCCCCCGTCCCGTCTCTCGTGTCCATCTCCCCTCGCTGCCCCCACGGGAGGCAGAGCCAGCCTTGACCGTGACCCGGGCCCAGAGCCACACGGGCAGAGCCGGGCCCAGTGTAGGCCACGGTCCACGCTGCAGCTTCTAAGGCCATAAACAGCTTCACAGCAGGCAGGCAGTCGGCTTGTTTTTGTTTTTTAGCAATTGATTTTCTCCACTGCCCCCTGGGGTAAGCGGTTGGACAAACACTGAGACCACAGGCCGGCACCCCAGCCCAGGAAACCGCGCTGAGCGACCACAAGGTCACAAGGCACAGAGGAAGTGGCTGGGCCGGACGCTGGCTCTGCTGGAAACCTGAGGCCTGAGCAGCTGTCCCCCTGCACGGCCCACCTCGGGCCTGTCGGCCAGGCTACAGGGAAGCTACGGCCCCTGGGAACCACGGGCCGGGTAGGCCCCCTCGCCCGGGGCTGGGCCTGCGTGCACGGCTCTGGGACGGGGGTGACCCCCGTCCTGAGGCCTGGGGTCACTGGACAGCGGCCAGGTCAGTGCCAGCCCTGTGACTGCCCCCCCTACAGCCAGCTGCCTCTGGTCCCGTCCCCAGGCCCCTCACCTGGCCCTCCACAGGCAGCACCGCCTGGGGGTCACACCTGACCTCACCCCCCAGCCCCATTTCCCTCCTGAGTGACCCTGAGCAGGCAAGCTGGCCCGTTCCTCACGGGTAGGACTCAGGTGTGGATAAGGCCCCCACGCGAGGCTGGGAAGACAGACATGTTCCAACAGAGTGTGGTTGGATGGGCAAATGAGAAGTGGCCAGCCAGGCTCCCTGAAAGACAGGAATGTGGGGTGGGGGGCTGGCAAAGAGCCCAGGACTTGCATGAAGAAGGCTCCGTCCCACCTCTTCAGGCAGGTGGCTCCGTTCTTTAGCAAGCCCACACGGGGGTCACTCTGAGCCCAGGCAGACCAGAGGCGTCCCTAGACAACTCTGGTGCACTGCAGGCAGACGTCCCCGGGGCCCAGGCGGGGCAGGGGAGGGCTGGGCACAGACCCTGGGCCAGGCCGCGCGGGCTCAGGTCTCGTCTCTGCCCCTCCGTCTGTGCCTCTGAAAGCGCGTGTGGACAACGCAGGCCGGCCAGAGACCCTGCCTCATACAGCGTCACTCCTAGCCCCCAGGAGGTGCTGGGGGCTGGGGCGTCCGTCCACCAGGGCCCGGACCTTGAGAGCACAGAATGTGTCCCTGAGGGGACCCGTCTCAGCCCCCGGGGTCCGTCCAGGGCCAGGCTGGAGCTGGGCGCGACTGCAGAAGCAAGGGGCATGTTGGACAGGCTGGGAGGGAGGGGGCTACGCATCGAGTGACCGCAGTCTCACTGCGGCCGGTGGACATGGGGATCCATGCGCCTGACCACACCCAGGACACCCGCCTGTCCAAGGCCCCAGACCCACGACGACACTTTTTTCTTTCAAAGAATATGGCAGGCTCCCCTCTCCTCTTTTATTAGTTTTAAAAGTTAGTCTTCAGACTCAGACACAAAAGAACACATGCCCTGTGGTTCCATTTCTATGATGTTGCGGAACAGGCAAAACTAATCCGTGGTGATGGAAGTCAGGACAGCGGCCGCCTCGGTGCGGGGGATGGGGGGTGGGGGGCTTGGTTTATGGCGGGAGGCTGCCAAGGGCACCAGGGAACTTTCCGGGTGGTGGAAGTCTTCTGTATCTGGTGTGGGGTGGTGGTTATGTCGATGTATACAACTGTCAGAGCTAATCAAAATCTACACTTAGAACCTGTGCATCTGCAAATTATAATAAATGCCTCAATTTCTTAAAAAAAAAAAAAGTCAGCGCTTGGGCTTGTGACACCATTTCCTGGGACGGTGCAATCTGATTTTCTTGCTATTAAAAATTCACGGTCCGTGGCTGAGAACAGCAGCTGCCTTCTGTTTGCAGAGTCGACGCCAATCACTGCCCGGGTGGCGGCAGCCTGGGCCACAAGGGCCTCCTTTCTTTTCCCTTCGACCTACTTCCCCGATAAGTGACAAGACAGCCAGACTGGGAACAAACGCACCCCTTATCCCTCGGGCCTGAGCCTCAGCTAATCCTCCCGGACAGACAGACGGACGCGAGGGGCCCAGTTGTCAGCCCGCCCGTCAGACCCGACAGTGGGCGCCTCTGTCCCCCCGGCTGCCCCCGCCTGGCCACATCTCCGCAGCCCTTTCGTCTCCTGTCCCCATGAACATCTGTTAAAACTCCTTCCTGGCGAGGTGCAGCAGGCGGGCCGTCAATCAGCAGGCCCCCGCCTCATCTGGAAAGGCCTGGGCTGGGGGTATGGAGAATGACACCCCAGCACTGCCTGGCCACCCCCGGGTAGCAGAGCCACATGCCCCAGACACAGGCCCGCAGATCACCTGCCCAGGTCACTCAGGCCCCGAGGAGGGGCATGCCCCACGGGCATGAAGAAGACGCAGGAACACAAGTCAGAAGAACAGGGCAGGTCCCCTGAGGGGCGGGCCCCCGAGCGGCTGGGAGCAGCGGCAAGAGCGAGCGCCCTGGGTCGGTGGTGGTAACTCCCAAATAAGGCCCCGCTACTGCTGTTTTTAGCCCATTCCACATAATTGGAAAAACATGGGGAAAACCAAAGCCAGCCGGGCACCTCCGTCGGCGTGGCTGCCAGGGAGGGGGCGGGGAGGCTGGCACTGGAGGGCACGCGGGCTCACGGTCTGGCCCAGGCCGGGCTCCTGGCCCAGGGCAGGCTCCCCGCCTCGGGGACCAGAGTCACTCGGTTCCCCCCAGGCTTCACTCAGCCCCCAGCAGGGCCAAGGCAGAGGAGGGCCACTTGCTGGGACATCCACTCCAGTCTCAGAACCCACCGGCACCTCCCTGGGTCTCCAGAAACACGGGCCCCTGAAGCCAGTGGGTGTCACATCCCCGCCCAGGGGGCCGTGGGAAAAGAGACGCCCCTCGGCCCGCAAGCAGGGAATCCCAGGGCTCCTGTCCTGCCTGTGTGCCCCTGCCCGGCAGGCTCTGCCTCTTTCCTGACACCCGCTCCAGCCCTGCTGAGGGGCGTTCTCCGATCTCCCCATGTCACCAGCAAGGGGGCCGCAGCTCAGGGCGCTGACGGACTCCCCGCTCTGTGGACATTCAGCAGCAAGTGAACCAGCCTCCCCACTCCACCCTCCACTTCCCGGGGGACCCCCAGACCCGCCTAAGGATGTCGCAGGCTCCTGGGTCCAAGCGTCATCCCATCTCAGCTTTGCCCCTGGGGAAGACGCTGACCCCTGCACAGGGCCGGCTCTCCCTGGCTCAAAATCAGGAAAAAAACAGGATTCACGCACGTCACACAAATGTCTTCAAATTCAACTCCATGGGCTTCTCTGATGCTTCAGCTGGTAAAGAATCCGCCTGCAATGCAGGAGACCTGGGTTCGATCCCTGGGTCGGAAAGATCCCCTCGAGGAGGAAACGGCAACCCACTCCAGTATTCGTGCCTGGAGATTCCCATGGACTGTAGCCCTCCAGGTCGCAAAGAGTTGGACATGACGGAGTGACTAGCATACATACACAAGCATAAAAGGTCAGGCACCTGGGGTGAGAGCGCTAGGAATCCGCAAGTCACGCCCAAGACCCTGGCTTCCCATCCTGAGAAGTTTCCGGCCGCGCAGGTGGTTCCCGACCCCCTACTCCGCAGCTGCCTTGGGCACGCATCCAGGGCAGAGGCAGCCCTCCGCCGCCCACACCTAGTCCCTTGTCATGGAGGTTTGCTGGGGCCAGGAACCTGGATGTCACGTGGGTGATGGTAATTCCAACACAGCCAGGCCCCCGCCCCAATCCAGAATCCTTCTAGCTCAACACTGGCCTTCATCCCCAGAAAGGAGAGCCACATGCCTGGCTTCCCCATTGGCCAGGCGAAGAGGGCTCCCCAAACACTGGGCCCTCCTCCCAGCTCCTCTGGGTACCAGTTGGCATCCACATCTATTCCTGATTCCAAATGTCCAGGGAAGAACTGCTCTCCTGCCATTATGCCTGCCTGGCTCCAAGTTCAAGTTCAAATAGAAGCACAGCTCATATTTGTTAGGCAGCCAGGCCTTCCTCTCAACAACCCCATGAATCAGGTACTACATGCTTACTCCTCGCTTAGTCGTGTCCAACTCTTTGCGACCCCATGGACAATAGCCCGCCAGGCTCCTCTGTCCATGGGGATTCTCCAGGCAAAATACTGGAGTGGGTTGCCACGCTCTCCTCCAGGGGATCTTCAAAATCCAGGGATCAAACCCAGGTCTCCCACATTGTGGGCAGATTCTTTCCTGTCTGAGCCACCAGGGAAGCTGATCATCCCTTTTTACTGCTGAGGAAATGGAAGCACAGAGAGGCTGAGCCAATTTCCCAAGATCACACAGCCGGCACATGAGTTAAGGTTTCATAAAAGGAAGGCTGCACACAGAAAGCCATCGCATGATTGAAAAGTGAAAGTGTTAGTCGCTCAGTCGTGTCCGACTCTTTGTGATCCCATGGACTGTAGCCCACCAGGCTCCTCTGTCCACGGAATTCTCTAGGCAAGAATACTGGAGTCCCAGGTTGCCATTTCCTGCTCCAGAGGATCTTCCCAACCCAGGAATCAAACCTGAGTCTCCTGCATTGCAGGCAGATTCTTTACCATCTGAGCCACCAGGAAAATCACTCTAAATTCTGGGTATGCCCAAGAGAGTATTTTCTCGCTACCCGAAGTCTTCAGCAGGCTCTCAACTGAAGACCAAAACTGTGTTATATGTCGTGAATGTTGCCTTTGACACACCGTATCCTGGACGGAAGCCGCCCGGGCACAGCCTGTGTCCATTTCCCTCTGTCCCAGAGGCCATCCCCTTAGCCCAGGGCCTCCTCCAGAGCCCTCACCACGTGGCTTTGGCTCTTGACCCCCGTGGGACACTGGACCTCACCGATTCCTCAGCCAAGAGGAGATCCCCGAGTGATCCCAGGGCCTCCTCAGCTGGCCCCGGAATTCCATCCTCCCTACCGGACACCCCGAGCCTCGGAAGACCCTGGCGGCCCTCCATGGGCAGTGTTGCCTTCCGGCCGGCAAGGCGCCTGCGCCAGATCCTCGGAGCCCCGCCAGTGACATTCAATAGGCTTCAGCGCCTCACTTTCTTCATGTTACCCTCGCATTGCCAGCTTGTCTCCAGGCAGTGTTTGCAGCTGATACCCCGCACGGCGTCAGCAGTCAAAACCCACATTCCACACATGATTTACGTCCGCCGGGACGCGGAGCCCTGGCCGCTCGGGAGGCTGCAGGAGCAGGGAAGGCAGCCACCACGCTCAGGAGATGGGAGGCGGGGGGTCCTTTTCATCAAACGTCGTCCTTTAACATGACCCTCTGTCTGTGGCAAAGAACAGAGGCTGGGCGCGGGGGGATCCGAGTCCCGAAGCCCCCCGTCCACCAGGGGAGGCGTCACTGTTTGTGACATCTGAAACCCTCGCCCCACTGGGTCCTCGCTCACAGGACGGGCTCTGACTTGCTGCATCTGTCACCCAGACAGCCGAGGAGGCCCCCCTCGGGGACAGAACCCCCTTCTCATTCACGCTCGCACTCCTCTGGGTGAAGGACACGGGGAGATGTTTGAGGACCACCTCGAATGTCCAGAAAGCCACTTTGGGGCAAACCCTTGAGATGCTCTAAGAAGCTTCTGGGTTGCTTCTCGACTTCAATGAAAACATTTAGGAAATTCTGTTTACCCTTTCCGACCCCGGCTGCCCCCAGATCACTTCAGCTTCTAACAAGCTCCAAGGCAGGAGCTACATAAGCCGCCCTTGACCCCCCAGAATGAACCCTGCATCAGTAGGAAGCAACTGGGCTGTGAACCAGCCTTATAAAAACCGGGCCTTGGGCATCCCATTCTCATGCAAACCAAGACTCCCGTTCCATAGCTTTTGTCTAAGCTGTTCCCTCTTCTGACCTGACAGCCCGGTCCTGGACGGGGCATATGGAGCAAACGCAGGTGGGTGCAGCCTCAGTGTGACGACGATGTTCTATGCAGACCCTCGCCCTGTCCCTCGCTCCCACCCAAGCATGGGCCCCTCGGAATGACAACAAGAACATTTTTCTTCCACGAGCTTGGCATTCTCCAGCTGAGTCATTTGAAAAAGTGTCCTTCACAGCTGGGGAGGGGGCAGTTCTGACAAAACCAGGAGTGGCGACTCCCAGGGCTCTTTGGGAACTGGATCAGCCCCAGCCCCACCCTACACCCCGCACACCCCGCCCCCGAGGGCTTGCTTCCGACAGGAAAGACAGGCTTTGCTGCTAATCCCCAGTTCCCCTCGAGGGTATCGGTGTCAGCTCCCCAGCACAGAGCTTCCAGCCCCGGGTACTGCCTCCTCCAGGAAGCCCTCCCACCCCTCTCCCTGCAGGTGATGCCTGCAGAGGGTACACAATCCTCTCAAAGGACTTGACCCCAGGCAGCGGCCGCCAGAGTTCAGAGGCCCCAGCTACTGGGATGGTGGAAACCCAAAAGAAGCCTACAGTCCCCACTTGTTCTGGTTGGAAAGGAATCTGGGCCTCCCCCAGGGGGTGGCAGGATCCTCCACTGGGACACATCCATCACTGGGCCTTCCCCAAATGTCCACATGCAGCCTGGTTCTACATACTTGGAGTGGGCGGAGATGGCAACCTTACATGTATCCCCCTCCCTCTCCCAGAGCAGACATCACCAACCGATCCAACACAGGGCTCAGGCAGATAGCACCCATCGATGGCAGGTAACAGACAGCAGATCCAGATCATTCTACCTCCAGGGCCAGGCCACAATGGAGGCAAACCCAGCTGCGTGGGCCTCCCACAATGTCAAACGTGTGAATGGTGGGCATGGCTACTGTTTATGTAGACCCACTAAGTGCAGGGGGTCTACAGCATTTGCAACTCCTGTTGACGCCCTGGGTTCTCCACAGCTTCCCTGGCAGGGGGTGGTCTCAACCCGCCCCCGCTCCCCATCTCACAGATAAGGAAGGGAGGCACAGAGTAACAGGGCCCCAGGGCTATACCCCAGGGCGGCCTGGTCAAGTCCCTTCTGGAACTCCAGGCTTCTCTAGCTGTGCCACTTCACTGGGCCGTGACTCTGCGCTTCGATGAGGGTTCACGGCCCATTTCTGCCCACACCCCACTGGTGGAACTTTGACCCAGGAAGGCCCCTTAACCGAAGCAGCTGCACAAGGCCCCCACTGGGGAAGGCACTGCTGCCTGATCTACCTTCTTGGGGTTGTGTCTGTCGACTACAAATTGGCACGCAGCATAGGCACTTGCCACCACCTCTACCAAGATTAGATCGAGTGCTGCTGCGGCTGCTGACTTCCAACACGTCCTGAAAGGAGCTCGGGGTGGAGAGTAGGAATGGAGGCATCTGTGCTCCAGGAAAAGCTGGCAGGACGGGCCTTCGGATGGTTACACATCTTCAGACGCCCATTTTATGAGCCAATTCTTGTATCTCCTCACATCTAGAAAAGCGCTACAGCCCTTCATGTGACGTGACACCTGTTCCTTGTGACTAGCAGAAGCCTTCTGCAAAAATATGAGCTTGATTGCATGTACTTCTTCACCAAGACCGCACATCTACTGACCTCTTTCCCCTACCTCTTTCTCAGCTATCTGAGACGCTACCTCCGGGCTATCGTCCTCATCTATTTTTTAAAGTTGACACATCCATCACTGGGCCTTCCCCAAATGTCCACGTGCAGCCTGGTTCTACATACTTGGAGTGGGCGGAGATGGCAACCATACATGTATCCCCCTCCCTCTCCCAGAGCAGACATCACCAACCGATCCAACACAGAGTTCAGGCAGATAGCACCCATCGATGGCAGGTAACAGACAGCAGATCCAGATCATTCTACCTCCAGGGCCAGGCCCCAAGCCAGCCCTCTCACAGCAGCGAGACTCAGAAATTGCAAAAACACAAATAGAACAGAAATGCCCAACAGGACGAAGATGATTTGAAGGTCCACACACTCGATACAACATTCTTCAGGCAGGAGCACATGCTCCTGAGGTGCTGTGTGTGCGTGCCTCGTCGTGTCCGACTCTTTGTGACCACACGAACTGTACCCTACCAGGCTCCTCTGTCCATGGGATTTTCCCAGCAATAATACTGGAGTGGGTTGCCATTTCCTCCTCCAGGGGATCGTGCTAACCCAAGGATCAAACCCACATCTCCTGCGCCTCCTGCACGGGCAGGTGGATTCTTTACCACTGAACCACCCGGGATGCAGCTCATGTAATTGCAAATACTGCTGCAATACTGTCAACTGAAATGCATAGACACACATGGCAAAAGAGCAGAGAAGGATACACCAAAACATCTCCACCATTTCCAGACTTCCCTTTAGTGTCTGCAATACAAAGCAGAAACGGCTCCATAATTTGCAGGGACCACTGCAGAGTGAAAATGCAGGGTCCTTTCAAGTTGACAACACAGCACAAAATGGGGCTCTTCTGAACTTGGGGCTCCATGTGCCTGCACAGATCAGACACCTGTGAGGTCGGTCCTGACACCAACTTGGCTCCTGCCACAGGGCAGCCACCCAGGCTGTTCCTTCTCTCTGGTCCATCTCCCTCCTCCCTGCTAATCCCCAAGTCTCAGCTCAAACGGTGCCTCCTGGGGTGGACCTTCTCTGGCCGTCCACCTCAGGCAGTCAGTCCCCCCGACCCACCCCCCTGTGCATTACAGTAAGCCCCCTACACACAAGCCGTCAAGTTGCGAACTTTAAAGATGCGAACGTGCATCTGGTTCCGGCGGGGGATCAGAACCTGTGCCATCCACGCCAGGGGTGACCGACCCTGCAGCTCGCCCTCCGTCTCTTGTCGCTGACCACCCTTCAGCTCTGCCATCTCCCACCTCCTCTCGCTCCCCGAGTCAGTAAGTCTTCTGGCCTGTTCACTCGATGCCGGCCCCTTTTTGCCCTTTCTGCTGTTGTACTGTTCTACTGTCCTTTTCAAGGTACTATACTGTGAGGTAAGAAATGTTTTAATTTTCGTGTTTGTTTGCTTCTTATGTATTATTTGCATGAAAAGTATTATAAGCCTATTACAGTACAGTACTCTATACCCGACTGTGTTAGTCGGGTTACCTTGGCTAACTTTGTTAGCCTTACCAACAAAGTGGACTTACCAACGCACTCTCAGAAGGGAACTCATTCAGATTAGGGGACTTACTATACTCTCTGTCGCAGCCCCTTTCGTGCGTCTTGCATTACTCTGATCCAAATCTGTTAATGATTTTTATTCATGTGTGCGCCCGCTCCCTGTCAACCTCACCCAACTGGCACGTGCGCCCTGTGAGCGGCGGGGAAATAGGCCTGCCCGGCTCGCTACCTGCTTTAGCCCCAGCACACAGCAGGCGCATGGGAACGACCTGGGGGTATGTGGAACCTAGCGGATGCCACGTTTTTCAGATTTGCCATCATGAACTTTTGTTTTAAATCCAGGACGAAGTACTGCTCTTCCCTTCTGCCCCAGCCCACCAGGGTAGCCCTCACCTTCCCTTTCTTTCCCTCAAGTGGGGCTGGCCCAGGGGTGGCTGCTTCCAGTCACCTCTCACTACCGCCCTCGCTGGTCTGGCCCGAGTTCACCCTGGTGCTGCCCGGCTGTGCTGGGCCCTGGACGTCCCCAGGGACAAGCTGTATCCTGGACACACATCATTTCCAGAAGAGCACACCCTGAACCCCACACCTGGCAGTAAAGGCCCCCAGGCAGCGCCCCAAGACGGGTGACACTTCATTACAAACAATCACAGCACGAGTGCTTGAAGCAGCAAGCGAGTGACAAGCAAGGGGGAAAATAAAGAGGTGGAAAAATGTCAAAAGCAAAGAATATCACTCATGCAGGGGGCAGGAAATCAGGTAAACTTCATGCATCCGGAAGATAACTCCCATTAAGGATGTGTTCACAACCTACGTTTCCAGGGGGTGGGAAGGAAGCGGGTGATTATGGCAGGAAGATTTCACGGGAATGGGATGCAAGGGTCAAAATGAATTATAGGATTTCCCTAGTGGTCCAGGGGTTAGGACTCTGTGCTTCCACAGCAGGGGGCACGGTTTCCACCCTTGGTCAGGGAGCCAAGATCCCACACTGCCACACAGTGTAGCCAAAACAAAAATAATAAAAAATAAAATGTTTTTAAAATGAATTATAAGTTCCACAGCAGGCTTATGAAAAAAGTAGAAGAGCAAAGACAGGAGCTTTCGGGAGGGCCCGTGGTGCCGCAGAGTCGGGAGCCCTCGGAAGAGGCGGGAGGAGATGCCCACGTGTCTGCCGCTGCCTCCTGCCTCCCGGTTCCCAGCACACCGCCCTCCTTACCCTAACAGTTGACAACGGCCGGCTTTTAGGGTGTGATCACACAAGCAGTCAGGGTGCTCGGCACTCGGGGTCTCAGTCCATCCAGCAGGACCTCCTCTTACAGACGGGAACCCCAGGGCGCCCGTCGGGCAGCAGAGCCCAGATCTGACCCAATCCCGGCAGCTCGGAGCCCAGACCGTGTGAGCCCCTCCCCGAGGGAAGCAGAAGGTGGGCACCCAGGCCGGCAGCCGCCCCTCCCTGGCTCACCTGCCTTGCACGTCTGGCCGTTGTCCTGAAGCTGCACACCTGTGGGGCAGGCGCAGGCATAGAAGGGCTCCCGCGGGGACAGCAGGCACAGATGGGAGCAGCCGCCGTTGTCCTCCTCACACCGCGTGTGGTCTGTGGGAAACGGGGCCGGGGGACACAGTTCCGGAACTGACCCTCGACCCCCACTCCCGCCTCGCCCGCCTCGGGCATCCTCCCTGCCCCTCCTCCTCCTCCTCCCAATTTCCTACAACAAGAAACCCCGTCTACATCAGGGCCCCTCCACGGCCACCTCCCCTGTGGAGGCCACCCCCAGCCCTCGCTGGCAGGATCCCAGGACCTGCCTGCCTGGGAGTCGTGTTGCCCTGGGCTGGGGGTTCCTGGAGTGGAGGCCTGTCTTATCTGTCACGTGCTTGGATCTCATGGGCTCTGCACAGGCGCTCGATGGCCACACAGGGCCGAGCCTCTCGATGCTGATGACAAGACTTTTCGCTCTCTCTGGCACAATGCAACTGAACTGACACTCCCGGCATCTCACTCTGCCCAGGACAGAATTGGGGGGACCCATAAAACGCGAAATGCTGAAAGTGTTAGTCGCTCAGTGGTGTCCGACTTTCTCCAGGCAAGAACAGTGGAGTGGATTGCCATTCTCTCCTCCAGGGGAATCTTCCCAACCCAAGCATTGAACCCAGCTTACATTTAAGGACCACGGAGCTCTCCCCAGAAAACAAGTCCAGAGAGCCCCACCCCTGGGACCCCACTTAAATTCAAAGTTGGGACCTTCAACAGCATCAAGGCCAGAATCCACCCCCCACCCTCTGTGGTCCCCATGGGACCTGGTGGAGGTCCCTGTAAGAGCAGGTGGTGGTCCTTGAGGGAGTGGGTGAACCCAAGTCCCTGGCCCTGCTGGCTGCCTGTCACAGGGGCTTTTCACCATCAGAGACCCCTCCACGACCCCATGGGGAACCCAGGCTGAGAACTCAGGCCTAGAGCAGATTTTCCACGAGTAAGTATGTAACCTCCACTGGGCCTTGAAAAACAGGGCAACCTTCCTTGGGAATCCTTTTGCCGCCCCTGAGGACAGCCCTGTCCAAAGCAGCCCCTGCGCTCTCCCAGCCTGCCCCCTCCCCAGGCGAAGACACCAGCCTCCCGTGCTCAGCCCCAGCCAGGCCCCTGACTTACAATAAGGCTGCCGCTCCGGGCTGAGCACTTGAATATCCATGGGCGAGTAGAGAGCGCTAAGGATCTCCTTCCTCTTGTCTCCAGTCCTCTTGTTACAGGCGTGGATGGAGCGGGTCTGCCAGTCTGTCCAGTACAGAGTGTCTCCGGAGAGCGTAAGGGCAAAGGGGTGCGTCAGACTGCCCTCCACGACCTTCTGCCTGCAGGGGCGGGTGGAGAAGCCATCACGGGGGGTGGTCCCCACTGCGTTCCCCTTCTTGTAAGCCTTCCATCGTCACTGCTGACCCATCGACATCACACCGGCTCCTGGAGCGGTGATGGAGCAGCCTGAGACCTCAGCACCCCAGGAACCCTCCATCAGGTTGCACCTTCCAGACCTAGCCAACCTCCCACTACCCCTGACAATGATATGGGCACCCTCGCACACACAATTGCTCCCCATCCAACCTGATTCTAGAGTGGGGGATACCGGCAAAATACCCCACAAGGAAGAAACACGGAAGAGACGTGGCAAGCCAGAAGCCAACAGCTCAATACAACCAGAACAAAAGTAACGTGCCCTTTCCTCTGAAACCAATCATTTATTTACCAAAGCAGATTAAACTTGCATCAATCTGAAAATTAAAATATTCTGTCTATTTAGGGCATCCCAGGTGGCTCAGTGATAAAGAATCCGCCTGCCAATGCAGCAGACGCAGAAGACGTGGGTTCGATCCCTGGTTCAGGAAGATCCCCGGGAGAAGGGAATGGCAACCCACTGCAATATTCTTGCCTGGGAAATCCCATGGACAGAGGAGCCCGGCGGGCTACAGTCCACGGGGTCGCAAAAGGTCAGACACAACTTAGCGACGAAGTACCTACAGGGACAGGGAAGAAGAATTCTGTGTATTTATAATACCCAACAAACAAGAACTTGTTTTTTCGTGAAATTATGGATGCTGGTAATAGAATCATAATTTACGCAGCTGGTAGCATGCAATTACCTGGTTTGAGGACTCTTGCCCCACCATAGGGTAGGAGGCAGGAGCTGTGGGTGGGTGGCCACCAGCACGTGCTCAGCCCCCGGTGCAGCACCCAGGAGAGAGTAATACTCGAGAGGCGCCACTGGCCGAAGACCACACCCTTGTGCTCAGGGTGGATCTGACCCGATCGCCTCTTCCCTGTTTTTTTTAGGCCGTGCCACGCGGCATGTGGGATCTTTGTTCCCCAGCCAGGGATCGAACCAGAGCTCCCTGCAGTGAAGTCCACAGTCCTAACCACTGGATCACCAGGGAAGTCCCTTCCCTGTTTTCTTGATGTCACTTTAAAAAAAAATTTATTGAATACAAAGGATCGTTAGAGAATGTGTTCAGCCACTAAGCCATGTCTGACTCTTTTACCATCCCATGGACCGTAGCCTGCCAAGTTCCTCTGTCCATGGGATTTCCCAGGCAAGAATTCTGGAGTGGGTTGCCATTTTCTTCTCCAGGGGATCTTCCCGACCCAGGGATCAAATCCTGCATTGCCGGCGGATTCTTTACCACTGAGCCACTAGGGAAACCTTCATAAGAGAACACTATACCAACAAATCAGACAACCTAGAGGAAATGGATAAATTCCGAGAAGCATACAATCTTCCAAGAGTGAATCATGAAGAAACAGCAAATCTGAATAGACCAAGAACAAGTAACAAAATTGAGTCAGTGATCAAGAAACTCCCCCCACACAGAAGTTCAGATCCAGATGGTTTCATAGGTGAATTCTACCAAATATTTAAAGAGTTAATACCTATCCCTCTCCAGTTATTCCAAAAAATAGGAGAGGAAGCAGAGAATAGTTATCACCAAAAAGACAAGACACAACAAGGTTGGCAGGTAGAGAAGAGAAGCCCTCATGCATTGTTGGCGGCGATGTAAATTGGTACAGCCAGTATGGAAAACAGTATGCAGCTTCCTCAAAAAACTAAAAATAAAACTACCGTACAGTCCAGCAATTCCGTATCTGAATAAGTTCCCTAAGAAAATGAAAACACAAACTTGAAAAGATGTAAGGATCCCTGTGTTCACTGCAGCTGTGATTACCATGGCCAGTGTATGGAAGCGACCTGTGTCCATAAACAGATGGGCTGAGCGAATAAAGAAAAGAAGGTGTGTGTGTGTGAACAAAATCCAGCAGAATACTATTCAGCCATAAAAATAATGAAATCTTGTCATTTGCGGCACCATGAATGGACCTGGAGAGGATTATGCAAAGTGAGAAAAGGTCAGAGAGAGAAAAGCAAATACCATATGATTTTCTTGACACGTGAATTCCAGAAGACAAAAGGGAAACAGACTCAGAGATACAGAGAACAAACAGGTGGTTGCCAGAGGGGAGGGGATGGGGAAACAGACAAAATAGACGGAGGAGATCAGAGGTACAAACTTCCAGCTACAAGATAAATCAGTCATGGGGATTTATGTAATGCACACATAAAGAATACAGTCAATAATACCATAATGAGTTTGCTTGGGGATGGATGGTTAACTGTTCTTGCTGTGATCATTTCATAATTGAATCACGATGTTTTTACACCTGAAACGAATACAGTAATACTGTATGCTAATTATAACTCCATAAAAAATATTAAAAGCCCAAACTTGTAGATACAGAGAACAGACTAGCGGTTGCCAGGGGTGCGGTGGTGGGTGAAATAGCTGGAAGAGATCAAAACACACCAATTTCCAGATTTAAGGTAAGTCAGTCCTGGGGGTGTAACATACAACATGTACATTAACAATACATAACAATGTACAGTTAACAATATTGCATTATATTTAAAAGTTGCCAAGAGAGCGGATCTTGTAAGTTCTCATCACAAGGAAAAAAATTGTAACTATGTCTAGGGATAGAACTGGACATGGAACAACAGACTGCTTCCAAATATGAAAAGGAATATGTCAAGGAGGTATATTTTCACCCTTCTTATTTAACTTATATGCAGAGTACATCATGAGAAATGCTGGGCTGGATGAAGCACAAGCTGGAATCAAGATTGCTGGGAGAAATATCAATAACCTCAGATATGCAGATGACACCACCCTTATGGCAGAAAGTGAAGAAGAACTAAAGAGCCTCTTGATGAAAGTAAAAGAGGAAACTGAAAAAGTTGGCTTAAAGCTCAACATTCAGAAAACTAAGATCATAGTATCCAGTCCCATCACTTCATGGCAAATAGATGGGAAACAGTGGAAACAGTGGCTGACTTTATGTTTTGGGGCTCCAAAATCACTGCAGATGGTGACTGCAGCCATGAAATTAAAAGACGCTTACTCCTTGGAAGAAAAGTTATGACCAACCTAGATAGCATATTAAAAAGCAGAGACATTACTTGGCCAGCAAAGGTCCGTCTGACTAGTCAAGGCTATGGTTTTTCCAGTAGTCATGTATGGATGTAAGAGCTGGACTGTAAAGAAAGCTGAGCACCAAAGAATTGATGCTTTTGAACTGTGGTGCTGGAGAAGACTTTTGAGAGTCCCTTAGACTGCAAGGAGATCCAACCAGTCCATCCTAAAGGAGATCAGTTCTGGGTGTTCACTGGAAGGACTGATGTTGAAGCTGAAACTCCAATACTTTGGCCACCTGATGAGAAGAGCTGACTCATTTGAAAAGACCGTGATGCTAGGAAAGATCGAAGGCAGAGGAGAAGGGGACGACAGAGGATGAGATGGTTGGATGGCATCACCGACTCAATGGACATGGGTTTGGGTAAACTCTGGGAGTTGGTGATGGACAGGGAGGCCTGGTGTGCTGCAGTCCGTGGGGTCGCAAAGAGTCAGACACGACTGAGCGACTGAACTGAACTGACTAATAGGGATAATCGTTAACTAAACTTATTAGGGTCATCATTTTGCAATATATATGTACAAGGGGGGAAATACATAACTATGTGATAAGGATAGATGTTAACTAACAACTAAACTTATTACCGTCATCATTTTGCAACATACATGTGTAACAAATCACAGTGTAATACACCCAAAATGAACATAATTGTACATGTCAATTATATCTCAATAAAAACCCAAACCGAACAAACAAAAAAAATGTCTTGAGGTGAAATTCACATAACACAAACTAACCGTTTCAAAGTGAATAATTCAGGGCCACGTAGCACATCCACAATGTTGGGCAACCACCACCTCCAGCTACTTCCCCAACATTCCCATCCCCATAGGAAAACCCCAAACACACCAAGCAATTAATCCTCATCTCCTCAATTCCCCTGCCCCCACAGCGCCCACTGACACCAGTCTGCCTTCTGTCCCTAAGGACTGGCCTGCTCTGGGCTTTCCGAATAAACGGAGTCACACAGTTATGTGGCCTCTGGTGTCCAGTCTCCTTCAGAAGCAGCATGTTTTCAAGGCCATCTGTGGCATGTCGCCTCTCTGTTCACTCCTGTTATATGTGAGCAATACTTCGTTGCACAGATGCAACACACCCTGTGTATCCATCTAGTGTTCACCCGTTGGTGGGTATCTGAGTTGTCTCCACCTTTCAGCTATTGTGGACAGTCCTGCTATGGATATTCATGTACACACATGTATTTCAACACCGATTTTCAATTCTTTGCAGGTATAAACCTAGCAGGCCTTCCTAGGTGGCTCAGTGGTACACAATGCGCCTGCCAATGCAGGAGACACAGGAGATGCGGGTTCAATCCCAGGTCAGGAAGATCCCCTGGAGCAGGAAATAGCAACTGGCTCCAGTATTCTTGCCTGGGACATCCCATGGACAGAGGAGCCTCGCAGGCTATAGTCCATGGGGCGTCAAAGAGCCAAACAGGACTGAGCACACAGGCACAACTCAGCAGCAACATAAACCCAGGAGCAGAATTGCTGGATCCTATGCTAATTCAATGTTCACACCCCGGGGAACATGAAACTGCTTCCCATGACGTCACTGAGAAGCCAGACGCCCATCACTTCTCAGGGCTGTTTCTCCTCCCTGAGCCCTGCCTCAGCTGGAGGCCTCCCACGAAGCCAGTGCCCAACTCAGCTCACTTCACCCACCCTCCCTGCTCCTTTCAGGATGCCCCGGGCCCCTGGATGCAACTCCACCGACGCCCCCTCTGCCTCCCGGGAACATCCCAAGCACACCTGCCTTCACTGAGGGCTAACCGTGTCCAGAAACAGTGCACAATAAAATCAGACCCTGTGAGTACCTCCGGGAAGCACCATTAGAATCTTCAATGCCCATCCCAGGCCCCAAGGCTCAGAGGAGTGAAGCAACCCAGCCACGGTCAGGACCAAGAGAGAGGCCTGGCAGGTCCGTCTGCTCCAGGGCTCACCCTCTTTACCAGGAGGTCATGTGCCACCTGAACAGCCCTGGGCACATCCATAAAGAGCACTGACCATCTGCAGAGCCAGAAAAATCAGGTACGTAGAAGAGGGGCTGAAAGCGGGCCCTGGAGTCACGTGCCGCATGCCCAGCCTTGGCTCTCGCTAGCTGTGCGGCCTTGGGCGAGTTCATGTCCCTCTCTGTGCACCATCATTAGAGGGGATCATAATAGCAGACACAGGGCTTCCCAGTAGCACCAGTAGTAAAAAAAAAAAAACCTGCCTGCCAATGCAGGAGACGCAAGAGACATGAGTTCACACTCTGGATTGGGAAGATGCCCTGGAGGAGGAAATGGCAAGCCACTCCAGTGTTCTTGCCTGGAGAATCCCATGGACAGAGGAGGTTGGTGGGCGACAGTTTATGGGGTCGCAGAGTCAGACATGACCGAGCACAGGCATACCAGATGGCAAACACTTCACAGGGTTGGTATGAGGGTGAAATGAACTGACGATGTCCAGGAAAACACCAATGTTCTACAAGGGCCAGGCGTCACATCATCACGTTGCCACCGTATCCTCACCACCACCATCACCACCTTCATCAACACCATCATCACCTTCGCTACCATCACATCATCCAGCTCCATGAACACCACCACCACCACCACCACCACGTTTTACATGCCACCATCATCCTCACTGCCCCTCATCACAACCCCTTGAGCAGGGCACTCCCACCTGCAGCCTCTGTCGAGCCTCTAAAGCTCACCCTTCACAACTGCCCGGATCACTCAGCTCTCCAAGGGCCTTGGTTCCCCAGGCCACCAAATCTCAAACCAGGCCCCAGGCCAGGCTGTGATCCAAGGACAATGGGAGGAAACATTTCAGATCAGCTGGGGCACACGGCTCAGCTCTAAGAAGGCCGAGAGGCACTGAGGCTTCCTGCCGACAGTCAGGAGAGTGACCTTAGAGGTGGGTCTTCCGGCCACAGTCCCGCCTTCAGTGACTGAAGCTCCAGCCGGGAGCTTGGCTATAACCTCAGAATACACTCAGAGCCAGAATCCTCCAGCTAAACCCCTCCTACATTCAGATGCCCGCAGAAGTCTGTTCGCTGTTTTAGGCCGCCAGCATCTGGGGTACTTTGTTACACAGCAGCAGATGACCACGGCACATGGCCTGGATAAAACACGGCAAGGCTGCCACCTCTTCACGTCTGCTCCAGCTGGTTTCTGCCTGTGTCTGCCGAGGTCTGGCCGCTGCATCCTCCCCGTGCAGCGTCATCAGAATCCTGAGCACCCTCACCCTGCCCGCCTGGCCCAGGAGCCCCGCAGTGTAGGATCAGGGTCTGTTCACGCGGGAGAAGCCCCAAGACCTGGCACAGAGCCAGCAGGCAGGAAGTCAATGAATAAACCACCCTTGACGGTAAGGGCGGGCGGGTGGGTGGGCAGGCGGGGCGGGGATGGAGGTTTCCTACATGTAAAATGTCAAGAAGCCCGGAAGCTGTTAAGCTGACCAGCTGACCAGCAAGCCCTAACAGCAATTACCAACAAAGACAACACCCTTTTCATTCATTCAGCCTATTTTATTGAGCACCTACTATGCGTAAGGCCCTCTAGCCAGACAGGAAGGCAATGAACACAATTCTGGCCACGCTTCTGCTTCCAGAAGCTCAGTGCTGGGGGGAGGAAGGTGTGCAGAGAAGTCGTTACAACCCCATCAACTCCTGGGCCTGAGTCCACAATCGCTTATCTGCAATAATGAAACCCAAAAAACTCTGAAATTGGAAAGCGCTTTGGTGGCAAAACCTGGATGTGGACGAGGGGCTCTTTATAGCCTTTCCCATCCGACTTAGAATGAACCGTCTACATTTTGCCATAAAATAGATACAGGTGCCTCCCCAGACCCTGCTCGGGCGGGATGTCAGACCACTACTGATCTCTGTCCTGAGGAGGCCTGCGTGCCTGAGGCCCCCAGGGTTTCAGGCGCAAGACCACCGGGCCTGAGTTGAGAAGGATCAACCAACGCCCAGCAGGGATTGGCGGGCCGGAGGGTAAGGGGAGGGCCCAGAGCCGGGACTTACCGGAAGGAGCCGTCCAGGTTGGCGCGGTGGATGAAGCTGAGCTTGGCGTCGGCCCAGTACAGCTTCTGCTCCTCCAGGTCGATGGTCAGCCCATTGGGCCAGTAAATGTCCGAGTCCACGATGATCTTCCGGGTGCTGCCATCCATCCCTGCGCGCTCGATCCGCGGTGTCTCTCCCCAGTCTGTCCAGTACATGTACCTAACGAGGACAGAAACGTTTGCTTTTGTTTGATTTTTGTTTCCTGTCTACATGAATGCAAGCATATGAAACAGAGACAATGAATCTGCCCGGAAATCTCATCCAGTGTTTAGGCCGTGGGGTATTACTACTTCTGATTTGCTTTCTAAGCAGTTAGTGATACGTATTTTTTTTTGTCCAGGAAGCTTGTGGATTCTTAGTTCCCCAACCAGGGGTTGAACCCACACCTTTGGCAATGGAAGTGTGGAATCCCCACTAATATATTATTTATTAATCAAAGTTGGATAATTAAATATCCTTGTTTCCACTTGTTCTCATTTAGCAATATCTTCTGAGTATAATCTTTTTCTTACTAATAGGAATCTTTCTTGTTCTTTTAATGTGAATTTTGTTGTTGTTTGGTCGCTAAGTCACATCCGACTCTTTTGCAACCATGTGGACTATGAGATATACAGATGACACCACACTTATGGCAGAAAGTGAAGAAGAACTAAAGAGCCTCTTGATGAAAGTGAAAGAGGAGAGTGAAAAAGTTGGCTTAAAACTCAACATTCAGAAAACTAAGATCATGGCATCTGTTCCCATCACTTCATGGGAAATAGATGGGGAAACAATGGAAATAGTGACAGACTTTATTTTTGGGGGCTCCAAAATCACTGCAGATGGTGACTGCAGCCATGAAATTAAAAGATGCTTACTCCTTGGAAGGAAAGCTATGACCAACCTAGACAGCATATTAAAAAGCAGAGATATTACTTTGCCAACAAAGGTCTGTCTAGTCATAGCTTTGGTTTTTCCAGTAGTCACATATGGATGTTAGAGTTGCAATACAAAGAAAGCTGAGCACCAAAGAATTGATGCTTTTGAATTGTGGTGCTGAAGACTCTTGAAGGTCCCTTGGACTGCAAGGAGATCCAACCAGTCCATCCTAAAGGAAATCAGTCCAGAATATTCATTGAAGGACTGATGCTGAGGCTGAAGCTCCAATACTTTGGCCACCTGATGCGAAGAACTGACTCATTTGAAAAGACCCTGATGCTGGGAAAGATTGAAGGCAGGGGAGAAGGGAACGACAGATGATGAGATGGTTGGATGGCATCGCCGACTCAATGGGCAAGAGTCTGAGTAAACTCCGGGAGTTGGTGATGGACAGGGAGGCTTGGCGTGCTACAGTCCATGGGGTCGCAAAGAGCCAGACACGACTGAGTGACTGAACTGACTGACTGGACTATAACCCGCCAGGCTCCATAAGTTATTTAAGTGATTCCACACTGAACATTTGCAGTTGCTTCTGATTTTTTGCTCCTACAAAAATGCTGTAACTGAACTTCTAAAAGGCAGCTAAAACATGTATAATGGAATATTACTGTGCACTAAAGAGAAATGAGCTATTAAGCCATGAAAAGACACGGAGCAACACGAAATGCATATTAGTAAGTGAAAGAGGCCAGCGTGAAATGGCTGCATACCCTGGTTCCCGCATAGGACACATAAGACAAAACTATGGAGACAGTAAAAAGATCAGGGGCTGCTGGGGGCTTGGGAGGGGTGAATGAGTGGAACACAGAGGGAAGTAAAATGATTCTACAGGATAATACAGGACTTTCCCTGGTGGCTCAGTCGATAAAGAATCTACCTGCAGTGCAGGAGACCCGAGTTCCATCCCTGGGTTGGGAAGATCCCCTGGAGAAGGAAATGGCAACCCACGCCAGTGTTCTTGCCTGGAAAATCCTATTTTCCAGCCTGGCGGGCTACAGTCTATGGGGTCGCAAGAGTTGAACAGGAAATTAGCGACGGACTAAACCACCCACCACCACAAGATAATACAATGGTGGATATGTGAACTTAAATCTCTGTCAAAAGCCATTAAATGGTCATGGATATGTGGGAACTCTCTGTACACTCCTCCCCCCATGTTTTCTGTGAACCTAAAACTGCTTTAAAAAAAATAAAGTCTGTTGGGACTTCCCAGGCAGTCCAGTGGTTAAGACTCTGCGCTTTCGTCGCAGGGGGCTAAGATTCCACATGCCCTATTTATTTTGGTGTGGCCAAAATAAATAAATTATAAACATCTCAGTTATTCCAAGGTGGGCTATGGGTGATTCTGCTCTGCTTAACCATGATCTCAGGGTCTCAGAACCCACCGCCTCTGTAGAGGCTTCCTTATTTGATGTCCCACCATGAGAGTGGAGATAATATGCATGCATCTCGGGTGACGGGTTCTAACCCCACAGGGCCCAGCTGTCCTAGAGGGGCGCCCGCTCCATGCAGCCCTTCAGTGGAGAGCACAGGGACCCACACCAGCCTGGAGGGCACGCATCTCCTGGGTTCCCGGCCCCTTCGGCTCTGGGGGAGTCACAGGCCACAAAGGGGCAGACCTGTTCTCTGTCCATCAGCGTCTCTCCACAGTGAGGGGACAGGGCCTGGATTCCCCTCAAAAGGCCCCCTCCCACTTGAGGCCCATGAGACTCTCCAGCTGGTGTGGTTGCCCCCACACCCCCTTCTGGGGTGGCACAGAAGAGTCTTGAGCAATCAGCAAACCCCACCACCCTCGGCCTTAGCAGCTGCTTTAGAGACAAAAGATTGGTTTACGCTGGGCAAATGGGCATCAGCCTGGAAGGGGTGGCTCCTAGGAGCCACCTGTCCCGTTGTAGGGGGTTGGCCAGCCAGGGAGGGAGCTCAAGCCCAGATGGGGACCGGAGGGGCTGTGGGACACCAGGAGTGAAAACAGGTGACTTCACGGGCATCCTAGTTCCGTGGACCATGGGCTTCCCTTTCAGCTGCTTCTATTACCAATCAAACTCCTCCCCCACCCCCCAGCACTCATCTCCACATCTTCAGGGGTAAAACCTCACCACAAACCCCACGCTGCCGTCCACCAGGGACCAGCCAAGCCGGCAGGGGCGTGGGGGAGAACAGGTCCAGACTTGCCCTTTGGGGGTCTCTGTCCAGCGGGAGAGAGAAAACGACATGCACGTGGCTGCCATTCCCCCCGAGACGGAGCTCCGAGGACCACCCCCATCTGTGAGGTCAAGCGACCTTGGGTGGGGGGTCATGTCAGAGCTGGTGCTGCTGGGCTGTGACAGATGATGAGAACGAGCTTGCGGGGGCTTCACGTGCAGCGAGGGGCCTGCCGTACCCTGCTGCTGTCGCAAGCTCCCCTGTTCTCCAGCCCCGTGGGGACAGAGAACTCAGAGCGTCTCTCCAAAAAGCCTCTTATGCACGCTCCTTTGCATCTAGCGAGAAGCAATGCAGTTGTTGTTCAGTCGCTCAGTCATGTCCGACTCTTTGCGACCCCATGGACTGCAGCATGCCGGGCTTCCCGGTCCTTCACCATCTCCCTGAGTTTGTCAAACTCCTGTCCACTGAGTCAGTGATGCCATCCAATCATCTCATCCTCTGTCGCCCCTTTGTCTCCTGCCCTCAGTCTTTCTCAGCATCAGGGCAGGGTCGTTTCCAAAAGAGCCGCCTCTTCACATCAGGTGGTCAAAGTATCGGAGCTTCAGCTTCAGCATCAGTCCTTCCAATGAATATTCAGGGTTGATTTCCTTTAGGATGGACTGGTTTGATCGCCTTGTAGTCCAAAGGGACTCTCAAGAGTCTTCTCCAGCACCACAATTCAAAGTGCAGGGAGAGCAGGAATTACTATTCCAGTGGGACAAGTGAGAAGACTGAGGCTCTGAAAGGGTGCGCTGCACCACTCACCGGCTCCAGGAGCACAGCGTGGTTTTCTCGTTGTGGCCAAGGCCTGTCCACCTTGGGACACATGCCCCCTGCCAGCCTGGGGCGGTGGTGAACCTCTCCCGGCCCCTGAGGCTCAAAGGTGCCCTTGGCCAGCTGCAAAGGCTCCCGCAGGCCTGGTGGGGGCATGTTTCCCTCCCTGCGTGTTTCCCACCCCCAGCAGCCTGGAACGAGCCCAGCCTCTGGCCCCCCAGCTGCCCAGAAGGTATCAGGAGAATAAATCTTGGAGCCCTCTACTCGTGCCCTCCCCAAAGGCTCCTCGGAGGCCAGCGGGAAAGGCCGGAAAAAGTGCAGGCTCAGGACCTCCGCGAGGAACATAATTCAAATTCCTTCCCCCGGGTTTCATAACAGAGGCCGGCTGGTTTCCTTAAATGGGGAACTCGCGGGCCACCCCGCTCCCAGAGCCCGGCCCGTGTGGACGTGCTCGTGCAGGGCCTGGACGCTGCCAGAGGCCCCGCCAAGCTCCACGGAGGAGCAGCGACTTCCGAGGCAGAGCACTGCAGCCTGGGCTCGGCGCAGAGGGCAGCGGCCGGTGCGGTTGTGGTTGGGTCTTATTTTAGGGAAGGGCCATTTTGCATTTTAAAGAGGGGGTTGGGTTTCAGCCTGGCTTCAGCTGGAGACCCAGGAGCCACCGCAGCCCCTCGTGGGCTGGTACAGGCATGCGCCCCATCGCCCGCCCCCATGCGGGGTTGATGTCCTCCCAGCCCCAGAGCCTCAGGGCCAGAGGGGCCGCTCTGCCCCCCACAGGGGCACCTGATGCTGGCAGCAGAGGTGCCTGGCCTGGGCACCGCACTGTGCCACTGCCGAAACGGCCCAAGTCCAATCCCCGGTTCTGTGGGCCCTTCTGCCTGTGGGGCTCTTGGTCACATGCACCCTGGGGTGGGCGTTACGACTGAGGACCTTCCTAATGACATCTGGGGGAGTATCCCTTCATCAGAGGAGGGAGCCCAGCTGTGAGGCAGGAAGAGGACACCACAGGAAGACACAGGGAGACAGGAGAGCCTCCCACAGGGCTGGGGCGGCTGGTGGTGATGCCCCCTGCAGCCTCACGTCTGTGGCCGGAGCGGAGAATGAAACCCCCTGTCGCAGGACTCAGCTCAAGCTCACACCAAGGGCCACCACCAGGCCAGTGTTTAGCGAGGCTGGGGTGCTGCCCATGGTCCCTCCGCACCAGCCTAGAGTCCTCCTCTGCTGGGCAGCGGTGCTTAAGAAGACAAAGCAGGCATTGCTGACCTTAACCACACCCTAGACAGCCAGCCTAGGATCCCAGTGCAGGGTCTCACCCTGCTGAGGGTGACACTTGGCAGCATCATTTCCCCTGCATCACGCATCAGACGCATTACCGGGGAAGGAGGAGCTTAGGGGGAGAGACTGGGGCCTCAGAAATCCTGCCCAAGGTGTCAACACCAAAGTCAACTCTGCCCCCAGGTGCAGGGGTGTGATCCCAGCAGGACCTGAGGAGAGAATTCAAAGGCAAGATCAGAAAAGATTTCAAATAAGACAAGCCAGAGCCAGAGATGGACCAACTCCTGCGGATGCTACAGGAAATGCCAGCATGGGTGTCAGCATGAAGACTGTTCCCAACTGAGCACCAAGCACTTCTCAAACAAATACCCAAGCACCTCCTAACCAAGCACCCATACCTCTCAACTGAGTACCAAGCACATCCTGACTGAGCACCAAGCATATCCAAAACAAGCACCTCCCAATTGAGAACCTTCCAACCACACCAGACACCTCCCAACTGAGCAACAAGCACTTCTCAACCGAGCACCAAGCACCTCCCAACTGAGCACTGAGCACTTCCAAAATAAGCACCAGCACCTCCCAAGTAAGCACTAAGCACTTCCCAATTGAGCACATTCCAACCACACCAGACACCTCCCAACTGAGCACCTTCCAAACAAGCACCAAACACCTCCCAATCAAGTACCAGCACCTCCCAACCAAGATGGCAAAAGGCTGCAAGGAAGAGAAAAAAGAGAAGTCTGTGCACAGATGTGAAGACTACATTTCAGGAGGGTGGGAGGGGCATTTTTAACATAACAACAGTGACCATTTGTTGACGCCACAACCATTCTTGGTGTCCATGACATGGGGCAGGGTCACAACCCTGTACAGATGGGGATGCCGAGGCACAGGGCAGCCCTGCACCGTCCTCCCTTCTTGTCTAAATCCAGATGGTTACAGCTTCAAAACAGACCCCCACTCCTCAAGCCCACTAGCTCTAATCCGTTCAGCCCCACCCACTGGCCAAGTCCTATCTGCCTTCTCTTGCCAGGAGCACAGTAGCAGCTGCTACCGTAGTCCCCAGCTCCACCCTAAAGTTGCCCCTCGCTCCAAGAGCCAGAGAGAGCCCCTTAAGCAGGAGTCAGGCCAGTGCCCCTTCCCTCAAAGCCCGTCCTGCCCACCCCCACACCCACCCTTGCCACAGGCCCAGGGCCCTCACACCAGCTGTGCCCTCTGCCCAGAAACCCTTCCCCCAGGTGTCTCCTGGCCTCATCTCTTCATGTCTCTGTTCAAATGCTACCAAGAGACGCCCCGGGCTCCTGACCGACAGCGGGAAGGCCCCGCCTCCCCTCCCTGTGCCCGCGCCCTGCTGCCCCCTCCCCAGTGGCACACCCCCCAGGGCGCTGTGAGGGCCTCGGGGCTGCTCCCCTCAGCCTCTCCCGCTGCTGACGGAGCCCCCCTCTTAGCCAGTGGGACTCAGCCACCCCAGCCACGACGACCCAGAAGACAGTCAATGACCCTCTGTGACCCCTGCGGCCACACTGCGGGATGGGAGAGGCCTGAGGCAAGGGTTGTTTCCCAGGCAACGCAGAGACCCTCCTGGAAGATCAGCCTGGCCCCCCGGTGGCTGGAGCGGTTCAGCCCTCCTCGGAGGGTGAGGGGGCCTAAAGATAAGTCACCGCCTGGCATGCCCCCCACCCAGGATGCTGGGGCGGCCTCGGGAGCAGGGACACCGGGCTTGTCCCCCTGACCTCGACCAGTCAGCTACCAGGACAATAAATCTCACGCACCCACCCCCAATGCGTGTACACACTGACACAGACACACATGTGCTCACAGGTGCACTCAGAGGTACACCCAAATAGGTACAAACACAGATGCTCACACCCTCCAGCCCCACACTTTCCAGCAGTGCATGCACACACACACACACACACACATACACACTCAGCTTTTACACAACCCAGCAGCTCCAGAGGCACCACTCGTTCCTGATATCAAGAGGCAGCCGAGTGTGCCTTCTCAGTCAACATGCGGAGAAACCCATGGAAGGAACTTTACTCGGCCACTCAAGTGCCCCCCCGCCCCCTCACCCAGCGTGCTACCCGAGCTACCCAGGCACCCGCCCTCAGCCCTCATTCCACCCGTCCCAGGTGGGCTGAGAGGTCCCTCCCACCCTGGCTGCAGGCAGGGCAGCGAGCACCACCCCCAGGGCAGCGGAGGGCATCAGGACCAGAAACCAGGGTCCTACTGCGTTTCTGTTCAAAAGATGCCCGACAGCCGTTTCTGATGAGCGGACAGCAGAGGAGCCGGCGGACACAGCCGTGCGCTGGGCGTGGCCAGTGGGCGGGCACCAGGCTTGACACCGCCCAGCTAAGGGTGTGTCCTTCCCAGGCGGTGGGAAGACAGGGAAGAGGGCCGTGGGTGACTGAGCCAAGAGCTCCTGCTAGGAAAGCCTGCCACGAGCATGGCCTGGAGGGCAGCTTGCCATCTCCCCTCCATCCCAGCCTTCAACTCTGCGTACGCCCTTAGTTTTCCCGCCACTCACAACACCCCACCTGGAACGGGCTGGGCCCTGAGCCTCTGGGGATCACGTGAGCTCAGCCAGATCACGAAGCTGGCGGGAGCAGAGGGCTTCCAGAAGACACCAGAGCAACAATTCCGCAAGTTCCACATCCGGACGGGGAGTTTCACTTTTTCCACCGTGTTCAGCTGATGCAGTCACAGAGAGGGTGAAAGGTGTGGGCTCTGCCTGGCAGAGCGCCCAGACCCTCTTCCAACACTCACACGTGCACCCGCTCACACACACACACCCACACACCCACTCACACGCGCACCCATTCACATGCGCACCCACTCACACACACACCAAGATGTTTAACAACTCAGATCCACGGCCAATCACATCAGTTGCAGCGAGTTTAGAAAAGAAACACATTCCAGGGTGTTTCAACAAATTCTGCAGGGTGGACTCATTTTAAAACTGTGGGTTTCCTCTGAAAAAGGTACTTGGTCTCAAGTAAATTCAAGAGGGAAATCATGGCCCCACCCACGCCTCCATTAGGAAAAGAAACTGATGCTGGGAAAGGCTGAGGGCAGGAGGAGAAGGGGGCAGCAGAGGATGAGATGGTTGGATGGCATCACCAACTCAATGGACATGAGTTTGAGCAAGCTCTGGGAGATGGTGATGGTCAGGGAGGCCTGGCGTGCTGCAGTTCATGGGGTCACAAAGAGCCAGACACGACTGCGCGACTGAACAACCACCACCATTGCCCCCTCCTCCCCAGGGAGGTGAGGTGCTGGATTTACCCGTGCGCGGGGTCCAAGGCGATGGCCCGCGGCTGGTCAAGGTCCTGCCAGAAGAGGACCTTCCGGGACGTCCCATTGAGGTTGGCCACCTCGATGCGGTTGGTCTCCGAGTCCGTCCAGTACAGCTTCTTGCCGACCCAGTCGCAGGCCAGGCCATCGGGCGACACCAGGCCGGAGATGACCACGTTCTGCACGGCGGCGCCCGTCTGGTTCAGGTAGGTCTGCTTGATGGCCTCCTCACTCACGTCTGTCCAGTACACGGCTCCCTTGGAAAACTGGAAATCCACAGCGGCCGCGTCCTCCAGGCCGCTGACCACGATGGTGGACTCCACCTTGACTCCGCCGGCATCCACCAGCCGCACATCCCGGCGGTTGGCAAACAGGAGGAGCGGCGAGGCTGTGGGACAGAAACAAACCGTGAGGACTCTGGCTGAGCTGCAGGCTGCACAGCCCGGGACGGAGGGCTCTGTGCCCAGACCACCCCAGGGCCCCTACCCGGCCTGTGCCCAAGGCTCGCAGCTCCTGCCTTCCATCCCTGGCCACTGCCGGGAAGCCACCTGGGTGGGCCCAGCACTCGTTCAGAGGCTCTTTCAAGGCAGCTGTAGTTACTGAAATCACCGAGGGCTGCCGTATGTCCCCCCTATGCCCGCCAGGCCCCAGCAGCCCTTCCTGCCACGCCTATCACCTTGCCCACAGATGCCACCACAAGGCCACACTGCCAGGGCGCACACCGGCTCACATCGTGCCCCCCCGCCCCTGCAGGACAGAGGCCACGCAGAGGGCTCCAGGTCAGGACCGCCCACGAGGCTCTTCCACTCCCACCATCGCCATCGCCACATTATGCCACATAGCAACAATCAAACAATGCGATGTTACCACTGTATCCAAGCTAGGCATCCTGACATCCTGCAAGGAGGAGATGGTCCACGGAGAACATCTGTCCCGAATCTCATCCCTCCCTGCTCCGAACAGGTCCAAACAGATAATAAAGAACATGGGTCGTCACGGACCGACAGCTCTCTGCCGGCCACACACAGCACTTGGGGCTGAGTGGGCTCCTCTCTGAGTGCCCTGAGCCCTCGGTACAGAGGCCTGGGTTGTGGGTGATAGCTGGCCCATTTTACAGAAGGGGAAGTTAAGGCTTCGAGAGGAATGAAGTTCAACAGCACACCAGAGGTGCCACGCTCTGGAACACTCATACTCAAGTATGCTGCTTGAGTGCGTATATTTAGTTTACAAAAATGTTAGGTACCTCAATAAAAACGTCTTTTTAATTAAAAATGGAAATTACCATTTTCCTAGCTGCTACAGCATGCCAAGGGGCCCGGTGGACCCTGCACTCCAGGAGGGCTCACCTGCCCGTCTGAAGAACGCCCCTGCCCTGCCCAGGGCCAGCACAGGCAGCTGCTCTATAAATGTGTTTCACCCTCCCTCCCCCTACCCGCTAGCATCCCAGCTTGAAGATGGTCAGTCGCTTCTGCGCTGAGAGGGAAGAAGGAAAAGGATGGGCGGCCCAGAAGGGTCCGGAACCCCACTGTCAGCCGGAGGCCCGGGGAGCAGAGAGGCAGTGATACCCACCACCGGAGGCCTGGCCGGCAGTCAGGTGCCCTCCAAGGGTCAGACACCCGCCAGTTGGAGGACAGTGAGTGAGGGGGTGACAGCCCGGATCCGGGAGGATCCAGACCTTCAGAGGAGGAAGAATCGTGAAGGCCAGAAGTGGAAGTGGGCCTTCGAGGTTAGATCTGGAGGCCTATGCGGGGAGGCAGCAAAGCCAATGCCAACCAACCCCCCATAGCACACTCAGGGCAACAGGACCCCCAGGGCACCTGCCCATTCATCGTCACCAGGGTTGTCCCGGCCACTGGAGCACAGGTGACTGGTAATCCCACCCTGCCGGCATTGCTGCATGTGCCCAGGTTCCCGAGATTCCTCGAGGCAAGGTGTCTCACTCATCCCCTCTCATCCGGCCAAGGTAGGACCTGCCGGGTGGTTCCTAACCTCCTGGGGGTCACAAAGCTCCCCGATAAGCTGATCCTCTCCCCAGGGACAGACACACACACAGGTACGCACACCAAGGCCTCATGGCCTCCCCCACAACAGGGTGAACCCAGCCCCAGCCTGAGGATGCAGACTCCACATCCTTCTCTAAATTAGCATGTCTGAGGACTTCTCTGGAGGTCCAGTGGCTAAGACTCCACACTCCCAATGTAGAGGGCCAGGGTTCGATCCCTGATCAGGGAACTAGACCCTACATGCCACAACTAAAGATTTTGCATGCCTCAACTAAGACGCAGCACAGCCAAACAAACAAATGAACACTAAAAATGCATACATGCATGCATGTTAAGTCACTTCTGTCATGTCTGACTCTTTGTGACTCCATGGACTGTAGCCCTCCAGGCTCCCCTGTCCATGGGATTCTCCAGGCAAGAATACTGGAGTGGGTTGCCATGCTCTCCTCCAGGGGATCGTCCCAACCTAGGAATCAAACCCGTGTCTCATGTCTCCTGCATTGGCAGGTGGGTTCTTTACCGCTAGAGCCACCTGGGAAGCTCTGAACACTAAAAATACACAAATTAGCATCTCCGGGCGACAACGCGAGGGACTATATCAGAAGAAGGTAAGCTCCCCGATGCCACAGGTATTCAAGTGGACATTGGTGACCACAGATAAGGGACGAAACTCACCTGACATCCGCATCAAGAGGTGGACGGCCCACACACGAGGAGTCTCAGACAGGAGATTTTCCAGCCCCGAGGGGAAGCTCTTTGGAGGGATAGACCCAGGAGGCGAGTCACCAGCCCCAACTGTCGGCCAGAAACCCAGTAAGTAAAGCGTTACCCGAGGCAAAAGCCCCAGAGCGGGACAGGGAGCTGGAGCTGGGGAGAGATGGGGAGGAAGCTGCCCCGGGGAACAGAGAATCCTAGTTGCTCTGCTGTTTCTCCCCAAACTGGAAAGACCACATTTTCACCACCATTTACACGCTGGGCTGTTCAGGTGCACCTTTTAAAGGCTGCAGATGATGTTAGGGTGTGGGGGGGGGGGGTGGGCATTCAATTTTCCGTGCCTTCCCAAACGGAGACTGGGGCGGGGAGCCACTTTGGAGGGCCAGGGGCCAGCAGGCTCTTTCCAGGAGGACCAGCTCCTGCCTCGAAGATGGTTGGAGACCACCACACACTCAATTCCTAAGTCTGCTTCCCTTGTGGCTCAGCTGGTAAAGAATCCACCTGCAGTGCGGGAGACCTGGGTTCGATCCCTGGGTTGGAAAGATGCCCTGGAGAAGGGAAAGGCTACCCACTCCAGTATTCTGGCCTGGAGAATCCCATGGACTCTGTAGTCAGTCCATGGCGTCGCAAAGAATCGGATATGACTGAGCAACTTTCACTCACTCACTCACTCACTCACTCTCCGGGTCAGCTGGGGAACTCACAGCAATGGGGGTCTCTGTGAGGGGGCCGCCTGCCCGCCCGCCAGCAGCACCTACCCGCCCAGGGCCCCTCCTAGGGCCTGGGAAGCCCTGGATGATGCGGCCCCAAGCTTAGCAGGGGCTCCGGCTCGTCACGGAAATGTGGCTTCCAGGGTGGGGGCCCTCCTGCCCCACGGGAGGGAAAGGCTGAGGCCTGGGCAGGATCAGAGCACCCAGGCGAGGGGCTGGGGTCCAGACAGGCAGTCCTAGGAAGGGATGTGCTGGGCTGAGACCGGAACCAAGCCGGCCAGCAGGCTGGCGGCAGAGGGTCATAAAGCCCATGCCAGCCTGTCTGAGACACACAACAGAACCAAGAACCCACCCTCGTGCCTTGTCTTACGGGGGGGAAAAGACAACCAGCATGGAAGGTGAGCTGAAGTCAGGTGTGGTTTGGAGAAACAGGGCCGAGTGAAGGGTCTGGAGTGGGCGCTGCCGTTTCACGTAAGATGGTCAGCGTGGCCTCACTGAGCAAGTGACCCCTGGACAAAGACTTGAAGCGGGAGAGAGGCAGAGGGAAGGCATCCCGGCAGAGGGAATGGCTGGTGCAAAGGCCCTGGGGTGAGGCCTGGGGGAGACGGCACATCACTACGCGCTCCTGCCCAGGTGACGTGCCCACAGGCCTAGGACCCGGCAGGTCCAAGTCCCAGGCGCATGTGCCCCAGGTGAGACTGCGGCTCTTAGAAGGGTGCCCTGACCTGCCCCAGGCCACTCCAGGATGCTCGCTTACCAAGTGGCCCAAGCTTCTGGAGCAGTGAGGGGAAACAAGGAGCGTGAGGAGGGAGAGGAGGGGAGGGCAGACAGGCTGAGAGCCAAGCCTCCGGCCTGGCCATGCTTGGGCCACCAGGGCTCCCTCGGGGTCGGTGGAGAAACAGACGCGGCCACCTGACGGCCACAGAGGCAGGAACAGCCCTTTCAGGAAATGCCTCGTCTGCTGGTATTTAGGACCACAACCATTTCAACGCTCTCCCCAGGGATCAGCCTCGCAGGACCTTATACCAGGGAACACCTGAAGGAAGGAAAACGTCCTAGACACAATATTTGCTGCAGTCTTCCTCGTAAGAAAAAAATAAACAAATACAAAAGCTCCAACGTCGGGTACCTAGACTGTTCTCTCAGCAGAAAGTTGTGTCTGTTAAAGCAGTAAGACAATGACCGCAGTGACACCAGAAAATGTGTAAGAAATGTCAAGTAACACACACACACAACTATAAGCCCTGGTTTGTACTTGAACTGCAGGTATGAGAAGGCGCTAGGTGGGAACCAAGGCTGAACTAGAGACTGGATAATGGACACAACTTAGCCACTGAGCACAGTGAAAGATGATTCTTTTGACTTACCGGATAATTGTGTTTAAATGGTTGGTTTATTATTATTTTTTTTTTAATGTAGCCATTTATTTGGCTGCGCTGGGTCTTGGTTGCAGCATGTGAGATCCAGTTCCCCGACCAGGGATGGAACCTGGGCCCCCTGCCTGGGGAGCACAGAGTCTTAGCCACTGGACCACCAGGGAAGTCCTTATGTCTTTAGATGTTTTAACCCCAGGTTCCACGTATGTTGCTATGGCATTCTCTGTGCAAGCATATATATATTTTCAGGACCGTGTATCACAAGGACACATAGCCCAGGGCAGCTCTCTGAGTGAGAGACCTGGAGCCAGCTCAAGGGAACGGCTGCAACCTGGGCCTCTCTGAGCTCAACGTTCTGTGAAATGTGGGTCATGAGTGTACCCCCACGTCGGAGACTGTGAGGCTTCAACAGAACGATTCACACAAACCCTCAGCCCAGCAACAGCACGTTTTAGGCACTCAATAAATACCGTCCAGGGACTTCCCTGGTGGTCCAGTGGTGAAGACTCTGTACTTCCAGTGCAAGGGGCGCAGGTTCAATCCCTGGTCAGGGAACTAAAATTCCACCTGGCAATGTGGCATAGTAACCAAGGACATTTTTTAAAAAATACATATATATACACCAGTCAGGGCAGCGCTAGTAGCTGTAGTTAAATGTTTCATTCATCCAGTCCTGCTACAAAGGAAAGTACTTAGACTCAGGGAGCCTGGTTCAAACCTCAGCCTGACCTCCGGCTGGGAGACTTGGGGCCAGATGTTTCATCTCCGCTCTGAGCCTGCTTCCTCATCCATCTAGCAGGAAACAGTAACTACTTTAAAAAGGCCCTACTGGCCCCTGTTGCTGTGATGCAGAGCCTCCCAGCGAGTCCTCAAAGGCTACCCCCTCCCCGAGCTACCACGTGACCAAGCAATCCCACTCCTAGCTCTGTGCCCAAAAGACTGAAGTTAGAGGGTGATGACGAACACTTGTGCACTCAGGCTTCTTTGGTGGCTCAGTGGTAAAGAATCCAGTTACTCATTCAGGAGACACGGGGTTCGATCCCTGGTCTGGGAAGATCCCACGTGCCACAGAGGGACTAAGCCCGTGTACCACAGCTACTGAGCCCGCTCTCTAGAGTCCGGGCCGACAACTCTGTGCGCCCTACGGCCTGTGTGCTCCGCAACAAGAGAATCCACCACGATGAGAAGCCCGCGCACAACTGGAGAGTCACCCCTGCTCCCTGTAACTAGAGAAAAGCCCGTGCTGCAACAAAGCCAAAAGGAAATGAATAAATAAAATTATTTAAAAAGATACTTGTACATGCATGTTCATAGAAGCAAGACTCGTAATTGCCCAAATGTCCATCCACAGACAAATGGATAAACCAAGTGTGCTCTGTCCACACAATGAAATATCATTTGGCCATAAAAGGGCGTGGAGGACAGACCCAGGGCACAGCACGGAGGAGCCCTGAAAACATCATGCTCCGAGAAGCAGACAGACACGAAAGGCCACACAGCATAGGGGTCTGGTCACGCGAAAGGTCCCAAATAGGCAAATCCATACAGACAGACAAGAGAGTAGATCAGTGGTGGCCAGGGGCTGGGGGACGGGGCAATGAGGTGAAATCACTTAATGGCTCCAAGTTTTCCTGTGAGAGTGATGGAATGTTCTAGAACTAGACGGTGGCAGCTGCAACATTGCAAATGCACTCTGTGCATGCTAAGTCGCTCAGTCGTGTCCGACCCTTTGCGACCCCATGGACTCTGGCCCTCCAGGCTCCTCTGTCCATGGAACTCTCCAGGCGAGAACACTGGAGTGGGTTGCCTTGCCAACCTCCAGGGGATCTTTCCCAACCCAGGGATCAAACCTGCATTTCCTGCCTCTCCTGCATGGCAGGTAGATTCTTTACCGCTGAGCCAGCGGGGAAGCCCATGAATGCAATAAATGCCACTGAATTATTCACTTTAAAATGGTTAATTTTAGGGACTTCCCTGTTGGTCCAGTGGTTAAGAATCTACTTTCCAATTCAGGGGATGCGGGTTTGATCCCTGGTTGGGGAGGATCCCACACGCCGCAGGGAAACTAAGGCCCCCACGCCACAAGAAAGATCCCGTGTGCCACAAGTAAGACTCTACGAAGCCTAAAATAATAATGGAATAATACATTTTTAATAATAATAAATACGCTTTAAAAAAATGGTTAATTTTACATTGCATGAATTTCACCTTTATATATATATATATATATATTTTTTTTTTTTTTTTTTTTTTTTCTTTTTTTGCCACACCATGCAGCATGTGGGATCTTAGTTCTCAGACCAGGGATCGAACCCATGCTCCTGCAAGGAAGCAGAGTCTTAACCACTGGACCACCAGGGTAGTCTATTTTTTTTTAATAAATAATTTTTAGAGGCACTGCTGCACGCCAAGTCCACTGAATTCCCCCCGTGACAGCCGTCTTTGGGCCTGGCTTCCCAGTTGGCTTTTTCAGGCAAGGACAAGCCCCTCTGTGACCTTGAATTCACACAGCCCCTCCTTGGCACAGCCCTCGGGACACCCACAAAGTCTCAGGGGTTCTCCCCGGCTCCCTGCCTGGGGATGGAGAGCAGACCACTCCCACCTATTTCTAGGGTGGGTCTCAGGCCGTTCCCAGCACCCTTGGCCCATAAGTGTCAGAAAAAGGCCACTCTCTCCCCTCCCGGCCTGGGTACTGGGACCCATGGTTAACGTGCAGTCCCCACCACAGAGGAACCGGGAGTCTGAGAAGCCAGCGCCAACAATCCCATTTTAACCCACGTAAAGTAAGCAGAGCCAGTATTTATATATAGAATTCATAGCAGATGTCTGGGCTTCCATTCCGATAGCCTCTGTTTTACACTGTTCACATGGTTACACTGAACACAGCCCGACTCACGGTAACCGAATCCTCCGCTACGACACCAAAATAAGCAACGTCTCAGTACATGCCTTATTGATATTCACCAAGCATTACATTGCTCGCTGGAGCAGCCTGGAACCTGGACGCAACCTACGGATTTCTCAGTCAGGAACGGTCCTTCGTCCCACACCAGCCCCACGAAGAAGGCCAAGAAATGGAAGACAACGTGGGGCCGTGTTCAGGGCACTCACAGAGCAGTGGGGCAGGACACACATTTTACACACACACACACACACACATATGCACACGTGCGGATAAACAGCCACCAAGCAGGAAGAAAAGGCAGATGAGTAACATGGACAGGCGCTGCCTGGAGCCTGGAGGTGAACAAGCTGCCACGTGAACCTGGCAGGCTTCCTGGAGGAGAAAAGAGCTGGCTGTGGGGGCCCCGGTGGGCTTCCTGGAGGAGGGAGACTGGAACCTTATTCAGTATGCCGACACCCAACCCTAAGATGCAGCAAGGCGCTCAAGGGAATGAATCCTATCCACAACAGCTTTCCTGACACCTCATGGCTCTGGGTGCCTTCCAGCTTGGGCTTCTCAGACTGGGTACTGGCCCCTCTTCCTTCGACCCCGCCACCCCCGGCTGCCACGGAGATGGTCCCTCCCAGTGCACGTCCCTCAGGATGTCCCAGCTACCCCAGGCCCACCACCAGCTCCCCAAGTCCCATAAGATCCCTCTGGAGTTCCTCATGGTATCGTTTTTTAAAAGTGTTTACAATGTGAAAACCTGGTTTTACTCGTTTATTGAATTACGGTGGGGGATGGACGGAGGTGACGGTTGGACAACGTGAATGGACATCACGCTACCAAACCAGACACGTCAAAATGGTCCAAGGTGGTAAATTTTAAGGCATATGTATTTTAACAGAATTCAAAATAGTAACACAAATATAAATAAAACCTGATGTCTAGTGATACTATCGAATATTATAAGCTACAAAAAAAAAAAAAAAAAAAAGAATGACTCAGGGGCTTCTCTGGTGGCTCGGTGGTAAAGAATTGGATGCCCATACAGGAGACACAGGTTCAATCCCTGATCTGGGAAGATCCCACGTGACACAGAGCAACTAAGGCCGGGGGTCACAACTCCTGAGCTTGAGCTCTGAAGCCTGGGAGCCGCTTCAGAACTACTCGAAAGCAGTCTGGATCCTTGAGCCCCCGCAACGAGAAGTCTGCACACCACAGCCCAAGAAAAGCCCTCGCAGCGACAGAGACCCAGCGCGGCCAAAAGTAAATAAATAAATAAAATTATTATTACTAGTATTTTTTTAAAAAAGAATAAGAATGATTCAGAATTACAGCTACAGACTTCATCCAGGGTTTTTTTATTTCAAATGCTGGCTGGACATCATTAAGGCATGTCCACTACATACAATATTGGGTTGGCCTAAGAGTTCATTAGGGTTTCCATACCACCTTTCTTTTTGGCCAACCCAATATTTATTAGTTAATTGATTGAAGCCAGGGTAGACTCATCTATTCCTATTTCATCAAACGGGTTAAGATGAAATATCCCCACTCACTCTGACGTTCAAGTGTTTCCCAGGTTTGGACAGCGAGAGTCCCCTCACACTGTCCCATGTATCTTCTTGGCATGTCCCCACATCATCCCTTGAGGGTTTCTTTACTTTCTTTCTAGAACAATAATATGCTCCAGGCTCAAGTGAATTTCTCCCTGCTCTAGCCTAAGAATTGGCCCTTTCTCAATGAGCTCCGGCTTCTCTAAGTGGAAAGTGATCCCTAGGAGCCAAGAGCTGGGCACTGGGGACGCTCACTGCTCCTGGGTCTTCTCATCAGGCAGTGCTGGGAAACATTCACACAGTCCAACCATCTTCCTTGTTCACAGATGCTGCCTGGAGAGTCGCCCGCTGGACCAGATTTACATATAATCCCATCAATGCTTGGGAGCTTTGTGGTCATTCCTGGACATGCACAGAAAGGTGAAAAAACGGAGTCACCCCTCCGCGAGCCCCTAGACGAGGTGGCACAGGCTAGCCCCAGGTTCCTGCCTCAACTCACACTGTAAATGAGCATCCTTTCCACTCGATGCCACGCCGTTTGCATTTCTGTGCTTTTTGTGCGTGATTTCACTGTTGAATTTCACTGTTGGGCTCCCCTAGTGGTTCAGACAGTAAAGAATCTGCCTGCAATGCAGGAGACCCAGGTTTGATTCCTGGGTTGGGAAGATTCCCCTGGAGAAGACAATGGCAACCCATTCCAGTGTTCTTGCCTGGATAATCCCATGGACAGAGGGGCCTGGTGGGCTACAGTCCATGGGATCAAAAAGAGTTGGACGTGATTGAGTGACTAACACTCAGTGTTGACAATGGCCCCAGGCACAGGGCTGTAGGGCTGTCAGAAGGCAGGGTGGCTGGCGGTGTGGTGCTGGCACAGAGAAAACAGGGGGTTAGGGAAGCTTCCAGTGCTACTGGTCATGGTCAGTGAGACTCAAACCACATGCATGCAAGCTCAGTCGCTTCAGTCGTGTCCGACTCTTTGTGATCCTATAGTCTGTAGCCTGACAGGCTCCTCTGTCCATGGGATTCTCCAGGCAAGAATATTGGAGTGGGTTGCCATGCCCTTCTCCAGGGGATCTTCTCAACCCAGGGATTGAACCTCCATCTCTTGTGTCTCCTGCATTGGCAGGTGGGTTCTTTACCACCAGCGCCACCTGGGCATGAAACAATAATTCACATTAAGTCAGGTGTTCAATGGCTCACAAAGTTGTGTACTGATCAGCAGAGGAACATGAGACCCAAGGCTCTGGGAAACCCAAGCCTGTGTCTCCTCCAGGACCACCAGTTCAGAATTTGCATCATTCGGTGTTTCAGTAGCTTTATAAAATAGAATGACTGTGAACAACGAAAATCTGTGTGTATGTGTGTTGTTGTTTAGTCGCTCAGTCATGTCTGACTCTTTGCAACCCCATGAACTTACAGCCCACCAGGCTCCTCTGTCCATGGGATTCTCCAGGCAAGAATACGGTGTGGGTTGCCGTGCTCTCCTCCGGGGATCTTCCCGTGTATACACATGTACATTCACACACACATCATAGTCTCCATTTCTGCGTGTGTGTGTTTACGTGGTAAAAATCCACGAGTTCACAGCTCTTCTTGCAATGTTATTAAACATTTTCTCAGGGTACTTTCTTTTTTTATTTTTATTGTTTTCTTTAAAATAAGGTACGAACATTCATTGATTTTTTTTTTTTTAATAAATTTATCTTTGGCCGTGCCACACAGCATGCAGGATATTAGTTCCCTGACCAGGGATCGAACCCTGCCCCCTGCAGTGGAAGTGCCGAGTCTTAAGCACTGGGCCGCCAGGGAGGTCCCACCTCAAAGTGCTTCCTAACCTTCCCTCCTTCTTCGATGTTAGTTAGTACCCTCTCCAAAGTGGAAACATGGCTTTTTTGATTGTCAACATATACACTTACCAGCTCAGTATCACCACCTCCAACCACTCCCATAGCCCTTGCTGGCCTTCCCCTCCACGCCTCTGCCCCCAGGTCATGTCACCTCCGGCCCTCTACTTGGCACCCCACAACCACCACCTGTCCTCAGATGCCAGGCACCAACATTTCTGCTCGGGGAAGGGAAAGGCAGGGAATCCTGCTGAGTCTATAGCTCACTGTGGGGGGAAATGGTGTTTCTACGATATTGTCTTCCTAGCCATAAACATTTATTTAGGTCTTCTTTTGGTGTCTCTGTAAAATTTTATTATTTCTTGTGCATACAATTTTGCACATTATTTCTTAGATACAGTTCCAGGTGCTTCAAATAAAATTCAAAGCATTAAAAAAAAAAAAGAAATTAGCATGACTGTAACAGAGAGAGATTGCCAAATTCCCATGAATCTTACGATAAAACATGAAACTTCAAAGATGCTTTGGTTGGGGTGTGAACAAAGCCTCCCCCAGCCCCCAGACAGAAAAGTTCTATTTACCCCTCTAAGAGGAACTGGGTGAAAAGTGCTGATCCAGCTACAATGAAGGGGACCAAGGAGAAACCTGTGGGGTCCCCCAAACTGCCAGTGAACGAGCCTCCCTGGCTCTGAGCACAGGAAAACTCCGTCCCTTGTCTCCATGTGTGATATAAGAACCACAGAATGAGGCTCAGAGACCTTAAAATGGGCTGGAAATAGTCATTCCTGAACCATTGACAGCATCTCCGCAAAATCACAAACACCTCGGCTTCTCCTGGAACTTTCCTAATTAAGGGAGAAGAAATACTATTCATAAAAATCCAAGCTCACTTCTCTGCGGGCAGTCTCTCGAAGCCCAGAGCCCCCCTACCCCAGGTTTCTGACCGGACCCTCGTTTCCCAGGGGGCCCTCACCACCTGTGTGGCTCTCTCGGAGAGGGGCGGGAACAGAAGCCAGGGACCCTCATGGAGCCTCAGGGACCATAATCCCAGCCACAGATTCCTACGTTTTATCCCGGTCTTCGATCCAACTGAGACAGGCTCGACTCGGGGACACTATCCTGCAGTTGTCTAAATATTCTAAAGGAGAGACCTGACATTTACGACAATAATAAAATCTTAGGTTTCCTTTAACTGAACAGATGTTCTGTGCCTTTTATGGAAAGCTCGGCAAACTGAAACTTGCAGGCTTGAAAGTGGAATCTCTGATAACATCTCTGAATGCTGGGGAATGAGTCTCCTCCCCGCCTTCCACCTCAGCTGATTATCATAGACCCTCCCTTCATAAGAAAAGTCCACACCCCCCATCCATCCACCCTCCCACCCACCCATCTCTGGACCCACTGAGCCAAGAACAGCCCCGAATTTCTCTCTTCATTCTCCACCCTGGTCTCAGGCCCCCAGGCTCCCTTGCACAGACTCCACCCCTACCCTCTCCACCCCCATGCCTTTCGCGGTTCCCACCCCCATCAAACCCTCCCTGGCTGCCACACCTGGCCCAGGCTAACGCGTGTCCTCCCTGAGCCCGCCCAGTTGGCCCTGCCACGCCCCCCCCCCCCCCCCAGCGTGTTGTCTGCCTCATCAGGCGGGGCCCACACCCCACTCCCCGGGGGCAGGGATGCGGTGCCACCCACAGGGCCCCATGCAGAGCAAGGCCGGCTGCCAATGGGGCTGCTGTCCACCCTTCCCATTTCAGGCGCTGTCAGGATAATGATCAATTGACTACACTTGTGAGTTGCTGACATTTGCGTACAAATAATGAAGAAATACACGCGGGCGTGCATGCTCAGTCGTGACTCTTTGAGACCCAGAGTTTGCTTCGAATCCGCAGCAGACGAAGAAGCCAAGGCAGGCAGAAGACTGGAAGCCACTCTGAAGGACAGCCTGCCTGTTCCCGAGTCCAGGCTGCTTGGGTTATCAAGGGTGTTCAGAGCAGAGCACACAAGAGTTTGGCTCCTAGTGTCCGGTGCTTGGGTGAAGGCTGGGAGGCAGTTCAAGGAATCTTCCGGAACACTGGAGGTTCTACGCTTGATCCAGGCAAACGGGTGAGCTGTGGACGTTCACTCATCAAGCTGCGTTCCCGAGTCCGTGCATACCACCGGGTGCGGGACCAAGGCCACCCGCTTCTGACCTCTTCCCTGTCCTTGCTTGCACGTGGTCACACCCTGCTCCCCACAATCACTCCCACCTTCACCCCCACGGCCTGGTTTCCAGTGCCTCCCTGCCTGCCCCCCTCACCGTGTGCTCCCCACCCAGACCCACAGCCAGGCCCGGGCTCTCAACACACCCTCTCCCCGCCAGCTCAGTCACCCCCATTTCTGCTGTTCCCAGCCCCCATCCCAGTCTAATTTCCCCACACACACTGGGCCCTGTGGGTAGGTGGTAATTAACCCTGGGTCCCGGCAAGCTTCCCGAGCAGGGACCACATTTCAAAGGTCAGGGAAGCAGGCGAACAGGAAACGGTCAGAGGCAGGTTTGGGGGGCGGAGCAGGAAAGAAGAAATCAGTTGCAAAAGATAAAAAGGAAATGAGGTGGTTGGTGTCAGACACCTTGGAGGACAAAGAAACCAAGGATGTGGGCTCCCAGTCTTCAAGAAACAGGGAGATGGGCTGGGGGGGACCCCGCCCTGCTGTCTCCCACATGGGGGGCCATCGCCCTGACAAGGGACCACTACAGCCCTGGGACAGCGGGAGGGCACGCAGGCCGTGCCAAGGACAGAACTGAACCTCTGTTTCGTAAAGAGCCTGGGCTTGGAAGGTTCTGGAAGGCCCGGGGGACAAACAAAGGGCCAGGCCTTGACCCAGGCCCGCTGCCTGCAGAGGGACTCCTGGATGTCCGTCAAGGCAGCCCATCACCCCCAAGGGCCCCTTTGAGGGTCGGGACCCTGAGCCAAGTGACTTGGAACCCTTCCAGGAATGATCGTGTGGCCCCAATTCCCACCCAGCCCAGGATCACTCCCAGGGATGACATCAGCTTGTCCTCAAGTCCCGCACCTTGCGGTGATGACCACGAGTGCTCAGCCCCCAGCCCAACACCCACGGGGGCAGGAGGCAGGGGAGTGCCACACCACGGGAGTGAGGGGCAGGGGGTGCCGCAGACCCCAGCAGGCTGGGCAGAGGAAGAAGCACCTGCTGTGGGCTCCCCACCCCCTACCTTTGCCCCATTTACCCTCAGGGCCCCCTGCTGAGACAGGAGCGATCTTATCTACAGCTTTAAAAAATAGATTTCCTTTTATTTGATTATTTGGCTGCGCCAGGTCTTAGCTGCTGCATACAGGGTCTTCAATCTTCACTGCGGCACCAGCGATCTTTAGTTGCGGCCTGTGGGATCTAGTTCCCTGACCAGGGCTCGAACCTGGGACCCCTGCACTGGGAGCACAGAGCCTTAGCCATTGGACCACCGGGGAAGTCCCCCCATAATTACATTTTAATTGGGCAAATATATTCCACCACAGAGGCTGGGCAGGTGCTGACAGGCTGGTGGGGGGTGCGAGGGTGCTGGAAGCAGAGCCGGGGGAAGGAAACATGCAGATGGGGCTCACCACGGGCACCTCTGTCCCTCCCTGCCTCCTGCGCCCACACACACCCCCACACCACACACAGACACAGACACACACCACACACACATACCACACAGACACACACACACAGACACACATACAGACACACACAGACACACACACACAGACACACATACAGACACACACACCACACAGACACACACACACATACCACACACACACACACCACACACACACACACACCACACACAGACACAGAGACACACACACAGACACACACCACACAGACATACACACAGAGACACACACAGACACATACCACACATACATACGCCACACTCAGACACACACACAGACACACACACCACACACACGCAGACACCACACACAGACACACACACACACCACACACACACACACCACACACACACACACCACACATACACACACACACACCACACACACCCGCCACACACAGACATATACACACAGAGACACAGACACACACACACACCACACACACCCACCACACACAGACATATACACACAGAGACACAGACACACACACACACCACACACACACACCACACACACACCCCCACACCACACACACACCACCCCACACACACCCTACACACAGCCCCCCCACACACACACCCCACATACACACACCCAAACACATCCCCCCCAGCCACCCCCCCATACCCACACACCCCCACATACACACACACCACACATACACAACCCCCACACACACCCCCACATACACCCAAACACATCCCCCCCCACGCACACGCCCCCCCCACACACACAAACACATCCCCCCACAGCCACCCCCACATACACACACCCCACACACACACACCACACACACACACACACACACACACACACACAGCCCCACACCCACACACACAAACCCGCACACTCACCCACACACGCACTCCCCTCTGGAAGCCCTAATTTAGCAGCTGTAGAAGGTTACCCAGTCAGTGATACCAAGGACAAGTTTTTAGGGGATATGACATTTGATTTATGTCTGCCAATGTGCGTTTTCACTAATTAGAAGGTTTAGGGCAGAACAGGAAAAATATGTATTTCAGAGTCCCAGTTTGACTTGCCAGAAACCAGCCCATTACTAACATTCTTATTTTCGACAAAATATAGCATTCTGATTACATACCATTTTGGTTCCTCGGCTCCGGGCCTGCCAGGCTCCCGGAAGTGGCCCAAGGTCACGGCAAAGATGGGAGACACAGGTCCTTGGATGGGGACGGACTCTGCCCATTCTGGGGGAAGGCAAGCCCATGGCTTTCGCCCAAAGTCCCAAGGCCCCAACCTGAACGCATCAGGAGGCCCCCTGGTTTGTACAGAAAGTGAGGCTCCCCCCAGAGAGGGATTCCCAGGGCAGTGCCCGCTGCACGCCTCAGTTTCCTTGCCTGGTAAATGAGGACAGGGAGGTCTGGGCAGAGGACTCAGCACCACACTTACTTAAATGCACTGGGGGCTTTTCAGCCGATTCCTTTTAGATGGAAAGAAAATACTTTTGCAGTTCAAATAGCAATTAAGAGGCAGGCACTGGGGTACCATCTGTCAGCCGGGTGTAGTGCCTGCCTGACCCTGAGAGTTCCTAAGCTCTCTCTTCTCCTCAGCTTCCTTGCCCGTAGGATGGGGTCGGATGGTACCCAGCCACCTGAGAGGCCGAAGGATTCAATGAGTCAATCAGTGAACATCTCTTAGAACCTGCCTGGTCCACTGTAAATGTGCATAAATGTGAGCTATTTTTATCTATTATGTCTAGAGATCTCTATCTTTGGTGTTTTAAGGCAGGATGCAGTGGTCAAAAAAATAAAGATTTTCATTAAATGCACACTTCAAATAAAGTGATCCCATAGAGATTGCTCTTAATGGAGACCAGTATCTGACCAGCCCTAAGTGCAAGTTTTCAGGGTCTCTTAGCTGTCCTTGGAAATCAATCAAGGAAGCACTTCTAAGGGTACTGTGTGTGTGTGCATATGTGTGTGTGTGCGCATCACAGCTCCCATACACCCCGTGTGTCAAGTAACGAAGTGACTGGGCTCTGGTTATGCCCACCTCGTTCTACCTGGCTCTCCAGCAAACTCTGCATCTGCACTGTGTCTGGAGATCTGCCCTCGGCGTGGGGCCGGTATTTGATGCAATAAAGACAAAAAATAAGAGGAAAGGGGCCAGATCAACTCCTGGTAACAGAGACAGTACCGAGCCCCAGGTCCACAAATGCTATGCAGACCCAAGAATTTAGCACAAGGCCACGCAGCAAACTCAAGGACTGGGGACGAAGGTGCAGCCTGCAGTGCCTCTAAGTCACAGCCCTCAGATCACCCCCACGGGCAAGCAGACCACCAGGCCCTCGACAGGCAGCCAGGGCCTCTCACCAGGTTGGCACGGACTGGTCGTTTCCACCGAGGTGGGGGAAGGTGGGATGGTCCCACCTCCCCCCATGCCCACTGGCAAGGAAGGCGGCCTGTTCCCCGTGTGGTTACAGAGACCTCATTGTTCTGCCCCGCAGAGAGGAAACCGGAGAGCTGAGCTCAGAATGCATTTTGGAATTGGCAGAGAAGAACATCTGGGAAAGGAAACTCACTTCAGAAACAAACATACCTTTGTACCAGCTTTTCTTCTCTTTAAGTGTTGCAGAAAAAAAATAATAATAATGATGTGCCAAATTGACCATCACTCTACAAAATCTCCTTTTTATGGGGCAAAATATGGAGGTTCTGTTTTCCAATGCTCCTGAAAAAAAAAATAGCCACCTGGGTGCCAAGGCCCAGAGGCTGCCCCAAGAGTCAAAACAAAGACCTCGGGTTCAAGACACCTCTGTCCTGCGGAGAGAGGGGGATGGACGAAAACCATCAGATAAAAGAAAACTTGAATAAAAGAAAACTCTTCCCCCCTGCTCCCGGCTGAAGCCTTTCAGGACGCTGACATTCTTTGAGGAGCTGGCAGCTCTCAATTCCAAATGTTTATGTTAGTTTGGGGTGCAGTGCTGAGGATCAGCAATGATTCTCTTGTGAACTAAGCTGAGCGTTGGGGCTGCCGGTTCATATAAACGTGGAGATGCCCACAGTTAGGGCTTTGCAGGGCCCTAGCATGCTGGGGGAGCCTGCAGACAGGTACAGAGACGTGGAGCAGGTTTCACCAGAGAGAAAACCTGGAGGAAACCCCCCACTCCTTCCCTCCCCAGCCCCCTCCCTCACTCACATGCCTGGAGGCCTCCCGCTTCCCCACGTCTGACCACTTTTCCGGAGTTGCAGCACTCCAGTGCTCCAAGTACCTGATGTCCCTTGGTCCTCAAAGGAAGTGGAGCTGCTGAAACCCCATTTTATGGTCAAGGAGACTGAGGCACAAGGGTACCAAAGTCCCACTCGGCCAATGATGAGAGATCAAAGAGCTGAGTTTCTTGCCACACCTGAAATCCATTCATTTTACGTAACAGGGCAATCGAATGACCCGGGATCTCTCTGCAAAAGGGCTGGACACCGAGGCAGCTGCCACCCCCAAGGCACTGCCATGACCCTTGGCCTCTGACCAGGTTCCCTCGAGCATTTCAGGACAACTCTGTCCTCAGCATTTCAGGACAACCCCTCTGTCCTCGGGCAGCAAAGATGCATACATCAGCCTGATGCTCCCTGTTGTTCCTTCTCAGGCAGAAAGAGCCCAGGAAGCAGCATGCTGCTCCAGGTGGGGGTGAAGGGTTCACTGGCCAGGGTGCTAGGTCAGCAGACCCTCCTGCTCATCTCTGGGGCTCCCACCCTGGGCCCCCACTTGCCAGCGTGGACAGGGAAGGTAACTGACCCTGTGTACCATCTGTAGGACGGGACAAACCATGAGCTTCAGCCACTCGACCACCTAAGAGTCCAAAAACCCATGCCCCGGGGCAGGGGCTCTCCTCACAAGGACCGTGTGGGCTCTAGTGGGGGGGTGGGGGGACGGTGCTCAGGTGTTCTAAGCGTGGAGTTACATGTAACCTGCATGATGGAGCCTTGAGTCTGGGGGCGGAGGGAGGGGCGTGTCCCCTCACTGGGACACCCCATAAACTCAAGTCCCCACTCTGAGCCGCATCAGTGACCGTGGAAGACGGGGTCCAGGTGGCACCCCCGGGGCAGCAGGCACGGGATGGAAGGCCCTTCACAGCCCTCAGCTCGGTGCCCCTGTCTGCCGGTGTTCAAGCGGCTCCGGGGGGGCGTGGTTCTGGGCCCCTGCCAGAGGCTAGAGGAGGCGACAGCAGGGTCAGGAGAGCCCCGGAGCCTCCAGCCTGGAGCCGAGGCCCGTCCCACCTGAGCAGGTATGAGGGGGGCCCAGGAACTCAGGGCTGCAGAGGAGGGGCGGGGGGCTCCACCCTCCAGGCGCTGAGCGGGAAGCCACGTGGAGCAGGGACTGCGGTCGGAGGGCAAAGAGCGGGCACCTGGGCTCCCTCGTCGGCCTTCAGCGCGGGGGTAGGAGCAGGCGGGTGGGGGGGAGGCGGGCAAGCCAGCGATGATGGGGGCTGGAGGGACTGGGGTGGGGGTGGAGGTGACTGGAGCGGGGCGTAGTCAGCCAACCAGAAAGGAGGCCCTGCGAGTCTGCTAGGCCGGCAGGACTATGGCCTCTGAGGAGGGAGGGGCTGGGGTTGAGCAAATAAGACAGGGCAGAGCACCCCTGGCCACGCCCTCCAGGCCACGCCTTCCCGGCCACGCCTCTCACAGAGGTCCCAGAAGGGACCCTGCCCTCAGACACCTGCACCTTTGCCCCCAGCCCCAGGGTTCCCGCAGCCCACCGCGGCGGGCTTCCAGCTACAGTATAAGTGCCGTCTTGACCTCACCGAGGACGGAAGTCCACAACTATAGTAATCAGGCAGCTTGGGGCAATCTAACGCAACTCCGACACTCGCCTTCTCATCAGAGATGGACCGAGGTGGTTCCCACCACGCCACCTTTTCAGCTGGAGTTGAACCCGATCCCAGAAGCCCCTGAGGGTCCTCTCCCTGGAGAACCACAATTATGACTGCCATAATAACCCTAATAACTAATAATTACCGAGGGCTCACAGGAGTTGGCCCGCGCTAAGCACTTTACAGCCTCACCTCTGTGCATCCTCGGGCGTGTCTATGTGGGCGCCCTACAATCACACACACCCACCTCAGACGGTGGGGAAACTGAGGCCAGAGGAGTTAGCTCGCTTGTCGGAGGCTGCAGAGCCGGGAGTGGAGCCAGAAATGTGAGCCGGAACAGGTGGGCGGGGCCCAATGTGCCCTGGGATTCCAGGCCGGGGAGGCTGGGTGGGCAGCCCCCAGGCCAGGGCCCCCAGGATCGCAGCTGGGATTCCGCCAGCCGCCCCCTCAGCTGTTCCCAGCAAACCAGGGCGGGTGGTGACAGGGAAGGAGGCCGGGCACTCAGGGTGTCCCAGATAGCAGGTCTGCTCAGAGGCCAGCACTGGACACGGCTGCTGGAGGGGACCACACACCATGCCAGGGTGACCACCCGAAGTGTCCACTGGGGACCAAGCTGGCCTTAGGTCCTGTGGGCAGGCAAGCAGAAAGAGAGGTCCACCTGTCCTCTTCACCCCTACAAAGGGGAGGCAAGGGACACTAGTACCGAATGTGTCCCTTGATACCACAGGACCTCACACGTCACGATCAGAACGCGTTCCTAACTGGACACCCCCACCCTGTCGCCACCCTGCGCTGCTAACACCAGCTAGGGAAACCCGGAAAAACCCTAAACCTCACCAGTTCCCCACTGAAAACACAACATCCCTTGAGATCCCTGCCATCCAGAGACCTTAACCCTCATGATGGAAGATCAGACTGGGGACTAAATGCCCAGAGAGTCTGGAAAACTGCCCCCTCACAGGTCCAAAGTCCCTAACACAATCCTTTAGGCATCCAAGGCTGGAGGGCAGAGTGTGGGGTGGGGTCCCCCCTTCAGCCATCTTCCACCCTGGCAGGGCGGGGCACTGGATACCTAGATAAACATGCTGTTAAGACCCGGGCCCTGCAGGGAGGGTCACAGGAGCCCAGCAGGAGAAAGGCACCTGGTGGGTGCTCTGAACCGGTTTTCCTGGAACCTCACGGACAGAGCAGAGCAAGGGGGCTGCCTGAAGCCCAGTGCCTACCTTGAGGCCAGATCTGCTTGGATCCTGGAACCGACCCCACGTCCTCCTCCAAATCAGTTCATTCCCAGCCTGGCTCCACAGCCCAAGGGGCCACATGGTGTGCTGGCCTCGAGAGGCACTTTCATGGCTGAGAAGCCAAATGGCAACTCCCTAGTGAGGGACTGATGGAAACCCCGCAAGCCCGGCCTGGCCACTGTGCACGTCTGGGATCAATAAGCAGAAAAGATTACTACTTAACAAATGTACTCTCCCTGGAAGGATAAAATCTTTCAAAAGAGGGAAGATTTTTTTTAAAAAACTAGACCTAGTAGCCAAAAGGATGGAAATGCTATTTGGTGCTAAGTGTTCTCCGTACATCGAGAACCACTCACTGCTCGAAGGAGGTGGGGATGGGCCGCCCCAAGGGCAGACCACTGCCTGCACCAAGGGAACCAGGACTGTGCTCTCCAGGCAGGGGGGTCATGCCCGGGTCCCCTGAACTGGGCACCCCTCGGCAGAGAGCCAGCACCTCAGCCCTGTGAGCCGACACTCCAGCTGGAGAAAACTCTGCCAACACAGGCAACATGGTAAAAGCCAGCACAGGCCACTCCTCCTCTGGGGCACCCTGAGCAGGCAGTCAGCAGCTCGTGGGTTCTGGGCAGCCTCAGAGCCTCAGCAGAGAGCCAGGCAAGGATCCGGGCTGCGGTGGCCACGGGCAGAGTGGTGAGTCTCTTAAAGAAGGCAGAAGTGGCAAGCCCACCGCGGCCAGGCTCGGGAGCCAGGCACCGCCCGCTTGCCCACGACACAGCACAAGCCCAGGAATCAAACGGTACCAAGCAAACTCACGCGGACGCCGGGCAGTGCCAATGCGACCAGAACAAGCTTCAGACGTCCAAGGAGGCAACTCTTCATTAAAAATTCATTTAACTTATTCCAATGCTTTGAATGGACACTAAATAAAACGAGATAGAGATAAATATACCTAATCAGAAAGTCTCCAACACCACAAACTTGCTTAAATATAGAAAAGACAAACAGTCTGATTCTTTTTATTTTTTTGGATGTTGACCATTTTTAAAGTCCTTATTGAATTTGTTATAATATCGCTTCTGTTTTATGTTTTGCATTTTGGTCGTGAGGCACGTGGGATCTTAGCTCTCCGACCAGGGATCAAACCCACACCCCCGGCATCTAAAGGCGAAATCTTGACCACTGGACCACCAGGGATGTCCCTAAAAGTCTTATTTTTAGTTAAGAAATTTTTCAATTTTAACAAGCGCTACAAGATTCAATTTTAACAAGTGATACAACTGCGAAAAGAACTAAAATATCTTTCAAGGGGGCAACCTTAAAGGGACAATGCTCTCTTAATGCTTCAACTCCTGAAAACTCACTAACTGTATCTGGCACTCAGCTTCCTATTCTGCAGCTGTCACTCAAAAGCACACAAGCTTTCTTTTTTAGCATAAAAATCGTTCTCCCACCATTCCCCACTATTTTTGCATGATTGAAAATGTTCTACACTACTTTGAAAGATGATATAAACTACGAACGAAAAATGCAGGTGTCAGGCCCCCCGTGATGTCTCGGTCTGGGCTGTGGAAGGTGTCTTTCAGTCGCTCGGTTATGTCTGCCTCTTTGCGATCCCATGGACCACAGCACGCCAGGCTTTCCCGTCCATCACTAACTTCGGGAGCTTGCTCAAACTCCTGTCCATTGAGTTGGTGATGCCATCCAACCATCTCATCCTCTGTCATGCCCTTCTCCTCCTGCCTTCAATCTTTCCCAGCATGAGGGTCTCTTTCAATGAGCCAGCTCTTCACATCAGGTGGCCAAAGTATTGGAGCTTCAGTTTCAGCACCAATCCTTCTAATGAATGTTCAAGGTTGATTTCCAAGAGGTGGGGAGGTGTTATCTGGACCCAAGACGTCACAGGCAAGTACGTCTGAGATTCACTGGGTTTCTTGAAGTGAAACAAAGGCCAGCTTTATTTATAGCAGGCCATCTTAGAATCCCAGGCAGCTCAAACGGTAAAAAAAATCTGCCTGCAGTATAGGAGATCTGGGTTTGATCCATAGGTCAGGAAGATTCCCTGGAGAAGGAATGACTACCGACTCCAGTACTTTTGCCTGGAGGAGCCTGGCAGGCTACAGTCCATGGGGTTGCCGAGTTGGACATGACTGAATGACTAACACTTTCACTTTTCATCTTAGAACACAGACCTCAGAAATATGGGTTCTAGGACTTCCCTAGCAGTCCAGTGGTTAAGATTCACCTTCCATTAAGGGGGTATGGGTTCAATCCCTGGTCAGGGTTAGGGTCCCCCAGACCTCATGGCCAAAAAACAAAACATAAAACAGAAGCAATATTGTAACAGATTCAGGAGACTTTAAAAATGGTCAAGAAAATCTTTAAAAAAGAAATACGGGTTCTAAGTAGGGGAGCGGGGTCCCACACTTGGCCCCAGAAGCCTTCTGTGATGCAGCGGGACAGGTGCTCTACAACCCGGGAAACACATCAGGGAGGAGTCTGGGATGCAGGCAGGAGTTCACGACACAGTAGATCTAGGGGCCAGAGGGAGTAAGGATGGGGAAGAGCCACTCCCCAGGCAGACGAGGCCTCAGGCATCCTCAGGGCCTCTGCCCACCAGACACCAGGCCAGAGGCAGCAGGAGGGGATGGAGACATCTGCCCCCAGGCCCTCAGACTGGGTGGCCCATGGGAGGTCTCAAAGGAGACCATGGACTCGGAGGAGAGGGATCTGCCTGGAGAAGCGCTCACCTTGGAGCGCAGAGAATAACGCCAGCTCAGAGGCAGCGTGGAACGCCAGGCCAAAACGTTTCAACTCTGAACACCCAGAAACCAGTGTACATTTTCTTAAAAGGGGGAGGACGTAATGAAACTAGCTTCAGAAAAATGAATCTGGCCAGAATGAAAGATAAATGGGCAAGGGGAAGGTTCTGGAAAGCTGAGACCAACTAGAAGCGAGGCTTCCCAGGTGACACGAGAATCCGCCTGCCAAGCCAAGGGATGCAGCTCCGATCTTTGGGTCAGGAAGATCCCCTGGAGGAGGAAATACTGCAACCCACTGCAGTATTCTTGCCTGGACAATCCCATGGACAGAGAAGCCTGGCGGGCTCCAGTCCAAGGAGTCACAAAGAGTCAGATACGACCTAGGGACTGAGCGACAACTAGAAGCTGATGTAATCCTCTACCCGGAATCTCATCTTCTGTGGGGCCCTGTGAGGGCCCAGGGGGGAGGCCTCAGAGCCGGGAGCCTGGGTTCGGGAAGGAAGGGAGACAGACCACATCCACAGAGGAGAGGAAGAACGGGCACCAAAGTGCCCCCCACTTCCAGTCTGAGTAGAGAGGAATCAGGGCAGGCGGCTGAGATGGCACCACCACACCCCAGTCCCACATCCAGTCTTCTTTGGGGAACCAAGCTCACTCTGGGGAAAATTCAGAGCCATGGCCTTCCCCAGTGAATGCTAGCTCAAGAACACACCTTGCTCATCAACCAGCTTGTGGGGAAGGCATCCCCTCGCTCCCATCGAGGACGACGCCTGCTCATTCTAGGGCGGAGTCCAGGGTGGCAGCTGCCCACAAGAGGCGGATCTGGAAGGCCCCAGGCCCCCGCGCTCACGTGTCTGAGCCGGGGCCACACACTCAGGCGGCCTTTAATGCCCATTGAGCAATTTCCTGAGAGTTCTGCTAGGCGGGTACCGCCTCCCCATCTGGGTTAATAGAGGGGTGCAGCCCAGGGAAGAAATTAAAGTTGCTCACATTTTGTTCTGGAATGAGCGAGGGCAGGAGAGCAAATCATTTAAGAGGTAATTATATTTGCCTCCAGGCTGGCGCTGGAGTTAGTTGCACCAGAGCGTGTGTCCCCAGCGGACGCGGGCGGGAGGCGGGCAGCAGGAGTGGGCGAGGCCGTCCAGCAGACACAACGCCTCTGAAGCGCTCCACGTGCTAACGGGAACCCAAAATGCGAAGACCAGCTCCATCGTGGCCACACACGCATCTCTGGCCACAGCCGGAGACCAGACTGCTTGCCGGAGGCCACATCTAAAGCCCAGCCCTCCGACACCCATCACATGTCACCAGTTGCTGTCCCCAGATCAAGAGAGCAAACGACAAAATCTCATAGGCTGACTGTGAAGTTTATTCCTAAAGAGTAAACGCACAAGAAGAGTCAACACAATTTCTCAAAAGGAACTGGAAGGGTAATTTCACAATCGATCTCAAAATATACAATGATGCTGCAGAGATTAAAAACAGCAGCAGGCTGGTACAGAAAGACACCGGCGGGTCAAGAGAGGAGGGAAGGTTCCAGAATGAGGAGGCAAGCACCTGAGAACACTGTAGGTGAAAAAATGGCATTTTACATGAATGAGGCTTAGGGTTAGATAAGCCACACCATTCACTCCCTGTCCCCTTACTGGGGGGCAGGGGTGGACAAGTCAGATCCCTGCCTCATACCATATATCCCCAAAACCATAACCACACACACATAAAGAAATAAGAATAACGTCTGAATATAAAACAACAAAATAATAACAGTCCTGGAAGAAAATAAAGGAAGATACATTTATCATCTAGGGATAGAGAAACAAGGCATGGGACCCAGAATCCATCAGAGAAAAGATTGTGTTTCACTACATGGAACTTTCTGATGTTTCTGGAATAATAAACCACTAAAAACAAGAAGGACTAGCTACAGACCAGAAGAAAAATCTGGAGCAAATACATTAATGAATTCATGTCCATACCAAATAAAGAGAGCTCCTACAAATCAGCAGTGAAAGTGAAAGTCACTCAGCCGTGTCCAACTCTCTGTGACCCCATGGACTATACTGCCCATGGAATTCTCCAGGCCAGAATACTGGAGTGGGTAGCCTTTCCCTTCTCCAGGAGATCTTCCTAATCCAGGGATCGAACCCTGGTCTCCCGCATTGCAGGCAGATTCTTTACTAGCTGAGCCACAAGGGAAGCCCACAAATCAGTCGAGTTCCTACAAATCAAGAGAAACTAAAGAGCCTCTTGATGAGGGTGAAAGAGAAGAGTGAGAAAGCTGGCTTAAAATTCAACACTCAAAAAATTAAGATCATGGCATCACTTCATGGGAAAGAGATGGGGAAAAAAGTGGAAGCAGTGACAGGTTTTCTTTTCTTTGGCTCCAAAATCACTTTGGATGGTGAATGCAGCCATGAGATTAAAAGACGCCTGCTCCTTTGAAGGAAAGCTATGACAAACCTAGACAGCGTATTAAAAAGCAGAGACGTCACTTTGCTGACAAAGGTCCCTATAGCCAAAGCTATGGTCTTTCCAGTAGTCACGTACGGATGTGAGGGTTGGACCATAAAGAAGACTGAGCACCAAAAAACTGATGCTTTCAAATTCTGGTGCTGGAGAAGACTCTTGAGAGTCCCTTGGACTGCAAGGAGATCAAATCAGTCAATTCTAAAGGAAATCAGTCCTGAACACTGGAACATTGAATCATTGGAAGGACTGATGCTGAAGCTGAAGTTCCAATACTTTGGCCACCTGATGTGAAGAGCCGACTCATTGGAAAAGGCTCTGATGCTGGGAAAGACTGAGGGCAAGAGAAGTGGGTGACACAGAATGAGGTGGTTGGTTGGCATCACCAACTCAGTGGACATGACTTTGACCAAACTCCAGGAGATATAACAAATCAAAGTGTGTTATAATTTTTAACCAAATTGATTTAAAAAAAATAGAAGCTGGTAATTTCTAGCAACAGAGAGGAGAGAGGAAGTGTGTACCCTCAGAGATGCCTGATAGGGTAGAAACTGGTACAGCCTTTTTGGAGGAATTTGTCAGTATCTTTAAAATTGTATAAATGGATCTACTCTTTGATGAGGAAGGAACCGTACAAAATAGCTTATACAGGTGCACAGGTATATATGCAATGTTATTCGCTGTGTCATGACCTGTAATAGTAATGAAGCCTAGAAAAACCTAAATGTTCCTCCACTGGGTAAAAGCCATGAAACATGCTGTCCACATACTAGGAAATGGGCTTCTCTGGTGGCTCAGATGGAAAAGAATCCTCCTGCAATGCGGGGGACCTGGGTTCGATCCCTGGGTTGGGAAGATCCCCTGGAGGAAAGCATGGCAAACCACTCCAGTGTTCTTGCCTGGAGAATCCCTACGGACAGAGGAGCCTGGTGGGCTGCAGTCCATGCGGTCTCAAAGAGTCGGACACGACTGAGCGACTACGTACTACACTACACACTAGGAAATACCACTTAGCTTTTAAAAAAGACTGAAAATCTCAAAGTAAAGATACAGAAAATGTTAGTGACACAACAGCAAATGAAAAAGAGAAGATTATAGGATGAGACGATTTATGTGTAAAAAATGAGTACATGTTTGAAACGAAACAACACATTACACGAGGTGTTGGGGGTATGGTCACCTCTGAGGGGAGAAAACAGGCCATCAAGGACACTGGTTTTCACCGTTACATGTTTAAGTTTTACATATTCATGTATGTATATACATGTATATACATATTCATGTATAATATATTCATGTATTTTAATATAAACACATTTGTAATAGAAAGTGGCCAACAAGCATGTATGAAGATGTTCAACATCATTAACCACCAGGAAAACGCAAGTCAAAACCGCAGCGGGGAACCACTTCATACCTGCCAGGCTGGTGGGGCCCAGACAGAGTGTCCGCCCTAACCAGCGCTGGCCAGGATGGGGAGAGGCTGGAACCCTTGTACACTGCTGGGGGAGGATGTAAAATGGTGCAGCTGCTATGGAAGAGGGCTTCAGGGTTCCTCAAAAATTAAATACAGAGTGGCCATATGATCCAGCAATTTCACTTTTCTGGGTAAATCCCCCCAAAGTGAAAGCAGGATCCGTGCACCTACAGATCCGTGCACACCCACGTTCGCAGCAGCAGTCTCCACAACAGCCGAAGCTGAAGACAGCCCCACGTGTCCATCAACAGGTGAGCAGAGAGGCAAGGCATTAAAATAAGCCCATAAAGGGCAAATACCATATGATTCCACAAAAAAAGAGATACCAGAAAGGCAAGGTCACAGACACAGCAGAGCCGAAGAGAGGTTCAGTTCTCTTCAGTCGCTCAGTCGTGTCCAACTCTTTGTAACCCCATGGACTGCAGCGTGCCAGGCTTCCCAGAGCTTGCTCAAACTCATGTCCATTGAGTCGGTGATGCCATCCAACCATCTCATCCTCTGTCATGCCCTTCTCCTCCTGCCTTCAATCTTTCCCAGCATCAGGGTCTTTTCCAATGAGTCAGTTCTTTGCATCAAGTGGCCAAATATTGGAACTTCAGCATCTGTCCTTCCAATGAATATTCAGGGTTGATTTCCTTTAGGATTGACTGGTTTGATCTCCTTGCAGTCCAAGGGATTCCAAAAGTCTTCTCCAACACCACAGTTCAAAAGCATCAATTCTTCGGTGTTCAGCCTTTTTTATGGTCCAACTCTCATATCCATACATGACTACTGGAAAAACCATAGCTTTGACTATCTGGACCTTTGTCAGCAAAGTAATGTCTCTGGCCTTTAATACACTAAGTTTGTAAGAGCCTTCCTTCCAAGGAGCAAGTGTCTTTTAATTTCACGGCTGCGGTCACCATCTGGAGTGATTTTTGAGCCCCCAAAAATAAAGTCTGTCACTGTTTACATTGTTTCCCATCTATTTGCCATGAAGTGATGGGACCGGATGCCATAATTTCGTTTTCTGAATGCTGAGTTTTAAGCCAGTTTTTTCATTTTTCACTCTCCTCTTTCACTTTCATCAAGAGGCTCTTTAGTTCCTCTTCACTTTCTGCCATAAGGGTGGCGTCATCTGCATATCTGAGGTTATTGATATTTCTCCTGGCAATCTTGATTCTAGCTTGTGTTTCATCCAGCCCTGCATTTCTCATGATGTACTCTGCATGTAAGTTAAATAAGCAGGGGAACAATATACAGCCTTGACATACTTCTTTCCCAATTTGGAACCAGTCTGTTGTTCCATGTCCAGTTCTAACTGTTGCTTCAGTTTAACCACTAGAAAAACTGCACCAGGCAAACTGAAAGTACTAAAAAATTCTACAATGAATTAAATATTGTTTTTGTTGTTTAGTCGCTAAGTCATGTCCACCTCTTTGCGACCCCATGGACTATAGCCCACCAGGCTATTCTGTCCATGAGATTTTTTTTCAGGCAAGAATACTGGAGTGGGTTGCCATTTCCTTTTCCAGGGGATCTTCCCATGGCAGGGATCAAACCTACATCCTCTGCATTGAAGGCAAACTCTTAACCGCTGAGCCACCAGGGAAGCCCCAGTGACTCTGATATCAACCAAGAAAGCAAATAAGAAATACCCAGAAAGTACAGTATCTCCCACCCCTGCAAAATGGTTCAGAGGTGACGTCACCATGACAACCTCCCAGGGGTTGCTGGGCAGGAGAGATCCCAAGAGGAGGGGACAGAGGACAGCGGACACGTAACTCTGGGCACCGATGCAATCAGACCCTGAGTTTCCAGCCCCACGTGGAGCCTGCGGTCAGCTGGTCATCTCCCCGCTTCTCCAGCCTTCCACTGGAAGAGGGTGTTTGGGAACAGACCCTCAGGCTCTTTTAGAAGGAAATGGCTGGGACTTCCCTGGTGGCTCAGTGGTAAGGAATCTGCCCGCCAGTGCAGGAGACACAGGTTCAATCCCTGATCCGGGAAGATCCCACAGGCCTGGGAGAAACTAAGCCCATGTGTCACAAGTACTGAGCCTGTGCTCTAGAGCCTGGGAGCCACAACTGCTGAAGCCCAAGCACCCTAGAGCCTGTGCTCCGCAGCAGGAGAGGCCCCTCAATGAGAAGCCTGCCCCGCAGCTAGAGAGTGGCCCCTACTCACAAGAACTAGAGAAAAGCCCATGCAGCAAAGATGACCCAGTGCAGCCCAAATAAATAAATAAATTTCGGTTTTAACTGTTGTTTTTTTTTTTTTAATGAAGATGTCGCCGAAGGCAAAGAAGGAAGCCCCTGCCCCTCCTAAAGCCGAAGCCAAAGTAAAGCCTTTGAAGACGAAGAAAGCGGTGTTGAAAGGTGTCCACAGCCACAAAAAAAGATCATCCGGACGTCACCCACTTCCGGCTGCCCAAAACACTGCGGCTCAGGAGGCAGCCCAGCTATCCTCGGAAGAGCGGCCCTAGGAGAAACAAACCTGACCCGTGCCATCATCAGATTCCCCCTTACCACCAAGTCAGCCATGAAGAAAACAGAACTCGCTGTGGACGGCAATGCCAACAAGCACCATATTAAACAGGCTGCGAAGCTCTGTGACATGGCTGAGGTCAATATTCTGGCCTGATAGGGAGAAGAAGCCCTACGTTCCGCTGGCTCCTGGCCATGAAGCTTTGGATGCTGCCGACAAAATTGGGATCATCTAAACTGAGTCCAGTTGGCTAATTCCAAATATAAAAGTTTTCACTATGAAAAACAAAACAAAAACAAAAACAGCTTAACAAAAAGGAATGGGATTCCCCCCGCACCGTGTCCTTCCCATGACGGACAGTCTAGAAGGCGGCTTCCTCCTCGTAGAACCCCCACCAGCACCCTCAAAGAACACATGCCATCCTCCCCATTTTGCAGATGAGGAAACTGAGTCCCAGAGCTAACAAACCACTTCCCAAGCTTGAGAGAAAGCGGATAGCAGCCCACAGCAGCAGAGGGGCCCCAGGGCCAGCTCTCTGGGTCCCTGCTGTCCCCACTGGCCTCCACATCAGCAGCACTCTGATCCGCAGTGTCCCCGGGGCGCCCACAGGGTGGACAGCCCGCTGCTTCCTGCACAAATATGTCCCGGGCCCAGCAGAGGAAGGGGCTGGATGCAGCCCCCACTCCCATCAGAGCCTCCCCATTCTGAGAGCGTGTGACCCTCCCAGGGGCCTTGTAAGCCGCAAATGTCCAGCTCCTTCCAGGGCTTCTGTGATATCGAAGTATAAAGTCCACTAGGTCCACCTCCCAGAGTCCCTCGCCCCACCAGAGGCCAGCACTGGCCTCAGTTTGCCCCCCAGCCAAGCTCCCTTCACCAAGGGCTCTCCCATCTCTGAAGCTAATGTGGTCATGTCCCCACGCCAGCTTTAAACAGCCTCCGCTGTACAAACCCCACGGAGACAATGGGCTCCGAGCCCGTGCCTGCTGGGAGACGCACCCACGCAAGGTCAGCCCATCAGCGGGTGGACAGATGAGCAGATGTGCCCTGTCCAGCCGTGCAAGGAGCAGAGCGCTGTCCTGCGCTGCAACGTGCACACGCCGTGAAAGCATTCCGCTAAGCGTGAAGCCAGAGTCCCTGCGGATGAAGTATCCAGAGCAGGCAATGTCATAGAGACCTGGGGTAGGGGGGTGGGAAGTTTAAAGGGTGCAGGGTTTTATTCTGGGCCCAGGGAAATGTTTTGTATCTTGACAGAAGGGGTGCTTGTACAACACTGCGAACGAACCACAGAATTGTCTCCTTTAAAATGATTAGTTTTATGTGACATGATTTTCACCTCAGTTTAACAAAAGAGAAAAAAAAAAAGATCAATTCAACACCTTTCCCCTGCATTTCCTATCTCCCTCCCCCAACTAAAGTCTCCGGAAGCTTCCAGTGCCTTCTGGACCACATCCAGACTCTGCAGCGTGACCTGGCCTCTTGCAGCAGAGACCACCGGGTCTCTGAGGACAGGGTCCTGGGACGGAGCCCACCTCCCCCAGAGCTGCACAGTCAGCTTCTGTTTGCCTTCCTGTCAACCAGACACCCTGACAGCAAAGGCCCAGGCCTCCTCCGCCATTCTACCCCATCCCATCCCCAGCACTCCAGCAGGTACCAACAGTAACGGCGTCAATAAGAGAGATGGTACAAGTGCCAGGCATGTGTCAATGCACTGACCTACTAGGAGGAAGTACCGTTACGCCCATTTTACAGAAGAGAAAACTGAGACACACAAAGGTGGAGTCAGCTGCCCGAGCGCCCCCCACCATCAAGGCTCAGCCCAGGTCACCACAATACCCTTCACCCAGTGCTGCCGCGAAAAACAAGTCAGACAGCGGACGGGACATTCAAGGTCCCACACGGGAGGAAAATCCAGACTGTGTGATAAGAGCTGCTAGACCTTCCAGGCCAGAAAGATCAAGGACCTTATTACCCAACAGGCACCACAGCTCTGCCACCAACAGTTCCTCCCCCAGCCAGGGACGTGCAGAGGGTTTCACAGGCAGTATTTTACACTCCTGAGCAGGGGGAGGAACCAGGTGAGGACACAGGATACCCAGAAGCTAAGTAAGTTGTCCAAAGTCAAATAGCCACTGAGCTTCTAGACCAGTGGTCCACAACCTCTTTGGTACCAGAAACGGATAGCATGGAAGACAATCTTTCCACAGACCAGGGGGATGGGGGAAAGGTATGGTTTGGGGATGATTCAAATGCTTTACATTTACTGGGCACTTTATTTCTATTATTATTATTGCATCAACTCCACCTCAGATTAACAGGTATTAGATCCCGGAGGTTGGGGACCCTTGCTCTAGACCCAAGGGGTCTGACCCCCAGGGCCCCCGACCTTAGCCTTGGCAAGCCCACGCGGCAGGACAGGAAGTCCTCACCTAACTACAGCCCCCACCACCACCCCGTGAGCAAATTCTGCTAAATGCCTGAGCAGCGACACAGCACAGCTGAAATTAAACGGGTTCCAAATACGACGGGATGGCCACAGCAAATGCTGGGGCGTGAGGCTGGACCGGGTAAGTTCTTGGAACTGCACGGGAGGGTTACAGGCACGTGGGCCCCCGCTTTGGGAAGCAGAGGGTCCTGCCAGCGGACTCTCCATGGACTCCCCACAGCACTTAGTTAACTCGATGCTCACCGGAGGGCCAGGCAGTGAGCATCTGCAGGACCACCCCACCTCCGGGGGTGGTCCTGGGGCCACTGCAGTGGGGCCAAAAGGGAGAGACCCCAGCCGTGAAGCTGAGGCCCACCACTCCCAGCTCCAGGATCACTCCAACAAAGGCATTTCCTTGGGTTCACCCCTTCAAATTGCAACAGGAAGCAATCAGGAAAAATAATTAGCTACCAACTTACCAGCTCCACTCTGGGCTGTGACATAAATCTAACACAGAAATCAGGGACATGACATGTCAAGAGCAGTCAAAATAGTTTCTGCAGAAAGTTCCCTCCCTCTCCTTCCATTTTAGGACCAGACTACCACATTAGCCGGGGCTCTAAAAACCTCGTGTTGACATGCTTTCTTAATGTTAAAATAATCAACTCTATTTTTTGCCTCCTACGCGACCAAGCTCCACAAACGTGATCCTTCTCCTTGGGGGCTCGAACCGCAGGACAGGCACTCCAGTCCAGCAACATCACCACCCCAAGGTCCAGGAAATCCGAAACTGCAACGCAGTGAAAAGCTACTCTGCCGGCAGAGAAACCCCACCTTTAAAACAAACATCTCCCCCCCCCCCCAAAAAAAAACCCTTTTGCCTCCGTGATCCAGGCATTTCCGGAAAGAGAAGCAGCAGTGTCGGCCTGAACTACCCAGATACTGTCATTGTTTTTTCGCTGGTATCAGACGGGGCCAAGAATGTAAACAGACTCCTGAGAGAGGCGAATTCAGCCTGAAACTGCCAGGGGTCTCCGGGGATCGGGGCTAGGAGGCAAGAGGACTTGAGGAATTACCCCTTCTCGCCCCCCCAAACCTCAGCGGAGGGGCCGCAGCCCCGGGAATGTGACCACAGAGCCAGGCCAGGACACCTCCCTGCAGTGTCCTCGCTGGAAATATTCAGGGAGACAGCTGTTTGCCTTAAAGAGGCCCAGACAAAGGGACCCGAGGCCCCCCACCCCCAACTGCCACCAGCAGAAGAGCAGCCCAGGGCGCAGAGGACTCCCGCTCAGGGGTCCACTGGGCCAGCCACACTCCAGAAAAACAAAACACTCACGTCTGAAGAGAATGGTTTAGGTAGCGAGAGAGGCTTGCTTCAAAAACCACATGGCAATCTCCAAATTAAAAGAACATGTGTAGCTTTTCACAAGGCGCTTCGTTTCCTGAGTCCTCCTGACCTCAACTCCACCCCTTGGGACACACCAACAGTTGGAGAGAAAGGTCCCCAGGCTCTGATCTCCCAAAGAGGGTGTGTGTATACAGCCGAGGCCCCCACGCCGCAGGCTGGGACCCCGTCACCCCGCGCGGCAGCCCCACGCAGCCGGGCCCCCCGGGGGTGGACACCCGCTGGGTGTCACGATTTGGGGGCCCCAGCGGCCCAGACGGGGGCTCCGAGTCGACCGGGCACACCTGGCAGGTGTGAGTCCGCTGGGAAACCGACAGCGACGCAGATGAAAGGGGCAGCGCCGCAGGCCAGGCCGCCCCGCGCGGGGTTCAGAACTTTCTCTGCGACTTAAATCAGTTCCTGGAGCTCGCAGGCCGGCCGCGCGGCCATCGGAAACAAGCTCGGGAAAAGAGTTCCCGACGCAGGGAGGCCAGGCCTGCCTCCGGGCCGAACGTCCCCGCTCCGTGCCTGCCCGCGGGGCCGGGGTCCCCACGGTGCCCGCACGGCCTCGCCCGGCCGGCTCCGGGCGAGCGCACTTCCGAGCGCGCCCCGGGGCCCGGGCAGGTGAGAACCCGCCCGCGCCGCACCTGGCGGGGTTGGCGGCGCCCGCGCGCCCTGCTCGCCGGCCCGGGACGCGCGGGACGGGGCCCGGCGTCCCCGGGAGGGGCCCGGGCGAGCGAGACAAAGGGCCCGCGCGCGGCCCCCGGGCGGCGGGCGCGGCGGGGGGCGGCGGGGCCCCGCGGCGCGCGCCCCAACTCGCCCCCAACTTGCAAAGTCGCTTCGGCGGCGGCGCGGCGCACTTGGCCGCGGGGCCAACCGAGTCGCCCGGACGCCCGGGCCATTGTCCCCCCGGCCCGCGCCCACCTACCCGCGGCGGGGGCCAGGCTGCAGCAGAGCGCGAGCAGCAGCAGCAGCGGCGGCGGCGGCGGAGGAGCGGGAGACCGGGGCGGCGCCGCCTCCATGTTGTCCGGAGCCGGACGGGCCCGCACCGCGCTCACTCGGGCTCCATGGCGCGGCTGCCGGGCTCCTCGCGCGGCTCCGGGCGCCTGCCGCCTCCCCCCTCGGGCGCCGCGGGCCAGGACGACGGGGGAGGAGGGAGGAGGCGCGGGAGCGGAAGCCGAGCCGCGTCTCCGCCCCCCGCCGCCGCCGCCGCCGCCGCCCTCCGCGCCCCCCGCGCCGGCCGCGCCCTCCTGCGGGCGCCCCTCGGAGCCGGCCCGCTGCGAGGCGACCGCCGCGAGCGGGGTCCCAGCGCCTCTGCCCGCGCCCCCTGCCCCCGGGGGCCGGGCGCCGGGGCTCCGCGGGGGCGGGCGCCCGGTTTGCACCCCGCAGGGCCTGGGGCCGGATCGAGCCCCGGAAGCAGGTGTGTCACCTGTTAAGAGCGGCCAGGACCGAGCTCGCCCGGTGGGGAAACTGAGGCCCGGGGCCGGGGTGTGCGAAAGGGCTTGCCCCAGGGCACGCGCGGTCAGGCAGTTTCGGGGCTGGAAGTCAGGGGCCCCTAGCCAGGTGCGCGCGCTTTCCGGCGACGGCAGCCACCCCAGCAGGGTCCTCCTCGGGGAGGTCCCACGACACCTGTGCTCACCGGGGAGGGGGCCTGGAAAGGCGACCGCCAGGCGGGGCCAGGGCAGGGACAGAAGCGGGTGATGGCGGGGGGTGGGAGCTGCAGGGGAATCGGGGTAGGTTTGAGGTTGACTTTTAAACTGAACGTATACCCTCGACATTAACTAGGGTACGCGAAGACTGAGCGGTAGACACGTTGTTCTTCCAAATATGCCTGTAGGCGGCCTCTAGGATGCAGACCTCACCTTTGATCATTCAACAAGCAGGCTCTGAACCACCCCTCCGCAGCCCCCACCCCCGCCCCCTGCCCACCTGAGCATCAAGTTCGGCTACTGAACCCTCCGGGGCACAGGAAGCCCTGGGAGGGGCAGCACAAAGGCGGGAACCCATAGGCCCAAATTCAGACTCTGGTTCTGCTGCTTCCTACAGGGTGTGCCCTTGTTGCAAGTGTGTGCTTCAGTCGTGGCCTACTCTTTATGATTCCCTGGACTGTAGCCCACCAAGCTCCTCTGTCCTTGGGATTTCCTAGGCAAGAATACTGGAGTGGGTTGCCATTTCCTTCTCCAGAGGATCTTCCTGACCCGTGGATCAAACCTGAGTCTCCTGCATCGCAGACAGATTCTTTACCCTCTATGAGCCATCAGGGAAGCCCAGGGGTGTGCCCTTGGGCAGGTTCAAATATAACCTCTCTGGGGGGAATTCCTCCCCTTATAAAACAGTGAGGACAACACTTACCTTGCAGGTGCTGAGACAAGGATGGACAACTCGCCAGAACAGCCCCGCCCATGGATACAGGCATCCTTCATGAATTTGTGACAACTTTACAAAGCTGGTGCTCAGGCAGAATGTCTCTGTCCCCTAGGGTTTATATTCTAGGGAAGAAGACAAACAAAAACAAGAAGATAGATACATTTAAAACCAAAGCAAACAAACCAAAACACCACTAACAGACTCAGGAATGCCGTGAAGAATGAGGGTGTTGGGCTGCAATGCCTGGGGAAGTAGGGCTGTCTGAGCTACCACCAGGGAGCAGTAGAAGAATGTGCCTGCCAAGGCAGGAGACGCGGGTTCAGTCTCTGGGTTGGGAAGATCCCTGGAGGAGGGCATGGCAATCCACTCGAGTATTCTTGCCCGGAGAATCCTATGGACAGAGGAGCCTAGCGGGCTATAGTCCATGGGGTTGCACAGAGTTGGAGATGGCTGAAGTGACTTAGTTCATGAGGGACTTAATTGCTCTGTGACATGTGGGATCTTTAGTTGCTCTTTGTGAACTCTTAGTTGCGGTATGTGGGTGGAGTTCCCTGACCAAGGGTTGAACCCAGGCCTCCTGCATTGGAGTGCAGACTTTTAACCACGGGACACCCAGGGAAGCCCCTGCGCTGGAACTGTTTTTACCCCTGTTACCCAGGTGGCTTACTTCCTCACATCTTCAGATCTTCAGCTTCTCAGCCAGACTCTCCCTGACCCTGCTTGGAGATTGCACACCACACCCCCTGCACCGCCCACCCTTGCCAGCACTTCCTGCTCCATTTCTCTGCTTAATTTTTCTCCTTTGCACTGACCAACATCTGACAGACTACTTTTTACTTATCTTTCTTCCCTCCACAAGAATAGACTTTCACTTGTTTTATTCCACGTGTATCCCCAGAGCCTACACCAGGACCTGACACAGTAGGTGCTCAATAAATGTTTGTTGAATGACTGAGTGAACTGAAAAGACCTGATTTATATTTATAGAAGGATCACTCTGGCTGCTGAGTAGGGACAGGACTGTTAGGATGAAAGAGAAGATGCTGGGGACTGGCCAGCAGTGGGTACCGCAGCAGCACCCAGGAGAGATGGCGGCTTGGATGGGTGAGGGTGGGGGGCCCACAAGGGGCTGGATTCCGGGTGCTTTAGGAAGAGCTAATGGGACTCCCCAAAGGCGCTGGTTGTGGGAAGGAGGAGAAGGGGCTCTGCTTGTTCAGTCACTCAGTCATGTCCCACTCTTTCAACACATGGACTGCAGCGTACCAGGCTTCCTTGTCCTCCACTATCTCCTGCACTTTGCTCAAACTCATGTCCATTGAGTTGGTGATGCCATCCAACCATCTCATCCTCTGTCACCCCTTCTCCTTCTGCCTTCAACCTTTCCTAGCATCAGGGTCTTTTCTAATGAGTTAGTTCTTCGCATCAGGCGGCCAAAGTATTGGAGCTTAAGCTTCAGCATCAGTCCTTCATGGGAATATTCAGGGTTCATTTCATTTAGGCTTGACTGGTTTGATCTCCTTGCAGTCCAAGGGACTCTCACAATGACCACGGTGGAGGGGTCACCAGAGACCACCTGTGGGGGACAGGACTGTGCCCCCGGTCTCAAAGCATCAGAGTGAGAGCCCAGATTGCCTGACTCTGATCAGAGCTTCGAGGAAAGCTGTTTGCAAAGAACAATGAGATTGAATCACTGTTTGATTCTGCAGGATTCCAGCCTCACAAGGGCAGTCATTTTTAGACTCTTCACTAATGTAAGAAGCAACCGGAGAACGTGCTAAGCTTCCACTTCCCCAGAAGGCTGCATGTCACAGCTCATCACGCCACCCAGCTTTACTTAGGCCTTGCTTTTGCAAGTGTTCACTCCCAATTCCTTGCTCAGATGCGAGTTCCATCACAGTGAAGTAAGGGGGGCTCAGCACCTGTCAGATCTAATCATTTCTGGGGACAGGGGCTCATTTGGGGTCCATTTAGGGCCCATCAGAGGATGACATTTCAGCCCGTTGACACTCGGGGGAAAAGTGCCTCTTTGGTTTCCCTCCTGAGCTGGAACATGCTGACTCTGGAGAGTTATTCTGGGCACGCGAGCCCTCCCGCCTGGCAGGCCTGGCTGCTGTGGTCAGAGGTGTGCCCTGGGCTCCAGCATTTCCGGGCTTGGAGCCCCGAGCATTCTCCCGAGGCGTGCAGTGGGAACGCGGTCATCTGACAGGCCATCCTTCCCATCCCCGAGGGCCTCTCCCCGCCATGACACCACTGCCCGCCCTCAAAGAAGAGAAGAGAAGACTTGTACAGTGTTCTCTATACTTTGAAGCCCTGCATTAATGTGACTCATGATTGACATGGGTCCACGACAGGGCGTGGGGATGGATTGCCAGGCACCCCTCTCATGTAGGCACCACCTGCTTGCTCTTCTCCCTCCGGTAGTTTTCATCACCCCCCTAGATTCTGCGGCCCTGGGCCTCAGCCCTCCCTGGGGTTTGGCTTGCCTGTAACTCACATCCTGGCAAGGACGCCCTGGGCAGCCCCAGGAGCATCTGGTCCACTTGGCAGTTTTATTTTCACTGCAGCTGAAAGAGTTGACATTCAAATTTCATCCTCCTTTTAAAGCATTTTAAAGACACCTGCAGTAGGTTGAATGTGCTCTGTTGCTAAGTCTTTGCAACCCCATGGACTGCAGTCTGCCACTGGAAAGTGAGGTGAAAGTGAAAGTTGCTCAGTCGTGTCCAACTCTTTGCTACCCTATGGACTGTAGTCCATGGAATTCTCCAGGCCAGAATACTGGAGTGGGTAGCCTATCCCTTCTCCAGGGGATCTGCCCAACCCAGCACTGGAGTGGGTTGCTATTTTCTCCTCCAGGGGATCTTCCCAACCCAGGGATTGGACCTGCATCCTTCTGCTTTGGTGGGTGGATTCTTTACCACTGAGCCACCTGGGGAGCCCATAGTAAGCTGAATAGGTGGTGGTGTTCAGTTGCTCGGTTGTGTCCGACTCTTTGCGACCCCATGGACTACAGCACACCAGGCTCCCTGTCCATCACCATCTCCCGGAGCTTGCTCAAACTCATGTCCTTTGAGTCAGTGATGCCATCCAACCATCTCATCCTCTGTCGTCCCCTTCTCCTCCTGCCTTCAATCTTTTCCAGCATCCGGGCCGTTTCTAATGAGTTGGCTCTTCCCATCAGGTGGCCAAAATATTGTAGCTTCAGCTTCAGCATCAGTCCTTCCAATGAATATGAAGGACTGATTTCCTTTAGGATTGACTTGTTTGATCTCCTTACAGTCCAAGGGACCACTCGACCGCTCAAGAGTCTTCTCCAACATTACAGTTCAAAAGCATCAATTCTTCAGTGTTCAGTCTATTTTATGGTCCAACTCTCACATCTACACATGACTACTGGAAAAACCATAGCTTTGACTCGACAGACCTTTGTCAGCAAAGTAATGTCTCTGCTTTTTAAAATGCTGTCTAGGTTGGTCATTGCTTTTCTTCTAAGGAGCAAGCATCTTTTAATTTCATGGCTGCAGTCACCATCTGCAGTGATTTTGGAGCCCAAGAAAATAAAGTCTGTCACTGTTTCCATTGTTTCCCCATCTATTTGCCATGAAGTGATGGTACCGGATGCCATGATCTTCATTTTTTTAATATTAGTGTGTTAAATGTTAAATGTTTTTTATGTTAAATGTTAAATAGTATGTTAAATGTTAAATGATGCCATATCTTAGCTTTTAGAAGTTGAATAGTGGTAAAGAATCTGCAATGCAGGAGACCCCAGTTTGATTCCTGGGTCGGGAAGATCCCCTGGAGAAGAGAGGCTACCCATTCCAGTATTCTTGGGCTTCCCTGGTGGCTCAGACAGTAAAGAATCTGCCTGCAATGCGGGAGACCTGGGTTTGATCCCTGGGTTGGGAAGATCCCATGGAGGAGGGCACAGCAACCCACTCCAGTGTTCTTGCCTGGAGAATCCCCATGGACGGAGGAGCCTGGTGGGCTACAGCCCATGGAGTCACAAAGAGTTGGACATGACTGAGCAATCAAGAACAAAAAATACATCCACACCCTAATCCTGGAACATATGAATGTTAACTGATTTGGGGAAAGGGTCTTTGCAAGTATAGTGAAGAATCTTAAGAGCAGGAGGTCATCTGGATTATCCCACGGGATCCTGAATCCAGTGACATCGTCTTAGAGCAGAAGAGGAGAGGGCTGTGCAAAGATGGAAGCACAGGGCAGAGGGATGAGGCCACAAACCAAGGGACACTTGGGGCCTCCAGAAGCTGGAGGAGGTGAGGAAGAGTCCTTCCCCAGAGCCTTTGGAGGGAGCCCAACACTGTCCATGCCTTGATTTCAGACTTTTGGCCTCCAGATGTTGAGAGAAGACATTTCTGCTGTTTCAAGCATCCAGTTGGTGTGATTTGTCATGGCAGACACAGGAATCTATCACAGTCCCTAATCTTCATAAACCCATCTTACAGGGAAGGAAACTGAGGTCAGAGAGGTAAGGGCGTATCCAGGGATCACCTCCGATTTATTCTGTATAATAATAGCAGAGGTCAGTGGTCACAGCAGAGGCTGTGTGGCCTGTGAAGCCTGAACTGTTTATCATCCAGCCAGTTACAGATGTGTTTGCCCACCCCTGCTCTAGGTGCCCCTATGGCAATACCTGTTCTAGAAAAAATAAAGCAGGGCAAGAGGGACAAGAGGTAAGGAAGGCTTCACTAGGACAGTGAACATTTGTGCAGGGACCTGGAAGTCCTGTGCAAAGGCCCTGAGGCACAGTGAGGGGCCTGAGCGGCTGAAGCAGAGAGACAGCCAAGGTCAGATGGGAGCAGAGGGACCTACCTGGTGGTTCAATAGCTAAGACTCCGTGTTCCAAATGCAGTGGGCCTGGGTTCGATCCCTGGTCAGAGAACTGGATCCCAGATGCTGCAACTAAGAATTCGCATATTGCAACTAAGACTCAGTGCAACCAAATAAATAATTTTTTTTTAAAAAAGAGCAGGCCATCTCTGCAGGGTCCTGGGAGCCACCTCCTCCAAGTGAGCTGGGGGACCATCAGAGGGCCAGGAACAGAGGGAGCCTGAGATTTGATTTCCATGTTGCGGACTCTCTCTGCTCCTGTGTGGGGCGGGAGAGGGGCCCAGGAGGCCAGCTGAGGGCCTGTCGTTCACTATGACATCAGTGTTAGTGACATCAGAGTGTGGAGTCCTGCCTTGAACTCTTCTAGCCTAGATCTAGTAGACTTCCCAGTGGAGGAGCAGAGTGGCCAGGACCCAGGCTTTAGGGAGGAGGGCTGGCTGGGCTTAGAAACATGGGAATCTTCAGTATCTGAGGCTGTGATCCTGGAGGAGCAGTTATGAAGAAGGAGGTTCAGGGGCTGAGCGTTTGAGGCCCTCCAAGCTCAGAGATGAGGAGCACCAGGAGACGGCAGCTCCCCGGAGCCAGAGAGGACGCCGAGTGGAGGGGAAGGGCGCCGTGTGGCCGCCGCCAGACACTGGGACGGGCGCGGACACGTGTCCACGGGGCCCAGGGCGGCCATTCATCTTTGAGCTTGAGGAGCTGTTTGGAATCACAAAGTGGCTCGCACATACCCGGCCTCCGTTGAGAGCCACGTATACCACGGGCCCTTAGCTAAACACACAGTAGTTCGGGGTGAGGCGGAGACCTTCCCCAGCAGCTGGATGGACCCCTGGGCAGCTGCCACACCTCTCCGGTCGCTCTCATGGGCAGTAAATCCTCAGGTCCCTTCTAGTCCCAGGGGCCGTGTCCGCTTAGGAATTACAACTCCAGTCCCGGTTTAATGATCAAAACGAAGGTTTATTCCCAGTCACGGCTTCTCCCCTCCTCCAGCTCCACTAGGCTTCGAGCAGCAGTGGAACCACAGCGGGGGAGGCCAGCTGGGCCTCTGCCATCCTCCTCCGGGAGGGAGGGCGGGAGGGGACTGGGACCCTCCAGGATCGGGGGATTCCGAATGCAGATCTCTCTCTTTCAGGCTCTCTGCTGGGCCTTAGGTAATTCTTGGATGGTTCCTGACCCACCAGGGCACACACCTTTGCCCAGTCATCCGGAAAACACGGCCACCAGTCCAGTTCCACAGCCAGCTGGGCAGCAACAGGGATGACCTTGGCCTTTAATGCATCCGGCGTGGAGCCAGCAGCAGGAGACACCTGTTCGCCTGGGTCCTTGAAGCCCCTCTTGCTGGTCTCAGGATGAAAGGCACTCTCTCCTACTCTCAAGGTGGGCTGGGAACCAACTGGGGTGATCAACCAGCTCGGTTTGCCTGGAACTGAGAGGTCCTCAGGATGCAGAGCTTTCAGAGCTAAAACTGGGCAAGTCAAGGCCAACAGGAGCCAGTCGGTCGCCCTTGGGTTGGTGGAATCAGGTTTCCCTCTGTGGGACCCTCACCCCAGGCACGTGGGGTGCCAGGACACTGGTCCAAGGCAGGCCCAGTTCCATGCCTGCCACTTAAAATTATAAGTCATTGTCAACACATCTGTGCCATTGTTTTTTTTTTTTAAGTGAAGGGATATTTTGGATAAAAAGAGACAACAGAGAGATCCTGATGGATCATTTCATGCTTGTAAAAATAACTCTGATGATATTAAGAATTATGAGTGTTTTTACGAGGAAACAAAACTCTTCTGTTTATGTGAGAGAATGTTCTTAGACCTCTTCCAAACTGTTTAATGGAGACACATCATACTGCCTGTGACATACTTTCGATATTTTTGTTTTTGGCAAATGTGGCAAAACTTTAGAGAGTTTTGAACCTAGATAATAAAATTATGGGTGGTAACCATAAAAAAATAATGTTATAAATCAGCCCACAGATGTGGAATAAAGAGTGTGAGTTCCCTCTTTATTTGTTGGCTGGACAAATACGCAGTCGCGACAGCAAGTAGGGAGTGCCAGGTGGAACCTTTGGGGCCCTTCTGTGTTGGAGCCAGGTGTCAGGAGACCCAGCCCAGGACCTCTCTGGACTTTCGCCCCAGGGCGAGGTCTGCGGCAGGAGGGGAGGTCTGGGAGAGGTGCCCATACTGCCTGGATTGGGCCCTGTGCTGGAGCGAGGTGGGGGGTGGGGGTCACCAGGGGTTCCCAGGGGTCCCCACGGATCTCCTGTGGGGAATGGGCAAGCTGGAGGGGCAGAGTGGGCCCCTCCGGAGCTTGGCGCCCTGGCTGAGAGGGCACTTACTGTTCTGTTTTAGACCTTCAGTATCAGACAGAATGGGCTTCCGGTAAAGAATCTGCCTGCAATGCAGGAGACACGGGTTCGATCCCTGGGTCGGGAAGATCCCCTGGAGGCATGGCAACCCACTCCAGTATTCTTGCCAAGAAAATCCCACAACAGAGGAGCCTGGCGGACTACAGTCCACGGGGTCACAAAGAATCAGATACGACTGAATGACTGAGCACGCACCAGCGTCAGAATGGAGGCAGGAAGTCCCATCTTAACTGCCCCCCTGGGGACTGCAGAGAGAGGTCAGTACTTGCGGGAGGTCAGGCAGCTGGACAGTGGCCAGGCCGGGATGGGGACCCAGCCTCCAGGCTCTGCCCCTGCCAGGCTAACCCCCTCCTTGCAGCGACCACCTCCCCTTCCCCAGGTCCTGGCCCCCTGCAGGTACCCCTCAGGTCTGGCCACAGGCCAGCTCATGCCGCTCAGTTTGCAAACACCAGCAAGATTCTCCCTTCTTAAGAAAGGGCAGCGAAACCTCACCATCCCCCGCCATGCCTTCCTGTCTGTCTGCTCAGCTGCCAAGCCCTTCCAGCCCACCGTCTACACTCGCTGCCGCCTGGCCTCACCACCTGCTCATTCAGTCCTGCCCCTGCGATGACCTTCGGTCGCCAGCTGCACAGGCCATTGCTGCTGCATCCGTCTTGGTGAGGGTTCTGCAGGTCTCCAACGCCCCCTCCCCAGCCTCCCTCCCTTGAGCCCCTTCCCCCTCCCAGACTGTCACATGCTGTCCTGCTCACACGCTGCCCTGTATTAGGCACAGCCCTCTTTGCTGCAGGAGCCCCTGGTGGCTCAGACGTTAACAAGTCTGTCTGCAGTGCAGGAGACCCAGGTTCCATCCCTGAGTTGGGGCGATCCCCTGGAGGAGGAACCGGCAACCCACTCCAGTATTCTTGCCTGGAGAATCCCATGGACTGAGGAGCCAGGCGGGCTACTGTCCGTGGGGTCACAGAGTCAGCCACAACTGAGCGACCTCTCTTTCTTCTCTTCGCTGCTCTCCCCACCATGGTCTGTCCGTCAGTGTGGCCAGCATGATGGCCTTTAAATGCCCACCTGGCAGGGCCCTCCCTTCACACAAACCCTCTCCGGCTCCCTAGTGCCCCTGACGGCTCTCCCTGCAGCCTCTCTGCCCTCCCCCAGGTCGGGCACAGCTCCTCCCGGCTGGTCGCAGTCCTCCTGGCCCTGCGGTCTTGGGGTCTTCCACTGGGTGTCTGTAGGTCTGAGGGTCCCCTTTCTCTGGGGGAGGCAGGGGCCGTCAGAGCCGGGTGGCAAGGTGGGCTGAGCCTTCACAGAATCGGCTGGGACAGGTACCCACAGGGGCTGGCGCTCCCATGGGAGGCTGGTGTGTGCAGGGAACAGTGACCCCGGCCGGGGGCCAAGAGCGGCTGTCTTGTGGGGTGTGGAAGGGTGGAAGCGGGAGGTGGCCTGCAGGCAGGTCGACTGCCCGGTGGAGAACCCAGGCGGGGTATCCTGCGAGCTCCTCACGGCGAAGGGCCGGGGGGGGGGGGGGGGGGGGCGGAGGCGGGGGGACGGGGAGGGGGGACTTTGTGCAGGAGAGTTCCTGCCGCTCAGACTTGCGGGGCGGGGATCTGGCGGTCCCCAGAAGCTGTGATCGCAGATTCTAGAAGGAAGTCACCTTCCGCCTCCGCGGTGGAGGAGGGTGCCTGGAAGGGTTCTTGAATCCTGGTTTCCCTGAAGGCTCCGCCTTCTGCCCCTGGGGTCTTAGAAGCAGCACCAGCCCCCAGGCTCTGGGGGGAGTGGCCGAGGGTTATCTCCCTCCCCGCCCCCCCGCACCTACCTACACCCCTACCCCCGCCCCGCGCAGATCCCCTGGATACCCGGGCCTGGTGCTGAGCCCAGACAGACCGTGCGGGGGCGCTGGGCTCAGCGAGGACACAGACCCTCCCTCAGGCAGCGGCGAGGCAGAGCCGGCCTCTCGGCCTTGTCCCTGGGCAGCACCAGGTGCAGCCGGTGCTCTGGACGCGGACCGCGGGGGAGGCGCCTCCTGCCCGAGCCCCTCCCGGGCCGGGATCACACATCCTCCCTGCTTATCAACGAGCCTCCGACCAAAGCTCACCGCCCGCAATGGCCCGCAGGGCGCTGGGCCGCCTTTGATGAGCAACCCCCACCGCCCAGTCAACAAACGCTGCAGACTTTGCACCGAGAGTGTTTACTCCCGGCAAGGACGTGGTGTACCCCCCGCAGGCTGCCCGCTGCTTTCTCTGGGGTGGGGGTGGGGTGAAGGGGGTGACGAGGGGGCTACCGGTGAGTCTTCCCCAGCCCAGGGTCTGGTTCTCCAGGAGCACCTGCCTGCTCAAGAAATCCTCCTACCTGAAGAGGGATTATGCACATTCTATAGATGCGAAAACTGAGGCCTGGCTGGTTAGGTGACTTGAGTGAGATCCCTCAGGGAATAAAGGATGGAGCTGCAGGCTTTTGTTATTTCTCCTCTCTGATGCTACCAAAACCTTGGCTTTCTTTGTGCCCACAAAAACCAAGTAAGGAAAAAAAAAAACTTGGAGACAGTTTGGAAGAAACAGAAAGGTGGCTGTGATCCTCAGGTGGCAGAAAGGAGAGCACAGGAGGTTTGTGCCTTAAGAGCGGTGCCCCTTTTCCACGAGGAATCTGGGGGATTATATAGATGCAGGCTCGCAGTCAGGGGTTGGTGATGAGGAACAAAGGTGTCAGGATGTTGCATTCTTCCTCTAGCGATCTTTCAAAAGCGGTCACAGGCTGGTGTCAGGTAGCCCAGTAATTGGGTCTGGCAGTTGGGTAGTTGGGTCCATTATTGTCTTTTGTACCGAGGCCTTCTTTCTATAAGGCAAAAAGAGAAAAACTACAAGGGATGGTCTGCAAAGAGAGTTCTGTAAAGGTGTAATTAGCATGGAGTCAAAGGATAGTTGGAGGAGGGCATGGAACCCACTCCAGGATTCTTGCCTGGAGAATCCCATGGACAGAGGAGCCTGGCAGGCGACAGTCCATGGGGTCGCACAGAGCGACTTGGCACACACGCACAAAGGCTAGTAGATGCAGAATAAAGCTTATGCAGAGTTAGGGGGCAGAACAGATTAGGAACAGTTAAAGTAAAACCTGGGGCTTTCTAGGTGGCTCAAGTGGTAAAGGATCTGCTGGCCAGTACAGGAGACGAAGGAGACACAAGTTTGATCCCTGGGTTGGGAAGATCTGCTGGAATAGGAAATGGCAGGATGGCAGCCCACTCCAGTATACTTGCCTGGAGAGTCCCATGGACAGAGGAGCCTGGCGGGCTACAGTCCACAGGGTCACAAAGAGTCGGACACGACTGAGCCACTGGGCGCACACCCAAGTAAAAGCTAGGAGTGATCAGGCCTGCTCACTGTTCCTTCTTCTTTGTTCTTAGGAAAGAAAAGAAAAACTCATTTTCCTTTTTCACTTTTTCACTGCAGCATCTCTCCCAGGCCCTGGGGGGTCGGGGGAGTGAGGGGAGCAAGGAAAAGACTGAGGGCCTCCAGAGTCAGGGGTTCAGGCCCAACCCGGCTCCAAGGGCTCCTAGCTCAGGCCTGCAGTGATCCGAGTGGCCACGAGGGGGCAGCAGCATCCTGCCATGCCAGGCTCTCCAGGTGCTCAGGGATTCAAAGGAAAGCGTTTGTCAACACCGAGGGGCCTGGAGGACGACCTGCCAGCCCTTGGATCAGGGAACAAGTTCGACCCCACTCATGACCTTGGGCAAGTTGTGGAACCCGTGGAGACCTCAGTTTCCTAATCTGTGCCAGTGGGGATAACAGGAGCTGACCCACTTGGTGGAGCTGGGAATTAAGAAAACCAGGCAGCAGACAGAAAAGCTTGCTCTCAAGGCACAGGTTCTAGTTCATATTCTAGAACTAACACCAAAAAAAGATGTATTTTTCATAATAGGGAACTGGAATGCAAAAGTAGGAAGTCAGGCAGTAGACAGGTTTGACCGTGGAGTACAAAATGAAGCAGGGCAAAGGCTAACAGAGTTTTGCCAAAAGAACACACTGGTCATAGCAAACACCCTCTTCCAACAACACAAGAGAAGACTCTACACATGGACATCACCAGATGGTTAATACCAAAATCAGATTGATTATATTCTTTGCAGCCGAAGATGGAGAAGCTCTATACATAGTCAGCAAAAACAAGACTGGGAGCTGACTGTGGCTCAGATCGTGAACTCCTTATTGAAAAATTCAGACTTAAATTGAAGAAAGCAGGGAAAACCACTAGACCATTCAGGTATGACCTAAATCAAATCCCTTATGATTATACAGTTCAGTTCAGTTCAGTCGCTCAGTCGTATCCGACTCTTTGCGACCCCATGAATCACAGCACGCCAGATTATACAGTAGAAGTGACAAATAGATTCAAGGGATTAGATCTGATAGAGTGCTTGAAGAACTGTGGATGGAGGTTTGTAACATTGTACAGGAGGCTGTGATCATCCCAAAGAAAAATAAATGCAAAAGGGCAAAATGGTTGTCTGAGAGGGGGTTACAAATAGCTGAGAAAAGAAGAGAAGCAAAAGACAAAGGAGAAAAGGAAAGTTATACCCATCTGAATGCAGAGTTCCAAAGAATAGCAAGGAGAGATAAGAAAGCCTTCCTAAGTGATTAATACAAAGAAATATAGGAAAACAATAGAATAGAAAAGACTAGAGACCTCTTCAAGAAAATTAGAGATACCAAGGGAACATTTCATGCAAAGATGGGCACAATAAAGAACAGAAATGGTATGGACCTAAGAGAAGCAGAAGATATTAACAAGAGGTGGCAAGAATACACAGAAGAACTATACAGAAGAGATCGTAATGACCCAGATGGTGTGATCACCCACCTAGAGCCAGACATCCTGGAGTGCCAAGTCAACTGGGCCTTGGGAAGCATCACTATGAACAAAGAGAGTGGAGGTGATAGAATTCCAGCTGAGCTATTTCAAATCCTAAAAATGATGCTGTTAAAGTGCTATATTCAATATGCCAGCAAACTTGGAAAACTTAGCAGTGGCCACAGGAGTGGAAAAGGTCAGTTTTTGTTCCAATCCCAAAGAAAGGCAATGCCAAAGAATGTTCAAAGTATTGCACAATTGCACTCATTTCACACACTAGCAAAGTAATGCTCAAAATTCTCCAAGCTAGGTTTCAACAGTACATAAACCGAGAACTTCCAGATGTACAAACTGGATTTAGAAAAGGCAGAGGAACCAGAGATCATAGAAAAAGCAAGAGAATTCCAGAAAAACATATATTTCTGCTTTATTGACTATGCCAAAGCCTTTGACTGTGTGGATCACAACAAATTGTGGAAAATTCTTCAAGAGATGAAAATACCAGCCCATCTTACCTGCCTCCTGAAAAGTCTATATGCAGGTCAAGAAGCAACAGTCAGATCCAGACATGGAACAACAGACTGGTTCCAAACTGGGAAAGGAGTACGTCAAGGCTGTATAGTGTCACCCTGATTATTTAGCTTATATGCAAAGTACATCATGCAAAATGCCAGGCTGTATGAAGCAGAAGCTGGAATCAAAATTGCTGGGAGAAATATCAATAACCTCAGATGTGCAGATGACACCACCCTTATGGTAGAAAGCAAAGAGGAACTAAAGAGCTTTTTAATGAAGGTGAAAGAGGAGAGTCGAAAAGCTGGCTTAAAACTCAACATTCAAAAAGCTAGGATCATGGCATCTGGTCCCATCACTTCATGGCAAATAGATGGGGAAACAATGGAAACAGTGTCAGACTTTATTTTGGTGGGCTCTAAAATCACTGCAGATGGTGACTGCAGCCCTGAAATTAAAAGACACTTGCTCCTTGGAAGAAATGTTATGACCAACCTAGAGAGCATATTAAAAAGCAGAGACGTTAATTTACCAACAAAAGTCCGTCTAGTCAAGGCTTTGGTTTTTTCAGTAGTCATGTATGGATCTGAGAGTTGAAACATAGAAAAGGCTGAACACCAAAGAATTGATGCTTTTGAACTGTGGTGTTGGAGAAGACTCTTGAGAGTGTCTTGGACTGTAACGAGATCAAACCAATCAATCCTAAAGAAAATCAATTCTGAATATTCATTGGAAGGACTAATGCTGAAGCTGAAACTCCAATACTTTGGCCACCTGATGGGAAGAGCCATCTCATTAGAAAAGGCCCTGATGATGGAGAAGATTGAAGGCAGGAGAATGGGACAACAGAGGATGAGATGGTGGGATGGCATCATTGACTCAATGGACATGAATTTGAGCAAGCTCCAGGAGATGGTGAAGGACAGGGCAGCCCGTGCTGCAGTCCATGGGGTTGCAGAATGGGACACAACTGAGCAACTGAACAGCAATCAACAACAGACTAGATATCCAGAGAACTCCATTTGTTACAAACACATACAAATACAGGAAACAATACTAATTAAACATTTTTTAATGTATAGCAAAGTTGGTGGGAAAGGAGGGGGTTTCATTAAGGCCAGAAATAAGAAAGCAGCAACAACAAGAAAGCCATCTCATAGCTATGTGGCAACTGACTATTTGAACACTGATTATAGCAGAAATTTGAACACTGATGATATTAAGAAATTATTGTTTAAAATTTTAGGTGTGAATGCATATATTGTGGCTTTATTTTGAAAAGAGTTCTTATCATTTGAAAATGTATACTGAAGAACTTTCAGATGAAATAGTATGATTTCTAGAATTTGCTTCAGAACCACACAGAAGGTTAATGAGCTTTGAGACTGGCCAGAGGTTAATGACACGTGATGAGTTTGTTGGGATCACTATACTATTCTTTGTGAAATTCTCCATTAAAATTTATTTTTAATATATATATTAAAACATAATGTATATCAGGGAGGTCTGCAGGTGGCCTTTTGCTGGGGTTGTCTTCACTTCCAGGAACCTCCCTGAGTAAAGAGGAAGGTCAGTCAGATCAGAAACTCCCGAAAATCTGAGAACCCTCCAAAAAAGGACCTTCCCAGTGGGTAAACAACAGTAAAAATCCGCCCACTGAGTGTCTGCAGGTGGGAGGGGGAGACGTCCTCATGTTGGCCTTGGCTCTGAGTAGAACAGAAACAGTTAAAAGGAAGAAAAAAGTCCCCCGTGAGTGTCTCAAGCCAGATTGCACATCAAGACTCACCCTGAGGATGTGATCTAAAGTCGACCCAGTTACCATTTGCAGCAGCATGGATGGACCTAGAGAGTGTCGTCCTGGGTGAAGTAAGTCAGAGAAGGAGAAAGACCATATGACATCCCTTATATGTGACAGCTAAAAAGAAATGATGCAAATGAGCTTACTTACAGAACAGAAAGAGACTCATAGACTTCAAAAATGAACTCATGGTTGCTGGGGGCAGGGAGATAATTAAGGGCTTTGGGAAGGGCATGTACACACTACTATATTTAAAACGGATAACCAACAAGGATATACTGTATAGCACACGGAACTCTGCTCAATGTTATGTGCCAGCCTGGATGGGAGGGGATTTGGGGGGAGAACCGATGCATGTGTATGTAAGGCTGACTTTCTTCAGTGTTCACTGAAACTATCACAGCATTGTTAAAATACTCCTATACAAAGTGTTTTGGGGGGTGTTAAAAATAAATAAATAAAAATTGAATTAAAAATAAGTAAATAAAGTGGGCCCAGTTGGTGGTGGAGCCTCCAGAGCCCGGCAAAGCAGAGGCAACTCTAGAGAAAGTGCACTGCAGACCCAGCCCTCAGAATCCCCAGTAACAAAGCCATAAGCTTCTCTAGGGGCAGGGAATGAGCCACCGTGAGCGAAAAAGCAGACTGCGCAGCCCAGGGGCCATAAAATCGACACTCTCCAACTGTCAGTGTGAAGTCTTCCTCAAACATTTGAAGAGAAAAAAGAGGACATTCAAAGTATGACAGAGAAGCGAGAAAACATCAGAGTTGCAGAAAGTGACTGAAAAGCAATTCCAGAAATAAAAATTACAATTGAAATCAGAAACTCAATGAGCAGGTCAAACACCAGAGGAGACACGAGAGTGTGCTGGAGAGGGATGCACAGAACTCTGCAGAGGGGCTCAGAGAGATGGAGAAATCAGAGAGGAGGAGACTCATGTCCCTGGGGAACGCGAACCCGTGCGGCCACTCTAGAAAGAGTCTGGAAGGTTCTCAGAAGGTTAAACATGGCGTTCCCACATGACCCAGCAATTGCACTTCTAGGCATTCACTCAGGAGAAACGAAGGCATAAATCCGCACAAAAACTTGCACTGAATAGTCACAGCATCATTATTCTTAAGAGCTAAATGGTGGGAACAATTTGAACGTCCATCAATGGATGAACAAAATGTGGTATGTCTATACAATGGAATAGTATTTATCCCCAAAGAGAAAAGAAGTACCAATACATGATGAAAACACTGAAAGCATTGGGAAAAGTGAAAGAAGTCAGGCACCAAAGGCCACGTGTTTTATGAGTCTGTTTACTCGAAATGTCCAGAAGGGGCAGATCCATAGAGACAGACGGTGGGTGTGTGCTCACCAGGAAGGGGGGGTGGGAGGATGGACGTGACTGCTGATGAGCGTGGAGCTTTCTAGTGGGAGAGGGTGATGAAAATGTTCAACAGCGTGGTGATGGGTGCACAACTTGGTGAATATACCAAAAAAAACCCCACTGTTTTACACTAGATGTGTGAATTGTATAGCATGTGAACTATAGCGCAATACAGGTTGTTTTTTTTCTTTTTGATGTTGACACATAGAATACGGACAGAAAAGATCTAACAGACAAAATTGATGTTATAGAACCAAAAATCAGAGGGGGGAGAGGTGATATTCAATGTCATCATCTTTGAAAGTTTTACAGAGGTTATAAAGCAAGAGGAGAGTGAAAAAGTTGGCTTAAAGCTCAACATTCAGAAAACTAAGATCATGGCATCTGGTCCCATCACTTCATGGGAAATAGATGGGGAAACAGTGGAAAGACTGTCAGACTTTATTTTGGGGGGCTCCAAAATCACTGCAGATGGTGATTGCAGCCATGAAATTAAAAGATGTTTACTCCTTGGAAGGAAAGCTATGACCAACCTAGACAACATATTCAAAAGCGGAGACATTACTTTGCCAACAAAGGTCCGTCTAGTCAAGGCTATGGTTTTTCCAGTGGTTGTGTATGGATGTAAGAGTTGGACTATAAAGCAAGTTGTGTGCCAAAGAATTGATACTTTTGAACTGTGGTGTTGGAGAAGACTCTTGAGAGTCCCTTGGACTGCAAGGAGATCCAACCAGTCCATCCTAAAGGAAATCAGTCCTGGGTGTTCATTAGAAGGACTAATGTTGAAGCTGAAACTCCAATACTTTGGCCACCTGATGCGAAGAGCTAACTCATTTGAAAAGACCCTGATGCTGGGAAAGATTGAGGGCAGGAGGAGAAGGGGACGACAGAGGATGAGATGGTTGGACGGCATCACTGACTCAATGGACATGAGTCTGAGTGAACTCCGGGAGGTGGTGATGGACAGGGAGGCCTGGCGTGCTGCAGTCCATGTGGTCGCAGAGAGTCGGACACGACTGAGCAGCTGAACTGAACTGAACTGATCAAATCTTTGGACTCAAAAAGCCCATTGAATCCCAAGCAGGATTTTAAAAAGAAAAAAAAAAAATCCACATATAGACATGTCAGAGGGGGTCTGGTTCAGGGTCCAATCCAGAGACAGAGATCACATAGTTAGTGGATAGGGAAAGTTTGTTCTGAAGAGTTGCTAACCATAGCAGGGGATTGGGGTCATGGGGAGCGGGTGTTGGTAAAAGAGATAAAGACAGCTTTAAAGAAGGCAGGAAAGGTGGGGCTTCCCTGGTGGTCTGGGGGTAAGACTCTGCACTCCCAATGCAGGGGGCCTGGATTCGATCCCCAGTTTGGAAACTAGATCCCATGTGCACAGCAAATGTTCGCATGCCTTGGCTTAGACCTGGTGTGGCCAAATAAGTAAATCAGTAAATAAATATTTTTTAAAAAAGAAATGCTGGGGTAGTACATATAAGGAACAGCTACAACCCCAGGGCGGAGACAGAGGCCCCTCAAAGGGGGTCCCTGGGAAAAGGCCACTGAGTTGTGCCAGCCCCCGGGGGGGCAACCCCCTCCCACTGTCCCTGCAGCACCCCCGGCCCCTTTACTGCAGAGCAGGCAATGGGTGGGGGGCAGTTGGGGCTGGCAAGCAGCAAATTAATAACTGTCAGATCAGGAAAGCAGCAGAACAAAAAGGAAACTCTCAAAACCAGCCAGAGAAAATGACGGAATGCCAGAAGACCGGGCACAGCGGAGAGCAGCCTTGGCGGGGAAGCCAGGAATCCAGCCAAGTCAGGAGAGCGATCTTCAAGAACAAGGGCCAAAGGAAGATGTTTTGCAGACAGAACCAAGAGAGGTGACCAGTAAGCCCTCGGGTGGAGAAGAGGCTTAACAAAGTTCCTCAGTGGGAAATGAGGTCTGGGTCACGAGAGGAAACCATGAACAAAGAAAATGGAAGCCGCTGGATTAAATGGAAACTACTGAACAAAATAATGGAAACATCACATCTGCGGGTGGAGGAGACAATGCAGGCCAGAAGCCTAGGTAACGGGGACTTCCCTGGGCTCCAGCGGTCGACGCCACACTCCCACCTGTGTGCCATGCAGCGCGCGCGGCCCAAAATGAAGAAGGAAAAAAGAAGAAACCGGCTAATAGCATTCTCCCCGGCTTATTCGCTTCCTTCAGTTGTTTACTCCAGTACAGACTCATGGACTTTGGCTTCATTCTCTGGGTTATATCCAGGTACTATCATTATTTGTTACTTCAGTTGCTCCAACTTCTGTCTCTGGGGCCACTTCCGTTGCTCCCGCGACCCTTTGACATACACCCATCACTGTGGGTGCTTTTTTCCTAAAACGCTTTCTTTCTTTCTGACTCTCACACCTATGTGCCTGGTAGTGCTTTGGAAACCGAACAAAGGCCCCTGCCATCCTGGGGCTTATACTTTAGAGGGAAGGGAAGCAGATAAGAAGTTAGAAATGCCAAGACTTCCCTGGCAGTCCAGTGCTTAAGACTCTGCACTTACAATGCAGGGGGCTTGGATTCGACCACTGATTGGGTCACTAATCAGAGGCCAAAAAATAAATACACAGAACAGAAGCAATATTGTAACAAATTCAATAAGAACTGTAAAAGTGGTCCACATTAAAAAATCTTTTAAGATTATTTAAGAATAAATGTTAAAAAATAAGTAAGAAATGTTCTTGTGTAATCTGTTCTTGCTGCTTCTGCTTAGTCGCTCAGTCGTGTCCCACTCTTTGTGACCCCATGGACTGTAGCCCGCCAGGCTCCTCTGTCCATGGGATTCTCTAGGCAGGAATACTGGAGTGGGTTGCCATGCTCTCCTCCAGGTGGTCTTCTCAACCCAGGGATGGAACCCAGGTCTCCCACATTACAGGTGGATTCTTTACTGTCTGAGCCACGAGGGAAGCCCAAGAATACTGGAGTGGGTAGCCTATCCTTTCTCCAGGGGATCTTCCCAACCCAGGAATCGAACTGGGGTCTCCTGCATTGCAGGCAGATTCTTTACCAGCTGAGCTACCAGGGAAGCCCGTAGTATGTTGGAACTACTACAAAAAATGAAATGTAGCACAGAGTTGGGGGGTCAGGGGAACACAGAGTAGTCAGGAAAGATCTCCTTGAGAACAGAGACAAAGAAACAAGGGAGGATGAGGTCAAGAGGTCATCTGGGGAAAGAAAATTCCAGACAGTGGATACAGTCAATGCAACATTCTTGGGTTGAGAATGTGCCTGATTTCTTTTTTTTTAAGAGCATTAAATCACAAGGCCATTTTCCCATCTCATTGAAACAGTTACAAAACTGTTTCCTGAATTCTAGGAAGAACAAGTAAGCCAGATGCTCTGTCCAGCTGCTCCCTTCCCCCCAGCTACTTAGGGAAGAGCTCTTTCCCACAGGGCTCTCCAGATGCCCCTGGGCCGGTCGTGGGAATGGTGACTGACTACAGGGCTGTGAAGTGTCCATACTAACTCCAGCACAGGTGGCCGGATGCCAAATAAAAGGAAAGAGTTAATTCTTGGCTTCTGACTTTCAAAGCAGACCCTTGGAAGTCACAGAAGAGGCAAGCCCTATTATATGTACACATATACATATACAGCTGATTTACTTTGTTCACAGCAGAAACTAGCACCACATTGTAAAGAAGCTATATACTACACCCATCCAGCCCCCCAAAAAACAACCCCATGCTCAGTGTCATGGAAAATAAACTTATAGTTACCAAAGGGAAAGGGGAAAAGTGGTAAATTAGGAGACTGAGATTAACACATACACACTGCTGCTGCTGCTGCTAAGTCGCTTCAGTCGTGTCCGACCCTGTGCGACCCCATAGACGGCAGCCCACCAGGCTCCCCCGTCCCTGGGATTCTCCAGGCAAGAACATTGGAGTGGGTTGCCATTTCCTTCTCCAATGCATGAAACTGAAAAGTGAAAGTGAAGTCGCTCAGTTGTGTCCGACTCTTATCGACCCCATGGACCGCAGCACACCAGGCTCTTCCGTCCATGGGATTTTTCTAGGCAAAAGTACTGGAGTGGGGTGCCATTGCCTTCTCCGGATATACACACTACTATATATAAAATAGATAACCAACAAGCACGTATTGTATAGCACAGGGAACCATACTCAATGTTTTGTAATAACCTATAAGGGAAAAGAGGACTTCCCTGGTGGCTCAGACGGTAAAGAATCTGCTTCCAGTGCTGGTGACCTGGGTTCCATCCCTGGGTGGGGAAGATCCCCTGGAGAAGGGAATGACTACCCACTCCAGTATTCTTGCCTGGAGAATTCCATGGACAAGGGAGCCTGGCGGGCTACAGTCCATACTTGCACAGGTGGGAAGAGAACCACCAAAGCTGGATACCTTCTGAGGACGGTGTGGCCCCCATTTGCACTTCAGACATGGCCACAGGGGACCCCCGGCAGGGAAGGACCCCTCGGAGGCAGAGGCAGCACTTTGCTGTCTCTTCAGTAAGGACCTCCCTGACAATGTGGGAGGCGTAAGAGATGAAGGTTCAGTCCTCGGGTCAGGAAGATCCCCTGGAGAGGGAAAAGGCAACCCACTCCAGTATTCCTGCCTGGAGAATCCCATGGACAGCGGAGCCTGGCGGGCTACAGTCCACGGGGTCAAAGAGTCGGACACGTCTGAAGCAAGTGGGCATGCGCCCTCCTCCCTGTCTTCTCTGGAGGTCCGGTTGTCAGAGCTCAGTCCTCTGGACCCATCTTCCAGATCTCCTGTCTCTCATCTGGATTTCCATGTGCACAGTCATCTTGTGCTACATCGTCAGTTTTATCACCTGATCTTCCAGAAGGTTCTCAGAAGAGACTCTCTCTTTTTTTTCACTTCCTCTTTCAAACTTTTCGGTTTCTTTATTTTCTTGGCTGCACGGGGTCTTTGTTGGGGCACACAGGCTTCTGTAGTTGCGAAAACAACTCTAGTTCTCTAGTCTCCCTGTAGCCCCAGGTGGGATCTTAGTTCCCAGCCCAGGGATTGAATTCTCGTCCCCTGCGCCGGAAGGCAGACTCTTAACTCCTGGGCCACCAGGGAAGTCCCTGAACTTTTCAATTTTGGAAGCTATGTCTTGTTCATTTCAGGAGGCTGTCTTCGTCTCTCTGTACCTCCTTTGGGTTCCCCTTATTCTCTTTCAAAGCCTCTTGAGTTCTGACTTGGCAGGGACCTCCTCTCACTCCATGGAGGCTGTTTTCTCTGCTGATGCGAACATACATCTCCTTTGGCTTCTGGATCGACTGGGCTCTGGGATTCTGTGGTGGTCACTGCCAGGCTGGTCAGATCCCCACACCCCTCCTCGGGGACGTAAGCACCCCCCACCCCCAGCCCTGCTTAGAGTGTGGGCGGCTGGTCACTCTCCAGGGACTTCCTGTCCTGGACAATGAAAGCTGCCTCTTCAGGGTCGTGACCCCTTCCTGGGGCAGCCAAGGTCAACAACAGGTCACCCAGTTCCCTGTAAAATCAACTGAGGCCTTGCTGTGACTGCCTCTCATTTCAGCTTCCTCCTTTGTCCAGCTTTGCCCCCTCCACTTCCCCATACGTGTTGATCCCAGGAACACTCCTCAGTCAACCACCTGCGCACGAATCCAGCATCTCAGAGTCTGACTTCCAGAAAACATAGCCTGCAGATGTGTCTCTTGGCCAGAAGAAAACCCACAGGTAGTGGAAGATGAAGGCTTCTTTGTTCTAGAGTGCAGGAAGGCATTCAGCAAGCTAGGCCCTCCACACAGGTGTGCAGGCAGGGCTGTCTTTGTTCAGGTGCGAGCAAGGGTGTGGGAAGATTCTGCCACACCCAAGGAGGGTTGCTTCTGTTGTGGTCAGAGGTGAATGGAATGTGAGGAAATAAACAAGGAGCTCCCAAAGGAGAGCAAGCAGAGGCTACTGATTCACAGCTGGGTGTAGCAAAGGGGTCAGTCACCATCATTTCCATCTGGCAGATACTCAGAGGAGTGGGGAAGCTTCATGGGTGTGGGGGAGACCCGTCAGGTATGCCCTGGCTGGAGACAGTTGACCTGGGGAGCTGGAAGGGGGCTCACTAAAAGTGGGGTAGCCCATGTGATCAGTTAGGGGGCATATTTGACTTTCTCTCATTGGTCCTAAATTGGAAAGAGGGACAAAAATTTGGGAAGCTGGCAGTTCATCATCAGGTACTGGCCATATTGGGCTGATGGTTACAAAAGTGATTGTTTCACTTCCTGCACTGTTGCTAGAGATAGGAATGTGGTTTCTTCTGAGCCTGACAGCAGGCTGGCTTCCAGGGTGTTTATCATGGATAAAGGCATTGGTTTTCTGGACAGCTCATGCAGATGGTGGGTCAGAGATTTATTTGCATATATGGTTTGCTCATTGTCTCTGTGTATTCAGTCACTCGAAAGAGATCCTGTACAAGGGGCTCCTCCTTTAGAGCAAAATCAGGATCTGGCCAAGGGCAGAAGGACCTCACATGGCCTGCCTGGCAGGATTGCACCACTATGATGGACCACCAGCTCCTGGGTATCTAGCGTTCATTGTTTCTTCTCTGAATGGAACTCTTCCCCACAATTTACTAGTCCTGCTGCGCCGTGGTGAATTAGAGGAGGCAGGCCAAGGAACTGCAGAACAAGAAAAGAAATTCACTCTGAGATACAGCATACAGTCGAAAACAGTGGGAACATTCCTAAAAGTTGCAAGAAGAAAAGGCTCATGGCCTTTCGAAGAGGAGCAGTAAGACGGGCAGTAACATCTCACTGACATGGCAGTAGCATCAGTGGAAGGGAGAGAGACCAGGGAAAGATGTCCTCAGAGTGCAAAGAGAAAATAACTGTCAATCTTGAGTTTTACGCCTAAGGAAAACACGTTTCAAGAGTGAAGGAGAGGGACTTATCTGGCATTCCAAGTGCTTAAGAGTTTGTCTTCCAATGCAGGGGATGTGGCTTTGATCTCTGGTTGGGGAACTAAAATTTCACATGCTGTGTGGTCAAAAAAAACCCCCAAAACCCCCAGAAAACAGAAGCAGTATAGTGACAAATTCAATAAAAACTTTAATATACTAAACACACACACACATTTCCCAAAAAAAGAGTGAAGGAGAGAAGCAGTATGAAGAAGAGGCAAGAGTTAACCCATGAGCCAACCACAGCCCTTGGGCCACGGCATCCCATGTCCTGCCTCCATCACCACCATGCCGGAGAGAAAGCCTGAAGGGGATGTTAAAGAAGACAAATTCGAGGTGAAGGACCAACTGTAGCGAAGATCTGCAAGGGTCCCTCCAGTGCCAGAGCCCAAGCCTCAAAAGGCCCCCGGCAAAGAAGGGGGAGAAGGTACCCAAAGGGAAAAGGAGGGGCAGACTGATGCTGGCAAGCGTGGGGCTAACCCTGCAGAAAATGGAGATGCTGAGACAGGCCAGGCACAGAGCCCTGGAGGTGTTGCACGTGCCCACTGAAGTGTGTGAGTTTCTAATAACTGGGTCCTTCTGATAATAGTTTGAGATACTATTTTTTTTACCAAGTTTTATAAAAATGCAGAATTTTGGTTTACTTTTCTTTTAAGCTATGTTGTTAGCACACCGAATACTTCATTGTTATTTTTGGGTGGAAGGGTACCTGCCATTTAATAGAATGTCCCCAAAGTTGAACTGCCGAGGGGAAAAAGTGCCTTTCCCATCTAGTTTTGAAAGACTTCCTCTTGGTTCCCAGGAAGAAGGGAACCTTGATGCTGACCCACGTTAGCCACCTTGCCACAAGACCTTGTGGCGAGGAAAAGCTGAAGTTGGTTTTTCTGTCCTCTTCGCCCTCTGGTACCTTCAGCTTAGACTTGGCCCCCTTAAACACGGAGACCTGTTGGAACTTGACCTCCACAAAGCCCCCTGGGACGGGGACAAAGACGGAGCATGCAAAGGAGGGAGTCCCCCTGATGACATCAAAGTAGGGGTGGGGACGACCATGGTCATTGGAGGTGGGATATGGGGGCTGGGAGAAGGCGGTGCCCAGGAGCAGTAGAGGATGGCTTAGGCTCTGAGGGGAGGCAGAGAAGACCTCCTCGAGTAATTTTTGAGGCATGGAAAGGTTTTCCCTAGAGCTTCTTCCAGGTTCCCGTTCTGGAAACATGCAGTGGAAATTCTAAACCAGCTTTTACGACAGTCAGACATCTCCCAAACGCATGAAATCCACAGAAGACAAAAATCTTGAGGAAAGGAGTATCTGTGTGCGTGTGGGTGTGTGCGTGTGTGTATGTAAATGGTCTGTGAAACTGTAAGTGCTGCAGCAAAACTTAAATCAGAAATTTAAAGGAGAGGCAGAATGCGGTATTTCCCTCTGGGGTCTTACTTAGGGTTCCCTGTGATGCCCTTGTGACGGCTTATAATCGGGAACACCGGGTGAGGTTCAGTGTTTCAAATCCGTCAGATGTACCTGGACATTTCGATCCATTTGGCTGGAAATAAACAGATGACCGCATGGAACACAGATGACAATAGGGTTTATGGTGAAAATCTCAAGCCCACAAAGCAGCCTTTCTTCATTTCCCAAGTACTGCTGCTGCTGCTGCTGCTGCTAAGTCGCTTCAGCCGTGTCCGACTCTGTGCGACCCATGTACACTACTGTTTAAATGAGTGAGTTTTGTTGCTCATTTGCTCTGTTATACTGACAGCTGATTAACATAATTCTTGGAAAAATCATTCAGGTTCTGCAAGACTGTAACTGATTTGTTTCTTTGTTTTTTCCTCGAAGCAAAACAGAATCAAATCATATCACACCTTCTCAAAGAACTATTTTTCCTTTCCTTTGTCAGGCCATTAACTTGAACTTCTAACCATAATCTAGTAAGGAATGAATAGATTCAGAGAATAGAGAAAGGTTTGCATCTCAGTGATTACATGTTATACTATTTTTAAATGTGTACTGGGATTAAGTTGTCTTTTGTTGTTGCTAAAATGGAAGACTTTCTTTACTATAAAAATAATACACATTTTACAGAAATTTTGCAAAATACAGAAAGCTTCTGTATTATAGCTTCTTTGCTATTTTTACCATTTAGTGCTACAGATGAATGTTAGAATTATTTTCTCAAGTTCCAAAATAATCCAAAATGAGGTTTTGATTAGAATTGTATTAAAACCATTGATTTGAGGCTGGGAAAGATTGAGAGTGAAGGAGGAGAAGGGGGTGATAGAGGATGAGATGGTTGCATGGCATCACTAACGCAGTGGACATGAGTTTGAGCAGACTCCAGGAGATAGTGAAGGACAGGGAAGCCTTGCATGCTGCAGTCCATGGGGTTGCGAAGGGTCAGACTGAACAACAACAAAACTATAAATTAATTTGGGGAAATATACCTTTCTACAAGGGTTTACTTTCCCATCAACATGATATAGCTCTCCATTGTTTTCAAGTATATTTTTATTTTTAAAATAACATTTATTTACATATTTATTTTTGGTTGCGCTGGGTCATCCTTGCTGCATGGACTTTCTCTAGCTGCCCAGAGCAGGGGGTACACTGTAGTTTCGATATGTGGGCTTCTCCTTGCAGTGGCTGCTCTTTTGCGGAGTTCAGGCTCTAGAGCAGCAGTTGTGGAGCACAGACTTGGTTGCTCCGAGGTATGTGGGATCTTCCTGGACCAGGGATCGAACCCACGTCCCCTGCATTGGCAGATAGATGGACTCCAATCCACTGTGCCACCAGGGAAGTCCTCAGTATATTTTTGACTCCTCCATAGAAAGAACATCCTAAAACTTGTCAGTCCTGAATATTTCTCACTAATGTATCAGTGGCTATTTTATATTTTTGTTACCAGAGTAACTGACATTTTTAAGGCTTTTTTTTGTCTTTTTGATGGCGCCATGCCACATTGGGATTTTAGTTCCCAGAGCAGGGATTGAACCTGAGTCCCCTGCAATGGAAACATGGAGTCTTAACCACAGGACCGCAGGGAAATCCTGTTTTTCATTGTTGGTATACAGTATATCTACTGACATAAACTTATTTTGCACTGGGGCAAATTATTAACTTATACATTTTAGTTGACTTTAAGGTGACTCTCTGAGACATTCTAGGTAATTGATCATACCTTATGCTTCCCTGGTGGCTCAGAGGTTAACGCGTCTGCCTGCAATGTGGGAGACATGGGTTCGATCCCTGGGTCAGGAAGATCCCCTGGAGAAGGAAATGGCAACCCACTCCAGTATTCTTGCCTGGAGAATCCCATGGACGGAGGAGCCTGGCGGGCTACAGCCCATGGGGTCGCAAAGAGTCACACGCGACTGAGGGACTTCACTTTCACTTTCTATGCAAATAATGAAAATTTGTCTTTAAAAAATACACTCTATTCATTGCTCTTCTCTCATTCCTTTGACTAGAATAATGTTCACTAAGACCTCATCCGTGATCTCTCTAGGAACAGCTCTAATTTTTAAAAAATCATTATGTATGATGTAGGATGGGGTTTCCCAGGTGGAGCTCGTGGCGAAGAACCTGCCTGCCAATGCAGGAGATGTAAGGAACTTGGGTTCAATCCTTAAATCAGGAAGATCACCTGGAGAAGGGCATGGAAACCCACTCAGTATTCTCGCCTGGAGGATCCCCATGGACAGAGGAACCTGGCGGAGTACAGTCCAAGGGTCGCAAAGAGTTGGACACGACTGAAGTGACTTAGCACACACGCACAGCACATGACATAGGATAATAATCTGAAACAATTATTCTTTATCATATCAAGTCAATATTCTTCTATTTCTAGTTAACTGAGTTTTTAACGCAGCTACATTAGCCCTTTTAAAAACTAGGGACTTCCCTGGTTGTCCAGTGGTTAAGACTCTGTGCTTCCAATGCAGAGGTTTGATTCCAATGCAACACAGGTTTGATTCCTGGTTGGGGAACTGAAATCCCATATGCCTGCAGGGCCAAATAAAAACTAAAAATTAAAAGATAAATTTGTAATATAAATTCCTATCACTTCCTCCTAACACACATCATACGTAGTGAATATATGCTTGTGATGACCACACAGAATTCCTCATCGGGATTTTTTTCCCTCTCTCTTCAGAATTCTGGTAATCACGATATACAAGATGTGTTCTTCGTGTAAGTAGGAGATAAACATTTAAAACCATTTTTTTTTAAACAACCATTTCTGACCAGAGTCCCTGCTCTGTCACAAAGTCCCTCCACCTTCGATTTTCCATTTCTTGGACTCTGAGCCCCGTTTCCTGATTCCCTGGAACATGAACACCCCTGGCTGCACCGCTACTCTTTTCGGTGAAGGGACGGCTGACTCCGCGGCTGCTGCTGAAAGCGATGCCGTGTGACAGACCCTCAGACTGGCTCAGTGTCTGCTGCTGCGGTCCCCAGGGTTGGTCACCAGACATTTCCCTGTCCTGATGCTCTCCACAGAGCCCTGGACAAGGTGGCCCTGCGGGACCAACCCAGGGGCCAAAGGCTGAAATGCTAGTGTTATCTGCAGATTTGATAAGCACACTCTTAATCCTCTTCCCCAGAACATGCAATTAAGCTAGCAATCATTCAGTTATTAGATGGAATGATCTACGCATGTTCATGAAGCCAGGATTTCTTAGCAATGTCATCGAAGTCTTTAACAATCTTACTGGGTTTTTTTGAGGGGGGGAGGCAAGTTCTGCTTGTTGTGTACACTACTAAAACAAGCATATTAAAATCTCTCCCTGTGTTGGGAATTTTTCTGTTTCTTCTCTGCCAGTTTTGCTCTACATATTTTGAGGTCTTGTAATTGCGGCTATTCCAATTTCAAATATTAGGAATTATACATCTTCCTGGTGTGTTGAATTTTGTATAACTAGGAAGTGTGTCTCTTTTTGTTTGCTTTGCTATGCTGCAAGGCATGCAGGGTCTTAGTTCCCTGCTCGACCAGGGATCCTGGGATGGAAGTCCGGCAGTGGAAGTGCAGAGTCTTAACCACTAAACAGCCAGCGAATTCCCAAGGAAGTGGGTCTCTTTATCCCCAGTAAAACTTTGCAAAAAAATCAATTTTATTGGATTTACATATGACCACATGCATTCATTTGTGTTTGTTTCCACTTACACACACACGCACGCACGCACACACATATGCACACACTCGTAACTATCGTCACAATCCTGTTTTCACTCTCACCTTTCTTTACAACCCCGTGTTTAGTGTTTTAGTGAAATTCATTGAGGCAGAATTTACATTCAGTGAAGTTCACAATTCCATGCGTTGGGACAAATGTATATAGTTGTGTAACCATCACCATAAGCAAGATATAGAATATTTCCATCAAGAAGTTCCCTCATGTTCTTATGCTGGGGCAGTCAGTTTCAGCAACTTTAGCTGGGCAACGTGCATTTTATCTGCTGACCCTGAACCAGTCCTTTTCCTCATCCCATGCCCTGGTAACCTCTGGTTTCTGTCTCTATGCTTCGGTTTTTTCATGAAAATGATGTGAATGGGCTCATACTGTAGCCTCTTACGTCTGGTTTCTTTTAGCACGGGCTTCTGAGACTCTTCCGCGCTGGCGCGTGCAGTAGCCCACAGTACAGACACACCACATCCGGTCTATCCATTCACCCACTGACTCTCTTGGGTGTTTCCAGCCTTTGGCAATTATGAATAAAGTTGCTATAGACTTTTTCATACAGGTCTTTGTGTGAACATAAGTTTTCATTTCCCTTGGGTGAATACCCAAAGCGAGTGGGATTGCTGGGTCATATAGTAAGTGTATATTTAACTTTATGAGAGACTGTCAAACTGTTTTCCAAAAGGCTCTACCATTTTGCATTCCCATCACCAATGTGTAAGAGTTCAAATTGCTCTGAATCTTTGCAGATACTTGGTAGTTTTGGAGGGACTGGGAAGGAGGACAAGGGGGTCCCCAGGGTGCTGGTACTGACTTTCTTATCTGAGTGGCTACACAGGGGGCTGTTAGTGAAAATTCATCAAGCTATAAATCTGTACATATTCTTTTCTGTACGTATAATAATCCTCAATAAAAAGATTTTGAACTATACAAGATAGCTTTGAATAATTTCGCTAAATTAATGATGTGTTGAAATTTAAAATGTGCTTTTTTAAAAATTGAAAAAGTCAGTGTAAATCTGTAGCAAACTGCGTTTGTAATCTCTAAAAAAGTTTTTCCAGCTATCCATAGTAAATATCTGAAGGGCAGATTAATATTTCTGAACACTGCAACTGACAGGTCAGCAGGATCAACCCACTAATGTGTATATAATTATATTCCTATCCTCATGAATCATCTCTTTTTATTCTAAAAATTCTCACAATTTCAATGTCCTCCATTTTGTGTTTGGAGTGTAAAAATGACTGTAACGTGCAGAGCGTGAGGGAAGTATTGGTCTTGTTTTCTTCCCTGGGAGCAACGGTTTGGCATTCACTAAGTCTGCATTCACGGCAACTTTATTGAGCATAACAACCACAAGTCATGAGAATCGACTGTAGGATAAACTGAGGCACAGAGTGGCTAAGCCTCTTGCCCGCCGTCACTCAGCTAAAAAGTAAAGCAGCCAGGATGTGAAGCCTGGCAGTGCTACTCCATGGCCCTAACATTTACGTGGGGGATCTCGCATGGCCTTACATTCAAATGACGTTATAAATCAACAGCTGAAAGGACCAAGCTGAGTTTGTTATTTGACCATTTCTGCATAGAAAGAACCCGAGGGCATCTGTGCCCTGAGTCACAGCGTGAGGATTTAAGCTTATCCTTCCTTCTCTGTCTTTAATTCGTCCGCTGCCATCGGAATCAGCTTGCCTGGCCTGCTTTATTGCTCATAATACTCTGCACAAGCAGTAACATGGTTCCCAGAGCTGTGCTCAGTGGACTCAAGGTGCCAGGTGACCCCAATCCACTGAAAGTTACCAAATTCCCCTATGAGAGAATGAGTTTCCCTGTATTCTGGACCACCTCAACAAGGTATTTCCCCTGCTGTCTGAATCCATTTCCTTGCAACATTCTAGACTGGGGGTTTGCAAGCATATTCTGAAGGGCCAGGCAGTAGATATGTTAGGTTTGGGTAGGCCATACAGTGTCTGCGGCAACAACTCAACTCTGCCCTTGCGGTGCAAAAGCAACCAGATAATACATAACAAAGTGGTGTAATGATATTCCAATTAAAGTTTATTGCAAAAGCAAACACGAGGCTTCCCTAGTGGCTCAGTGCTAAAGAACCTGCCTGCCAATGCAGGATACCTGGGTTCAATTCCTGATCCGAGAAGATCCCACCTGCCTCAGAGCAACAGAGTGGCTAAGCCCATGCACTATAACTATTGAGCCTGTGCTCTAGAGTCCAAGAACCACAACCGCTGAGCCCACATGCAGCAACTACTGAAGCCCATGTGCCGTAAAGCCTGTGCTCCAAAGTAGAAGAGGCCATTGAGATGAGATGCCTGCACGCCGCAACTAGAGAGGAGTCCCTGCCTGCTGCAACCAGGGAGAAGTCCTCGCTGCAACAAAGACCCAGCACAGCTAAAAACAAACAAACAAATAAATAAAATTATAAAAGCAGACAGAGGGCCAGCAGACCCCGCTCTAGACCATGAGCTCCTTAAGAAGGAAGGTTGTGTCTTATCTTTGTAATTTCAGCCCTTGTGGTAAAAATTGTTCCAGTTTTGGCAAAGAGGAAATAAAACACAGGATCAAAGAAGCTGACTTTGAGGAAGGCAAGCACAGAACTATAACTGGTTGCTTGAGTGTATTTTCACTTGTGAATTGAACAGAGATGCTGCACTTTTCATGTTAGATCAGAACTAGTTGGGGATATTTGGAGAAGGCAATGGCACCCCACTCCAGTACTCTTGCCTAGAAAACCCCATGGATGGAGGAACCTGGAAGGCTGCAGTCCATGGGGTTGCTAGAGTCGGACACAACTGAGCAACTTCACTTTCACTTTTCACTTTCATGCATTGGAGAAGGAAATGGCAACCCACTCCAGTGTTCTTGCCTGGAGAATCCCAGGGACGGGGGAGCCTGTTGGGCTGCCGTCTATGGGGTCACACAGATTCAGACACAACTGAGGCGACTTAGCAGCAGCAGCAGCAGCAGCAGTTGGGAAAATTAAAGCAAACACAAATCAAAGGCACTTGTCTTCATGAATCCTCTCGTCTGGTCTACATCTCAGCAAACCTATGTCTTTCAGAGCAAGTTCTCCACAACCTGAAACCGTGGGGTACTGGGAGGTGCCACCACTAACTTGAGTTTCGGGTGCTCCCAGGGCTCACAGCCGGCTAGCTGACCTTGTCATCACATACCCCCAGTTTTCTGTGGCCCATTTAGTTTCTCAGCCCAGGGCCCTGCTGACTGAAAAAAACATACAATCTACAAGTTGAGAATTATGTTTTATTTGGCCGACAAAACTGAAGACTTAAGCCAAGGATACAGCATCTCAGAAAATTCTGAGATACTGCCCCGAAGAGGTAAGGGAGGAGCCAGGAGATATACAAGTTTCAGCAACAAAAACCAGGGAGTTGGAACATCCAAAGATTACTGTTAAAGAAAACCAGACATCTCAAGTCAATGATTTAGTGTTTTTCCATGTATTTGTGTACTGTGCTTAGTCGCTCAGTCATGTTCAACTCTTTGAGACCCTATGGACTGTAGCCCACCAGGCTCCTCTGTCCATGGGATTCTCCAGGCCAGAATACTGGAGTGGGTTGACATGCCCTCCTCCAGGGGATCTTCTCAACCCAGGGATCGAACACACGTCTCCTACATTGGCAAGTGGATTCTTTATCATTCAGGCACCAGGAAGCCCATACGCACAGGCATTCCTTTTTAAAATATTATTTTCCATTATGGTTTATCCCAGGAGATTGGATACAGTCCTGTTTATCTATTCTAAATGTAATAGTTTACATCTACCAAACCCAAACTCCTAGTCTACTCCCTCCCTCCCAAAGCCTATTTCTTTTTTCTTCCCCAAACTCTAAATTTTATTTTTTTTAATTGGAAGATAATTGCTTTACAACGTTGTGTTGGTTTCTGAGGCACAAGATCACACATCAGCCATGTGACAGTTACCCAGTCGTGTCTGACTCTTTGCAAGCCCATGGACTGTAGCCCACCAGGCTCCTCTGTCCATGGGATTTTCCAGGCAAGAGCACTGAAATGGGTTGCCATTTCCTACTTCAGGGGATATTCCTGACACAGAGACTGAAGCCAGGTCTCCTGCACTTCAGGCAGATTCTTTACTATCTGAGCCAGCAGGGAAGCCCAAGTATATACATACATCAGCCATAAGTATGTACATACATCCAACACCTCTTCCCTCATAGCTCAGACGGTGAATCATCTGCCTGCAATGCAGGAGACCCAGGTTCCATCCCCGGGTAAAGAAGATCCCCAGGAGGAGGGCACAGCAACTTAATTCCAGTATTCTTGCCTGGAGAATCCCATGGACAGAGGAGCCTAGCAGGCTACAGTCCGTGCGGTCGCAAGAGTCGGACATGACTTGGCGACTAAACCACTAAACCACCAATACCTCTTGAGCTTCTGTCTCACCCCTCAAAGCCTATTTCTAATGAAGGTCAAATCCCGTCAGCTTTACTCTGTACTTCATTCTGCCCCACTGTTATTCACGGCTCACAATTAAAGAACATTTTGTGAGCCTCAGTTTCAGCGTCTGTAAAACGGGTGCGAAGCGTGTCACAGGGTTACTGCAGAGTAAAATCACTGAACCAAGCTCAGGGCTTGGCGCGTGCAAGCGCTCAAGACTCACGGATGACCATCTCTATTACTTAGTCCCAGCGCTGGCCCCTGGGCCTGGATAAAGTCTGTGGGATGGGGGCGGGCACGTGGCATAGCCACGCCGCCGAGGTAGGTGTGAGATGACCCTCTCCGAGACCCTCCGCCGGACAGGGCGGTATTCTCGGCCAGGTGGCAAAGCACCAGGAACCACCACTTCCGGCAGAGACCGGTCCAAAATAGCCACTTCCGGCCGCGCTCGAGGTGTAACCTGAGCCGCTCCGCGGTGGGCGTGGCCCTGGTGCGGCCACGCCCCCACTTCCGGCTCGCCTCCGGCAGCGCCACTCATTTCGGGGATCGGGCTCCAGGGTCGTCCAAGGCTGCCCCGCCCACCCAGGCCCGCCCTCCAGTGACGTCACCTCCGGGGCGGGGAGGGGTGGGGCCGAGCTGGGGCGGCTGCCCTGAGCGGTCTTGGCATCGGGTCCCGCGGCTCTGCTGCCAGCCACGTCCCCACGCCGGACCGCGGGCGCTTTCCCCCTGCCCGAGGGCCGCCGGGCCGCCGCAAGGCCTGCCGCGCCCGGGTAAGCGGGCCTCCCTGCTGTCCCGGGGAGCTGTTGTCACTGCTGCCTGTACCGGCTTGGGGGCGGAGAGGGGGAGGTGGGGTGCATGGAGGGCTCGAGGGGCGGAGGAGGGAGGCAGCGACAAGATGAATGGGGATACGGAGTGCACACTGGTGACGACTGGAGGTGAGGAAGGAGAGGAAGGATCGTAAGGAGGAGTCAGCTGGGGCAAGGAGCGGGGATGGGGAAGCCCAAGAGGCAGGAGGCAAAAGGGGGCCTTAAGAGGACCCCGAACCGGAGAAGAAGAGACGCGGTCGATCCAATTTGGGAGTGAAGGAGGGAAAGTTGGGACATACCTTGATGGGTGGGGAGCTTAAAAGGTCCTGCCCGGCCCAAGGCTGGGCCCCAGGAAGTGTTACCCTCAACGACAGAGTTGGCCCTTTCAGGTGATCCAGGCCTCCCCTAAGCCCTCTCTACCTGGAAGGGGCTTATGCATTTCCACTTAACCTGCCTGCCTCCTCCACGTGAGTCTGGATAGCCGCTTAGTCTCTGCCATTAGCTGTTAAGCTAGTATGAGGAGCCAGCATCCACATGGTTTGCCATAAGACATAAATACCTACTTAGAAATCTGCCTTTAATAATATTGTTTTTTTTTCCCCCTCCCTGGAGGAATCATCTCTAAAATTTCAATACAGATATTCAGCTTATAGGCCAGACTTGCCTGATGGACAAAGGAATGTGGAATTTACCCACGTGGCCAGCAAAAATTAGGCTCTTGATCAGCAATTAGCATCATACCCAAAACTCCAGAAGCCTGGAAGGAAGCAGTATAATTAAGATGCTCTGCAGCACTCCAGGTTCCCATCTACCGCAGACACACATCCTTTGGAACCCAGGACAATGTCTAAAGACACAAACCCACACGCCTGTGTTCCTTGCGTTCTGATACCAAAGTTCAGCCAGGTGACGTGTCAGGACAGATGTCTGTGGTTTGCCCTGTGTTTGTTTCTGCAATCCCTATTCCTTGGTATGTGTCGTTTCTCCAGCTTGGAGTCACATTGCCGCTGCTGCTGATAAATAAGTTACTAGTGTGATGGACTGTGGCAGGTAACACTTGCGTTGGGCCTAGGAACCTGTGTAAGCCAGAAAAAGGAATTAAGCAATTTGGAGTCTGATTTTTAGGTAATGTGCATGCAGCACCCTGTATATCACAGTTTCAAAAAAGTTTAAAATCAAGCCAAGATTGAGAGCGCAGAAATCGGAAGTGGGAGATGTTGAGAGGCAGCACGAAGTCAAGGACCAGAGAAGGAGACGCCCAGGGCCATGTCTGAGGGTGCCTTTCTCATGGAGCGTTGTCTGGCTCCTGTCCCTTCCCTGCACAGCTCATGAGGAGCTGAGCCCTGAAAATGAGAACTCGCAGCACCAGCCTAACCTCCTGTCTTTCCTCCTGGTCTGCTCTCCTACTTAACACCATTTCCTTCCTGCTCCAAGGGTCTCTTTCTGAGACCTTGACCTGCCCAGTCTTTCTACACCAGATAATGAGAATAATTGGCCAGACTCTCCTTTAAGGCTCACTGAAGCATCACTGACCCAATGGACATGAGTTTGAGCAAACTCGGGGAGATGGTGAAAGACAGGGAAGCCTAGTGTGATGCAGTCCATGGGGTCACAAAGAGTCCGACACAACTGAGCTACTGAACAATATCAAAAACCTCTGCAGGGGAAACCAAATACTAAGTTTTGGTGATGGTTTCTCCATCATGCTTCCCTGGTGGCTTAGACGATAAAGTGTCTACCCACAATGCAGGAGACCTGGGTTCAATCCCCGGATTGGGAAGATTCCCCCAGAGAAGGAAATGGCAACCCACTCCAGTATTCTTGCCTAGAAAATCCCGTGGATGGAGGTGCCTCGTGGGCTACAGGTCATGGGGGTCACAAAGAGTTGGACACGACTGAGCTACTTCACTTTCACTTTCCATCGTGAGTCAACTTCGATTAGCACAGGTCCCGACAGGGGAATCTTGACATTTAAAATACGGGATTGGAAGGTGGGGGCTGTACCATACCAGAGGGATGAAGTCATGGCACAAGGGCCTGCTCTTGACTCTACACAGTGGCCAATTCCTGTCTCTGTAGCAGTGATCACCAGCCACACTGGTTGGGGGAAGAGGCGGTGATGGGAGCCATCAGAGGTTTCCTGAGAGATCCATCGAGTTCCCTGAGATAGTTCAAGATATGCTCCATGAGCACACACACCTCGTGTATCTAATTGTGTGTGTGGTTGCACACATGCACAGGTATGATTGCACGTGTACACACGGGGCAGTGTGCATGCATGGGTTGCCTTGTCACATGGATATGAGTGCATGTGTAGCTGTGTGCATGAGTGTGACTGCCTGTGCATGTGTGTGTGTATGTTGCCAAAACCTTGACTCTGTGCACCAAGGCCAGACAGAGATACGGAGACAGAGTCATGGAGGAGAAGGAAAGAGTGGCTTTCTTACCTTGCCATGCAAAGGAGGGGCACAGTAGGCGAGGGCCTCAAGAACTGTGCCCCCTTCCCTGGTGAGTAGGAAGAGGTTACAGTCAGGGGATGTGATAAGGAACCAGGCAGTAACTTCTGCAAAGTTTCAAAAGGGTGAGGTTGCTGACAAGATTAGGGTGTGTGCAGGGTGGGCTCCCTCCTAATCTTGATGAATCATCTGTCAGGTCCATTAGTCTTGCCTTGGGTTTCATTGCTGTTCCTCCTGTGATTAGCAACTGGAAGGCGATGGCACCCCACTCCAGTACTCTTGCCTGGAAAACCCCATGGATGGAGGAGCCTGATAGGCTGCAGTCCATGAGATCATGAAGAATCTGACACGACTGAGCAACTTCACTTTCACTTTTCAGTTTCATGCATTGGAGAAGGAAATGGCAACCCACTCCAGTGTTCTTGCCTGGAGAATCCCAGGGACGGCGGAGCCTGGTGGGCTGCCGTCTATGGGGTCGCACAGAGTCGGACATGACTGAAGCGACTTAGCAGCAATAGCAGGCCATTTGGAACTGAGAGAAGGTCATGGAGTCTGGAGTCTTGCCTATAAGAAATGGGGGGACAAAAAGATCTGTGTGCCCAGGAGCCTCACAGGGTCCTGGTTGGCACATGTGCATGTGGGTGTCTGATCATGAGCCAGCCAGTGGTGGTCCTCAGGCGTTACCACCTCCTGTGTCTGCCACTCTTGAAAGTGGTGAGTGTCTTGCATCTCTTCCTGAGTGTGTATCAGATATTCACCAAGGACGGAGTCATGCCTGCCAGTTCATATCTTTACAACTGTATCCTGGACGCCTCTGCAGTTTTGGTTAGCTCCTAGGAAAACACCTCCCATCTCACTGGATGCTACCCCCTGCTTTTCCTCAGGAGCACGTGCTCTTTTTCAAACCCTAGATGCATCTTTTACCAGAGTGGAGCATCTGCCTGGATCCCACCTGCGCCATAGAGCGTGCCATGGCCTGGGAGTGCCCTGCAAAGCTGCCCTCGCCTCCCGCAAAGCCAGACCTCACCCTGCGAGCCCTCAGTGCCAAGCCCTCAGCTCTCCAAGGAAGATGGCCCAGCTTGGGAGCGCGCCCTGAACAGCTGCCTCTCGTGAGTGTCCAAGGCCCGCGGGCAGGGCCACCTGCTCGGTGGCAGGACAGGGAGCCCAGAAACAGCCCTGTGGGGGCTTTGCAGGGTCAGAGTGGGCAAAAGAAAGTGCAAACGTCAGCGGGCCGAGCCATCCAGTGACTGGGACGCCTGGCCGGTAGTGCTGCACCGTCAGAGCCTCTGCCTTTGATGGCACTGGACAGGGCTCCCCAGCTGGGCATGGGAGCCATGTGGTCCTCTGGCCATCTTCTGTTTCTGGAAGGTTCCCTCTAGGCCTCGTATTGTGACACCACGAGACTGTGGGAGCCCCTTGGGGTGCTGCATCTCAGCAATGTGGGGGGCAAAGGGGGGCTCTCATAGCAGAAGGGGCCCTGGGAAGAGACAGCTTGGAGGCCATCCCTGGACCAAGAATGGGACAGTCCACGTCTGTTCCAGGGTGAGGAGCTGGACAGAAGGAGGAAATCCGTTCAGCCCCCTGAATCGGTTCCTCTTGCCTTAGCTAGAACGTCAGCTGAAGCTCAGTGAAGTCCCAGAGCCAGGGGTGGCCATGTCCCACCCGCTGCCTGTCTTTGTAAATAAAGTTTTATTGGGACACAGCCACACCCATCACCTGCCTAGGGTCCATGCCTGCTTTTGCAGACTTGAGTAGCCAAGATAGACTGCATGGCCCACAGAGTCTGAAATATTTGCAGTTGAGCTTCTCACAGGAAAAAGCTTGCTAACCCTGCTCTCGAGATTTGTAGTGAGGGGGCAGCAGAAGGCCCTAAGGCCCAGGGTGCATTCTGGAAGCCCTGGGATCCAGGGTTCAGATGGGAGCATGTGGGGCTCGGTGGTGGGGGTGTTGTCAATGCACTCGCTGGGTGTGACTGGCTGAAGAGAGAGCCGTTTCAATACATTTATTTATGGAGAGTCCAGCTGCGTCTGCTTCAGCCACGGACGGGTGGGGGTGGTGGTGCTGTGTGAACTCTTTGTGCCTGAAACCTCCCTGGTTCAGTCCTCACTCAGGACACTGGTCTGTTTCTTCTCCGCCCACCCCACCCCCACGTGTTTCTGTAGGAACAAAGGATGCCTTTCGCACTCGAGAGAGCAGATGCGACTCTGTAGTTGGTAGGGCCCAGGGACCTTTTGACACCTGTGAGACCCCAGGAACCCTGACGGGACGGTTTTGGCGGGAAAGCGCACCATGAGGCTAAACTGAAGTTAGTGACACTTGGTTAGAAGCCAGGGATGGGGGTGGGGGTGCGGAGCACAGCCTTCCAGCAGAGTTTGTGTTCTGAGGGGACTTTTCCAGTCCTGGGGCCACCCTGCAACATCCCCGCTGCTCACAGGAGGCAGAAAACGACCCCGAGGGGCCCCTTTAAGCTGCACGGGGGCGGGCGGGAAACTGCAGGTCTTTCACGCATCTGGTGGAAGTGGGTTCATCCAGGAGGGGCCGAGGGTCAGACATGGAAGGTGCCTCACCATGCTGACAGCTTAGTGACCAGAGAAGTATTCATGCGTCGCCTGTTACCTGAACGTTGCTGTTCAGTCGCTCAGCCGTCTCCACCTCTTTGTGACCCTGTGGACTGCAGCACGCCAGGCTTCCCTGTCCTTCACCATCTCCTGGAGGTTGCTTAAAACTCATACCAATTGAGTCGATGATGCCATCCAACCATCTCATCCTCTGTCATCCCCTTCTCCTGCCCTCCATCTTTCTCAGCCTCAGGGTCTTTTCCAATGATTTGGCTCTTTGCATCAAGTGGCCAAAGTGTTGGGGCTTCAGTTTCAGCATCAGTCCTTCCAATGAATATTCAGGGATACATTTCAGTATTCACTTCCCTGACAAATCACCAGCCACAGGCATTAGTTCCTGCCAAAATCCCTGGTCAGTAAGCTTTGGAATTATCCTGGGAGAGTAGGGGTTTAAGCAGCTGAGGCAGGGTGGGCTTTGTGGGTTACAGAAATCTCTCTGGCAGCTGTGGAATGGCAGATGGCACAGGGCCAGGATGGGGACGCTTGAAGGTGACTCTTGGGGCTGCTGGGAGGCCAGGGAGCCAGCCCGGCCGCTGGTCCGTGGAGAGCAGCACTTAGCATCATGCCGGGCGAGGAGTCGGTCAGCACGTTTCCTTCAGGGCAACTTGAAGGCTCCCTTCCAAAGATTTCTATGGAACTCCAGAGCTTCGCACTGATGGCCTAGGGTGCCTGCGGGCAGGACTGCTTGTGGGGGCCACCCTCAGGGGCCCCAGTCCCCTCACTTGCCCCCAGACTCCAGCAGCCTGTACTCCGCCTGTGCTGAGCCTTCGTGGAGTGCCGGGTTGCGGGACTAACCCAAGGTGCACATGGCTGGGCCCCTGTCCAAGGAGGGCCCAGGCCTCATAGGCGACCACGTGGGACTCCGGCGGTTGGGTGGGGCTGAGGACAGGCTCAGGGCCCACCCAGGACCAGCAGGGCATGAAGTGACGGGCCCCTCAAGGCTACCAGGCCCCTTGGTTGCCCTGCAGCGAGGGACGGGAGAGTGCTGGCACATGGGGAGACTGGTGTGAGCGTGGGGAGTCCCCCTTGCACCCAGGAAGCCTGTCTTGGCTGTGCCCAGCCCTCGTTCTGCTGACGCTCAGCCGCGGTGGGGACTCTGAGTCTCTGCAGCTGCATCGTCAGCCTCGGAGACGGGGGCTTCTGCGAGCGGGCCCGCTCAGCCTGCCCTCGGTCCCTCACCGTGGAACCCCTGGACCAAGTCTCTCGGCCTCCTTGGGCCTCATCCCCTCCCGCCTGCATTGCCCTCCCCCCTCCCAGATGCCCATCGCCTGGAACCCCTGTGTGTGCTTGTCACACCCGCCTCGGTCGGACCCGCAGGGGCTCCCATCCCCGCACCCCCAAACCCAAACCGTGCCCGCCCCTCTCTAGTTTAGCCCCCGGTCTCACCGCGCCGTCCCCTGGTCCCTGCTGTCATTACCGGCCACTACCCCCTACTCACCCCCCCACCCCTTTTCCGACAGGTGGATCCCATCCGTCTTTCAGAATATGGCCCAGCTGGCACCCCACTCCAGCCCCCACCAGCTGAATTCCATGCCCCCTCTGGGGCCCGCAGCACCCAGTCCCCTCCCACCCACCTCTGGGGCCTCTGCACGGAGGGCCAGCCTCCTCCTCCCCCTTCGTGGCCAGCCCAGGCACCATCCCCTCGCCACTTCCCGACCCTGAGTCACGCTCCGCTCTGCACTGGCAGCAGCTTGCGGTGACCACTCTTCTGTGCCTCCCTCTGGAGGAGCGAGTCATGTGGCTCTCGTCTTTCTGTCCTGAGTCCGCTGCCTGGCACGTTAGCGGGCACTCGCTCGGGGTGCGCTGGATGGATGGATGGGTGGCCGGATGACGGATGGGTGAAGGCTGGCTGCTTGTGGCATGTCCCCATGCGGTCAGCCATCACAGGTCCTGCAGGCCGCAGGAGATGTTCAGGAGGACTTGGGTGATCTCAGTAACTGGAAGTCTTTATACCTTCTCTCTGCTGCTCTTTCATATTCTGAACTCTGGGGTGGGATGGTGGGACTCGTGAAAGTGGGTCAAGAAGTGCTCTAAGCCCATGAAAGCAAGCACCAGGCTGATCCCCGGACACGTGGCTGAGAACTGGCATGCCCTTCCCGCATGCCAGGCCCCAGGGAATATCTGGCTGGGTTTGCACCCTGCGGCCCGCCGGAGCCCTCCCTCGCCCATGACGGGAGCCCTTGCCCCCGCATTCCTGACCAGGCGCCTGCTGTCTTGACCGTAGGTCCCTTGGCCAAGCAACAGGGAGCCCTTAGCAGCCTGAGGCGTGGCCAGCTGGGAGCCTCGGGGACCACCCAGCCTCGCTCCCGGCCCACCTGCAAGATGTGGACAGCCCTCGTGCTCGTTTGGGTTTCCTCCTGGTCCTTATCCGAAAGCCTGCACACATCCAAGCATCCACGTAAGTGAGAAAGCCGTGCGTCTGCTGGACGGGCCTGCCGGGGCCCTGGGGGCTGGGCTGGGAAGGCTCGTCCAGCTGACGTGGGACTCGGCCTCTGAGCCCTGCAAGGGTTACTCACTGGGTCCTGCAAAATTTCAATTGTTCCGTAAACCCATTGTTTACTGGGGAGTTGGTCGACCCAAACATCACGTTTAGTTGCGCTTCTCCTCTGCGCCAGGCACCGTTCATCCCCAGAACTCTGTAAGTCCTTCCATAAAGCCGAGAGTTGTGGCACGGTGTGAATACCAGAACAAGGATTTAGCTGCTTTGAAAACCTGGGTGTGTGTTGGATAGGTTTTTTTTTTTAATAGTGAATCACACCTGTGATGTGAGACTTCGATATTTTGGAAATTGGATCAAAGGGTGAAGCTCTGAAGTCTTCCCGTGCATTTGGGGTTCAGAGAGGAAAGGAATTTTTTAACCACAGCACCGAGCACCCGGGCTGCAGGCCAGAGGTGCGCGGTAAGATAAGAGGGAAACCTGGCCCCATGTCACCATCGTCCTCCCCGGCCAGACCCACGGCCCAGAAACACAGACCGGCTCTGAATAATCCACCTGAGTAATCCACTTCTCTAATGAGAAGATGATCATTTGTCTTTCTCCTCTTCTGACTTTTAACGGTATGCAGTCCTCAACCAAACGTGGGACCATTTGGAGAAAAACTCATCCGTGGAAACAGCGACCGCAGTCTTGAACATGACAGCTGAGAGAATGACCCCGGCGACACCGCCTCCTGTCACGCTGACCAGAGGGACTTGGGGAGGCGACCACACCTCTCCTGCAGTCACAGCAGGGGCAACACACAGGACAGACGTGGGCACTTCTGCGACGGCTGGAGGGACCCGGGCCGGAGCCGCCTCCAGGCCGCCCGTGCCGCCCGCCCCAGCATCTGCCTGGAGGACCCCATCCGTACCTGGCACGCGGGCGCCCGGCAACGGCACGTCATCTAGGCCAGCGACGGCCATGCTGCCCACCACACGCACACCGGCCACAAGTGCCCAGCCTGCTGCCACGACCCCCACAAATGTCAGCAGCCCCGCAGGCTCACACGGTCCTCCCGGGCCCACCGCCAGCCTGACACCCTCGAGTCCCCAAGTACTCAGTGAGTCCACGCAGGGCCCCACCATCCAGGCGCCAACGCCGACGTCCCGGACTGTGGATGACACAGCACAGAGGCCCACACCCACCCTCTTAAACACAACCCCGGAGCCCACCTCCGCCACTGTGGCTTCCATGTCCACGACCATGGGCACTACAACCAAGGCCCCCAAGCCGACCGTCAGCACAGCGGCAACCTCCACACCTCACACCAGCCCAGCCCCTGCGGTGGAGGCCACGACCCCCACGACACGGCCCAGCCCTGCCACATCCACGCCGGGGGCCGCAGGGCCAGGCATGACTCAGACGCCGGAGCAGGCCGAGCCTGCGGCCACGCCTGGTACTACTTCCCCAGGGCCGACCCCTGGGGACTCTAAGGTGCCACCCACAGACTCGTGCCAGCCGAGTACCCAGGGCCGGTACCTGGTGGTCTCCAGCGAGCCCCTGGCCCTGTCCTCAGTGAACAGAAGTTTCCTCCTGGCGGTGCTCTTGCTGGGGGTCACCCTCTTCATCACCGTCCTGATCCTGTTCGCCCTGCAGGCCTACGAGAGCTACAGGAAGAAGGACTACACGCAGGTGGACTATCTCATCAACGGCATGTACGCCGACTCCGAGATGTGACCTGCGGGCCGGGTGGGCACCACACTTAGCCGGGCCTGGGCCAGGCCCCTTGTGCCCTCCTTCCGGGTTGCCTCTGAGGCCAAACCAAGTGCTTCCAGATTCTTTTGGTGCAATTTAGGAGACATGCCAGATGCTTAAACACATTTAATTGCTGTCAAGATTAATTCCATGATCACTAAAGAGCGGCTGCTTTTTTCATATTTATTTTTGTAACGATCATGTTGACACAGGGCCAGTGGTTCTGCCTCGGGATGGGGTGGGTGGGCCCCCGGGGTGGGTCCTGACCTGAATTAAAGCAATGACCCCTTTCCACTCAGACCGCGTCCCTCTGTTTGTGTGGGCTGCGTCCTGACCCCCACCCCTGCTCCCGTCGTGCCCCGGGGAGCCTGTTCAAGATTGTGCGATGGGATGCGATGTTGTCGATGTTGAAAGTACCGCAAGGCCCTGGACATGGGCCGCACCTGCTGCTCTCCCGGGCTTCGCTCTTAGGCCTGACCCTGTCCGAGCCTGGGCAGGACGAGCCTTTACCTCTGAGGGTCCCTGGCACCACATGGACGTGAGCGCTTTCCTCGAATCCTCCTTTCTCGGGACCGTGACGTGGTGGACGCATGGAGCCTGCTTTGGATACGAGACCCGAGTAACAAAACGTACACCACGTGTGAGCTACACCGTGTAACCAGGTGGGCAGGATCTGCCCAGACCCGGCTCCCAGGGACCCCGCACAGCTCACCGTGTGCTCTGGCCGCGTGGGAGCCTGGTCAGGTGGTGCCGTGGGCTGTCGTTTACCAGCACTGCACCCCAGGTCACCCCGGAACCCAGGGGAGCCCCAGGCCCGAGCGAGCCCGAGGCCAGGCCCCACGTTCCCAGCAGCCGTCAAAGCCCACACTGCACTCTTTTCACGGGCCACACACTGTCTTGGTGCTCAGCGCACGTGACTCAGCGCCCACCCACACCCCAGGACACCAGCACTCTGAGCCCCATTTTAAAGGCGGGACCACCGAGACACAGAGGAGGCCTCACTCATCCGCAGAGGGCCAGAGTCAGAGTTCCACCAGTTCCAGAGGCCGGCTCTTTGCTTAACAGCTTTGTTTTATACGCTGTCCAGACCGCACTTGGCTTTCGGGCCTCACTGCCTACCTGCCCGAGGCAGCGAGAGCTGGCCTGCAGCACGTGAGACCGGCTTCCAAGCCAGGTCTCTGAGCTGTGTGACTTGTAGCACGGGGCACTGGTGGGGACTCAGGGTGAAATGGGAAGACAGTCACGTCTGTCTGGCCCCAGGGCCATGCTGCTTGGCAAGATTCCAGGAGCAGAATCTTTGCTTCTCAACTACTCTGAGCCCTCAGGAGGAGACTACCTGGAGACGCCTGGTTCCCCATCACAGGGGTCTCCTGAGCCAGACCTGCATGTCTGGATCCTCCTATTTAAAGTTCTGCCTCCAAAAAGAATTTCAAATGGTACATAATAAGAGACAATGACAGGGGCTTCTCTGTTAGCTTAGTGGGCCAAGAATCCACCTGCCAAGGCAGGAGACATGTGTTCCATCTATGGGTTGAGAAGATCCCCTGGAGGAGGAAATGGCCACCCACTCCAGCATTCTTGTCTGGAGAATCCCACAGATGGAGGAGCCTGGCAGGGTACAGTCCATGGGGTCGCAAAGAGTCAGACATGACTGAGTGACTGAACACACACACAAAACACGAAGGCAGTGAAACCATCTGAAATAATGTAAGAGCCATGAGTGGAGAGTATACAGAGCAGGGAGGGGGGATCCGAACAGTCCTCCCCTGTCTTCCAGCTCCATCTGTGGGTTTCCCAGACCCTGTCTCACTGGTTGGTCCAGCAGCCCCCTTTCCTTCCCCAACAGCCAAGATGTGCCTCCAACAGCTGGACTCCCACCACCCTTTGCCGTGCATGCATGCTCAGCCGTGTCCAACTCTTTGCAACCCCGTGGGCTGTAGCCCTCCAGGCTGCTCTGTCCATTGGATTCTCCAGCAAGAATACTGGAGTGGGTTGCCAGTTCCTATTTCAGGGGAACTTCCCAACTCAGGGATCGATCCTGCAACCCACTGGCCTACACGCCTCTGTTTCTCCCTGCCCCAGCAGACCCATCGTACGCTTGAGCCCGTCTGCTCTTTGATCCCAGGTGCTGGCGCTCCAACTGTGGCTGAGAAGGTGTCAGCCTTACTGACCGGAGCTCCAGGCCAGCCTGCAGCTCCATCCTCAGGTCTGAGAAGTCACCTCTGCACATCAGGGTGGACAATTGGGGGATTTAGGGAATGACCTTTCTCTGCCAGCATCACCCCAGCAACATGCCGGTACTGGCCCGACAAGGGCAGGCTCCACACCCTGTCTGGTTGTCACTCAACGGACACAGCCCAAAGCCCCATGTGAACCACACTGGGTGCTGTGTTCCTTTGCAGGGATGTAGGACAAGGGGCAACCCGCAGGGCTGGCTTTCATCCTTAGCTTGTGACCAGGGCCTCTGCCTCCAAGGAATGGGGGCGTGCAGGGTCACAGGGCTCTCCAGTCCCCCTGCCCCAGCCAAGACTCCAAGTCTTTTACCCCTAAGAATCCACTGTGCTCTCTACTCCTCCCTCCTAGGGTCCCGTTCCCATCATCTTGGCTCCTGTTTTTTGTTGTTGTTAGGTTGCTGAGTCCTGTCTGACTCTTTGCAACCCCATGGACTGCAGCACGCCAGCTTTCCCTGGCCTTTGCTGTCTCCCGGAGTTTGCTCAGATTCACATCCACTGAGTCTGGGGCTCCTGCTGGCGGACTGCAAATCCTTAATATGCAAGGCCAAGCTCAGCAGTGGCCCCCAGGAAAGTGAGTGGCCCCCAGGGTCCTTCCTAAAGCCAACAGCATCGCCACTTACCTGAGCTGGATGCCTGGGCTTCACCCTCGAGTCCAGCTGGCCATCCGAGCTTTCCTGTGAGCGGGCCTCTCCCGGCCTGAGTCCTACCTCCTGCCCTACCTGGGGGCCCACCGCCACCTGCCCGCTCCTCCCCAGCTGTCCTCCACCCCGCAGCCAGGGCACCCTCAAAATACAAACCTGATCACAGCTGTCCCTGCCAAGTCTTTCCCGGGATGAAGACCAAACTGCTAGGCCGGGCCTTCCAGGCCAGAGCAAACCTTCCAGGGGGTCCTGGCCCCCAGCAGAGCCTGAGGGGAGGGGCGAGTCTCAGGAAGGCTCACAGGAGAGGGAGAGCACACGGGCCTTCCGCTCTAGGGGCTGCGCGTCTGAGCCCAGACTGTCCCCTGCCCGGAGGCCACCTGCCTGCAGGAGGCCAGGCGGAAAGTCCCTTCAGACCTATTCAGTGCCCGCTGTTTGCCAGCCAACTGGGGGTTCAGGCGTGCAGCGGCCACACACTGACCCCCCAGCCTGAGATCCGAAGGGTGATCATGAGAAGGAAAGAGGAGACACATGGGGTGCCCGACCCGCCGGGGATGCTGGGGCGGGGGGCTGCCTCGCAGAGGGGCTCGGAGCCTCTTCCCCGGCTCTTTGCTCCAGTGGCAGGGGCCGTGGCTGCTTCGGGGAGGAGCAGGCTCCTGGTTCCATGGATGAGGTGCCAGAAGGTCAAGGAGAGATGTGTCAAATTCGGGGCTTCACCCCCGAAAGCGATTTCTTCTCGTCACAGTGCGGAAAGTGAGGCACATGAAGGCCGAGTGGCTCGCCCAAGGCCGCTGCTCACCCTCCAAGCAGTGGAGGGACAGGGTTCACTCTGGGTTGGTCTGTCCGTCTGCGAATACTGGCCACCACGCGGCGGCTGTCGCGTTCCTCTTGGCGGAGCCCGGAGTCCGCAAACCGGCGAAGTCCCTGGGCTCCCCCTGGTGGCCAAGCCGTCCTCCTTCACCCTGGGTGCTGGCCCTGGCCGGAGGCACTGGGTCCCATTCCGCCAGACTGCACCCACCTCCCTCCCAGCCTCGCTGGGGGTGGGGGAATCCCTCCAGCCTGGCACTGGGGACGCCTTCCCGGTCACCCCACACTGGAAGGACTCGCCCACTCACTGCTAGACCGGATCTCCCTTGTGGTAGACGCAATGCTCTTGGTGAAATTGCATCATTTGTGCCTGTAACTGTCTCCCTGCGGGACGATGCCAGGCCAGGGTTCAGGAACACGCAGTAAACTCACACTCGGGCCCCGGGGCTTCTGTCCCATAGCCCCACCAGCTGGGTTACTTGGGGCAGACAATTCACACTCAGACACTTTATTCCTGCAACTCTACTTTAAAAGGGAGGCCGAGGTTTATCCAGCGGGTACTGACAATAGCTGGTATTTTTTGAGCACTCACTATGTCTCAGGCTGGCATGGCTTCCAGCTTTCATCTCACTGAATCATCTCAGATCCCGGTGGCCTGCTCCCCCACCCACAACATCCTCCACACAGAAGCCTGATCACCATGTGCTCCTGCCTAGACCCCGCCACTGACTTCTCACTGCCATTAGGACAAAAATCCAAACAAGGGAACTGAGAACACAGGTGGCCAGCGGGAGGTATTCATGAAAAGCGAGGGAAATGGGGGACCCAGGCAGAGAGACCGTGAACGTAGAGCCCCAGGACAGGGAACAGACTGGCCAGCCGGAGGAGGGAGGGGACAGACAGGTCAGGGTCAAGGCCAGGGTGAGGAGGTAGGGTCCCAGGAGGGTTTTCAGCTGAGGAATAACGTCATCCAACTTGGGGGATGTCCAAAATCCCAAAAGTTACTTTGTTGGGAATTCCCTAGTGACCCAGGGGTTAGGACTTGGCACTTTTACTGACACAGCCCTGGTTCAGTCCTTGGTGGGGAACTTAATTCCCACAAACCAGCACAGTGTAGGTTGAAAAAAAAATTACTTTGTTGAGTGTAGTGCTTCTTACAGATGAGGTGCCGTGCTGTCGGGCGCAGGAGGGGAGTGTGGTGGTGTGTCGGCGGGGCCACATCATCATGGTGCTGAACATAGACGATGGTTGGTGGGCTTGTCACTGGTCATCCAACTTGTCTGTGTCTGTATGTCTGGCAGTTTCCGTGATAAAAAGTTAGAAGAAGGAGGGGGATAGAGTTCGATTTAACTCTAAGTGAAAGATCCTTCTGGGTGCACCCCATGGTGGGGGAGGGTGGCTTGGTGGCTGGAAAGGTTGCTCCTCTGCCCCCCGGGGGAGATGGACCAGGGTGTGCTCACAGACGGAGAGACGCCCGTGAACTTGGCACATGTTTTGGAAGCTGAGTCAGCGGGACTGCCACTGTCTCTTTACACACGTCCCACACGCACAAAGCAGAAGCCGGGTTGACCCCGGTGTCTTTGGCTCGATGACCTGGGATGCTGGCAGTGTCGTTTCCAGAGCTTTATATGTTAGTTTGTTTCATTCTGACTCCTGATTATCCTCCCCTGCCCCATCACAGAGGGGATACTGAGGCCCCGGGGGATTGGTGAACCTTCCCCATGTCACAGGACGGGGGCAACAGAGCCCGATTCACACCCAAGGATGCCACCCTGGTTTCCACACACACTTACCAGAGACACCCCCCTAGCTCCTCGTGGGAGGACTTGGGGGGTGGGATGGGCACCCCACCAAGAGTTCTGTGGATAGGCTGAGGCTGAGAGGTCTGTCGGGTGTCAGGAGGACGGGGGTACGAGTCTGAAGTTCAGGAAGGTCCCAACAGGAGAGAGAACTCAGGAGCCTTCAGAGCAGAGACAGTCCGGGGTTAGGGTCATAGTTAGGGTTAGGGTCGGGGCGGGAGGGGAGGAGGAGACCAACCTGGCCACGGGGAGGAGAAAGCGCGTCTTCCTCCACCAAGAGGGTGCCAGAAAGAGGCCATGGACAGCCCTGTCGGCCAGGCAAGGAAGGGGTGAAGGGGTGAAGGGGTGAAGGTCCTGGGTGGCTGCTCCTCCCAGGACGTCCCCACTGGCCTCATGAGGGGGGCAGAGGAAGGCAGGCAGGTGAGCAAGGTGGGCAGAGATGATGGCCGCCTTCTCAGGAGGTTTGCTGGGGAGCAGGTTGGGCCAGGCAGTGGGCGCAGGTGGGTAGGGGACCAGGGGGGATCCTTTTTATGCTAGCCATCTAGAGCGTATTCATTTGTTGATGAGAATCCCCGTGTGAGAGACGATGATGAAAGGGTAAACGGGGGAAAATGGAGGAGCTGAGTCCTTAAAAGGGAGACTGAGAAGGGGTTCAACACCCAGAACAGGCTTTCCCGCCTCCCACCCCCATAGGAGTTCATCTTATGCCCATTTCCAGGTGGGGGGGCCGACTCATTGGAAAAGACCCTGGTGCTGGGAAAGATGAGGGCCAGAAGAGAAGGGGATGACAGAGGATGAGATGGTTGGATGGCATCTCTGAATCAATGGATGTGAGTTTGAGCAAACTTCAGGAGATGGTGAAGGACAGGGAAGCCTGGCGTGCTGCAGTCCATGGGGTCGCAGATAGTCAGACACGACTTAGCGGCTGAACAACAGTGGCTTTGTTGTTCTCGTATCCTTGCATTTCACCCTGGAGGACTCCTTTCAGCATTTCTTGTCGGGAAGGTCTGCTGGGAGTAAATTCCCTCAGCTTTTGTTGATCTGCATGCTTCAGTCGTGTTTGACTCTGTGACCCTATGAACCATACCCAGCAAGGCTCCTCTGTCCATGGGATTCTCCAGGTGAAAATACTGGAGTGGGTTGCCATTTCTTTCACCAGGGGATCTTCCTGACCCAGGGATCGAACCTGCTTCTCTTACATCATCGGCACTGGCTGATGGGTTCTTTACCACTACCCACCGGGGAAATATCTTAATTTCTCCTTCATTCTTGAAGGACAGTTTTGCTGATATAGAATCCTTGGTTCAGAACTATATATATAGTATTCCACTACCTTCTGGCCTCCATGGTTATTGAGGATAAATCAGGTGTTAATCTCATTGAGGACCCTGGTATGTGATGAGCTGCTTTGATCTTGCTGCTTTCAAAAATCTGGTCTTGTCCTTGGCTTTTGACACTTTCACTATAATATGCCGTGGTGTGGATCTCTTTGAATTTATCCTACTGGGGGTTTGTTGAGCTTCTTGGATATGCATATTCATGCTTTCTTCAGACTTGAGATATTTTTCAGCCATTTTATTTTCAAATACTTTCCTGCCTCTTTCTCTCTCTCTTATCCTTCTCAGACTCCTATAATGCATATGTTAGTATGTTTGATGGTGTCCTTTAGATCTCTTAAGTTCTGCTCATTTTTACTCATTCTTTTTTCTTTCTGCCCCTCAGACTTGGAGAAGGCGATGGCAACCCACTCCACTACTCTTGCCTGGAAAATCCCATGGACGGGGGAGCCTGGTAGGCTGCAGTCCATGGGGTCGCTAGGAGTCAGACATGACTGAGCGACTTCACTTTGACTTTTCACTTTCATGCATTGGAGAAGGCAACGGCAGCCCACTCCAGTGTTCTTGCCTGGAGAATCCCAGGGACGGGGGAGCCTGCTGGGCTGCCGTCTATGGGGTCTCACAGAGTCGGACACGACTGAGGCAACTTGGCGGCAGCAGCAGCCCCTCAGACTGGATAATTTCAATTGTCTCATTGATCCTTTTTTTTTCCTGCTCAAGTCAGCTATGGCACCAACTCTCCTTCAAGGATGAAGGGGAAATTAAGGTATTTCCCAGGTGGCACTAGTGGTAAAGAACCTGCCTGCCAGTGCAGACAATGTAAGAGAAGCAGGTTCAGTCTCTGGATCAGGAAGATCTCCTGGAGAAGGAAATGGCAACCCACTCCAGTAGTCTCGCTAGGAGAATCCCAATGGCAGGGGAACCTTGCTGGCTATGGTCCATAGGGTCACAGAGCCAAACACAACTGAAGCATGCAGATAAACAAAAGCTGAGTGGTTCTATAGAACCACGCTAGTGAATCTTTTAATTATTATACTTTTCAGCTTCAGAATTTCTGTTTAGTTCTCCTTATTTATATCTTCCATCTCTTTATTGATGGTATCCTTTTCTTCAAAGATCATTTTCCTGATTTCCTTTGGTTCTTTCTCCATGGTTCCCTTTAGTTCATTGAGCATATTTGGGACAATTGACTTAATGTTCTTGGCTGTCAGTTCCAATGTATGGGCTTCCTAAGGGTTGTACTGAGTCAAATTTTTTTTTTCAAAGTGAATGGGCCATACTTTGCTGTTTACATACTTTGTTGTTTATTTTTATGTTCTGTAGTTTTAGATGAGAACTAGACATTAGGAATATTTTATCGTAGTAACTCTATACATCTGATTCTCCTGCATGCATGTGTGTGCTAAGTCACTTCAGCCATGTCTGACTCTTTGCAACCTTATGGACTGTAGCCCACAAGGCTCCTCTGTCCATGGGATTTCCCAGGTAAGAACACTAAAGTGGACCTTCATGCCCTCCTCCAGGTGATCTTCCCGACCCAGGGATCGAACCCACATCTCTCACATCTCCTGCATTGGCAGGTGGGTTCTTTACCACAAGCGCCACCTGGGAAGCCCTCTGATTCTTCTGCTCCTCGGGAATTGCTGCATTTTGTTTGGCGAGGCTGGAACAATCCATTTGTGACTTTTCCAACTATTATTGCAAAGTTTATGTCCCTCATGCATGGTCATGGAAGCTTCTGTTCTATTAAATTGGTGGTCAGCAAGTGACCTGACAAAGCTTTCCTTAAATATTTGGCTTCCTCTAAAATAAATAAAGGTTCCGTCTCTTTGAATCTCTCCATAGATCCTGCCAGGGGAAGCTGCTGCAGCTGAGAGGGTTGAAACCAAGGCAGATATCTGCATTGGCCCCTCAAAGCACTGGCAGACCAACTGAAATGCACAACCTCACATTTTTGGAGAACAAGAACCCTACTGTCCACTCTGCCACCAACCAGCCACTCCAGAAACATGAGCCACTGCCCCCAGAGCTGGGCCAGGACCAAAGAACAGGAAGTGGTAGCTAGTTAGCACACACGTTTCTCTCACCAAAGAAGAGCAGTTTCTCTCTCTGTTAAACATTCCTCTGAATTGATCCACTGATTAATCAGTTTGATGAGTGTCCAATCAAGTTCCAGAATTCTAAAATGGTTGGTTCAAGTCACTATTTCCTTCTCCATGGGAAAGATTGAAGGTGGGAGGAGAAGGGGATGACAGAGAATGAGATGGTTGGATGGCATCACCGACGTGATGGACATGAGTTTGAGTGGGCTCCGGGAGTTGGTGGTGATGGACAGGGAAGCCTGGCGTGCTGCAGTCCATGGGGTTGCAAAGAGTCGGGCACAACTGAGCAACTGAACTGAACTGAACTGATCTATGCTTCAGTGGAGGGTCAACTCACAGAGCTTCCTCCTCTGCGATTTTGTGTGACATCACAACTGTGCAAAACACAATCACATACACATAATCACTTACATCCCGTCACCTTTGCTGCATCCTACTGGTTAGAAGAAGCAGGTCCTGGGTCCTGCCCATCCTCAAGGGGAGGGAAATACACAAGGTTATGAAAGCCAGGGCGGCTGAGAACATGGGGCAAATAGATGGAGGAAAAATGGAAACAGTGACAGACTTTATCTTCTTGGGCTCCCAAATCACAGTGGATGGTAACTGCAGCCATGAAATCAAAAGGTGCTTGCTCCCTAAAAGAAAAGCGATGCCTTAATTTCTCCACCATACTGCTTACAGAACATGTTATTTCTAAATAAGGTAGCATACATATATGTATGAAAGAATGGGAAAAGTTCTGAAAGAAGATGCACTGAACTCTTAATACTAGGAGAGGGACAAGAATTGTTTATAGAGGATGGAGAGAAGTAAGGCGGTAACGCTTTAATTTTTGGAAAGAAAACACATTCAAATATTAACATAATATGACTAAAGAACTGTAAGCATCTCCTTCAGAGAGGCAGTATAGACTAATATTTGAGCTGAGTCTAGAGTTCCTCAGGGAAGGAAAGATACATTAGCTTAAGAATTTCCCCAGGCCAGAATACTGGAGTGGGTAGGCTTTCCCTTCTCCAGGGGATCTTCCCAACCCAGGAATCAAACCCAGGTCTCTCGCATTGCAGGAGGAGTCTTTACCAGCTGAGCCAAAAGGAAAGCCCTAAGAATTTCCAGTGATTCCCAAACCTTTGCAGAGCCCAACCCCAAGAGTACAACTGGAAGCACAGAAAACATATGGCTGAACTAGGAAACACTTGGGTCTTCCCTGGTGGCTCAGATGGTGAAGAGTCTGCCAGAAATGCAGGAGACCCACGTTCAGTCCCTGGGTTGGGAAGATCATTGGAGAAGGGAATGGCTACCCACTCCAGTGTTCTGGCCTGGAGAATTCCATGGACAATTAGAAATCTCTTTGATTTCCTGTTCTTTCCATTCCCGTTATAAACAATGTTGTCCAAAAACCATTAGGTAGGGCACAAAATAGAAGATGTTCAAGTAGATGTTCAAGAAGAGCTATAATAGCTTGGAGGAGGAAATGGCAACCCACTCCAGTATTCTTGCCTGGAGAATCCCCATGGGCAGAGGAGCCCAGCGGGTTACAGTCCATGGGGTTGCAAAGAGTCGGACACGACTGAGCAACTAAGCACATAATACCTTACAGCAACGTGCAGATACAGGGCAAGGACTAGGGTAAGGCAGGTGAGGCACTTACCTTGGGTAGGAAATGTAAGATGGTTCCCCAAAACTAGTAATTAAGATAAATAACATTTTGATACATTGTTTTTTTTAATCAAAACGAATACAGAAAAATCTATAGTGAGCAAAATATCAAAATGTTTAACTCAGGATCAGAATCATTGATATTTTTTTTATTTTGCCTCAAGCTCCATATGACTCACCATGAAACTCTTACTTGTCCTTCATATGGGGGTATGGACTGATGTGGGGTGTCAGAACCTGACTAGGGTCCATGAGGTGCTCAGCGTGGGGTTGCAGAGCCTGAGTGAGGAGCCTGTTCACACAGGAGGCACCTGGTGTAGACGGTCAGAGCCCCAGGAAGGTGCAGAGGACAGTCACACAGTAGTGGCCAGGTGTAGGGACTGGAGTCCGGGAAAGGTAAGCAGGGTGTTTGTGCAGGAGGGAAGACTGACATGGATAGCTAGAGCCAACGGGGGTTGAAAAGAGCTTCCAAGTGGGTCGTGTGCCTCCCAAAGCAAGTCGTTAGAGTCTGAGGAGGACACTTGTGGTGGGGAGCAGTAGAAACAGAGTCGGTTACATTGAAGGCAATTGATCAAGTAAGTAAATAGATCAAGGATTTAGGGAGACATGTTTCTCATAGTTGCAGAAGGGAGGTACACATTTCAGAAAAGAAGAAAACTAAAGTGGCATCCAGTCCCATCCCTTCATGGCAAATAGATGGAGAAAAAATGGAAACAGTGACAGACTTTATTTTCTTGGGCTCCAAGATCACGGTGGAGGGTGACTGCAGCCATGAAATAAAAAGATGCTTGCTCCTTGAAAGAAAAGCGATGACCAACCTAGACAGCATATTAAAAAGCAGAGACATCACTTTGCTGACAAAGGTCTGTGTAGTCAAAGCTATGGTTTTTCCAGTAGTCATGTATGGATGTGGAAGTTGGACCATAAAGAAGGCTGAATGCCAAAGAACTGATGCTTTTGAACTGTGGTATTGGAGAACACTCTTGAGAGTCCCCTGGACTACAGGGAGATCAAACCAGTCAATCCTAAAGGCAATTGACCCTGAATATTCACTGGACCAATGCTAAAAGCTCCAGTACTTTGGCCACCTGATGCAAAGAACTTACTCACTGGAAAAGACCCTGATGCTGGGAAAGACTGAGTGCAGGAGGAGAAGGGGTGATAGAGGATGAGATGGTTGGATGGCATCACCAACTCAATGGACATGAGTTTCAGCAAACTCCAGGAGGTAATGAAGGACAGGGAAACCTGTCTTCTGCAGTCCAAGGGGTTACAAAGAGTCAGACATGACTTAACAACTGAACAATAACAACATGGTATGGTTAGACTTAAATCTATCATCTTGCTATTGTATTCTATTTGTTCCATCTCTTCTTTGTTCCCTTTTTACTTTTGTCTTCTTTCATATAATTGAGAATTTTTAGGATTCTATTTATCTCCTCTGTTGGCTTATTAGCTAAAACTCTTTGGCTTTATATTTTAATGGTTGCCTTGTAGTATGTATCTTTAATTTATCATGGTCTACCCTCAAGTGCTATTTTTACCAGTTCCCCTGTAAGAAACTTACAACAGTGTGTTTCCAAATGTTAAATATTTTTATTTAAACACTTAATTACCTTTTAGAGAAATTTAAGTAATAAGACAAAAACCCTCATAGTTACCGTTTCCAGTGTTCTTCATTCGTTGCACAGTTTCTCTCTGATACCAATTTCCATCTGCCTGCAGCACTCCTTTGACATGTTACTTCCTTAGTCTTTTCTTCTACTCTGTCTCAGTCAGTCAGTCAGTTCAGTTACTAGGTCATTGTCCAACTCTTTGTGACTCCGTGGACTGCAGCATGCCAGGCTTCCCTGTCCATCACCAACTCCCAGACTTTACTCAAACATGTCCATAGTGTCAGTGATGCCATCCAACCATCTCGTCCCCTTCTCCTCCTGCCTTTAATCCTTCCCAGCATCACGGTCTTTTCAATTGAGTCAGTTTTTCAAATCAGGTGGCCAAAGTATTGGAGTTTCAGCTTCAGCATCAGTCTGTCCAATTAATATTCAGGACTGATTTCCTTTAGGATTGACTGGTTGGATCTCCTTGCAGCCCAAGGGACTCTCAAGAGTCTTCTCCAACACCACAGTTCAAAAGCATCAATTCTTCAGCACTCAGCTTTCTTTATAATCCAACTCTCACATCTGTACATGGCTACTGGAAAAACCATAGCTTTGACTAGATGGACCTTTGTTGGCAAAGTAATGTCTCTGCTTTTGAATATGCTGTCTAGGTTGGTCATAGTTTTTCTTCCAAGGAGCAAGCATCTTTTAATTTCATGGCTGCAGTCACCATCTGCAGTGATTTTGGAGCCCCCCAAAGTAAAGTCTGTCACTGTTTCCATTGCTTCCCCATCTATTTGCCATGAAGTGATGGGACCAGATGCCATGATCTTAGTTTTCTGAATATTGAGTTTTATGTCAACTTTTTCACTCTCCTCTTTCACCTTCTTCAAGAGACTCTTTAGTTCTTCTTCGCTTTCTGCCATAAGGGTGGTGTCATCTGCATATCTGAAGTTATTGATATTTCTCCCGGCAGTCTTGATTCCAGCTTGTGCTTCATCCAGCCCAGCGTTTCTCATGATGTACTCTGCATATAAGTTAAATAAGCAGGGTGACAATATACAGCCTTGATGTACTCCTTTCCTGATTTGGAGCCAGTCTGTTGTTCCATGTCCAGTTCAAACTGTTGCTTCCTGACCTGCATACCGATTTCTCAGGAAGCAGGTCAGGTGGTCTGGTATTCCCATCTCTTGAACAATTTTCCACAGTTTGTTGTGATCCACACAGTCAAAGGCCTTGACATAGTCAATAAAGCAGTAGATGTTTCTCTGGAACTCTTGCTTTTTCTATGATCCAATGGATGTTGGCAATTTGATCTCTGATTCCTCTGCCTTTTCTAAATCCATCTTGAACATCTGGAAGTTCACAGTTCATGTACTGTTGAAGCCTGGCTTGGAGAATTTTGAGCGCTACTTTGCTAGCGTGTGTGAGATGAGTGCAATTGTGTGGTAGTTTGAGCATTCTTTGGCATTGCCTTTCTTTGGGATTGGGATGAAAACTGACCTTTTCCAGTCCTGTGGCCACTGCTGAGTTTCCCAAATTTGCTGGCCTAGTGAGTGCAGCACTTTCACAGCATTATCTTTTAGTATTTGAAATAGCTCAGCTGGAATTCCATTACCTCCACTAGCTTTGTTTGTAGTGATGCTTCCTAAGGCCCACTTGACTTCACACTCCAGGATGTCTGGTTCTAGGTGAATGATTACACCATTGTGATTATCTGGGTCGTGAAGATCTTTTTTGTATAGTTCTGTGTATTCTTGCCATTGGAGAAGGAAATGGCAACCCACTCCAGTGTTCTTGCCTGGAGAATCCCAGGGACAGCAGAGCCTGGTGGGCTGCTGTCTATGGGGTTGCACAGAGTCGGACACGACTGAAGCAACTTAGCAGCAGCGGCAGCAGTGTATTCTTGCCACCTCTTCTTAATATCTTCTGCTTCTGTTAGGTCCATACCTTTCTGTCCTTTATTGTGCCCATCTTTGCATGAAATGTTCCCTTGATATCTCTAATTTTCTCAAAGAGATCTCTAGTCTTTCCCATTCTATTGTTTTCCTCTATTTATCTGTTTAATCTGCTGTTAATCCTCAGAATTGCATGTTTCATCTCAGACATTGTACTTTTAATATCTTGGAGTTCAGTTTGGGTATTTTAACAAATAGTTTCCATGACTTTGCTTAGTCTTCCCTTTGGTTTTCTTAGCATATGGGATGTAAATATTAGTGTCGTAACTATTTTAATGGCTTGCCTACGAATTCTATTCTCTGTATTATTTCTGGGTTAGTTTCAGTTGATTGCATTTTCTCCCCATTACGGCTCGTAGTTGCTTGTTCCTTAGGATACTTGGAAACCTCTTTTACATGCCATATACGATTTTCGACATTTTTAAAAATAATGATACATTGTCGTGTGCCATTTTTGTGTTCACCCATGTATTCTTGAACTTTGTTCTGGGACTTGGTTAAGTTCCCAGGAGATGGTTTGGGTTTTCCGGTTTTGGTTTTTGTTTTAGCTGCACCAGGTCTTCGTTGCATGGGCTCTTTGTTATGGCAAGTGGGCTTTGTGGGAGCTTAGTTTCCCCACCAGGGATCAAACCTGCATCACCTGCATTGGAAGCCTGGAGTCCTAACTCCTAGACTGCCAGGGAAGTCCCTCCAGGAAAACAGTTTGATTATTTCTACTCTTGCTTTAAACTCAACATTAAAAAAAAAAAAAAAAAAAAACTAAGATCATGGCATCCAGTCCCATCACTTCATGGCAAATAGAAGGGGGACAGTGGAAGCTGTGGCAGATTTTGTTTTCTTAGGCTCCAAAATCACTGCAGACGGTGACTGAAAGGAAGGAAAGCTATGACAAACCTAGACAGCATGTTAAAAAGCAGAGACATCACTTTACTGACAAAGTTTCATATAGTCAAAGCTATGGTTTTTCTAGTAGTCATGTATGATTGTGAGAGTTGAGCCCTGAAAAATTGGTGCTTTCAAATTGTGGTGTTGAAGAAGACTCCTGAGAGCCTCTTGGACAGCAAGGAGATCAAACCAGTCAATCCTAAAGGAAATCAGTCCTGAATATTCATTGGAAGGACTGATGCTGAAGCTCCAATACTTTGGGGCCACCGGATGGGAAGAACTGACTCACTGGGAAAGATCCTGGGAAAGACTGAGGGCAGGAGGAGAAGGGAGCGACCGAGGATGAGATGGTTAGATAGGATCACCAACTCACATGAATTTGAGCGAACTCCAGGAGACAGTGGATGACAGAGAAGCCTGGTGTGCCGCAGTCCGTGGGGTCGCAAAGCGTCAGACAGGGGTTTGCGACTGAACAACAACAAGCCTTGCTTTTTTAGGCAGGATCAGAGCAGGGTTTCACAGGGGCTACTTTTCCCCACAGTGAGATGAGACCCTTGCGAGTACTTGACCTGAAGTTCCGTGACATTTCCACCCTGGCCAGTGGGGGCAAGGACTACCTTCCTGGCCCTGTGTGCACTCCTGTGACTGTCCCCTCTGATCCTCTGGATGCTTCTTTCTCTGGCCTTAGCATCTTCTGCAGAGCCAGCACTGACTGGTGCTCAGCCAGTGGTGTCTCGAGGACTTAGCAGATCTCCAGCACACAGTCAGCCTGTCTCTGTCTCCTCCTTCCCAGTATCTGCCCGTGAACTGTAGCCAGCTCCGTCTCAACTCAGGGGGCCGCCAGACTAGGCCCCAATTCTCCTTTACACCACACACGGAAACTCTCTTCCGGCAGCAAGAGGGTCATCTTCAGGGCTCACCATCTTTGTTTCTTCTCCCTCACGGATCACGACTAACGGGTAAGAACAATAAAACTCTACCACTTAAAACAGCTCCCCAAACTTTTAAGCACTTAAATTTTGTGGGTTTTTTTTTTTTTTTTTTTGCCAAACCACATGTGGGATCGTAACTTCTCAACCAGGGATCAAACCCTTGGTCTCTGCACTGGAAGCACAGAGTTTTAACCACCCGACCACCAGGGAAGTCCCTTAAATACTCAAATGTAAATTTAAAAATGTATCGAATCTATAAGCTGCAAACTACAAAATACTGATGAAGGAAATCAAATAAGACCTAAGTAACAGATACATGGAAAACTGGGTCTTGTTTTGATGGGCAGGGCCATGCTCAGTAAATCTTTAATCCAATTTTCTGTTGATGGGTGGAGCTCTGTTCAATTCCCTGCTGTTTGGCCTGAGACCAAACTATGGTGGAGGTAACCTCCTTCAAAAAGTCCCATGATGCATTGCCCCACTCAGTGTCTCCAACCCTGCAGCAGGTCACTGCTGACCCAGGCCTCCACCAGAGACTCCTGGACACTCTGGGTCAGTCTCTCGTGGGGTCACTTCTCCTTTCTCCTGGGTTCCGGTGCACACAAGGTTTTGTCTGTCCCCTCCAAGAGTCTGTTTCCCCAGTCCTGTGTAAGTTCTGTATTCAAATCCCACTGGCCTCCAAAGGCAAATTCCCTGGGGGTTCTCAGTCCCTTTGCCAGATCCCCAGGTTGGGAAATCTGCTGGGAGTCCTAGAACTTAAGCCTTAACAATGCGAAAATTTCTTTGGTATAATTGTTCTGCAGTTTGTGGGTTGTCTGCTCGGCAGCTCTATGGTGGGGTTAATAGCAACCTCCTCCAAGAGGGCTTATGCCACAGGCTGTGTGACCCAGGTAACTGCACCCAGAGCCCCTGCCCCTGCAGCAGACCGCTGCTGACCTGTACTTCCGCAGGAGACTCAAACACAGGGCTGGCTCAGTCTCTGTGGGGTCTCTGGGGCCTGATGTGCACAAGGTTTGGTTTGAGCCCTCCAAGCATCCCTGGTGGGTATGGGATTTGATTCTAAATGGGATTTTGCCCCTTCTACCATCTTTCTGGGGCTTCTCCTTTGCCCTTGGAGGTGGGCTATCTTTTTCTGGGGGGATCCAACATTCTCTTGTCGATGGTTGTTCAGCAGAGACTTGTAATTTTGGAGTTCTCGCAGGAGAAGATGAGTGTACATCCTTCTATATCCCCCTGTGAATTGCAAAGATGGGCACAATAAAGGACAGAAATGATATGAACCTAACAGAAGCAGAAGATATTAAGAGGTGGCAAGAATACACAGAAGAACTATACTCAAAAGATCTTGACAACCTAGATAATCACTATGGTGCATCACTCACCTAGAGCCAGACATCCTGGAGTCCCAAGTCAAGTGGGCCTTAGGAAACATCACTACGAACAAAGCTAGTGGAGGTAATGGAATTCCAGCTGAGCTATTTCAAATCCTAAAAGATGATGCTGTGAAAGTGCTGCATGCAATATGCCAGCAAATTTGGGAAACTCAGCAGTGGCCACAGGACTGGAAAAGGTCAGTTTTCATCCCAATCCCAAAAAGGCAATGCCAAAGAATGCTCAAACTACCGCACAATTGCACTCATATCACACGCTAGTAAAGTAATGCTCAAAATTCTCCAAGCCAGGCTTCAACAGTACATGAACTGTGAACTTCCAGATGTTCAAGATGGATTTAGAAAAGGCAGAGGAACCAGAGATCAAATTGTCAACATCCGTTGGATCATAGAAAAAGCAAGAGAATTCCAGAGAAACATCTATTTCTGCTTTATTGACTATGCCAAAGCCTTTGATTGTGTGGATCACAACAAAGTGTGGAAAGTTCTTCAAGAGATGGGAATACCAGCTCAACTGACCTGCCTCCTGAGAAATCTGTATGCAGGTCAAGAAGCAACCGTTAGAGGTAGACATGGAACAACAGACTGGTTCCAAACTGGGAAAGGAGTACATCAAGGCTGTATATTGTCACCCTGTTTATTTAACTTATATGCAGTGTACATCATGCGAAATGCCGGGCTGAATGAAGCAGAAGCTGGAATCAAGGTTTCTGGGAGAAATATCAACAACCTCAGATACGCAGATGATACCACCCTTATGGCAAAAAGTGAAGAGGAACTCAAGAGCCTCTTGATGAAGGTAAAAGAGGAGAGTGAAAAAGTTGACGTAAAACTCAACATTCAGGAAACTAAGATCATGGCATCTGGTCCCATCGCTTCATGGCAAATAGATGGGGAAACAGTGGAAACAGTGGCTGACTTTATTTTGGGGGGAGTCCAAAATCACTGCAGATGGTGACTGCAGCCATGAAATTAAAAGATGCTTGCTCCTTGTAAGAAAAGCTATGACCAACCTACCTAAACAGCATATTAAAAAGCAGAGACATTACTTTGCCAACAAAGGTCCATCTAGTCAAAGCTATGGTTTTTCCATTAGTCATATACAGATGTGAGAGTTGGATTATAAATAAAGCTGAGTGCTGAAGAATTAATGCTTTTGAACTGTGGTGTTGGAGAAGACTCTTGAGAGTCCCTTGGACTGAAAGGAGATCCAACCAGTCAATCCTAAAGGAAATCAGTCCTGAATATTAATTGGACGGACTGATGCTGAAGCTGAAACTCCAATACTTTGGCCACCTGATGTGAAGAACTGACTCACTGGAAAAGAGCCTGATGCTGGGAAAGACTGAAGGCAGGAGGAGAAGGAGACAAGAGAGGATGAGATGGTTGGATGGCATCACCAACTTGATGGAGATGAGTTTGGGCAAGCTCTAGGAGTTGGTGATGAACAGGGAAGCCTGGCGTGCTGCAGTCCATGGGGTGCAGAGTCGGACATGACTGAGCAACTGAACTGACTGACTGAACAAATATATATGTAGTTAAGATGGCAGTTCTGTACAAATTGATCTATAGATTGCATTCAGTCACAATCAAAATCTGATTTTAAAGTTTATATGGAAAGACAAAGGAATTAGAATTGTCAAAATGAATTTGAAGAAGAACAAAGTCGAGAAATTCACAATAGTTCCAGATTTTTAACAAAGATGAAAGTGTGAGTAAATTAAAGAATAGTCTTTCAACAAATGGCACAACTGGACATCTGTATTACAAAGAGAGACAGAGAGAGAGAAGGAAGAGAAAAAAATTCCTCAACCTGTACCTCACACCTTACATAACATTAAGCAAATGCGGTCCAGAGAATTCAATGCAAAACACCCAAATATAAAATTCTTAAAAGAAAATATAGGAAAAAATCTTTATGATCTTGGGTTAGGCAAAGAGTTCTTAGTTATAACATCAAAATCATGATCCTTAAAAGAAAAAAAATGATAAATTGGACTTTATCGAAAATAAAAAGCTTGTTCTGCAAATGACACTGTTAAGAGGATGAGACATGACACAGACTGGAAAAAATGTACAAATAACCTACGTATGCATTCAGAATACGTAAAGAACCCTCAAAAACAAACAATAAGAAAAGCAATCCAGTGTTAAAATGGGCAAAAGTTCTGGGCAGACACTTCAACAGAGAAGATGTAAGCATGTCAAATAAGCCCATGAAAAAAATGTTCATTAATCAGTAGGGAAGTGCAAGCTAAAAGTACATGATACGCCTTGTAGACCTGTTGATCAGCTAAAATAAAAGAAGACTGACAGTACCAGGTTCAGACAAAGATCCTGAGGAGCTGCTTTCTCACAGGCTGCTGGTGGGGATGCAGAATGTCACTGCATCTGGAAAGCGGTTTGGAAGCTTCTTACAAACACAAACACATACCACATGGCCCAGCAATCCCACTTCTAATGATTTATCACACCAAAACCTGGACACGAATGTTTATAGCAGCACAGTGGTGAAAAACTGGAAACAACCCAAATAGCCTTCAATGGGAGAACGGACAGACCGAAGTACGTCTGCAGAGGACTGGTGCTCGGCAACAAGAAACCAGCTAGTGATGCACGAGTAACTTGCAAGGCTCCCCAAAGGATTACCCCAGTGAAAGAAGCCAGTCTCAGAAGGGTGCTTAGTGGAGAATTTCCGTTTCCATGGCATTCTAGAAAGGGATGGAGAACACATCAGTGCTGGCCAGAGGCTGGAGGATGCTTTGACTTCAAGCAGGCAGTGTGAGGGGGCCTGGGGGACGATGGGGCCGCACTGCAGTCTTCCGCAGTGGTCACCCAAACTACGCATAGGCTACATCTCACTGACCTGTATACCAACACAAAACAAGCCTGCTTCTAACATTAAAAAAACCCTGCTATACCTTAGAAATGATTTTTGACACATTTTATCTAGCATTTCCAGGTGCTAGTAAGCAGCAAGGTTTTCAGATTATCGAATTCCACCTTCTTGCCAGAGCTGGGCAACTTCCTGAAGCTTTGGACTCTCTATCTCCTGGGCCCCCTCCTCTCCAGTCCAGCCGTCCACTCCCATGTCCACAGCGTGGGTCTTACTGCCACCAGGAACCACTCTTCCTCCGAAATATGCCATAACTCAGACAAATTCCTCGCTAAGCCAGTAGTTCTTCAACAGGGGTGATGTTTCCCCTCTCTGCCCGCAGAGCAATATCTGGAGACATTTTTGTTCATCAGGACTGGGGCTGGGGCAGGAAGGATGTTGCTCAACATCCTACAATGCTCAGGACGGCCCCTACGACTGAGAATTGTTTGGCTGTGGATGTTGTGAGAGGCAAGTCGGACGCCCTGCCCAAGACTGTCCTTCTTCCCTCTCACACCTCCACTCCAGCCCACCCAGACCACCCACTTCTCTTTTCCAGTGGGGAATATACTCATCTTAGTCAAGACTCTTCTAGTATATGAATACAAGACTGGGCTTCCCTGGTGGCCCAGCAGTAAAGAATCCTCAGGAGACACAGGTTCGAGCCCTGCCCTGGGAAGATCCCACAAGCCATGAAACAACTAAGCCCACGCACCACCACCGGACCTGTGCTCTGGAGCCCGGGAACCGCAAGTACGGAATCCCGCACACCCTAGTGACCGAGCACCACAGCACTGGAAGCCGCCTCCGTGAGAAGCCTGCACACCACGGCCAGAGAGCGGCCCCCACTCACAAGGAGAGAAAAGCCCACGCAGCAACGAAGACCCAGCACTGCCAAAAATAGATAAATAATAGCATTATTTACAAAGAGAATACAACACAAATCAAAACAGGTAGGGCCGAGAGGGGACTTGACTGAACAGCTCAAAGGTAAAATGAGGGACTTCCCTGGAGGTCCAGCAGTTAAGACTCTACCCTTCCAATGCGTGGAGCACGGGTCAGGGAACTAGGATCCCACGTGCTGTGGTGTGTGCGTGTGTGTGTGTGTGTGTGTGTGTGAGGCAGCAGGGTGGAAAGGTAAAGCAATGGTGGCTGAATTAGGACTAACATTCACTGAGCACTTACATGGACTCCCTCCAAGCCTTCGCAGTCCCCCTTGGAGGTGGGTACCCACTCTCCCATTTCACGGAGGCCGGATGGAACCCACAGGTGGGAAGGGATGCTTGGCTGCCCCAGAGCTTGGAACAGGAAACCAGGAAGACACTCAACACAGTGGCTGTTCTCCCAGCTCTGCCTTTTGTCTTGGACCCTCCATCTTTCTCCGAAGAGTTGCTTCCTCCTCTCTGTAAACCGGCTTGTTCCATTTGCCCTGTAACACGGCATTGGGCAGCCAGCCGGGGGCTCCCAAACTTACATGACCCTAAATTCCAGGAGACCAGCGGAGTGCAAATGACATTTCCAGTTGGCAGATTCCTATCCTCTGTTCAGTTGTCTTTTTAAATTAAATCTGAATTTTTTTAGGACAGATTTAGGTCTACAGAAAAAGTAAGCGTATGTGTAGGGTTCCCATACACGCCCCTGCCCCTTCCTCTCTAGGCTCCCTTATTATTAGCATCATGTGTTGCTATCATACACTTGTCACACTCCATGCGCCAGTATTGATACATTATTAATTGAAGCGCATCATTTATAACAAGGTTCACTCTTTATGCTGCATGGTTCTATGTAGCCACCAACATGGTGTAACACCCAACAGTTTCACTGCCCTGGAAGTCCTCTGGGTTCTGCTTATTCATCATTTTCCACCCCAGCCCTAAATCCCTGTCCCCACTGATGTTTTCACTGTGGTTATAATTTTTTCTTTTCCAAAGAGTCATACGTTGTTGTTCACTCAGTCGTGTCTGAATCTTTGCCACCCCATGGACTGCAGCATGCCAGGCTTCCCTGTCCTTCAGTATCTCCCAGAGCTTTCTCAAACTCATGTCCATTGAGTTGATGATGCCATCCAACCATCTCATCATATAGAGGGTCGTATAGTTGGAGTCCAGAGAATGCAATGGCACCCCTCTCCAGTACTCTTGCCTGGAAAATCCTATGGGTGGAGGAGCCTGGTGGGCTGCAGTCCATGGGGTCGCGAAGAGTCGGACACGACTGAGCAACTTCACTTTCACTTTTCACTTTCGTGCATTGGAGAAGGAAATGGCAACCCACTCCAGTGTTCTTGCCTAGTGAATCCCAGGGACGGGGGAGCCTGGCGGGCAGCCGTCTATGGGGTCGCACAGAGTCGGACACGACTGAAGTGACTTAGCAGCAGCAGCAGCAGCATAGTTGGAGTCATCTGGTATGTAGCCTTTTCTCACTGGCTTCTCTCACTTAGTAATATGCGTTCAAGTTTCTTCCATATCTTTCTGTGGCTGGATTGCTCATTTTTTGTACTTTAAATTTTTTTTATTGAAGTATAGTTGATTTACAATGTGTTAGCTTCTGGCACACAGCAAAGTGATGTACATATATGTGTATAGATGTACATATATGTACATATATGTGTGTATATATATTCTTTTTCATATACTGTTCCATTGCAGCTTACTCTAAGATACTGAATGTAGTTCCCTGTGCTATACAATAGGACCTTGTTGTTAGTCTATTTTATATATAGTAGTCTGTATCTGTGAATCCTGAAGTCCTAATTTATCCCCTTGACAGCCAAACATGTATTTGTTTGTTTTCTATGTCTGTGAGTCTATTTCTGTTTTGTTAATAAGCTCATTTGTATCATATTTTAGCTTTCACATATAAGCGATGTCATAGGATGTTTGTCTTTCTCTGTCTGATTTATTTCACTTAGTATAATAATTTGAGCTCCATCATGCCTCGTTTTTATGACTGAATAATATTCCATTGTGTGGATGTACCGTGGTTTCCTTATCCTTTGATCTCATGAGGGACATCTTGGTCACTTCCTTTTGAGGCGATTATGAATAATGCTGGTATAAACATTTATGTGCAGGTTTTTATGTGGACAGACATTCTCAACTTGGGTAAAAACCAGGGAGCACAGACGCCGGACCGTGTGGTGAGACTGTGTCTAGCTTGGTCAGAGGCCACCGACATGTCTTCCGAGGTGGCTGTGCCCCTGTGCGTCCCCACCAGCAACGGCCGAGAGTTCCCGCTGCTTCGTATTCGTATAGAATTTGGCATCATCGATGTTTCGGATTTTAGCCATTCTGGTCAGTGTACGCGATATCTTGTTAATTGTTTTAGCTTGCAATTCCCTAATGACGCAGGATGTGGGGAACTTGCCTCTGCTATTTTCTGAGTGAGACGTGTAGGACTCATATGATTTCTTCCTTATCTGTCACTAGAACTGCCCGGTGAAACCATCTGGACCTGGAGACGGTGTGTTTGTGTGTGTTTATGTGTCTGTGAAGGGTTTTCGTAATGAATTCTTTTACTCAGATAATGGGCAGATCAAAATGTAATTTCTTCTTTAATCAGTGGTAGTATTTTTTTTTTTAAAGAAATATGCTCATTTTATGGGGTGGGAGGTGGGAGGGAGGTTTAAGAGGGAGGAGACATATGTATACCTGTGGCTGACTCATGTTGATGTCTGGCAGAAACCAACACAATATTGTAAAGCAATTATCCTTCAATTAAAAATAAATACATTTTAAAAATAATAATAAATAAAAAAGAAATATGCCCATTTTCCATCACTTATCGAATTTATTGAAATAAAGTTTTTCATAATATATATGTATATGACTTGCATCCCAAATAAACTTAAAATGCTTATAATTCAATAATAAGACAAAAAATCAGTTTAAAAAGTGGCAAAAGATTGGAAAAGACACTTTGCTAAAGGAAGATATACAAGTGGACAATAAGCATGTGAAAAAACACTCAGCATCACTGGTCATCAGAGAAATGCAAATTACAGCCGCAGTGGAGTACCAATACACACTCCTTGGAAGGCCTAAACTGAAGAAGACCACAGGCCAAATGTTGGTGAGGCTGTGGAGTAAACAGAACCGTCACACTTTCCTGCTGGACACGTGAAACGGTGCAGCCACTTTGGAAAAGATTCATCTGGCAGGGTCTTGTAGTTAAACATACACCTACACTTGACCCCACCATTCTACTCCCAGAGATTTACCCAGAAGATAGGAAAAGATTTGTCCACAAAAAGACTTGTATGCAAATGTTCATAGTAGTTCTATTCATAATAACCCCAAACTTGAAACTATCTATTGGTTCTATGGGGCTTCCCTGGTGGTTCAGATGGTAAAGAATCTGCCTACAATGCAGGAGACTCCGGTTCGATTCCTGGGTCGGGAAGATCCCCTGGAGGAGGTCATGGCGACCCACTCCAGTATTCTTGCCTGGAGAAGCCCCAGGGACAGAGGAGCTTGGTGGGCTACAGTCCATAGGGTCCCAAAGAGTCGGACGTGACCGAGCGACTAAGCACAGCACATGAGATTTGTTCTATGTATCTATGAGTCTGTTCTCATTTTGTCTTGTTGGTTTTGAAGTTTAGATTCCACATATAAGTGAGATCATATGGAATTTACCTGTATCTTTCTGACTTATTGGTGCTTCCCTGGCGGCTCAGATGGTTAAGAATCCACCTGCAATGCAGATGACAAAGGAGATGTGGGTTCAATCCCTGGATGGGGAAGATCCCCTGGAGAAGGAAATGGCAACCCACTCCAGTATTCTTGCTTGGAGAATTCCATGGACAGAGGAGCCTGGTGGGCTACAGTCCATCCATGGAGTCCCACAGAGTCGGACACGACTGAATGACCTTCACTTCCACTTCTGACTTATTTCACTTAGTATAATAACCTTTAGATCAATTCGTGTTGTCACAAATGGCCAGATTTTTTTTAATGGCTGAATAATACTCTTTGTATGTGTATCTACCACATCTTCTTTATCCATTCATCTATCAGTGGACACTTAGATTGCTTCCATTTCTTGGCTATGTTAACTAATGTTGCGATGAACGTTGGTGTACATACATCTTTTTGAATTAGTGTTTTTGTTTTCTTCAGAAAAATACTCAGAAGTGAAATTGCTGGATGATGTGGTTGCTGTATTTTTCATTTTTGGAGGAAATTCCATACTGTTTTCCCTAGTGGCTGCCCCAATGCACAGTCCCACCAACAGTGCACCGGGGGTCCGTTTTCTCCAAATCCTCGCCCAGCACCTGTCTGCTGTCTCTTTGGTGACAGTCCTTCTGACCGGTGTGCGGTGACGCCGCGTTGTGCTCTTGATGTGCGTCTCTTGGATGGCCAGTGACGAGTGTCTTTTCATGTGTCTGTCAGTCACCTGTCAGTCACCATTTTCTTCTTTGGAAACGTCTTTTCAGGTCCTCTGCTACTTTTTTTAACCAGGTTGTGTGTTTTGTTTTGTTTTGATGTTGAGTTGTATGAGTTCTTTGTATACTTTGGACATTAACACCTTAGTGGATGTATCATTTATAAATACCTTCTCCCACTCGGTAGGCTGCCCTTTCATTTTGTTGATTTGATGCACCAAGAAGAAAGCAGCATCGCTTCTGTATATTCTTGCCCTAAATGCACAACTTAAACCTAATCATGAGGAAACTGCATGCTTACGTGTTAAGTCGCTTCAGTTCAGTTCAGTCGCTCAGTCGTGTCCGACTCCTTGCGACCCCATGAATCTCAGCACGCCAGGCCTCCCTGTCCATCACCAACTCCCAGAGTTCACCCAGACTCATGTCCATCGAGTCAGTGATGCCATCCAGCCATCTCATCCTCTGTCGTCCCCTTCTCCTCCTGCCCCGAATCCCTCCCAGCATCAGAGTCTTTTCCAATGAGTCAACTCTTCACATGAGGTGGCCAAAGTACTGGAGTTTCAGCTTTAGCATCATTCCTTCCAAAGAAATCCCAGGGCTGATCTCCTTCAGAATGGACTGGTTGGATCTCCTTGCAGTCCAAGGGACTCTCAAGAGTCTTCTCCAACACCACAGTTCAGAAGCATCAATTCTTCAGCGCTCAGCTTTCTTCACATTCCAACTCTCACATCCATACATGACCACTGGAAAAACCATAGCCTTGACTAGACGGACCTTTGTTGCTTCAGTCATGTCCAACTCTGCGACCCTATGGACCGTAGCCCGTCAGGCTCCTCTGTCCATGAGATTCTCCAGGCAAGAATCCTGGAGTGGGTTACCATTTCCTCCTCCAGGGGATCTTCCTGACCTAAGGATTGAACCCGTGACTCTTATGTCTCTTGCATTGGCAGGTGGGTTCTTTACCATTAGCACCACCTGGGAAGCCCAAGCAAACAACAGAAAATCCAAATTGAAGGACATTATATAAAACAAGATCAAAAATACAAAGAAAGACTGAAGAACTAAAAGATAAGACGTGACAACAGGGTCATGGAATGTGTGGTTTTGGACTGGTGCTGGGCTTGGAGGAGAAGCTGTTATATAAGACTATTATATCACTGGTAAGTTTCTGTTCTTATTGAAATATAATTGATTGACTGATTTACTATGAATCAAACCCCTCTCCAGTGCCACTGGTGAATTTCTTGATTTTGATAATTGTATTGTGATCATGCAAGAGAATGACTCTCTTAGAAACACACTGAATTACTCAGGGCTCCTGAGAGTCCCATGTTTCCAACAGATGACCAAAGAATTCAAAAGTAATGTTTGCTGCTGCTGCTGCTAAGTCGCTTCAGTCGTGTCCGACTCTGTGCGACCCCATAGACGGCAGCCCACCAGGCCCCCCCATCCCTGGGATTCTCTAGGCAAGAACATTGGAGTGGGTTGCCATTTCCTCCTCCAATGCATGAAAGTGAAAAGTGAAAGTGAAGTTGCTCAGTCGTGTCCGACTCTTAGCGACCCCATGGACTGCAGCCCACCAGGCTCCTCCATCCATGGGATTTTCCAGGCAAGAGTACTGGAGTGGGGTGCCATTGCCTTCTCCCAAAGTAATGTTTACCTGTATATATTGCAAAAATAAATAAAGCCAAAGTGAAAGTGTTAGTTGCTCACTGGTGTCTCTTTGTGACCCCATGGACTGTAGCCTGCCAGTCTCCTCGTTCCATGGATTTCTCCAGGGAAGAATACTGGTGTGGATAGCCATTCCCTTCTCCAGGGCATCTTCTTGACCCAGGGAATGAACCTGGGTCTCTTGCACTGCAAGCCGAGCCACAGGGAAGCCACAGGCTTCCTCTGAGGCAGCGGGGAAGCCCAAATAAAGGAAATCGCATTCAGAATGCGGAGCCACAAGGGGGCGCTCTCACCCACAGGACACCAGCGGCAGCTTAATTGTGGGTAGGAAGAAGCTTGCTTCACGACCTCAGCAGGAGGCAGGAAGATTTCCTTCTTGCCCAGCCACAGCCCCACTAAGGAGTAGCCACCACCACTCAGCCAATAAGAAACTGTCGCCACCCAGACTCCTGCTCTCATCAATGGGTCTTTCATTCATGGCGGCCCCTCCTACTGTCCTCCTTTTTCTCTACAGAGTAATGCTCCTCCCCTTTGTTCCCCAGACTGGCCTATGGCTTTGCCATCACTTGCACACCCCAAATTGCAATTCCTCTGCTGTTCCCACATAAACTTGTTTGCTGGTAAAATAACTGGCTACCTTATTTTGAAAGATCCACAATGTGTTCATGCAGTTGATATTCAGTATTAGTGGATTCTGTACTTGCAAATTCACCTCAAGCTACAATGTATTTGCAACCCTAAAATTGGTACTTGGGGTGCTTTTGTGGTCATTCATGGACACACATGCAGAGAGGTGACGATATTGAGTTGCTAGAACTGAAGTCAGACTTGGTGATGCCCCTCCTCCTTGTTCCTGCTCTCATTCTGTAAATAAGTGTCCTTTTCACAGCCTATTTAGTGCCCGATGCTGTCATTTTTGTGCTCTTTCTCGGTGACTTGGCTGTTTAAAACGACGGCCAGTCACAGTGCTGAAGAGCTGTCTGCGCGTCACAGAGAAATCACACATGTTACACAAGCTTCCTTCACGTGCGCACTGCCATGCTGCTGGCCGTGGGGCTGGTGTTAATGAATTAACAATATCTACTAAATAAGGTCTCTTTAAACAGAAACCAACCCTGAATATTCACTGGAAGGACTGATGCTGAAGCTCCAGTCCTTTGGCCACAAGGTGCAAGGAGCCAACTCATTGGTAAAGACCCTGATGCTGGGAGAGATTGAGGGCAGGAGGAGAAGGGGACGACAGAGGATGAGATGGTTGGATGGCATCACCGACTCAATGGACATGGGTTTGGGTAAACTCTGGGAGTTGGTGATGTACAGGGAGGCCTGGCGTGCTGCAGTCCATGGGGTCACAAAGAGTCGGACATGACTGAGCGACTGAACTGAACTGAAAGTTTATATTTTATATCAGAGTATAACCGATTGACAATGTGACAGTTTCAGCAGACAGTGAAGGGACTCAGCCACACATATACATGTATTCCTTCTCCCCCAAACTCCCCTGCCATCCAGGCTGCCACACAACATTGAGCAGAGTTCCCTGTGGGTGGCGGTGTTTCTTTAACCAAAGTGAAATACAGGGAACACAACGTAGCGCATGGTTCGCTGGCACCAAGTGCATTCACGTTGTTATGCCACCATCAGCACCATCCATCTCCGAAACTCTTCATCCTCCCAAACTGGAACTCTGTCCCCACTAAACACTCACTCCCCTCTCCCCCACCCCCACCCCTGGTAACCACCATCCTGTTAATACTTCCTGTCCTTAGGCTTTTGACTACTCTAGGTACCTCTTGTAAGTGGAATCACGCAGTATTTGTCCTTTTGTGACTGGCTTATTTTACTTAGCATAACTCAAGGTTCATCCACATTGTATCCAGTGTCAGAGTTCCCTTTGGTAGGAGAAGCAAGTGGCAACCCACTCCAGTATTCTTGTCTGGGAAAACCATGGACAGAGGAGCCTGGCAGGGGTCCATGGGGTCGCAGAAGAGTCAGACAGAACTTGGCGACTAAACAACAAGGTATACAATACATAGTTGAATTAATCAAAACCTGGTCTTATAAGGAGCTTTTTTCTTTGGCAGTCACCGGTTGCTGATGAGATTACATGAGCTCAGTGTCCAACTGAGCACGAGTCGGGTACCTGGGAGTGTTTTCTGGGAAGGTCAGATAATCTCCACTGTATCTGAAAGGACGGTGTTCCGCTTGTCATCTTTTTAACTATTTTTATCAAGGTATAGTTCATGTCCCATATTATGTAAGTTACAGGTATACTTCATGTCCCATACTATGTAAGTTACAGGTATACTTCATATCCCATATTATGTAAGTTACAGGTGTACTTCGTGTCCCATATTATGTAAGTTACAGGTGTACTTCGTGTCCCATATTATGTAAGTTACAGGTGTACTTTGTGTCCCATATTATGCAAGTTACAGGTGTACAACATAGTGATCCACAGTTTTTAAGGCTTACGGTCCTTTAGAGTTATAATAAAATATTAGCTCTAAAAAAAGAATTCCCTTCCTTGGCAAGGCTGGAGAACACGCCACTGCATGCAGGGACCACGTTTTCCCCATTGATCCATCCATCCGTGGGCACTTGGGTTGTTTCCACGTTTTGGCTGTTGTGAATAATACTGCTATGAGCACGGATGAATGGCTTTATTATTTTAATTGAACAAGCAAGCATTTGCCGAATGAAGACCTGGACCAAATACTGGTGCCTTGCTTGATGGAGCGCCCTTGCCCTTAAGTTATAGTCTATCGTTGGAAGCAGCTCTGTTCCCAGGTGGAATGAGAGGCAGGGGTCAGGAGGCATGGTGGGGGCCAGGGGCTCCTGCCTCACCTGACACCAGCTGTAACTGCCGCCAGCGGCCTCAGCGCGCAGACAGGACGCTGTAACCCCCAGTGTCCCAGTCACCGCCCTGTGCCCATGGCTTTACCTGCATCATCCCTGGGACGTGTGCGTGTGCTCTGAGTCACTTCAGTCGTGTCTGACTCTTTGCAACCCCCTGGACTGTAGCCCACCAGGCTCCTCCATCCATAGTATTCTCCAGGCAAGACTACTGGAATGAGTTGCCATACCCTCCTCCAGAGGATCTTCCCGACCCACTGATCCAACCCAGGTGTCCTGCATTGCAGACGGATTCTTTACGTCTGAGCCGCCAGGGAAGTCCATATCGTACTGTGCTGTGATAAGTTTATAATACACAAATAATTCATATATAAAAAACAAACACTAAAAATAAAACGTTTCTAATCTTACAGTATAGCACCTTGAAAAGCACAGTAGCACAGTACAACACTTGGCACACAGGGGCTGGCATCGAGTGAAGAGGCCAGAAGACTGACTGACTGGGGGAGGGAGAGGAGGCGGGAGATGGCAGAGCTGAAGGATGGTCGGCGACAGGAGATGGAGGGGGAGCTGCAGTGTCAGCCACCCCTGGCGTGGATGGAACACACGTGCGCATCTTTCAAAGTTCACAACTTAAAGGCTCATGTGTAGGGGACTTACTATACCACAACAAAGCAACTCACATGAGTTTTTGGCTTCCTGGTGCATGCCAAATTTATGTTTCCATGATTCTGTACTCTTCTAAGTATGAAACATCATTATCTTAAAAGACTGTACATACCTTGATTTAAAAAAATGCTTTATGGCTAAACAATGCTGAAATGATGACCATAGTCATATCAAAGGCCACTGATCACAGATCACCGTTAACAAATGCACCGGAAGTTTTGAAGTTCGGCCGTAGATGCCACAACGCGACACAGGGGCAGAGTGAGCAGAAGCTGTTGGAGCAACGGCAGCAGGAGGGTTGCTGGACGCAGGGTTGCCAGACATCTTCGATTTGCATAAAAGCTCCATATAAACCTCCCCTGTTCAGACTTCTGCGTGGTTTGTCTCCCACTGGTACCTGGCCGTAGACAAGGGCTCAGGTTTTGGTGTGTAGAAGGGATGCTCAAGGAATGTTGGATCAGATGCTAGGGCCAGCCTCGTAGCTTTGGGTACCCATCGTGGGATTCAGGGGAGGGGCCCCTGCTTCTGCCACCATTGGCCCTCTGCTGGGGCTGCTCTTGTGCTGGGTGTGAGAATCCATTCCATTTGCCAAAGGGAGAAACTCCAGTTTGGCCGCCTGCCCCCAGCAAGGGAATGGAGAAACCAGAAAATGGTGCTAGGCTTGCTTCACGCCTGGAGGAACTGAGGACTGGGGTGAGCTGGGAGCCCCACATCCTGGGCAGGGAGGGCAGGTGCAGGACAATGTCTTCCCTGCTCAAGTTAGAACCGGTTAAGCAAAGCCAGGCAGACTCTGGAACAACCAGGAAGGATCAGAGCTGACTTCATTGTTGTTCAGCCGCTAAGTTATGTCCAACTACTTGAAACCCCATGGATTGCAGCACGCCAGGCTTCCCTGTCCTTCACTATCTTCCAGAGCTTGCTCAAACTCATGTCCATTGAGTTAGTGATGCCATCCAACCATCTCATCCTCTGTCGCCCCCTTTCCAATGGATTACCTGGATGGGTCTAAATGCAGCAAAAAGTGTCTTAAGAGAAAGGACAGAGGGATTTGACACAGAGGAGAGGCCACAGGAAGACGAGGGCAGAGGCTAGAGGGACAAGACCATGAGCCCAGGGACGCCTGGAGGCCCCAGAGTTGGAAGAAGCAGGAAGGATCCTTCCTGGAACCCCCAAAGGGATAGCAGCCCTGCCCACACCTTGATTTGGGACTTCTGACCTCCAAACTGGGAGAGAATAATTTTCTGTTGTCTTAGCCACAGGAAACTTACACAAATGGGAAGATGGTCCCCTGCCTCCGGGCCGAGCCCTTTCCAGGTTGAATGACTCTTCTCTGCTTGATTTAAAGCCCTTTGTAAAGAGACACACCCTGTGAAGAGCTTGAGCTGAGGTCAGGCTAGAGGGAGATCCCCATATCCAGGTCTCCCTCCAGAGGCCAGATGCAGGGTGCAGGGGGCTTGGATCTCGGGGGCGTGGCCTCCCGTGTGTGGGAGGGACTGTGCCTGTCCTGCTCCTGCGATCCGGGGGCTCCTTTGCCTTCTCCACTCTTAGCGGCATCTATAGGTCCACTGGGCCTTCTCCTGTAAATTTCCATCTTTCCAGCAAATTCTTACCAGTTTCTGAAACTCGCTGTCCCAAACTGGGCTCCACCATAGCCCAAGGTTGCCAGAATGTCCAGTCTCCTGAAGGTCCCCCCGGAGGCCTGGGCATGCAGGGGCAAGGCCTGGGGTCCTGCGTGCGGACTGTGTGTCTGTGGACAGTAGGGACAAAGGAAATGAAGACTCTGAGTCTTTGTGGCCCACGCTTTATGTTGCTCATAGAGGTGTGGGGGTAGATTGTCATGTTTTTACTCTTTGATTAAACAGCAGGAATGACCCCACAGAGAGAGACAGTTGAAGCCCCTCATTTCCCCCTTGGTGAGTGTTCCCTCCGCCATCCTAAGGCCTTCTTGAACACATTGGGGCCCCCAACTCTGAAGCCAGGGTCTCCACACCGAATGCCAGGGCCAGGGACCCAGTCACCTTGTCTGCCTGACCACCCAGACTGGAAATCAACTCTACTTTTGAGCCAGGAAACACCACCCCCAGGGATTCACCAGGGGACAAGCCAACAGCCCAAAGTGGACATATGGGATATGACAAGGGAATCTCCAGTATTGTGATGGAGCAGAGAACTGACTCTGTGTGCAGCTCATATGTCCTGGCCAGAGAAGACCAGGGTCGACTTAAAACTGGCTGGAGGTTCCCAGTTCTGGACAGGTCTGACAGCATCTGGGGATGGCCCGAGGGCCAGCAGCCTGGAAACTCACCTGGTGGTGGAAGAAAGAGCAGGCCCACCCCCCACCCCTTTAAGCATCACTCAGCAAGAGCCAGCTCTAACGGGGCAGATGGCAGAGCAAGAATCTTCAGGTTCCTCACTGCACCTGGAACCTGGGTTGTGCACTTTGAACCTGGGTCATTCCTAGAAGCAACGGTTGTGGAAGAGCCAAGGAACAGCTGTTTTGCAAAGTTTGCTCAACCACAAGTCTTGGAAAAACTGGAGAGGTCTTCATTGAGCAGTAGGCCAGTTCAGTTCACTCTTTTCCCAGATTGTTCCTCTCTTGTTTGAGGGTATAACTGACCTTCAGTAATTTGTACAGAAATCACACTTAAACTGTACATACCCAGGTAGCCAGCCTTGGATATAGGATGTTTCCACGACATCAGAAAGTTCTCTGTGTCCCTACCTAGTCAATACCACCTGCCAGGAGGCAAACTACGCTTCAGATTTCTATCCCCATAGATGAGTTTCTTTCTCTTCTAGGACATCACTTGTTTGAAACTAAGCAATTTACGAATTGGTTTCTAGCTTCTTTTATCTCAACATAATGGTTTCGAAATTCATCCTTGTTGTGGCTCATTCATTTTTATTTCTGATTAGTATCTCATCACGTAGCTAGACCACACTTCATCCACTCTTTTGTTGGTTAGCATTTGCATTGTTTCCAGTTTGGGGCTTTTATAAATAAAGCTGCCATAAATATCTTTGGAGGGAGAGAGAAGAGAGACAGGGGAAGAAATGGGAACATAGATTATAATTATGTGTTGGAGAAGATTCTTGTTAGGTTATAACTATATGTTGGAGAAGACTCTTGAGAGTCCCTTGGACTGCAAGGAGATCCAACCAGTCCATCCTAAAGGAGATCAGTCCTGGGTTTTCATTGGAAGGACTGATGTTGAAGCTGAGGCTCCAATACTTTGGCCACCTGATGCGAAGAGCTGACTCATTTGAAAAGACCCTGAGGCTGGGAAAGATTGACGGCAAAAGGAGAAGGGGACGACGGAGGATGAGAGGGTTGGATGGCATCACCAACTCAATGGACATGAGTTTGGGTAAACTCCGGGAGTTGGTGATGGACAGGGAGGCCTGGCGTGCTGCAGTCCATGGGGTCACAAGGAGTTAGACACGACTGAGCACCTGAACTGAACTAAACAGGAGCCCATCAATCCATACTGATACAATATATATTAATACATTGAAAGTTTGATGAGAATCAGATGTTTATATCCTCCCAAAGTTCATCTCTAGAGAGTACTTATTACAAAGAATCATCAGGCTCTCCACAAGTGACTTTCCTGTGGAGAAGCCTGGCACACACCCCTTAATCAAGGGACCCAAGTGAGCATCATCAGTTATGGGCCAAATTGAAATGCCTTGCCACCTGGAAGGATACAGTGACAGAAACAGCCTCACTCTGACGTTCCCGCCCAAGGTACCTGACCTTTATCTAATCATGGAGAGCTGGCGGAAAAAAGCTAAAGTGAGGGACAGACTACACAATAATCTAACCTTCATGATTGCCCAAACCACGCAATTAGAGGGAAGGGCGAGGAGCTGTTCCACGTGGAGGAAGCTGAAGTACCACCGCCAAGGTAACTGGGGGCTCTGGGCAAGCTCCCTTGCTATAAAGGACATTACTAGGGTCACTGGGAAAACTTGAGTTTGGTGTGGTGATGAAACAGCATCCACCCACCTGTGTAAATGTCTCAATCGTTATCACCTGGTTTTGTGGGGGCCCTCTAGCTGGAAAACACACCCAACTCTGCTCAGAAGTCTTGGAGCATTATGGGAGCAACTTACAGTTTAGGAAAGTGAAGTTTTTGTGCTATGCTTGAAACCTCCTTGTAAGTTTGAAATTATTGACTAATAATAAGAGGACACTTTCCCTGCCCTTAAGGAAACCAGTTTTTCAGCAGCCACTGATCCTCTCTGTGTTTATCCCAGGTGTGTCTGAGAAAACAGGAGTGGCTGTTTTATGTCTGGGTTCCTTTCTGGTGCTGGTGAGAACTGGAAGGAGTACCAGCCCTCAGCATGGGGCTGTTTCTGGGACCCTATGGGTTGTCTTAGGCAGACACGAAACCCAGGACACTCCTGAGCTTGAAAGGCAGGGAAGTCTGTGCACGTGTAGGGGTGGGTGGTGGAGAAACTTCCTCAACTGGCGCTTCAGCCTCGGAAACAGGAGAGTGGTTAGAAACTCGCTTACAAGTCCTTTTATCCCTGTAGCAACACCGGAAGGTTAGCATTACCTTTCGTGAATTAAGCCTCTGCACCAGGGCCCCGGGGCGCTGTTCTAGACGTTGAGGACAGAGCAGTGAAAAAGGCAAAGCCCCCGTCCTTAAATAACTCACAGCCGGGAAGAAAGATGCGGTCGGTAGATGCAATGAGTAAGTGAAAGATATGGACGCCAGGGGGATTCCTTGGTGGCTCAGATGGTAAGGAACCTGCCTGCAAGGGAAACTTGGGTTAGATCCCTGGGTCAGGAAGATCCCTTTGGAGGAGGAAATGGCAACCCACTCCAGTATTCTTGCCTGGGAAAGTCCATAGATAGGCTACAATCCATGGGGTCATAAAGAACCAGACACGACAGAGCGACTAACGCACACACACAGGATGATAGATGGTGATATGTGCTAAGGAGAAAACCAACCAAACCGAACACAAAGGCCATTAAGAGAAAATAAAAGCTAGGTACTGGACCTGAGCAAGTGGGAAAGGTCTCTTTCTGGGAAGTGGAATTTGGCGTGCATGCGTGTTTTCAATTTTAACCTCGTTTTATTTGAAATGCCTATGAAACACCTAAGTGGCAGTGTCAGAAGTTCAGAGACGTGCAGGTGAGGATGGGAAGATGGGCATCTTTGGTACATAAGCGGTTTTGAAGCTACAGAGGGGACTCCTTGGGCAGGATCAGGACTGGCACCTTTGCACAGGTGAGAGAACAGGCGTGTAGACAGGCTGCCTCACTGGGCCCAAATCACATGGCTGCTAGGTTGTGGAACTGAGATTCAAACCCAGGTCAGACTCATGCCAAGGCCCTAATCACAGCTGCCTTGGAGTCTTGCTGCTGTTGACTTGGCCTTGGGCAAGTCACTTGACCTTTTCTTCTCTACCAAAGCAGGACTGGGCGGTGGAGGGGCAAGCATGATGCACAGGGTGCTGCGATGCTCAGGCAGGTGGCTGAGGAGCCCGTAGCCACCCAGACGGATCATTGGACTCACCCTGGGTATGTCCCCACCCTCTTCCCACCGCCCACTCTGGCACCTGCTCCCATCAAAGCGGCCCTGCCTTCCGGGCAGGGGTGGGGTCGGCAGGGGTAAAGGGGAGACAGGAGAGCAGAGTCTGAAAGCCAAGGTATCGCTTTCATTGAGAAGCCACCTGCCACCCAGACTGGTATTCTGGGCTCAGCAGGACCTGTGGGCCCTCCCTGTGGGCACAGGATCCCAGCAAGCAAATCCCTTCCAGCCAGTGGCTGCGTGAACCTGGTATTTGAAGAAGGGGCATGGGAGAGGGATGCAGGTTTGGTGGGACCCAGGTGGGTCTCTGCAGTGCCCCCTGGGCCCTTCTGGGGGGACTGGAACAGATCCCGTGGCAGGGGTGCGGCGCCCAGGTCAGCTGTGGGCTGGGCTGGCACTCCTGGGCTTCCGGGGCTGGCCCAGGCTCCTTCCGCCAACTCAGTCTTTCTTTAGAGTTGTTAATATCTTTCCGTCTGTCCAGGACTGGTGGGGCCTCACCGCCTCTGTGGCTTAGCACCTCCACTCGGGGCATCCAGCAGCTTCACGGTGTAAATGCCGGTGGCTCCTGTCACGTGGGGGGCTGGGCAGGTGCCTGGCCACACTACTTCCTGTCCCCCACCCCCCTCCTCTGCCAGCTGGCAGGAGGCAGCCTCCAGCTGGCCACGCTCACTGTGGGGAAGTCGAATTTCCAGTCTCCCCCAAGCAAAGCTGCTCTGGGCTGTGGCCTCTGGCCAGCTCAGAGAGCTCCGGCCCACCCTGAGGGCCTCTCAGCGGAGGCTGGAAGAGCAGCCAGCAGCACAGGGGGGACGGGGAGGGGGTGAGGGGTGGAGACAGGCTCAGAAGTGGGGAGCCGGAGGGACTTGTGTCTGGGGTCACCCATCTGCCTCCCCTGCTCCCTGCAAGTCACCGCCCGGAATACTTGGGCTGGCGCTGGGCCGGAAGCGAATGGAGCCAGCGTCTTGGGAGTCTGGGGACTTGTCAGGGTCCGGATTTGGGTGTCAGCCGCAGGGGGCGCTGTCGGGATGGACTCTGGAAAGCTTCGAGTGGGGAAAACAGAGATGTTCGGGGCTGTGAAGGGCTGCCCGGGCATGGCTGGACTTGGGGGCCTGGGCACCGAGACCCAGGGGGACCCACACAGGACTGTGGTGCCCCCTGGGCTTCATCCTCCAGGGAGGAGATAGGGTGGCAACGGCAGCCTCAGTGGGGTGCGATTTGAGGATTTGGAGCCAAGCACTATGAAAATAATTGGAAAGTTTAGCCATAAATCAGAAGCTAATGAAACATTAGTTGTGCTAGCAGAGAGGAACGTGGCAAGGCAGCTTCTGATGTCAGAGACGCCCGAAAGCTTTCAGAGTGAAAGAGCAGAGCGTGCAGGGTCCTGAGCCGATCGGCTTTACCTGAGGTGTGGGGAGACCCCGCACAGCCCCATCCCCGCCCAGTTGCTTCCCCAGGAGGCAAGGTGAGGGCAGTGGGAGGAGCGCTGGTGTTTAAGGTCTAGTCCCGCCTCCACCTCTGTTAATTCCTGTCCTCAGCCAATCACTGTGCCTCAATTTCGCATCTGTGAAAGGGGGTAATAAGCGCTGTCTGCCACTCAAGGTCAAGAGGGAGAGAAAATCAAGTAAGCAGTCGTGTTGGTGGTGGTGGTTTGGTGGACCACAGACCTTGTGGTCATCGACACGGTCCACGGAAGCCGCTTTTCTGGCATGCCTACTCCGTGCCAGGTCCTGGGAATGGCAGGAAACCAAGGAAGGCCTGGGGCTCTTCCTGGAATAGAAGGACCCGCCTGTCCAACCTGCCTCCTCTCTGCAGGACCGAGCTGGGCTCTTCACCACCTCCTCCCCCACTCCGGCCCCAGGGCTTCTGCACTTCTCGGGCTCACCTTTCTCAACCACTCCCTTTTCCTTCCATACCCATATCCACTCTTCCGGGTGGCGGAGACGTTTAGGCACCAATACCGTGCCATCTGCCCGCTTGTGGCAACCTCAACTTCTTGGCCTCTGCGCTTTTTATCAGGATAAGGGCTCTGCTTCAAGCCCTGACTGACTGTGGAGGCCGCCTCACCTCTCGATGCCTCAGTCTCCCTACGTATAAAGTGGGGAAAAAACGGTCCCCACCTCCTGGGAGTCGTTGTAAACCAGACAGGGCACCAAAGCTTGAGAATGGTGCCTGGTATCCAGAAAAGGCTGTTTCTCTCAGGATTGCTATTTTGCAGCCATTATCATCAACCCCGCAGGCAGAACCAGAGGGCGAGGCAGCGCGCCCGGCCCGTGGGAGCCTCTCAACAACTTCCCGACCAGCCTGAGACCCAGGAGGGGGCCCCCATCCTTGGGTACCGGCACTGCCCAACGAGGGAGTGAATCGGCAAAACCCGTTTCTCCGAAAACCCGACGCACAGTAGGTGCTCAAGAAATGGCCGGCTGACGTTAGGAAGCTAGTGGCCGGGATGATGCAGGCTCACGTCCCGCTCCCTCCCACACCAGGCGGTGGAACTCGGGCTGCCCACACGGTCTTGAAGGGTGTTATCTGCTCCCAACGACACCAACTCCCACAACAAAGAGGCTCGCCTCCACGGGGGCCACCTCGTCTCGGCGCACCCGGGAGGCGCAGAGGGCGAGAAGCCTGCCCGTCCCCCACGGCTGAGCCCCGTCCTGACTCAGAAGCGGTCCCCGGTGGGTGCTGCTACGCCAGGGACTGAGGATTGGAAGGCAGCCTCGAGAGACCCCGAGCGCAAGTAGAAACCTAAGGCCCAGGTAGCGCCCTAGGGGCGCGCGGCGACGCCGCCTCCAGCCGCGATTTAAAGGGCAGCGAGAGGCGGAGGGATCCTTCCGACCGCTCAATACGAATCCCTCCGCTGCGAGCGAAGCGAAGCGACGACTGGCCTCGTCCTCTCGAAATTCGCTTTTTTGTTCCTCCGCCGCGGGAAGCAGCCGGCGGGGGAACTCATTTCTTTCTCGGGTTTCTCCGCCTCCCCCACCCCCACCCAACCCCCAGTCCCGTAAAAGCAACAGAGGCGGCCGAAGAAGCGCGAGCTGAAGTGGTGTCCCTCCGCCCGGCCGAGGGTACTCCTTTTCGTGTCCTTCCACCGTTCCCGGGCGGCGTCCGAGCGGCTCACCGGGGGCGGCGACGCGTCTGCGGCGCGGACGGCGAGGCTCCGGGGCTATGAGGTGAGGGCGCCCGGGCACCGGAGACAGCACGCGCGGCGCCAGGACCCGGGGCGCGGAGTCGCCAGGCCAGCGGCTGCCTCCGGTATTCCCTGAGGCCGCGCGCGAGGCGAGGTGAGGCCCGCGGCGCGGGGGCGCGGGGGGCGCGGCGCGGTGGGGGCGGGGGGCTCCGGCCGCGGCTGGGACTCATTTCCCGACAGCGGATGGAGCGGGCGGTGCTGCGGCGAGGGCCGCCATCTTGGATTTTACGCTTCCCATTTTTCTGTGGAATTTTTTTTGGTGATTAATTTTCTTGGGGGACGAGGAAGTGTCGCCGGGCAGAGCGGGGGGCCCCCCCAGCGGCGCAGCGGCGGGGCGGCGGGGCCTCGACGCGCCCCGAGGAGGAACGGGTAGCGCCCGGTGAGCAGGGGGGCGGACGCCGGCGCGGGCGTGCGGGGGGCGGCGGGGCACCGGCCGCGGGCGGCGGGCTGGGGGCGGGCCGGCAGGAGCGCGGGGGGCGCCGGGCCGGGCCGGGGTGGGGGGCCGGAGCCGGGGCCGCGGGGGCGGTGGGGACGGCGGGGGGAGGGGCGCGGCGGCGGCGGCGAGCGGGGGGCGCGGGCCCTGCAGTGGGCGCCGCGGCCGGAAGGGAGCGGTAGCGGCCGCCGGGCAGCGCCGGGCCGGCCCGCGGCCGCACGAGGGGAGCAGCCCCGCCGCTCGCGATTGGGGGACTCTGTTTTCCCTCTTCTCCAATGGGCAGCCGTGAACGGTCTCGCCCAATCTGCTCTCTCCGCCGCGCTCAACTTTGGGTTGTTTTTGTTTGGGCTCGAGCCTCGTTCCTGGTCTCCTCCCGGGCCCGTCCTCCGCCCCGCTCCGTGCCTTCTGACGACGGCCCCGGCACCTTGGCCCGGGCTGGCCTCCCTGGCCCCGGGCTCCCCCCGCCCCCTGCGCTTCGGCCCGGTCCCCCTCGGTCTGTCGGCGTCTCGGGTCCCGAGGACACGCGCCGGTCCGCCCAGAGTGACACGGTCCCCTGCATCCCCGGAGATGATGATCCGCGTCACCCGCAACTGTGAGAGTGGGGGAAACGTGAAGAAGGTGACAGCTGGACCTGGCTTGCTGGAACGGGTTAGAAAAGCACTCGGGACCCAGAGAACGTCGCTCTTTGTCGGTTTGGGTTCGGTTGACCCGGTTTTGGAGCTCTGGCTTCCGACCCATTGAGTAGGGGAAACTTTTTTAAGAATACTGAGGAGGCGAACGTGTGTTCTTTGAAATTAAGTTTTTCAGAACTTACCAAACGAAATTCTCTCCGGCGGCGGGCGGGGGGGGGGGGGGATTTTTAATTAGAGTACGACTCAGAGGAATTGATTGGTTGTGATTGTGCTACTTTTCATCAGGACCTTTTTCAGATGTAAAGCGTTTTGATATAAACTACAGTGGAGCGTGGCTTAATAAGATCATTAGTGGAAACAGTTGCCAGCTGAAGCTTTTTTTTTCTTCTCCTGTTGGTCTTTAATAGTAAGAACACGCCTATAACTTTTGGTGATTAATTGTCCAAGTGTAAGCATTGACTTTATTTTTTGGGGCTCCAAAATCACTGCAGATGGTGATTACAGCCCTGAAATTAAAAGACGTTTACTCCTTGGAAGGAAAGTTATGACCAACCTAGATAGCATATTCAAAAGCAGAGACATTACTTTACCAACAAAGGTCCGTCTAGTCAAGGCTATGGTTTTCCACTGGTCTTGTATGGATGTGAGAGTTGGACTGTGAAGAAAGCTGAGCGCGGAAGAATTGATGCTTTTGAACTGTGGTGTTGGAGAAGACTCTTAAGAGTCCCTTGGACTGCAAGGAGATCCAACCAGTCCATCCTAAAGGAGATCAGTCCTGGGTGTTCATTGGAAGGACTGATGCTAAAGCTGAAACTCCAGTACTTTGGCCACCTCATGCGAAGAGTTGACTCATTGGAAAAGACCCTGATGATGCTGGGAGGGATTGCGGGCAGGAGAAGGGGACGACAGAGGAGGAGATGGCTGGATGGCATCACCGACTCGATGGACATGAGTTTGAGTGAACTCCGGGAGTTGGTGATGGACAGGGAGGCCTGGCGTGCTGCGATTCATGGGGTCGCAAAGAGTCCGACAGGACTGAGCAACTGAACTGAACTGAAGCATTTTGAAGAAGGAACGGGATATCAGTTTTGCCTGAAATCATCACAGATAATTTATACCTACGGGGAAATTGAAGAGTTACTTAGTATAGACACAAGTGTACTTTGTAGCCAAATGTTTAGGGCCTTCACCACAGGTGTGGTCCTGTCACTGTGGGGCTCCCTAGATTCCAGGATTAAAGTCCACAAACGCTTTGATCCCAGCTCGTGTGGGAACTCAGGCCCCTTTTCCAGTTTCTAATCACTCAGCATTCTCTTCTAACGTCCAAGCTCCGTCTCCAGCAGTTTCCCCTTCTGCCATCTTTTGATGTCTTGCCCAGCACTCTTGCATTCCTGACCCTGGAATGACACTCTTCAGAAGGGCCTCATGAGAGTGTGACCTTCTGGGCAACTCTTCCACACCGCACAGAGCTCTTACACACGTGCAGAGACTGAGCCCTCAGGTTAGAAGGCACACCTGTGTGTTCCCTGAGCAGTTGTTAACATTGAATTTGGTTATTTACCTGCCCATCCCCTCGTCTTTTTGGTAGCTTATTGAGTTATCTTCTCTGCTCAGAGCAGGTGCTCAATAGACACTTGATGAAAAATACTAACTTATTAATAGAGCTTGGTGATTTATTGTAGTTCTTCAAAATACGTGCATTCTACTATTATTACAACGTTGTTTTCGTCAACAAAACCACTTAGTTTGAGAGCGAAAGGAGTAATGGGGATATTTACTCTTCAAGGGGAGAAGAGAGTAGGGCTTAATTTTTTACCCATAAACTTTGAAACTAAACTCAAAGTCATTTCCAGGTGCTGTCTTGCCTGTATTTTCGTTTGTCTTCTTGTGCACGCTGAAGTGCTTATGTTTTAACTCGCCACACCGGAAGCAAATAGCAGTGGGCAGCTTGGGGGTCTGGTGGAATATGCCTGTAAAGGAAGTGGCTGCAGGTTGTTTGTGGCTTTGAGCTTTGAGTTTTGTGGGTGGGGCATGCTGGTTTACAAGTTTTCCCTTGGGTCCTACATATCTGGGATTGAATCTGGTTTCTCTTAGTTTGAGTATCAGTTTGTGGCCGTGTAGGACATGAGCATGTGGCCTGATTGTGTTGCAGAGTCATTTGTGTGTGTAGCATGGTAGCAGCTCCCTGTCCACAGGGATGCCCTTCACACGGCTTAGGAAAGCAAATCCGTTCAGACAAAAGCTGTCAATTCCGTTATCCTGTGCTGCCTGCCATGGATGAGCTTTACTTTCTCTCCTCTCATAAAATCCGTCTTTGGTGGGCAGGAGTTACAGGTCTCTGTCAGCCCTGGAATACTCCAATTGCTAAGTTTTCCACGCATTGTTAAAGATGGGGACTGTGTGTCTTTGTTCCAGTGTGTATCTTAGTTCCACAGATACACTGAGGAAATGAAGAGAGCATGGATAGCTGTGTCTCAGGTGGAGCTCTGTGCAGTAGAAGTTTTATGTGTAAAGATGTAACTCAGTTTTTCGGCCTGATTTTTAGTTACTTTTTATTTGAAGGGAAAATGTATTTGCTGATGTGTCTTGGTGTAGGAAATGGTTTTAATTGCAATTAAAAGCACACACTTAAGTTTACTACGGTGTAAAACGAGCCAGTGCACTTTAAATTGCAAGTATTAGGAGTTCTAACCATTAAAACACAGTGATTTGAAAAGTAACTTTTTTCTTGGATAGACTGTCAACTTTGAAATCTTAAAAAACATACTCTGAAGCTCTTAAGTATGAAATGTGAATTGAACCCTGTGGTGTCATGACCGAGCTCCATGGAACAAGCTGTACAAGGAAGGGTCCTAGTGAACAAGTCAGGAGTTCACTGGACTTAGGCAAGTTTCACAACTTTCTTTAAATTCTGTCAACTCTACATTCCATCCCCCCTACTGCTCCCCCCAAAAAACCCTTTACAAATCTGGTTTTACTTTAGTTCTTACTATAAGCCCCTTCCCCATAATTTGGTGTTTCCCAGAAGATTAGAAGTGTTGGTTGAGAGGAAATGGTCATGTTTAACCAGTATATTAACTCAGTATTTTTCTACTAATGTGACTAGAGTTTGTCTTTGTCCAAATCAGATTACAGAAAGTCTGAGTAACTTTTCACTTACAAATGTATCTTGTTTTATTCAACAGACATGTCCTCAAATTTTAGTCACGCACATCTTATTTAACTTGCTTTACAGGACTTTACTATTTTAAAGGTGTGGAATAGAATCCATCTGTGCAGGAAAGACTCATTACTTTGTTTTTCTAAACCCACATTAATGTCTAGTTTAAAAATAAAAACACTTTTCTTTTGATCCCCATGTTGCTCAGAGGCAGTGGATATATTATCTTTATATAGTTGGTGATGGAAGCAGAACTGTTTGCATTAATTCTAAAATATTCTCACAGAATGGGAAAAAAGGTCACTGATTTTCATAGTCATTGATGCTCTGAATTATGTTTTGCTTCATGATTTTCCTCCCATTGGGTTGAAGGGCTCCTGGGACTGCTGGAGCACTTTGGTCGCTCAATGCCTCTATCTCCCGTGCCAGCCAGATTGGGGGCTGGCAGCGTCTGCGTGAGACGGACGCAGACGCGAGCACCGCATGGTCTTCTCTGAGGATGTGCATAATTTCATAGTATAGCTATACAGTCAGTTCCGGGGCTGGATGAAGGGCCACTGGAGTAAGAATCGATACCCGTGTTCCTGTCTGCTCCTCCTTATTTGTTTAAAGCATTGATGGGGCCAAGCCTTAGTTTCTTCATCTGTAAAATAGCTAAACATTAATCTCTGACATCACTTGCAATTCTAAAGTATACTCTTTTATACTTAATCACCACCCATTTTCTCACTTCTAAGAGCTAACTTAATCACTTTGCCATCTCTCCAATTGGTTTATATAGTTCATCTGTGTATTTCACATAGTCTTTCTTCCTTGTTTTGAAATATTAAGTTGATGGTACAGCTTACAATCAGGCTTCCCTGGTGACCCAGTGGTAAAGAATCCTCCTGCAATGCAGGAGATGCAGGTTCAATTCCTGGGTCAGGAAGATCTCCTAGACAAGGAAGTGGCAACCCGTTCCAGTATTCTTGCCAGGAAAATCCCATGAGGAGCCTGGTGAGCCACAGTCCATGGGGTTGCAAAGAGTCAGACATGGCTAAGCGAGGACACATGCACAGCTTATAGTCAGTCGGGTTTTAGATTTTGGAGACGGGGATCCCAGAAGTTTGATTCCTCAGGTCTGTCTGGCTCGCACCTCTCTGTGGCTCCTGTTTGTCAGTTGCATTTCTGCAGGATGTCCTATTCTCTGTATTATGAGAGCACACAAAGGAAAGAGCAAGTGAGAGGCCTCTGTGGGTGATGCACGTGACTCCAGTCTTGAGGTAGTCCTCCCAGACTTCGCCAGAACGCTCGAGTTCTAGACCCAGGCTATCTGTTTAAGGCAGCTTGACTTCAGGAAGGCAGCTTCATTCTGAGGTTCAGCCATCTCATGTGTGGTGACAATACCTGTCTCACCTAGCTCAGTGTTGCCAATCTGGGGAACCCTTGGTATGTGTGTTAGGATGAAACAAACAGCTGACCTGGGTGTCTTTATAGGAGCACCAGGTCTGTAGATCTCTTGTGACGCTAGGATTGCCTCTCAGGTCTAAGGCATAAGAGCCCTTCAGGTGAAGGTCATTCTGCTGTTCTGCACTCCTGCTCTGCTCATCAGATTCCTGGCTTTCTCAGGCTTCCCTTTGGTTTTGCAAAGGTCCCCCGCTCCGTAGTTGTCTTGTGCGGTTTCCCAAAAGCTGAAACTCTCGTGTGCCCTCTAGTGTTTCCTGGATGCAAGTGGTATTCCAGCACCACGAACAGTGCCTGGTGGCTCCCAGTAGTTTCTTGATAAATACTGGATTGAGTTGATTCTCAGTCTGCAGAATGAGTCATTTTGTCTGTCTCATTTTTAACAAGGTTGAAATATCTGATACAGTTTAACCTCTGAAGAGTATTTTCAAGAAAAGCCCTTATGTTGCATGTTGTGAAGGGATATGTATTTTTGGCAAGAAAACCAACTCACTGTTAGGAAGATGGAACCCCCTCCCCCCACCCACCTGCTGAAGAGTAAAGGGGGCTGATCCTTCAGCCAATGAGCCAGTACAAACCCGCTTCTCCCTTCCCCTCAAAAGAGACAAAAAGACACCTCATTCAGAGGAGGATTTAGACCAAGCCAGTTGCCTCAGAAAGTATTCGTTTGGGGGATGTAGATAGATGCCGGAGTGTTTTTGATCCAGAAAGGTGACTGGGTCTCTATTCACACCTTTTGGTTTCTTCTTCGTGATCATCCAGTGGGAAGTCTGTCCCACGTTAGTCCCTCCTGTAGCCTACTTGTCTCGTTTATAGCTCTTACCAGAACTTAGGTTTCACGCTTGTCTCATCTCACACTGCACCCTGAGCTGTGTGAAACCAGGAGCCATGTCTGTTTTGTTTTAGGGTCTTGCTTTTCACCTATGAGGCAAAATACGTTTAAAATTTCGTTTGAGTCAGGCTTATATTGCTTTCTTGTATGGTCAAGAGTGTATATGTAGTCTTTCAACGTGGCCTTTAGTTTTTTCTCATTCTCTTAAGGCTTCCTCTTATTTGTGAAATGAGGGTGATAATAGTCGTATAAATTATTGTATATTTTTAATGTTTTATGTTACAAATTGTGTTGTGTAATTTGCTATTTTATCGTATGTTTATGAATATTAAAAATCTTGTATATTTAAGGTACTGTGATAGGGATAAATGATACGATATATATGAAGTTATTGGCACAATTGCTGGATCATAGTGCGAGCAGCCAGGTGGCCCCTGTGGCACTCAGCTCTCCGTTCGTGTCTGAGCGGATGCTTGCTCAGCTGTGTGTTGGGTACTGGTAGGCGCTGAGCAGCACATATCCCCAAACACTATGAGGTGGGGTGCTCCTGTGCAAGGCCTGTCTGGCTCTCAAGATGCCAGTGTGTGTTTCTGGCTTCTTTTCTTTTCTCTTCACTCCGTTTTTATTTCAGTGACCGTGATAAAGCTCAGAAAGTCGTCTTTTTGGTGTCATGTGTTGGTAGCATATTACTTTGTCAAGAAGTGGCAAGTCTGTGGCTTAGACAGTGTTGACTTGCTCGCTGAGCTGCAGGCTCCTGTCGCGCTGCTGCTGCCCAGTTGCGTCCAGCTCTCCGCGGCCCCATGGACTGTGGCCCGCCAGGCTTCTGTGTCCATGGGATTCCTTCAGGCCAGAAAACTGGAGTGGGGTGCCATTTATTGCTCTATTCACAGTCACTTCTCTCCTGAGTTTCAACATCTTAGAACACTGGGTACTGCCCCTTCCTCAAATTTAGCAAATCCAGACTTTCTCATCTTTCCTGCAAATGTGTTCCTTCTTCAGTCCCTAATGCAGTTAATGGCCATCTTGCAGTGTCCCCAGCTAAAACTTGTGTCCCAACTAGAGGCCTCTGATGTGAGTCCTTTCTGTCCCTCAGCACCTGTATCTGGTTTGTCACTACGTCTTGCCAAGCCTGTGTTTGAAACATGAAGCCTTTCCTCTCTCCCCATCTGTTGCTACTCTTCGTTGCATTTACTTCTTTTAAGTGGTCTCTCCCTCCGGTCACATGCTTTTCCACTAGTGGGATACTTTCTGTGAGTAGGGTTGAGCATATTCTCTGGTCTTTCATCTGTATTAACGGGGAGGGGGGGGGGTAATGAAGTGCCTCCTTTACGGGGCATGACAGTTACATGATAAAGTTAATTTAGGAAGCACTAGGCAATGGCACCCCACTCCAGTACTCCTGCCTGGAAAATCCCATGGATGGGGGAGCCTGGTGGGCTGCAGTCCATGGAATCGCTGAGGGTCGGACACGACTGAGCGACTTCACTTCCACTTTTCACTTGCACGCATTGGAGAAGGAAATGGCAACCCACTCCAGTGTTCTTGCCTGGAGAATCCTAGGGACTGGGGAGCCTGGTGGACTGCTGTCTATGGGGTCGCACAGAGTCGGACACGACTGAAGTGACTTAGCAGCAGTAGCAGGTGAAAGGGACGGCTTCCCTGGTGGCTCAGTGGTAAAGAATCCACCTGCCAACACAGGAGACAAGGGTTCGATCCCTGGGTTGGGAAGATCCCCTGGAGAAGAAAATGGCAACCCACTCCAGTATTCTTGCCTAGGAAATCCCATGGACAGAGGACCTGGCGGGCTGCAGCCCGTGGGGTCACAAAGAGTTGGACACAACTTAGTGACTAAACAAGAGCAAGTGAATGGAGGAACTATTGTTGTTTTAGGAAATGGAGTTATGGTAAGAAAGATGATGTTTTATCAGATACACAACAAAGTATATTTATTCTGTTGTATCAAAATCTATAGTTCCTCTGACTGGTAACATGTGAGGTATATTCAGTGATGTTTAATTATACATTGGTGCGGGAAGTCACCCTCCTCTTCAGGAGCAGTAGGAAAAGCAGAGCTGATCTCAACTCTTTCATAAATGAGTGCCTTGCTCCTTTTTATTTTCTTGAAACTTCGTACTTTTTCTAATGGATGAGGTGGTGTGATTTTTCTTTTTTCTTGTGGGGATTATGGTAGGATGAGGAATGGGGAACTTTCTATTTGATTCTTGAAAGTTTTGTGAATGATACATGAGAGTGCCTGGTCGTCTTTGTTTCTTCCTTAGTTACATGCAAAGAGGAGATACTTGGAGACCTTTATTGTATTAGCAGTTTCTGCTCATTTAATCCTTGTGCCGGACTTCTCTTCCTTTTCCTAATGAGACATTAGCAAGGTTGAGTGACTTGTCCATGGTCACGTTGCTGGAGAGTAATGAATGGAGCCAGGGTGGGCCCCGGGCGCTCTGCGCCCTCCCGAGGCACAGCCCGCCCCAGGGTGTGCTCTGCCCTCTGCCCAGTCTGCCACCCGGCAGACTCAGTCTTGGCCCAAGACTCGGACTCAGCCCAGGATTCACGTTTTGTATTCTTCTCACCTTTGTCTTTGCCCATAAGAATCGATGATTCTTTGTTCTACTTCCCTCAGAGCTTCTCGGGAACTGTGGACTGTACTTACAGGGTCTTGCCACTAGGTGTCATCTGTTGATAGAAGAGTAAAATGCTGTTTGGGTCCCAGAGAGGAGGGTAACAAAGGACGCGCGTCCTTGATTTTGTTTATGGGCACTCCTAGGTGAGCACGGGGAGTGAATGTGGAGAAATAGGGAAGGAGATTGGGGGCAGAATTTCCCTCGGCAACCACATCAGCTAAAACCTTTATTTTAGAGATAGCTGCTGAGACAGTTGGAGACACAGATCTTGCTTACGTAGAATCCTTTGCTGTGACACATACTGGTGTACGTGTGGTGTACGTGAATAGGGTGCTCTGAAGCAGTATTTTCTGTAGTGAGGAGTTTCACATGCTCAGTTGTCGATCAGTGGCCGAATAAGTGTAAGTGTTGTAAACATCTGATTGTAGACCTACCAGTGGTAGCTCTTTTGCTGTTTAAAATGGTCTGCTAAGTGAAAATTTTAACAGTTTTAATTTTCATCTTTTGTTGTAAACATATAAATATATAATGTTCAGTATGATGCTTCTAAGGAAGGTCTTGGTTAACTGTGCTTAAGCACAGTGCATGAGTAATTCGATGTTTAGTTGAGACACCAGTTGTATCCTCACAATCCATACAGCTCTCTGTAGCCATGTTGATACCTGCAGTTGAAGGGGGAAATGGCTCTTAAAAATGTATTTTAACAACTGTTTACAGGTGCTTAACATCTCCTGTAATGTGTTGGAATTTTATGCATTTCTGGAGCCTAACTGGAATGTATTTATGCTTTGGTTTACTTTTTCACGGTCTCCGTATTGCTTTCCTGTGTGTGCTGTAAAATACCACAGAGGTGGTGGCTTGTAACGGCAGACCCGTCTTCTTTCGCAGCTCCGGTGGGCCGGAGGCAGGGGCTGGGCGGGGCTCCCTCCAGAAGCTCTCAGAGCCTTGTTCTTGGCCTCCCCCAGTGTCTGGTGTCCGTGCATTCCTTTGCTTGTGGCAGCCTCTCTCCAGTCTTGTGGTCTTCTTCTCAAAGTGTATGTGGTGTCAAATCTCCCTCTGCCCTTCCCTTTTAAGATCATTTGTGATGACATTTACGGCCCACCTGGATAATCTCATCTCAAAAACCTGATTTAATCATATCTCCAAACACTTCTTTCCTTGTAAACTAACATTCACATGTTCCAGATTAAGACATGATAGCTATCTTTGGGAACCATTTTCCAGCCTCCTTTTGAGAAGTTATTGCAACTAGTAACCTGTTTCCATCCCTGGGTCGGGAAGATCCCCTGGAGAAGGGAATGGCTACCCACTCCAGTGTTTATGCCCAGAGCATCCCATGGACAGAGGAGCCTGGTGGGCTGCAGTCCATGGGGTCACAAAGAGTTGAACACGACTGAGCGAATTTGACTCCACTGGCAGGATTAGTGACGCCATCTCTAGCTAATCTTTTATCCTGACGGGGTGGCTGGAGTATTATTGTGCATTGGTGGGGAACTGCTGTCTTCAGGCACCATCCTCTTGCTGGTCTGAGTGGGGCTTTGCCTCCTGAGACTGCTTGAGAAAGCTGTTCAATTGACTGAAGCAAGATGCATATGAGTTTGTACAAAAGCTGGAAGAGAAAAGCAGAAATGATACTTTTTTAGTCGCTCTTTTACAAGTGTAAAGACCCGTTCTTTGCTCTCAAGTTTGGTGCTAGATGCCCGGTGAGCACGGAATCTGCCTGACAACTCCAGATTTGGAGCAGCGCCCTGCCCTAGGTGAGGGTTTTCTGCCGAATTAAGGAGAAAAATCATCCCTGAGACTTCCAGCACTACCACTGGGGAACTTGGACAGGTCATCTGAATTCTTGAATGAGATTTGTTTTCTGGCAGTGTTTACAGGAGCAAGTTTTAAGGTTACAGGTGTGGTAGCTTTCATGGTAGTTTTCTAACAAATTGGCAATGCACAGTTACCCTGTCAGTTAGAGTCTTAATGGAGCAGTAGTGATCCCAGATGCTTCTGGTGGCTTTGCGAGGCTTCAGCTGGTCTCATTGCGTGAATTATACTGGAGGATTCTGTGGAACCTCAGCTATATGTTGGATGCAAGTGAGTTTGGAATAGCCGTTGACAAAGACTGACAGGAATTCTTTGGTACGTATGTTATAGAGTCCTGTTGTCATTTTAGACCTGAAAGAACGGATAACCTATATGTAGCAGTTAGGTTTGCGACTGGAAAGGGGATACGGTATGAGGGGACCTGTGCCGTGTTGTGCCTTGTGATGGGTTCCAGTGATATGAAAGTGCACCTTATCTTGATTATGCTGTGTGGGAAAGGCAGGCATCACCAAGTAATACATGAGGAAGTGAGTGCAGTTGTGATGAGCACCGTGAAGGAGAAATACTAAAGCCCGTATCAGGGCAGTCTGCTGGGCTGAGGACTGGCCGGTGGGCGCGCTGACGGGCACAGCCCGGGGTGTGCTCTTTGTTCTTTTGGGGTGCGTGTCTGTTTGCTGTTTCCTCTTTGGATAATGCCTTTTATTTGTGTTTGTCGTCTTGTGCTTATTTTAAATATAAAGCTCCTGGGAGTCTGGCGTTGTGACAGTGTGAGCATCAGAGTCCACAAGCATTGAAAACTTGTAGAAGGATTTCAATGACATTTTTTCACTTTCCATCTGCCTAGAAGTCTGGTTTTAATTGCTGTGAGTAAAGTTTTAGAAATTGGCTTTAACTTACATACATATGGATGATGCAGAAGGATTTTTGTGAAATCTGTTTTATTTTCCTTTTTATACTTATTCTTTATTACAAGAGTAGTATATGCTTATTTTGAACAATCAAACCTTTTGAAGAATATGTCATGTAACAGTTAAAAAATTGCTTGTAATCTCTTTCTCCAAAAACTGTTAACTGTTTGGTGTATTGAATTGTTTTCTTAGCAAATTGTAACTGAATCACTTGAAAAATGTTTGTTCTGCTTTTTCTCAATAAAGATTTTCAAAAGTCCTCTAGCAAGCTAGAGCCTGCTTTTAAAAACGTGTTAACTTTTTCATTTCAGCCACTAGGGAAATTGTTTCCTTGTCAATGGATAATTTCTCTAAGATAAACTACCTTCAGACAAGTTCAGTTGGAAACTGGTTAGAGAGTTCTTGGTGATGTTACCAGAATTGTGTCAAAATTTTTGGTGCTCTTTCAGAATTGATGTTTTCATTTTTATAACAGATTTTTTAAAATCCCAATTTGTATTTAGGATACTCAATGAAAAATCCCTGTTCACAAGTTTTAAGTGAAAAAGAACTGAAAGTAGAGCTCTCAAGTTGGAGATGAGCCGCTGAGCTCAAAGGCATGGACAGTTTTGGTCCTTGTGAGTGCGCATAAAGGACACTCTCACAGTGGGAGTCGGGAGCGTGCTGGCATTTGCTGAGGGTCCCTCACTGGAGATAGAATGGGCACACCGTCTGTGAAGCAACTCGGTGCTTTCTTTGGAAACTTGAAATTCAAGTATTAGGGGGAGCGGGCTGTTTGTTTTTTTCTAATTATAAAGAAATAGGTTCACTGTAAATGTTTTGGGGAAAAGTCTTTTTGATATTAATCCTGTTCCCCCAAAACAGCCATTGCTGTCTGTTGGTGATTTGGAATTCATGATGGGGGGGAGGTGTGTGTGTGTCCTTTTTACCTTAGTGGTATTAAAATGTGATCAAACTTTCCTCTTTAAGCACAACTCTAAAGAATTCTTTAAATGCTTTCCTCTTTAAATGCATCTCTTGTTTTAGCAGTTTTCTGGTGCATTTTGTATCATCATGAGTGGTGTCCCCTTTTCTTTACATATGAATTCTCCAGGTCAGAATACTGGAGTGGATAGCCTTTCCCTTCTCCAGGGGCTCTTCCCAACCCAGGGATTGAACCCCGGTCTCCTGCACTGCGGAGAAGGCAATGGCACCCCACTCCAGTACTCTTGCCTGGAGAATCCCAGGGACAGGGAGCCTGGCGGGCTTCCGTCTCTGGGGTCGCACAGAGTCGGACACGACTGAAGCGACTTAGCAGCAGCAGCAGCTCCTCATTGCGGGCGGATTCTTGACCAGCTGAGCCACAAGGGAAGCGCTTTACATTTGACAGTAGAGTCTCAAGCACGGGCGGCCTTCCCCACCTGTACTGCTCCAGTGAGGCCCTTCCTGTTGCTTCAGTGTCAGATAAACTCCCAGGTGCGCTTCCCTGGTGACTTGGTGGTAAAGAACCCACCTGCCAGTGCAGGAGACACATGTTCAGTCCCTGGGTGGGGAAGATCCCCTGGAGGAGGAAACGGCAAGCCACTCCATTATTCTTGCTGGGAAATCCCATGGACGCAGGAGCCTGAATAACGACAAGAAGAAACCCCAGGGGTGGATAGGGGTGAGGGAAGGTGTCCCATCCCAGAGCACAGTGACAAGGGCGTTTCCCTGGAGCCCGGTTGTGCCACTTTTGTGACACCTGTAAAAACGGGGCAAAGCCTTATACAGACGCTTAGGGATTCCGTCCATCAGCGTGCTCGGGTGACTCTAGTCCCTTCCTGATAACCAGTAAATCTGTTCATCTAAAAACTTAACAAAACAAAGATCCTTAGAAACTCGCAAAGCATGCTGGTCTCAAATTGACCTATCCCCGCCCTCTGAATGTTACAGATATCTTTTCTGACAACTGAAATGTAGACTCTTTCTCTTATTTGAAGCAAATGAAAAGAACTTAGGACTCTCTTTACTCATGATTCCTTTCTGCCATCTAGTTCTTTCCCCATGAGCTCATGTTTCAAGACATTATGTCCATATCAGAAGTTCTTTGTCCTTTCCAAGAGAGGCTCACAGTGGCCTAGACCCTCAGAGATCTGCCTGATGAGTCCCGCAGCCAGTGCCCAGCCGGGCCTCCTTCCTGAAACGCGGGGCCCTGATTTACTCTTGCTTCGCCTCCTTCCTCACTCTTTGCTCCTCCGGGTGTCCTCAGCTGCTGTTCCATCATCAGGAGTTCTAAATACCTGGGCCCCCTTGGCCCTTGACGTCTTTCCTCTATACTTCCTCCCTGGGAGATTTCACTTGCTCCTGCGGTTTGGCCTCTCACTAGTCCCCAGCTCCCAGGTGTGTACATCCAGCCTGGACCTGACCTCCAGGGCCTTGTGTCCGGCTGCCTAGATATCGCTGCTCGGTCTCTTTTTAACAGATACCTCAAACACGACCAAACCAAACTCCTCCCCCACCGGCCCCTACCAAAACCTGACCTTCCTGTGGTCCTAGTCACCTGCATAACTTCTGAGTCCCTTCTTCCATTTGCAAGCATATCTGAGACCTCTTTCTTCCGCACAGTGTTAGCAAATCCCGTTTGTCAGCAAAACCTTCTGAAAGGATCCCTGAACTCACACTCCTCCCCTGCTCTGCTACTGCGGGCCACCAGTATCCATCTCTCCTCTCATTTACTGCTGTGGTCTCTTAACTGCTTTTTCTCTCGTCCTCCCAAATTGTTAGTTGCTTAATTAGTGCTGCTCTTCTGAATGCATTCAAGCGCTTCTTCATAAGAGCAGCCAGCAGAGGCCTTTACCACTCAGCTCCCATCCCTACTGTTTTCTCACTGAGAGTTAATGCCTAGGTCTCAGCCAGGGTTTGGAGGCCCCCGTCAGTTGTTTTTTCTGGGATCCTCCCTGGCCTGCCTCCTGCCCTCTGACCCCCTCCTGTGCTGCAGGGCTCTGCTGGGCCTTCCTCCCCCAGCTTTGTACCTGCCCTTTGCCTGTGCTCGCTCTCCAGTGCTCCCGGTGCTTCTCCCTGCCCCTCCTGGGTTCCACCTAAAACACCCCCTGCCACTTAGAAATGATTTTATTTTCTCCAAGGTGCTGGCGTTTATTTGCTAATTTGTCATTTTCTGGAGCTTTCTTCATTAGAATTTAAGCACAGATGAGGGCAGAAGCCTTGTTTGCTGCATCCTCAGTGACTGGAGTGTAGTAGATGTAATAATTTTCATGAATTTTTAATTGGGAAATCAGAACAGAGAGTGATTTGTAAGTTGTTAGGCCATTTAAGGAATAGCCATTACTCCTTTCTTAAAATTTTTTTTCTGCCAATTTTGGGATAAATTTGAGGTGATTTTAACTTCTAAATACAGCTCAGATACTGTCAACCACGTCAAGACCCTGGTAGTATTTCCATGTGAGCCTGCTGGGTTCCAGGCCACAGAGACTGCACCCCTCCTCTGTTGGGAGGGGGAGCCACCCTGTGTCTTGAGCTCCTGTTTCTCCTATGAAAATACCTACCTGTGTTAGCTTTTCAAATTCCATCTCCACCTTTAATATGAAAGTGTTCTTCTAGCTCATTGTCTTGTGGGAACGATCATGCCAACAAGAGCAGATCCTGTACTCATGAGGGCAAAGCAGACGATGACCTGATGATTAGTAGAGGATATGTTTATTTTGAGCTAAAAATTTATGCATAGCTCCCAATCTCTGCTAGCTTTACTAAAACTGCTTTCACAGAATATTCATTGTGAGCCGAAGTCTTTTGCTGTAATGATAGCTGTTGTTATCCAGATGAGTGGAGAGTATTGGCGCCTCTGCTAGAATATGGAATACACCCAGAGATACGTGCAGTGTGTTCATTCTAGTGGAATTCAGCCATGTCTTCTGATTGACAGAGTGCTCGTTATGCTTTGGTTCCTTAAGTTCAAATAAAATAGTATCAATTGACTGTAATATAATTGAGACACCCCAGGTTATGCATTTGCTCCTTTTTTTGGTCATTAACTAACATTTAATTGAAATTATGTGTAAGTTAGAGTGGATCTCAGTCTGTTCTCCATGAACTGAGTTAGCGTGTACTACTAAAATGATTTATTGGTGAACTTTCTGAATTCTTGGGAGAAATTGGGTTGATAGGTATAATTTCCTCAAATTAAAATTTTTATTCTTTAATTTTCCTTAAACATTTGACATCTGTTCTTTGCCCTAGTAGATAAACAAGTAACTTAAAACAGGTTCAGACCCTGGAGTTGCATCAGAATCACCTGGAGGGCTGATTAAAGCACGGACTGCTGGGCGTTGTCCCAGGTTTTCTGCCTTTTTCCTCTGACTGGGAGCTTGGCTGGGGCTGAAGGGCTCTCTGGGGAGGTGATTTGCTCTTTCTTTTGTCTCTTGATTCTGTCTAAAGCCACATTCCTCTTTTCCTTTTGTATCACTGAGGAGTATTAGGACTCCTAAAAGAGGCTTCAAAACGCATTCTTTCATCATCATCTGTAGGTCGTGTGTTATCAGTATACGAAGACATCCTTGAGATGAACTTCCTTCTTACTGTTTTCTCTGGAGGTACCGAGTCGGGTGGACCCGAAAGCACTGTGCTAGGTGCGCGGGTGGTTGCTGGTGGTGAGAGCTGTGCCGCCTGTGCCAGCCCTGCTCCGGCTGCCAGTGCAGCACAGGCACCTTGAGGAAGAAGAGAACTGGAGGTCAGGTTATAATTTATAGTCCGAAAAATACGGACGCGGCAGCTCCTGTGAGGCAGTTTAGATCACAGTCTAATTTATTTATTCTTTCATCAGTTGAGTGCCTTTGATCTACTTTGTGCTATGCTAAGGAAAAGAAAAGTAGGTTCTTGACTTCAGGAACCCTCAGTCCCTTAAGGAGGAAGACTGTTGTTGTTCATTCTCTCTCATGTCTGGCTCTTTGCAACCCCATGGACTGCAGCACGCCAGGCTTCCCTGTCGTTCACTATCTCCTGGAATTTGCTCAGATTAATGTCCATTGAGTCGGCAATGCCATCCAACCGTCATCCTCTGTTGGCCCTTTCTCCCCCTGCCCTCAATCTTTCCCAGCATCAGAGTCTTTTCTGATGAGTTGGCTCTTCGCATCAGGTGGTCTGAGTATTGGAGCTTTAGCTTGAGCATCAGTCCCTCCAATGGATATTCAGGGTTGATTTCCTTCAGGCTTGACTGGTTTGATCTTGCAGTCCAGGGGACTTTCAAGAGTCTTCTCCAGCACCACAGTTCGAAAGCATCAGTTCTTCAGTGCTCAGCCTTCTTGATAGTTCACATTCATGAACTCTCACATTTGTACATGAATAGTGGAAAAAGCGTACTTTGACTATACAGACCTTTGTCGGCAAAGGTCTAATATGGTGTGTGGGTTTGTCATAGCTTTTCTTCCCGGGAGCAAGCGTCTTTTAATTTCACGGCTGTAGTCACTGTCCTCAGTGATTTTGGATTCCAAGAAAATAAAATCTGTCGTTGCTTCCACTTGTTCCCCTTCTCTTTGCCATGAGGTGATACGACCGGATGCCATGATCTTAGTTTTTTGAATGTTGAGCTTTAAGCCTGTATTTTCACTCTCCTCTTTCACCCTCATCAAGAAGCTCTTTAATTCCTCTTTGCTTTCTGCCATTAGAGTGTTATCATCTGTGTGTATCTGAGATATTTAATATTAAATATTGTTGCTATTTCTTCTGGCGGCCTTGATTCCAGCTTGTAATTCATCCAGCCCAGCATTTCGCACAGTGTACTCTGCATTGAAGTTAAATAAGCAGGGAGATCATGTTTAGCCTTGACATATTCCTTTCCCAGTTTTGAAACCAGTCCATCGTTCCATGTCTGGTTCTAACTATTGCTTCTTGACCTGCATACTGGTTTCTCAGGAAATAGGTAGGTAAGGTGGTCTGGTATTCCCATCTTTTTAAGAATTTTCCAGTTTGTTGCGATCCATACAGTCAGAGGCTTTAGGATGTCAGTGATGCAGAAGTAGATGTTTTTCTGCAATTCCCTTGCTTTTTCTATGATCCGGCGGATGTTGGCAATTTGATCTCTGTTTCCTCTTCCTTTTCTAAATCCAGCTTGTACATCTGGAAGTTCTTGGCTCACTTACTGGTAAAGCCTAGCTTGAAGGGTTTTGAGCATTACCTTGCCAGCATGTGAGATGAGCATGATTTTAAGGTGGTTTGAACTTTCTGTGGCATTGCCTTTCTTTGGGATTGGAGTGAAAACTGACTTTTTCCAGTCCTGTGGTCACTGCTGAGTTTTCTGAATCTGCTGGCACATTGAGTACAGCTCTTTAACAGCATCATCTTTTAGGATTTGAAGTAACTCAGCTGGAATTCCATCATCTCCACTGGCTTTCGAGGTGGCAGACAGGCCTCCACTCTAAGGTGACGTAAGGGCTTTCACCCAGTTTTATAGTGGGGTGTCTGCCTGGATTTGGGAATGAGGGTCAAGGAAGAGTTCCTGGAACATGTAGAAATTAGACAAAAAGACCAGTTGTCTAAGTGTAAATATAAGATATTCTATCATTGCTAGGAGATACTGTTTTATTTAATAAAGTATATTAGTTCACAAACATTTAGCCTGTAACTGATGCCTCAGTATTTTACTTGCCTTTACCTATTTAAGCTGCGACATTTTTCTGGGTTTAGTGAAGCCCACAGGAAGAATCAAAAAATCGGTACAATAAGAGCTGTAGACTAACTGAATTTAAATAGTGAAGGAACTAAGAGAAAATACATCTTTGAGAACAATTTAAAAGTATTCTTGATATGGATCAGCTGGTTTTTACCTTCTTATAGCTAAACATATTGCTCTAACACACATTCTACCTCGCTGAATTCACACAGAATTCCTGTGATGTCAGAGAGACTGGAGGTCGAGTAAAAATTAATATTTCGTATTTGTGTTGGGTATCAATAATTATCTTCGGCTCTACATTTCTGGGAGTTGTTCAGCATAATTTATCGTGTACTTTTCTGTGTGTTTGGGGAAAGTGAGGGAAGATGCCCTTTGCTGCAGTGAGAGCCTTGGGCAGCAGCGCTGGGCTCCTCTCTGGACGCTGCTGCAGGCTGGCTGTGCGCGTTGGTGTGCTGCCTTAGTTCCCTCTGCACGTGGAAAGAGTTGTGCTGGAATCCTAAAATTCCCTCAGCTCTGTTGTTGTACTTTCCTTTCCTTGAGCCTTTTTAGTCTGATTTATATTAAAGCATAATTTGTAATGAGGTGGTGACATGGACATCTTCTCTCATTTCAGTACCAGCAAACGCCATCTATACCTTCTTTTCCAAAGGTCCTTACATGTGATAAGCATCGCTCACTGTCCTGGTCATTTTGCCCCTAAATTCAGCTAGTTAAAATTCAGATAGGGCAACCACTGTACTAGCAAATATAATAATTTCAATTTTTGTTGCCAATGTAAAGAAAGCTAAGGCAGGTATTTCATAATGAGCAGTATTTTGATATTTGAATGTTGGTCTCTTAAATACCCTTAATGCTGATTTCAGACTAACAAAACTCTTGTGGAGAAAGCGTAACTTAGATGCCTTTTCTTCAGCTCCTCAAGAAGAGAAGAAGCAATTTTTCTTGTAGTTTATTCACAGAGTTAATACAGTTTTCCAAAACTTGTAGTTTGAGCAAGTTATTGCTATCTAGCTATACCTAGATATCACGGTAATAGAAAGCAAAGATGATTCTTATTGGTAACTGAGAGATACCTATTTATTGAACACTTACTAGTTACCTGTCGCTGTTAGCACAAGCAGTGAGCAGGGCGGAGCGAGTCTGGGGGCTCTGTAGGCCTCAGTGTGGGAGGGGGGCGGCCAGGACAGTCTGTGAAGAGTGAAATCACGAATTGTGCAATTACTTTTAATACTCTGAAAATTGCTCAGGGGTCTGTGTAGCATGGTCTTTTATGTATTTATCTCCCCATTTTATTCTGTTTTTCATGTTTTGTTTCTGTTAGGAGAGAACGTTGAAATTATTCTCTAAGCTATTTGAAGAGAGTGACTAAATGCACCTGGGTCAGGCTGTCTGTGGGTATGAAGTGGTTGGGAGAATCCAAGAACATGGTGGTGAATGGCAGGAGACATGGAGGCAAGTTGTCTAATGACCATCAGCAGAATCAATCAAAATTACAGCACACGGGAAAGGACAACGTGAAGGCTGGCAGAAACGCAGGCGAGAGGAGGTCGAGCAGATGTATGTACACACTTCAACTGTCGCTCTTTCGATTGTGATACGGGGCAGGAATTCTTCCCAGTTTGTCATGTGTATTCTCTTCTCAGTTAACAGTATGGTTCTTTTACTCTTTCAGAGTTGTGTCAACTTTTATTCTCATCAAACATTGTGTGCAACTCAATTCTTAATATAGTGTTTTTATATCCATAACTTTAAATTACATTTTGTAGAATTTATACCTGAATGGTTGCTTTGTTCTTTTAAAAATATTAAAGGACTGCTATTAAATTTCTTTTAAGTTTAAACTGTTTTTTTATGTTTGATGTAAATGTAAGTATGTATTTCTTTGAAAACTTGTAGAGTAATACGAATGATAAAGTCAGCCCTCATTTACATGTTAAGTGGAAGTTAAGGCAGCTTTTAAAACTGTCACCGTTTCTTCTATTTATTTAGGGTGAATAGTTTATCCTAACAGAAAAGGACTGTTGACAATGAATTACTTTTTTACCTCAATATCTTTTGGTTGATAATGAGGCTACATATTGAGAGTTCAAGAAAGTGTAGATTTGATCCATATTTCATAGCTCTTTTAAGAGTAGTAAATTGGCCCAGGATAAATGTAAACCTGTGAAGATGGACAGTATTACATTGGATGTTATTGGGCAAGAATGGTGCAAAAAGAGGGTCAATGATGAGGACATGCATCATCTTAGATAAAAGACTTTAGTGACTTCATCTAACACCAGAACCATAGAATACATGGAGCAAACACTCACAAAACTGAAGGAATGAATAGATGATTCAGCAATAATGTGGGACTTCAGTTCCCCACTTTCAATAATGGATAGATAAACAGAAGATGAAGGACAGAAGACTCAAACAGTACTCTAAACCAGCTATTCCTGACAGACCTCTGTAGAACACTCCACTTAACAGGAGCAGAACACACATTCTTTTCAAGTGCACATGAAGCATTCAGGATAGACCATAGACTAGGCCATACTTTAAGCCTCAGTAAATTAAAAGGATTGAAATCATACAATATATGTTCTGACCACAGTGGAGTAAGATTAGAAATGAATAACAGAAACTTGGGAAGTACACAAATATGTGGAAATTAACTCACTCCTAAATAACCAGTGGATTAGAGAGGAAATCAGAAGGGAAATAAGTAAATAGTTTGAGACGATTGAAAATGAAGATGCAACATACCAAAAACTTACGGAATGCAGCTAAAGCAGTGCCTGGAGGGAAATTATAGTTGTGAACACCTGTATTTTAAAAAGAAGGAAGATTTCAATCAATAATCTAACCTTTTACCTTATAACACCAGAAAAAGAGCAAAACTAAACCCTAAGCAGGAAGAAGGAAGGAAATAGAGTAGAAATTAACAAAATAGAGAAAATGTGCAAAGCTCAAGAAGTTCCTTCTTTGAAAAGAAGAATTGCAAACCTTTAAGCAGGATTGATTAAGAAAAAGAGAAGATGAAGAATCAACAGCAGAAGGGACATTACTGTTGTTGTTCCGTTATTAAGTCATGTCCAGCTCTTTGCTACTCCATGGACTGTAGCACAGCGGCCTTCCCTGTCCTTCAGTGTCTCATGGATTTTGCTCAAACTCATGTCCATTGAGTCAGTGATGCCATCCAACCATCTCATCCTCTGCCACACTCTCCTCCTGCCCTCAACCTTTCCCAGGGTCAGGGTCTTTTCCAATGAGTAAGCTCTTTTCATCAAGTGGCCAAAGTATTGGAGCTTCAGCTTCAGCTTCAGCATCAATCCTTCCAATGAATATTCAGAGTTGATTTCCTTTAGAATTGACTGGTTTGCTCTCCCTACAGTCCAAGGGACTCTCAAGAGCCTTCTCTAACACAACAATTTGAAAGGAACAGTTCTTCTGGAGGCTGTGGGATTGAAGGACTTTAGAAAAATGTAAAGAATTATAACAGAGTACTATGAACAACTGTATACCAAGAACTAAAATAGCTTAGATTAAGTGCACAAATTTCTAGAATAATAAATTACTGAAACTGAATTAGAAATTTATACAAAATCTGAATAAACCTATATAGCAAGTAAAGAAGATTGAATCAGTAAATTTAAAATCAAAAATAGAAAACACTACCTACAAAGAAAAGGCCAGTATTATCTTTGTACCAAAGCCATCATAAGAAAAGGAGACCTACAGACCAATATCTCTCATAAATATGGATGCAGAAATCCTCAGTAAAATACTAGTCAACCAGATCCAGCAACAGATGAAAAGAATTCTGTAGCATGCCCAAGTGGGATTTATCCCAGGAATGCAAGGTTGGTTTAATGTCTGAGAATCAACTGATGTGATATCATATCAGTAGAATCAAGGACAAAAACCGTACTATCATCCCAATAGATGCAGAAGAAGTGTTTGACAAAATCCAACATCCTTTCAGGATAAAAACTCTCAGCAAACTAGAAATAGAAAGGAATTCTTCAACCTGATAATGCTTAATGTCATGTATAATGGTGGGTGGTTTCTCCTGAGATCAGGAACAAGACAGAAGTTTATCCGTTCTCATCACTTCTGTTCAGCATTGTACTGGAAGTTCTGACTACAGCAGTTAAGCAAGAAAATGAACTTAAAGGCATCTAAATTGGAAAAGAAGTAAAACAATCTATTTGAAGATGACATGATTGTGTATATAGAAAGTCCTAAGGAATCCTCTAGAATATTAGAATAAATGAGTTCAGCAAAATTGCAGGATACAAGTATACAAAAATCAATTGTATATCTATACACTTTCAATAAAGAATCCAAAAGTAAAAGTAACAGTTTCGTTTAGAATGGCATCAGAAAGAAAGAGCAATAAATTTAATATAAAGTGTAAAACTTACACTCTGACATTATTATAAAACATTATTGAAAAGAAATTAAAGAAGATCTAAATAAATGGAAAGACATCCCATATTCATTGATTAGATGACTTAATATTGTTAGGATGGTAATGATCTACAGAGTGAATGTATACTGTGCTTAGTTGCTCAGTCATGTCCAACTCTTTGTGACCCCATGGTCTGTAGCCCATCAGGCTCCTCTGTCCATGGGATTCTCCAGGCAAGAATACTGGAGTGGGTTTCCATGCCTTCCTTTAGGGGGTCTTCTCAACCCAGGGATCGAACCCAGGTCTTCTGCATTGTAGGTGGATTCTTTACCATCTGAGCCACCAGGGAAGCCCAAGAATACTGGAGTGGGTAGCCTATCCCTTCTCCAGGGGATCTTCCCAACTCAGAAATCGAACCAGAGTCTCCTGCATTACAGGCGGATTCTTGACCAGCTGAGCTACCAGGGAAGCCCCACAGATTGAATGTAATCTCTATCAAAACCTCAACTGGCTTCTCTGTAGAAATTGACAGGCTGATCCTAGAACTCTTAAGAAAATTGAAGGGACCTACAATAGCTAAAAGAGTCTTGAAAAAGACTCAAACTTGGAAGATTCATACTTTTCAGTTTCAGAGCTTGCTACAAAGCTGCAGTAATCAAGACAGTATTATACTAGCATGTGGATAGACATATATTCATGAAATAGATTTGAGACTCCACAGAAGACCCTCATGTTTGTAGTCAATTGATTTTTGACAGAAGTGAGAATGAAATTAAGTCAGGAAAGAATAGTCCTTTTAGCAGTTGGTTCTGGCCAAACTGTATACTCACATGCAAAAGAATGAAGTTAGACCGAACCTCAGACCATATGTGAAAAATTAACTTAAAATGGACCAAAGACCGAAATTAAATGCTTAAACTATAAAACCCCCAGAAGAAAACATACGGGTAAATGTTCATGACTTTGGATTAGGCGGTGGTTTCTTGGATATGACACTAAAAGCACAGGGATCAAAAGAAAAAGGATAACATGAAATTCACTGAAGTTGCAGACTTTAAGGAATACCATCAAGAACGTGGAAAGACAGCTTACAGAATAGGAGAAAATGTTTTCAAATCACATATCTGATAAAGGACTAGCATCCAGAAGAAATCACTCCTGTGGGCTTCCCTGGTGGCTCGGTGGTCAAGAGTCCACCTGTCGGCGCAGGAGGCCCGGTTGGATCCCTGGCCTGGGAAGTCTCCACAGGCCGTGGGGCGGCAGCTCCAGTGGCGTGCCACAGTACTGAGCCTGCGCTCAGGAGCCCAGGAACTGCAACTCTCAAGCCATGTGTGCGACTACCGAAGCCCGGGTGCTCCACAAGAGAAGCTGTCGCTGAGAAGCCCGCACCCTGCAGCTAGAGAAAAAGCTCACACAGCAACAGCGACCCAGCACAGCCAAATCAATTTTAAAAAGAATTCTTACAAGTAAATAATAATAAACAATTTAGATTTTTAAATGGGCAAGGGATCTGAATAGACAGACATTTCTTCAAAGATATACAAGTGGCCAATACATGAAAAGATATTCAAAATCATTAGTCATCAGGGATATTCAAATCAAAACCATAGGGTACCCCTTCACAATCAGCAGGATGTCTGAAATCAAAAGGACAAATAGTAACAAGTGCTGGTGATGATGTGAATTTAGAGTCCTCATACACTGTTTTTGGGAACATAAAATGGTGCAGCCACTTGGAAAACAATCTGGCAGTTTCTCAAAAGGTTCAGCATAGAGTTACCACATGACCCAGCAGTTTCTACTCCTGGATGTGTACCTAAGAGAGTTGAAAAACATATGTACTCACAAAAAGTTTACTTGAATGTTCATGGGAACCTTATTCATCATAGCCAGAAACGGATACAGTCCCTGTGTTTCCATCAGCTGATGAATGAAAAACAAAATGTGATCTAGTCATACAATGAAATATTCTTTGGCCTTAATAAGGAATGAAGTACTGATGCGTAGTACAACGTGGATGAGCCTTGGAAACATGCTAATTGAAAGAAGTCAGTCACAGAAAACCACATGTCATATGATTCCATCTATGTGAAATTTTCAGAGCTAGGCAAATCCATACAAACGGTAGATTAGTGGTTGCTGGAGGCTGTGTGGGAGGGAAAAATGGACAGTAACTTCTAGTAGGTATGGGGTTTCTTTTAGGGGTGATGAAAATGTTCCAGAATTGTTTGTGGTGATGGTTATACAATTCTGTAAATATGTTTAAAACCATATTCTGAATTGTATACTGTAAATGGGTGACTTGTATGTGAATTAAATTTTAATAAAGCTGTTATAGAAAATATAACTTTGATAGTTGTACACATACCTACATGCAGAAGTTTGACTTGAAAACAAATACCCTTTGCCAGGGACTTTCATGTAAGTGTTTATTTATTTACTTATTGGAAGAGTGGATGACATGGTTAGACCTCTCGCTTTGTCTCTCATTCTTCCACCTTTTAATTTTGAGAGGCTTAAAGTTACACTGCTGGTATCCTCTGTAATTACATGTGCTGGCTCCATGGAGACTCAGTGACATGTACGTCAAACTGAAATCAGCACTGATGAAGCTTCATCCATACAAATTGAGTCTTCCTTTCCTCTCTTTACATTTTATTTTTCGTACACAGTTAAACCCATTTACTTAAGTTACCTTTTTCAGTCACTTCCCTATTTTTATCCGTTCCTTCAAAATCTGTTTCAAGCGGGTTAGTTAGAAATGGCCTCTTAGTCTCTCTCTACCTCTCTCCCCTCTTCTGCTACCTAGCTCTGTAACCATAGGCAAGTTTCTTAACCTCTGGGCCTCAATTTCCAGCATAGTGGGGATGATAATCACACATCTGCCCAAAAGCAGGGAGCTGAAGGTGTAACATCTGGATGTTCCTTTTTGGCGCCTTTGAGATCTGCCCTCTGGCACTGCTTGCAGAGGGGTCTCGTGCTCCTCTTGTTTCCTTCCCACCCCAGCCACGTCTGCAGTGGCCCTTGATGCTGTCTTGCTGCTCTGACGAACATCTGCCCGTCTCCTGTGTCAGCTCTTCCTTGGACGGGCAAGTAAGGCATCTCAGCCAGGGTATCACAGCTATCTAGACCCTTTTCTTGGGGAACTTGATAATATTATCTAACGAAAATGCTCTCAATAATTGAGTTAATTTACTGGATTTGGTTTTTCTATTTTTGCAAAGGGTACTCAGTTTTTAATTGGTAAAATTGAAGTAGCAGTTTTAATTCTTAATTACTAACTTGAATGGGCAGTGCAGCTAAAGGTTTTTAAGGTAGATTTAAGTAGTATTCAGTGCGAGTTACTTTCTCTCTTTTCTTCTCACAGGTAATGGGAATTCAGGCTTTGAAGGACAGAGTCGATATGTACCATCTTCTGGAATGTCTGCCAAGGAACTCTGTGAAAATGATGACCTAGCGACCAGTTTGGTTCTTGATCCCTATTTAGGTTTTCAAACACACAAAATGAATACTAGGTAATTTTAAGTCTTTATTCTGAGTGGAACAGATGATGTCGTTCAACTTGAGAAAATAGATGGTTAATTTTAAGTCAAAATTTAAAGTGACGTTAAAGGAAAGTTTTTGTTGCAGAAGAATTTTCCAAGTGTGAGCCAAGAAAAGCAACAAAAGCTTCCAAGAGCTGTGTGTTTTAATTCTGTGTTCTTATTTTATCTTGAGATGGTTCTATTAAAATATAAAGTTGGAGGCATATCTTTATATTCTGTTTTAGATTTGATGAGAATTATCTTAGCTGAAAGAAATAGCTTATATGCATCCTGTACAATCTTGAAAATGTGGATGGTTTTTTTCCTACTTAAATTAGGTGGCATCAGTTTTTTTCATGATTTTATTACAAACTTTTCTTCTTTTAAATAATTGCTACTATATATAGGGAATTTTACCATTATGTTTTATCTTTGAGACTCAGCTAGTCATTAGAAGTAAAGACGTGCTTATATTCAGTATGCAGATAAAAAAAAGTTAATAAATCTGTAACTGCTTTATTGAATATTGCATGCTACACATATAAAATACTACATTAACTCTTTACATCTGTCACCCTTTAAATTTCTTTGTCTTAAATATCACCTTGCTCCCAAAAAGACCCTTTGATAATTTCATAATTAACTGCCGCCAAGCACTGAAGTCAGACCTTTACAACTTTTTGTTGCCTCTTAATGTCCAGAGGGTTTTGAAATCTGGTGGAAAAGCAGGACAGTGGGGGTTCATTCAGAATGTGGAGCAAATTCTGGACCTCTGTTCACTCTTGGCTGTGTCATACCAGCGCTGATGCTTTGTAGCTGCCATGGCAGGCACGGCCCTAGAGGGACTGGATCACCAGGCGGATGGTCACCAGTAACTAGTTGGGGACAGGTGGTTAGAGGAAAGTCATGTGTTCATTTCTTCCTCTTTAATTCTGTCCCTTGTTAGAATTAAAACAAGATAATTCATTTATCAATTATATTCTAAATTCCCAAAGAAGTAATTCCAGTTAAAACATGCCTTTGGTATTTTCATGTAATTTCCTGCCATCATATATCTTTACTTACTAAAACGAAGTGAAATTTGGAATGAACTTGAGATTATTTAACTGGTTGCCTGCCGTCATAGGGGCACATAGATTTTCTAAAATCAGCAGGATTGGATGCCCTAGTGCCTGACTGAAATCTAGCTTGTATTATTCTGAGTCCGAATCACCTATTTCCCAGTGAACATAAGAGGCCAGGGCTCATTCTCCTACTATTAGAGTCCTAGTAGTAGTTAACTCACTGGTTAGCCTGGAAGAAAAAGTGATACACTCACTGTTTGACCTAGTAGTCTAGTGGCATTCAGAATATTACCTCAAAGGCCTGTAATTATGGCCTGGAGTCATCAAGAAACAGATTATGTTTATTATGCCTTGTATCCTGAAATATGGAAGCATATAAACCACTTTTAGAAAGTTTTCCATCAGAATTACAACAAAAGTTTTAATGGCTTGGGAAAGAACTCCATGTATTCTGAAGCCCTCATGCTTTGACTGTCCCTGAGGCTGAAGAGTTACCTGTTACTGGTTTCTGTAACAGTAAATAACTCATGTTTTCTGTAAAAGTCCTCCTGGAGAGCTGCTTTGAGTCACCTGGGAACCTTGATAAGATGCAGGTTCTGATCCAGTAGCTTGAGGTGGGGCCTCAGAGTCTCCGTTTGTCACAAGCTCCCAGTTACACTTGGGAAGCAAAGTCCCGAACCATCAAGCCTGCTGAGCCTTGTCGCCATGTGGTAAGTGGGTAGAAACTCCCTTATCAGTAGTTCTGGGACTCATCTTAAGACATGTAGTCCTAAAGTGTAGAGTTGAGGATTACCACACAGATATTATTATTAAAACTTTAAATCTTACTATACCCAAGTACCCCAGGTTCATATTTTCCAGTGCTTCATTTGATTCTACTCAGACAGCTCCTAAAATAGCCACTGATGCTGTAGCTAATGCTGCTGCCCCCGGTTAGGCTCCGTTGGCCTAGTGACAGGGTCCCTGCTTGCAGTGCGGCAAGCATGGCGTGCTGGCCTCAGTAGGGGCCTTCATTCATTCTTGGTGGGTCTGTTTGAAAATAAAGCTGTCACTTATAGTTCTTTATCTTCTGAGTGAGAATTTGCCAGAATGCCACTTACACGATTTTCAAAGTTATTTTATAGACAGTAAGGAAACTTTGCAGTGTTCTCTTTGAATAATCATACATACTTCTGTAATTATTATTTTTTTGTGGACTTCTCTTTCTTTGGGGTGCAAAGAAGTGACTGGAGGATGTGATTGGAACTGGATTTTAACTCTCCAGGCTATCTGTTACTTATAATAAGTGGCCTCTTTGTTCTCATGTTTATTGATCTGTGATTTGATCTTAGTTTTTTTTTTTTTTATGCCCTCTTCTTCTCTTCTACTTACTTCAGCTGTACCTTCAGTGATACTGTTCAGAAACAGTAGATGTTTAATTATTTGAGATATTCCCAAACTGGATATGTTATGAATTGGTTATATTTTAACCTTAGCATATCCCTGTATTTACTAACAAGGCAATCAGAATTGTGGCATGAATGCCTAGAAATGGCATAAGCAAAATAGTAATTTCAATTTGTCAGGAAATGTTTTGATTTACTTGATTTTTGTCAGTTATAAAACTTAAATTCATCCTTTTAACCAGAAAATAGAGTTGTTAGTAATGCCTCTAATGATTTTTAAAAAGCTAGTGGAGAGATGAAGGTTGTGAATCAGGAATAGGTGTTGTCAGTGATGCCCCATTTTTCAGGCCATGTGACCAGTGATTTCACAGTATCCTGAGGAGCTGGGGGGGACATCACATTGTGAAGAAATGGGAAGAGTCCTCTCAGGGCACAGACTTCCGCCTGTGCAGTCCTCACTTACCTAATTCCACTACACTAACCATCTAATTTTTTTTTTCATTATTTATATATTTGATAGCCACTGTTTTATCACTTGTATCCACTGTTGAATGTGAACTTATAAATCACTTTAAATGTCACTTTAATATCAAGTGTTTGACTGGAAAGCATAAAGAAAGTTTTTGAACTTTTAACTTAGTATAATCAAGGATAAAATGTTTTGTGGGAAGGAACGAATTTTAGCTTCCTGGCCTTTTTTATCATTTTGAGCCAACCTGTAGCTTCTTAAAGTTGTTAGATATCACAGCATGTTAGGGATTTCTGATACATCTAATATTGTAAGTCTGTTTAGAAATTACAAGTGCAAATTATACAAATAGTTTTTTATTGTTGTTTGTTTTTGCATTTATATAGCGCCTTTCCTCCGAGGAGCTCAAGGCATTTTTCAAAATCTGACAGTTTTTCTCACAACAACCCTGTAAGGTAGGTAGAGAGCATTACAAACAGTAATAAGATACAAACTAACTTATTTCAGCCATTACAATGTTCTTCTATGTTAAGTAATTGGAGGTGTCAGCGTAAACAAGATTTGTAGAACATTTTGCAAACCTTTTGAAAATTTGGTCTTTAGTATTAGCTATATTTAAAAAACCACTTGTACTCCATAACAGGGTAATTTTAAGAGAAATCATTCATCCAAAGATCAGGCGGCACTGCATGGGATTAGCTGAGCACTGGTTGCAGGACTCAGCCAGGTATGTTTCCGGTTGTTGTTTACTTTCAGGTCAAGAAGGAGCGAAGAGCTGTCCTGGCGGAACCTCCGCCCCCCAGCGTCTCGGAATGTCAGCTTGCAGTTAAACTTTGTTGAGAGGGGGAATGTGTTCACGATGTTGCCTCATGGTTTTATTTCATATCTTAAGTATTTGAGCATGTCTCTCTCTCTCCCTCCCCCTCCCCCTCGCTCCCTTTTTCTGTCCCCTCCTCTTTCCCCTCCCTCCAGTCGGCTCTTGGTTTACATGCTCATGGAGGGGCACAGTAGTGCAGCTAATGCACACCTGCAGCTTTTCTTCATGGCCACAGTGGTCTCTTGGGTTTGGAAACAGAAAAACCAAATAGCAAGAAAACCTGGGAAGTCAGTCTCTGGAAAGAGTGGGGAACAGGTGTGTGGGAGTGTGAATTCATATGTTTTTTTCCCTGCCCCTTTTAATAGTAAATAATTGTAAATGCCGTATTTTTAAATTTCCTATACCGGCCATGGGATCAGAGAAGTGTGGGAAGAGAAAAATAAATGTTTGGTTTATTTAAAGTTGCAAATGTCCTATTAAGAGGGAGGAGGGGCGTGTTGATTTGGAAATGCCAAAGGCCTGTTTCTCTTGCCTGCCCCGCCACCCCATACGAAGTTTGTTTCCACTCCTCTCGCTGTGCTGTCAGGGCACCAGGCAGCGCCGTCTCAGGTGGGGCTTGGTGCTGGTGCTCAGCTGTAAGTCAGATCCCGTTCTCATGCTCAAGGGACACAAGAGGGCGCTCGGGCTTCAGATGAGAGCAGGTCCAAGACTGCCTTGGGTAACAGTCCCCTCCTTCCAGCAGCTGGCCCTCATTGGGCCTTATTTTTCTCATTTATGGAGCCAGATATAATTTTTTAAATCATCTGAATTTTCTTCTACCTTTGGAAGCCAGTTTTTATGGGAGATTTAGCGTGACTGTATTAAGGAGAAGACAGAGTATATTTTTCTATTCAATAATAGAAAATTAGTTTTTTCCAAGATCCCCCATGCCTTTTGCTCTGGACCTGATAGTTGTAACAGCCTTGTTATTAAATAATTTTTATTCCTCACAGTTTTTATTATAATGGGATTTGACTTGAACTGTCAGCCAGGTGATTTTCATGTTCTATCTGGTTATCGAAAACAGCTATCTCTTCCCCCTTCCTATCTGCACCCAGTACTGTTTTCTTCCTCCTTTTCATCACTATCATTTCATGCCTATAGCAGCCAAATATGACAGTAAGCTTTGACTGCAAATTACATTTTAAGTAAAATGGAGATTCTTGTCCAGTGGGCAGCAAGGGATAGTTTAGGGGGTTTTGTTTGTGTTTGAGGCAGTAGAAGTCAGGAAAGTGGAAAAGAAAGTCACAGGTTGTGTGGAAGGTGCAATATATTAGTAACTCAAGAGGTAGTTGCTGTGTGTTGGTTTTAGTGTATTAATTGTCTGGCATCGTCTTGTTTTTGTTGTTTAGTTGCCCAGTTGTGCCCAACTCTTTGTGACCCCATGGACTGCAGCACGCCAGTGCTCACTGTCCGTCACCATCTCCCGAAGTTTTCCCAAGTTCATGTCCGTTGCGTTGGTGATGCCATCCAGCCATCTCATCCTCTGATGCCCTCTTCTCCTCTGCTCTCAATCTTTCCCAGCATCAGGGACTTTTCCAGTGGGTCAGCTGTTCTCATCAGATGACCAAAATGCTGGAGTTTCAGCTTCAGCATCAGTCTTTCCAATGAGCATTCAGGGTTTCCATCACAAGCAAAGAGTAAACAAAAGGATAGCTGAAAGGTGTCTTCAGATAGCAGGTTTCAGAAAGTGGAGAGCGCACATGAAGCCTGTCAGGAGTTGCTGGTGTCTGTTCCAGGTCTGTGACTTATTTTTTGTCATGTTCTTAAGATTTTTAGTGAATATAGTCCTGACTCGGATGTGCGCAGCCATGCAGTCACTTTATAGGTATCGCCATTGGTCAGTCCTACATTGACCATGTAACGATTGCTGTGGCCCCATCACTTAACATCATGCATTATTGCTCAGAGGGAACTTTTGCTTTTCTCTTTACTGTGTAGAATGTGAGTTTCTGTTCCCTGTCATTTGGTACTGCCTGGAGTGGTGTGCCTCAGCTAACAGCTGCTGAGTGGTCTTATCTGTCCTTCCTATGCACGTAACCCCGTAGTGCAGGGTTGCAGCCGGAAGGGTTGAGTTTGGGTTTCTTAGTGAAACCCAGTGTTGACAAAATCACTTGTGATGGCCGCAATTCAAAAGTAGTTTAATACTGTAACTGTGTGGAAGTTTGAATACTATCACAGTTCTGCAGATCTGTATTTTAGTCATTCCCTGACACCATAGTCTGACAGTCTAGTTAAAGACATTCTGAATTGTCCAGAGGACTTGCACCCATCTGTCTGTGAGGGCTGGTGTGCTAACTGATTGAAATGGGAAATAAAATAGGGCACTGTTTCTTCATGTGCTATCTCTAGAGCTCCTTTGGATCCTTCTGTTAGGAGTCTCGAGAGCTTCCTAACCCTGGAGTCTGGGGCTCCTGAGTTTCTAGAGGTGTCAGTGTGCTCACCACCTGAAGGCCTCTGAAGATCCTGCCCAGTAAATTGTATTATACCTATTCTCTTCCTCGCATCTTCGCCCTTCCTTGTTCTGTAACATTCCTTGTCCTGTTGCTCGCCAGCTGACTCCCTCAGCCCTGGTCATCTCTTTGAATCAAGCCTTAGAATTTCTGCTAAGGTCCTCTGCTTAGAATTTCTCTCCTTTGCCTTCCTCCTCCTGGTTCCTTCCTGCCTCTAGCAATAGTCTGTTTTTTCTTTAGAAATCTAAATTCACCACTTTCTTCCTTGTCCATACCAGTGTCAACCCCAAACCACGCTTTAGTTACAACCTCTGCGGCAGCCGGGTGCTGCGCTGTGAAGCGCTGCAGCAGCGTTGTTTGCACCACATGAATGTGTGTTTGCACACTGATCCTTGCTTCTCTGCTTGATGCACGAATACGTCTTTCAATCCCAGCAAAGTTTTCCGTAGAACAGTAGCCACGTCTTCTAGCTTATATTTTTCACCATAGCACCTGTATGCACAGCACCTAAAAATAATCCTTGGTGAAATATTGTGGCTTAAAATCGTACTGAATCTTAATGTATTTTACTTGAAGAGCAGTCGGTAATTCCTTTTTTTTGTTGGCTGTTAATTTTTTAAAAAGCTTTAAAATCAACTACATTAACATGAGAAGAAATTTTGAAGTCAAGCTCCAAGAACTTTTAATCGTAGTGCACGTTTTATTGAGAACATAGCTTTAAAATGAGTAAAACTTAAGTTTTACTTGGGCCAGGATTGTATCCTGTGTTTGACGTGCCTGGCCGTGTCGTGTTCTGAAGTCGTCATAGCTGATTTTACGAAGATGCCTTCTGAAATTTTACCCCAGCAGTGTTTCCTTCATCACTGCCACAACAGCACCACCCCTCAAGTTGTGCTCTTGCACGCTTTTTGCTCTTGGAATGCAGTTATCACAGACTCCTTTGACGTGGCTGGTAGAACATCCATCCAGGTGTGTTTCAGGGCCTGTCAGGAGACTTAGTTCGGGGTTCTTCTAACTGTACATGGAGGGTGTTTTTGTTTATGGCATAATTTTTCTTACTTCATCCTCCTTCTAAAGCTCAGTGCCCTGCACTCTTCTGGCTTGATTTTGCATGTTTTAAAAAATTCATGTCCTTCCAACTCAGTTAGATGAACTCTATCCTAGATCTCTCGTTTTGTACCTCCCAAATTAGGTGACAGTTAAACGTCTGAATTAGCTTTCATTTGAATCACCTGGTCACCTCTTGGTTAATGAGATAACAGTGAAATAAAAATACTAAAGTGCAGTTTGAGGAAGGGAAGTTGTATTTCTTGGTGATCAGTATTACTTTAGTACTCATTATCCAGACTACTTATTGTTCTCTTGTTAGGTCTGGCTGTTATTTTTAGGTTACTTTTTTCTCAAGGTCTTTTAACAGTGGCCCAGGGATGATGGAAGATAACTAAAGTTGTTGTTTTTATTTCTTTCAGATTTCGGCCTATTAAAGGAAGGCAGGAAGAACTCAAAGAAGTAATTGAACGTTTTAAGAAAGATGAGCACTTGGAGAAAGCCTTCAAATGTCTGACTTCAGGAGAATGGGCACGGCACTATTTTCTCAACAAGAACAAAATGCAGGAGAAATTATTCAAGGAACATGTGAGTTTATTGAAAAAATTAATACTGTTTTATCTGTTTGGATAAGATTAAAGGAAACTAAAATATAAATTTTGGTAAACACTGAAATTTTAAATCCAGTTTTCATAAAACTAATTAATATGAAGGTCTAATAATACATTAATTTATGACTATCCATAGAGAAAACTTTGTTGTCTAGAAGTGAAACTTTCTGTGAACTTTTAGAGTAGCATAGTAACAGAGTCAACAAGTATACAAATACGTGAAATTTTGAAATAACGATATTTGTTACTTAATCTTAAATTTTTTCATTGATGGTGGTGGTTTGCTTTTATAATTCTGAGAGTCTAGCAAGGTAAATAATTTAGTGTGAAGTAAGTATCAAAATTTTCTTCTGTTTTAGGTATTTATTTATTTGCGAATGTTTGCAACTGACAGTGGATTTGAAATATTGCCTTGTAATAGATACTCTTCAGAACAAAATGGAGCCAAAATAGTTGCAACGAAAGAGTGGTAACTATTATTCTAGTGTAAACCCATAAAATAATCTTGTTTAAAGTTCTGTCTCAAATTACCATTCCTGTGCTAAGAAAGCGTGGGAAGGGCTAAAACCGGGGCTCGCCCTAAAGGAGCCGGTACAGGGCCAGCGCCTCAGCCCAGTGACTCGGGGTTGGGACGGTGGTGAAGTTGGAAGCCTGAGTTGAACCAGGTCCTACCTCTAAGCCAAGTGGTTTGTCTTTTCCTCTTAACAAGTCCGGATGCCTGCTCAGGGACTGCTGAAAGGTTAGGGGTGTGGGGTTAGATGACCTAGCTTCCAGAATCAGTCTTTCACTGGCCTGTAAAGAAAGGTCATGAAGTTCTAATGGTCCAAGGACTTTCATGTGTAAAAACTGACTAGCACATTGCCTGCTGAAAATACATGTGTGTGCCAGCTCAAACACGTGCAGTGAAGGTGACCCCAGGTAGGAGGGCTGAAAGCCATACAGGAAAGAGAGTATGTGGTTATATCTTTCTTCATTAGAAAGAAGAATGCCTATTCCCTGCCTTACCTCCCAGAAGAAACCTGTAGCCTCTCTCTTATATGACCCCCGACATTTTTTATAGCAAAAATGTTAGGGTCAGTTACCTGAAAATGGAACGGTAAAGAGCCTGACTCCTGGCCTCTTGGAAAAAATGTGTATGTACATGAGTGAGCGTGTGTGTCTGCCGTGGGATGGCACCCAGCCTGCTGCTGGGCTCTCGTGGCTCCCTGCCTGGCAGGTGGGTGTGAGGTTTGAGGTCTTGGGTTCCGACTGCACCATCTAGGACAGTGGCCACCAGTCACGCGTGGCTGCTGGACTTTTGAAATGTGGCTGGTCTTAATGAGAAGTGCTGCAGCTGTGATAAACATGTCAGATTTTATATTGTGTTTCTCACTCGTATTTCACACTGCTGACCTGCTGAAATAGCATTTGGGTTGTATTGGGTTAAAACATGCTGCTGAAAGTACTTTGACCAGTTCCACTTGCCTTTCTTCCCACAGCCTCTAGATTGGTGCGTGTCGGGCTCGCACTGCATTTGGCTGGTGGTGCTCCAGGGGGCGGCACCCCAGTTCTGGGTGCTCCTGACCCTTTGCTGCTGCTCATCTGTGTCCTTCTCCAGGGTCAGCAAGCTGAGCTCAGTGCGGCAGCTTTCTGAGTCCTCCCTGCCTGCAGAGCACAGGGGCTTCCGAGGTGTAGGTAGCACGGTGCCTGCAGGCCTTCCTGGTCTCCTGTAGGGATCAGGCAGCTGCGCGAGGCTGGGGGGCTTCCAGGGAAGAGGAGAGGGTATCCAGGTGCGGTCAGCGTGAGTCAGTTAAAACACGCACAGCTAGGTCTTCTCAATTCCTGGTATTTATTGGACAGGCTTATTTTATTAAAAGAAGCCTTATTATTTATAATTACTAGTAATTTTTACCATCACATATTTTAAATAGGAAACGAAATGACAAAATAGAATTACTGGTGGGTTGTATTGCCGAACTTTCAGAAATTGAGGAGAACATGCTGCTTAGACATGGAGAAAACGACTTCAGTGTCATGTATTCCACAAGGAAAAACTGTGCTCAGCTCTGGCTTGGTCCTGCTGCGTTTATAAACCATGGTAAGCTCTGTTTCTGAGGTGTTAGCTCTAGTGTTGGGTAGTGCTGCTATAACTGAGAATAACCTTATCTGTCTTCCTTTAAAAGAGGGTTGGAAATGGAAATTGTTTTTGCACAAACTTATGAAAGTAAGTCTTCCTGTAGTTTAACTCGAGATCAAAAACTTCTATCAAAAGTTGGGAAAATTATGTGGAAAGCTTATTTCAGATTTCTATAATTGTTCGTGTTTCAGATCTTATCTACAGTTAATTGACTTTATCTTTTGGACATTTTTCAGATTGCAGACCTAACTGTAAGGTAAGCATAAAAAATACTTTATCTCAAGTATTTTGTCTTTGCTTCAGGTATGCGTTTCTTAATGAGTTCATTTTATTTCAGTTTGTGTCAACTGGTCGAGATACAGCATGTGTGAAGGCCCTAAGAGATATTGAACCTGGAGAAGAAATTTCTTGTTATTATGGAGATGGGTTTTTTGGAGAAAACAATGAGTTCTGCGAGTGTTACACTTGTGAAAGGTAAAGTATCGATTGATGCCTGATGATTGTGAGAATGAGCACACGCCGTCCTCTCATCATTTAGATGGCAGGGATGGTCTTCTGTGTCCCGTAGCATCACACCCAGGACAGCAGACAGGAGCAAAACCAAAGAAGACAGAACTATGTAGGGGCACCAGTGCCTGGCCTTTTAAAATGTTACAGTCGTTGCCAGCTGTTACCCTGATGAGTGAGTCAGAATACAGATATGCTCAGGAGAGAGTGGGAGACACGCACACACAGTTCCAGGGCGGGGTTGCTCCAAAGCGGCAGGTGAGAGTCGCCACTGATACTCATTTAAAGACCCCAAGCTGTGTCTTCTGGAAGTCCTGTGTTTTGATGTACGTGCTCTTCGTGATTTCTGAGTCCTACTGCTTGATGAGGACCTTCCTTTTGTGACACATCAGGACGGCTCCTTGTGGAAACCCCCCAAATCTGACTGAGCGGGACTCCTTGTCCACACTGCTCATCTGGTGGCAACGTGTTTGTAGAGCTCGCGGAGGCAGCTTCACAGGCTTGTCTGGGTTGGCATAGCCACAGGGGGATGATTCTCAGTATCATGTTAGTTTCAGCTGTACAGCACAGTGATTCAGTTATACGTGTGTGTGTATATATATATACACATTCTTCTTCAGGTGAGCACACGTAGATCCACTGAACCCGTTTTACGTGCTGTGTGAGGTACCAGGTGCTTTACTCTCCTGGATTCAGTCCTCGGCCATCCTGGGAGAGGATAGTAGAGGGGGACACTGCGGGTGCAGAGACCCACCTCAGCCTGACTCAGAGCCTGCACTCTCGCCACTTCATGTTTTTTGCACACGGGAACAGATAGGAGGCGGTGCTGTTTCTCTCATTGTGAACACCCAGCTGCCAGCCTCCTGGCCTTGGGAGACATGCTGATTCCCCAGAGCTCGGCTTTCTCTCCTTTCTGGGCAGCCAGAGGTCTCTTGTGTCGTGAGAGCAGAGGCATGGAGCCGTGGCACAGCCCCAGCAGTTTCTCTCCCAGCTCCCGGGCCCTTGACTTGAAAGGATGGCAGGAAAGGAGGGGTTGGGAGTGGGGGGGGGGAATACAATTTATCTTTTTATAAATTAAAAAAAATGGTTCAGACATTGGTTGAATCTTAGACCAGTCCACAAAAAGACCCTTTAACCCACAAAGTCGTTTAATTACAGTCGAATAACGCTTTAAGCCACTGTGCAGAGACAGCATGGCATAGCCCGACCTGAGGCCTGACGTCAGCGCCCTACGTTGGGATCCTGGGACTCTGCAGTTTACTAGCTGTGTGGTCTTGGGCAGCTTAGCTGCTTTGGTGCCTTCATTACACCATCTATGAAATGGAGATAACACTAGGGTATCACAGGGTTGCTGTGAGGATCACATTTATCTCACAAGAAGTACATAAAACACACAGTTAATATTCAGGTGTTAGGTGTAAAGGTATTTTGTGGTTTCTGGTCATTTTCCTATTAGAATGTAAGTTCCATGAAGGCAAAGGTTTTTATCTTTTTCATTTATTGCTATGTGGCTAGCATCCAAAACAGTACCTCACATGTAGTAATGACTACGTGCTTGATAACTGTTTGGTGAATGAATGAATGGAGCAAATGATACGCTGAATATGTTTAGGAGTCTTCCTACAATGTAACTGCATACACAGGAGTCCACACCAGCCATGAGACAGCTCTTCCACTGCTTCAGGACTGCACGTGCCATCATGTTCCTTGGGCAGCTTAGCTCTCCCTGAGACTGTTTCTCACAGGTCAGGTGGGCTGATCCTGCCTACTCGATGGGGTTAGTGCAAGGAATAAATAGAAACGTGCCAATTGCTTTTAAATGGAAAGGCTCATATGGAGCAGTAGGCACGGCTTTTATCAGACTATTGGAGAGTTTGATTTAAAGGTTGTCTGGGAATATTCTTGAAATCCTCAGGAACAAATTGTTTCTGCCTTTCCAGAAATTAGGCGAGAGAAGGAGACCAGTCAAAGGAACTCGTTCAGTTACTCATCATCTAGTTACTGAATAGTTCTCATGTTAAACCTCGTCCAGGCAGGGTAAACGAGGCTAGCACAGTGCCAGCTGTGAGAGCAGTGCTGTGAAGGGACGCGCGGCGTGCTGGCTGCTGAAGGGTGAAGACGGGCCTGGTGAAGAGGGGAGAGTGCAGTGTTTACAAGGCCCTGACATCATGGATGCAGTGTCCAAAAGATATCTGATGCATGCTTCCGGGCAGTAACCATCCTGACACAGTAGTAATACTTTTCATCAGTAAATAGTGCAAATGTAACTCTCGAGAATTTGAAGAATAAAATCTAGTGAGGGATTGAAGAATATGAAGTACCAAAGTATTTTAAAGTATGATAAGTATATGAAGGACTGAAGTATTTTAAAGTGTATGAGAGTATGTCTGATGATGACCACATTTTGCAGTATACTAGGGCCAGTTTGCTTTAATAGGTATTAAAAATTTCTGTGAATTAATTGTGTTCAAAACCTGATGATACTGGCTCAGATATGAACAAATAGATAAGAGGACATGAAGCAGAGCTCGGTGTGTATGAGATCTTAATACCATGTGTAGGGAAATGATTTCTTTAACAAAAGGTGGCGGTATAATTCATCATGGGTCTGGAAGAAAACCAAGCGTACCTCCCATCTCATATCATATACAAGATAATTCCAAATAGATTAAATTTTTAAATTTAAAAATTAGGTAAAATGATTAGAAAAATTTTAGACTTATATGTCTAAACTTAGTAGTGGAATTTTCTGAAAGACGTTAGTATAAGAAATGGTGAGTATGAACATTTTTGAATAGCCAAAAGCAAAAGTTAGATAAATAATAAACTGGAAAGGAGGAAAAAGCACACATACGGCCACGTTAATAACCCAGGGACACAAAGCTCCTAGAGCTCATAAAGAAAAGATAGACTCCACTAGAGAAAAGAGGGGTCTGGAGGATGCCACACAGAAAATGATAGCTATGAACGAGGTAAGGAAAACAATAGTGAGATACTCGTTTTCACCATCAAATCGGTAACATTGAGAAGTACACCCCGTGCTGCGGGTGAGGATATGGAGAGACCGGCCCTCACACAATGTCAGTAGGGCTGTAAAGTGCTTTAGCCTTTTGGGAACTTATTCTGGCAATATTTGTTCAAAATAATAGCACCCTCTTATCTGGCAGTCAGTTCCATATGGAAGAGTCTGTCCTGTGGAAATAGCACACTGGCTAGTGTGGACTTGGTTTCAAGAGCAGTGTAGCAGCAGTGTTCGTGGTGGCAGGCAAACACCAAAACACTACAGGTTTCAGTCATCACATCTAGTGCTTGAGTAGATGGTGATATGTTTAGTCTGTGTAAAAGGTACAGCTTTCAAAACATGTTGCGTTCAGAAGTGCTTGTGCACAATAAAGCGATAAGAGAGCTGGGGTGGGAGGAAAGGAGGAGAGCTGCTTGCTGAGTGGAGTGTGCGGTGTTACCTATTTGGGGTTTCTTTTTGCTTAAGGAGAAACAGCAGTGGGTCTAGGTGTGCAGCTCGCGGCAGAGCAGCAGACGAGGTGCTGGCAGGTGGTTAACACAGGTGCCAGAGCTATGCACAGGGAGACAGCTGGGAAGCTCGGGGAACTTCCGCTTTGGGGAGGCAGAGCCAGGGATGGTCTCACCTGTTGCAGCAAGCACATATCACTGTCATAAGTTAAAAAGAAGAGATCAAGGAAGCAGAGAAGGAGATGAATGGTCATTTTACTTTAAAAAATTAATTTCCAGATAATTCCACCCATGATCATTTGTTTTGTAAGTAAGTATGGCCCATCTTGGGCATCTCTTCAGCTCAGCAGTAAAGAACCCACCTGCCTATGCAGGAGATGGTAGGTTTGATCCCTGGGCCAGGCAGATCCCCTGGAGAAGGAAATGACAACCCACTCCAGTATTCTTGCCTGAGAAATCGCATAGACAGGAGCCTGGAGGGCTATAGTCCATGGGCTCACAAAAGTGTTGGATGTGGCTTAGCGACTAAACAACAATAGGAATAATCAAAGCAGGTTACACATCACCTTAGCTAGTGGTAAAAACAGGTCTTTTAATGTCTCTTATTTAGTAACATTTTGTTAATGATGTTCATCCAGTAACTTTAAAGGAGGAATTTTACAGTTTTCATTACTCTAGAAATGAGATTTTCACTAAGATAGCCTAGCCTTCCTAATATACAATTTCAGTTAGAATTTATTTGTATCTAACGTTACCTTCTAAGTAATGACTTAGTTTATGGAAATTCTGTAGTTTCTCTTTTAATTCCTTCATTCTCAATATTCAGCAATGGAGTGTTCAATTAGGCAGAACAAAGCTAGGATATAATTAACAGGTGGGTTATTTTTACCTACACTTGAAATTCTGCAGGTCCAATACCTTCTCAAGTGATTGACAATAGTCATAACAAAGTGTTTTAAGTCTGGGGCTTTGGGGCATTCATTTTATCTCCATATTTATTTCGAGAGTCCTAGACTTGGCAGCTTGCAGTGATTAAACCTCATCCGTTCATCTCACCTGCTGATCTGATGTGGACTGGTGCTCTCAGCAGCCAGACTGACGGCAGTGAGTATGCTGTTTGTGTAACCTGTGCTGTTTCTTTTTCAGACGGGGAACTGGTGCTTTTAAATCCAGAGTGGGACTGCCTGCGCCTGCTCCTGTTATCAATAGCAAATATGGACTCAGAGAAACAGATAAACGTTTAAATAGGCTTAAAAAGTTAGGTGACAGCAGCAAAAACTCAGACAGTCAGTCTGTCAGCTCCAACACTGACGCAGACACCACTCAGGGAAGAGACGACGCAAGTAAGTAGGGGAGGTTCCATAAGCGTGTCTGTTTTTATTTTTTAAGTATTTTCAGAGTTTGCTTTCTAAAGCATGCTTTAGTAGTTTTGATCTTTTGAACATTGAGAGCACCCCTGGGATCCATGCACTTCACCAGCACTGCAAGGTTCTAGAAGTGACTCAGACACAAAGCAGTCTGTGTCATGCCTCCAGATTCTAGATGGTACTAAATTGTCTACTTTTCTTGAATATACTTGGTAACGGGACATTAAATTTCTTCGTCATGTGTTCCAGGGTCATCATATGTTTGACAGAAAGCACTCACGGTGTGCGTTTCTCTGTAACGGTGGTGTTAGGTCTGCAAGAAGCCAGAGGACGGGGCCGCAGCACACAGGCGCGTGCGTGCTCTGCGCTGGCCAGTCTGCTAGCAGGGCTGGTGGACTTGGGGCTCATAGCTTCTGGCCTCAAGGCTTCCACCTTTTTACTGCCTACTTGCCGTTTTCAGAATGAACTGACCCAGTTCGCCAAGCCACCAGTCCCCAGACTCAGAGTTGTGGTAGAGCAGCAGTTTGAATGTCACTGTACTGTGACGAGTTGTCCTAGCCACTGCCGAAAGTGGGAAGAGAGATGGAAAGGAGAAAGGGACAAGCTTTAAGATCCCAGTGGCTTGTGGGGGCAAGACCTAATGGAAACTGGAAAAAGAGAATGAAGAATAAAGAGAAAAGAAAGAAGAAATCCCCAGTGAGCATAAGAAAACACGTCATGTTTGTGGAGCTTTGACATCCTGGAACCATTCTGATCGCTGCTGGTCTTCATCTGGGTGACACCAGTTTGCTCTAGTGGCCACTAAAACAGTAGGCTCTTCAGTCTTTCTTGTCTCTGATAGGAATAAAATTTTAAAGTTTTAACTTGATAGTCCCCAGAATATGCCTATTTTAGCACTATAAATGTCTGTACATACTTCTGAGCAGTAAGTACCCTCTGAGGTCTGACTATTTTAGACTCTTTTTCCTGTCTTCTGATGTTTTCAGCCCACCTCTGGGTGCTCTCCACTACAGAAAGTCCCAGAGAGAAGGGACGGTGTCTCCCATGATGGTGAACGTCACTGCCATGAGTTTCCGAATCAGCCTGCTGCTGGAGTCGGAGGCCAGGGCTGACCTCTGTAGAGTGGAAGGCAGTGCTGTTCCTCTTCAGTCTTTAACGTCCAAAGTGAAACCCAAAGAGCAGTTAGTGTGTCATTCACTGTTGACTGTTGGTTTTAATAATAAATGCAGCATAATCAACATTTTGTTTTCTGAGTCTGGTTCCTTGGTGAAACTGGAGACTTCTGAAGCCCCTTTTAATAAGTGTCTACATGATAACACTTAGGAGTGAGCCGCCATCCACAAGTAGAGATGGCCCCGACACTGTCCACATGGCTCATGACGTTGGTGGGGGTGTTTTGTGTTCTGATGCATTAACTCTATTACTGATGTACAGATACTGAACTCAGTACACCACCTAGTTTAAAAGATCAAAGTGGAAAAAAAAAATTTTGGAAGGTGCTGAGTGTTCTATTATGTGACCATCTCAGGAATATTTGTTAATAAACCAAGTATGTGTTCAAAGTCTGCTATTGTTAGAGAGAGAGCTCAGGCCCTTCTGTCAGGGACTTCAGGCCTCAGCTCCAGAACCCAGCCAGTGCACAGTAACTGAGGAGCTGACTACCGCTTCCTAAAGGCTGGAGGGGGCAGGTGACCCTAGAGCGGAGGTCTCAGCGCTACAGACTAGAGCTAGCACTTTACTGTGGCTGCTCACATCAGGGCGCTCCCTGTATTCAGATTACCTTTCTACAGAATGGCTGTCTTGAGTTAATCAAGGGTTGGCGTAAGTAACTGTGAGGGCCATGAGACAGTCACTAGACGTGGTCAGGGGCTCTGAAGGAGCTCGAGGCTCACTCCAGCCGTCTCTGAGAACCTTGTTCACTAAGTATATTTGTAGCAATATTTCTTAGGCTCTTGCAAGTGTTCTTTTAGGCTGTATTTCTTTTGGTGTTTGTGTCTTGACCATGCTCCTCTACCTGTTGAAAGGATGACCTTTTGAGTCTGCAGTGGGTGCAAGGCCAGAGCTGTCCAGCCTTTCTCCTGGGCGGCATGGGCGAACCTCAAGTGTACAAATCGGAGGTACCCATCTTACCCTGCGGTTTGCTTAGAATTCAGCAGCTCACAGCTAGAGAGGAACTGCTTTCTTTGAACAACATACATGTTCTCCTTAAAGAAACGTTTCTGCCTAGTTGGAAGAAAAATTACTTCTTTCTTCCATGCAGCTCCTGATGTGGAATCTTCTCAAGAACCACAACTTGACTGTTTGCTTTAGCATCCAGAGAGGAGACAAGAGAGCCATTTTCACAGAATCAGTCCACAGACCTGAACTATACGCTCTTAATAGACGATTCAGGGTTTTTTGGCTCTTGTGCCTCAGTGGCTGGGCCACTCCCCACAGTGCTGCCTCAGGGTATGAGTGCAAGTCCCAGAGGACTCCCCCAGTGGAATCATCTCATTCAGCTTGACTAAGCAGCACCCATCCTGGAGATGGACTGGGCCACCGCTTGTCTCTCTCTCCCGCCACAGACATCTCTAGTGAGTTTGAATACTCTGTTCTGCTGAGCCTACAGGCTGCTTCCTAATCCTTTCCAATACCCTGTTCCAGCCCATGGTGGTCCCATGAAGTGGAGCCTGCTTGTGGTGCCTGATAAATTCCTTGAACTGAAGTCCTTAGACCCCATGTTGTGAACATCTTGAGCTGTGTGTGGCATCGTGTTCCCTTGGTCCCACCGTGTGCGTGTTTGAGGCCCTTCCAGCGCAGAGCATGGATACAGCCCAAACCTTTTGGGTGCTTTGGTGTTTTTTCACTGCGCTTGTTTCTGGCTGTCATTCTTGAACCCCACGCAGAGCTGCCTGATGATTTTGAGGACATCCTGAGGTCACCACGATAGCCATACCGTGGGTCCTTTACCAGGAGCTGGCACTGGCCCCATAATAGCTCTGTGGTGTGCCTTAGAGGCACGTGACAGTGTGGTCAACATCGAGCCACAAACCTCAGTTCAAATCCCATCTCTGCCACTTACCAAATGGACACTCTTGACAGGCACGTGAGTCCACGTGAACCTGGTTTTCACTTAGGGTAATAGCTCTTACTTCAAAGAATGCTTATTAGGATTCAGGTCATACTAATTTGGCCATCTTGCACTGTACCTAGTATATACTAACAGCTAAGGGTGTGTGTCTCCACCTCAAATCACTGTCTAGGTTAATGCGGTTGGGATTTGTCCCCCACAAGGGAAGGGTACCACATGGTGTGTGAGTGCTGAAGCCAGGGGAGCCACCACCCTGCCCGCCTCCACTATATCGAGATCTTCAGTCTCTTGATAGACTTTTCTTAGTTCAGAGCCTCGCCTTCAGCCTGCTGTTGCTGGCATTCCCTGTGCAAGAGAGGGTAGCGGCGCCTCTGTGGGACAGTGAAGAGCCCTGGGCACTTAGTCCCCTTGCTCACAGTTGTCTCACCAGCTGTGCTATTTCTGTCCTTTGACTTGAGCACACCTTTGAGCTGGGCTTTTGATAAGATAATGCTTTTCAAACAAAATGAGAATACACCGATAAATACATAAATAGGTAAGTGAACTCTACTACAGTAAGATATAGCATCGCCTACAGTCTCTGTTGTGCTCTTTAGAGCACAAACGTACTAAAGGGCTTTGTAAGTGGTTCACTGCAGTCAGCTAACAGCCTCCTGGAAGGAGGAGTGCAAGGGGAAGAGCCCAGATTCAGAATCACCACACAAGTGAGGTTCATCCAGGGCTTAAAAGGAAGTGCCGAGTGTGGAGAACCTCAGCTGCCATGAGGAGTCATAGGAGGGTAACCTGTCATCATGAAAGGCTTCCTGAGAGAGGCGTTTGCTGAGCTGAGTCTTGAAATGGGGTGAGAAGTTGGCCAAGTGGACCGTACTCAGAGCAGAGGGAACATCCCAGATGAGGACGTGAAGAGCAGTGTAGGATTTGAGTCAATAGTCATCAAAGTTGGAATAGAAAGCATGTGACCGGAATTGAAAATTTTGGACTTTATTCTTATGTCTTAGGTTACGGGACAGTTTCAAGCCCAGAAGTGACCGAAAGTCCTAGGAAAATCACCCTGGGCTATGTGGTGGGGAGTGGAATGCTGGGGAAGCAGTAGGGGCAGGGACAGGTGGGAGCTGGCGCCGGAGTCACGGCAGGAGATGGTGGCATTGGGAATGGAGAGGGAGGTGGGTCCGGCGACAGTGCAGAAGTGGACTCTTAGAGATGTGGCGGCCGGCATCAGGGGTGATCTCCCCGTTGCTGCTCAGGCAGCTGACTGCCTGGTGCCGGCGGTGAACCAGATGGAGAACAGGAGGAGGAGCGTGAGGCATGTTGGCTTGCGAGGGGCTTGGGAGACCACCTTAGAGGGAGACCAAGGTCCCGGGGCCATCTGGTGAGGTGAACCTCTAATTAAGGAGGGATTTGGGCTAGAGAACACTGTATGGGGACTGCCAGCATGTCAGTGTGGACAGCCCGGACGGAGGGGCTGCTTATCCCTGGGAGACTGAGTTTTGAAGGGGCTTAGGACACAGAGGCCTGCGGAGTGCAGGCCACAGGGCAGATGGAGGAAGACTGCCAGGGACAGAGAGACAGCCAGGGGACAGCTTTCGTGAACAGCCAAGGAGAGGGGCCGCTCGGGAAGAAGAGTGGCTAGCAGTGTCTCCTCCTGCAGAGAAACAGCAAAGGTCCCAACAGAAAAGTCTTCACGGGTTTTCATGGCAAGGAGGCTGTGAGAGAGATGGCCAGAGCTCGCTCTTGAGGGCAATAAACTGGATCCAAACTTCAGGGGGATTGCTGTCAAGGATACAAGAAGTACGTAATCATTGCAGAGGGGTGATTGCAGGTCTGAAACAAGAACCGTGAAGCTTGGTCATAGAATGGTGCTCGAAGAGCCATGGAGAGAGGTCACCCAGCAACCACATTGAAAAGGACAAACACCAGAACACTGGTGCATTTCCATCAATAAACACACCTCCACTCACCTTGTAGGAGCCTTGTAAGCATAAAGAAATCCTTTAGCAAAAGGATTCCCTGGATATCCTTATACTTTAAAAATAATTTCTGGCAAGTTCTGGGTAATTCCAATTCATGATATGATGGTTCTCAAGTTGAGTGGCACCAAACTTTACTGCTACTACTATTCCAAGAATAAGTTGCCTCGCTGGTGGCAGCCTGCAGGGAGAAGTGTGTTCTTAGTTCAGTCAGTGGATATTGTTCCTGGGATTCTGTTGGTTTGGAGATCCCAAAGCCACTTATGAACCAATTCCTTAGTACAGAGACTTCTGTTCTTGGTGGCCTGATACTTTTGGAATTCTGTTAGACATTCTTGCTCCTCTCTCAATAAAAATGACCTAATGGTAACCTAACTTGCTCAGCCATGCAGAAGAAACAGCATTTGCCCTGGGCGACCCCCAACATGGAATGAATGATAGTTTTGTTGGGAAATGTACTGGGCTTAGCCATAGTAAACTAGTTTTCATTCTCTGTTTTCTCCTAGGAGGTGGTGAGTATTAGTTTGGTCACCTCAACATCCCTAGTGAATGATTTAAAGAGGTATTTTGATGGGAAGAGGTCTTCAGGTGGGGGATGGGAAGCAGATGAAGTCATGGAGAAAAGGGCTCCTGTAAAACACTATAACAGATCCAATGTGTAAGCAGAGAGAAAAGCAGAAGGCAGGGTAGGAGGTTCACCATGGAGGGAGCTTAGCCTTGAGTCACATGTAAGCCTTTTGAGAAGCCCTTCAGCTGTCATACTAGTTCCCAGGTTTTGTCCCCACAGGGATTGTTATAGCCTTTTGGGATCCTTGTCCAGAAGAAGGAATTTGGGTTCCCTCCGTCCCCAGAATGTGACTCCAGCTGTGCACTCTTCCTTCTCTCAGTCTAGTCGGCAGTGGGCAGTCACTGGAGGGATGGGGTGAACTAAACCCTGCAGCCTCAGAGTCTCTGCAGGTGCTCACAGCCCTGAAGGGAACAGTTTCAACAGTGCGATATTTGGGGTAAATAGCTACTGGGAGTGACAGTATGTGGTTCTTGTTCAGTTGCTAAGTTGTGTCCAACTCTTTGAGACCCCATGGGCTACAGCACACCAGGCTCCTCTGTCCTCCATGATTTGCTCATCTTCATGTCCATTGAGTCGATGATACTATCTAACCATCATCCTCTGTCATCCCCTTCTCCTTTTGCTTTCAATCTTTCCCAGCATCAGGGTCTTTTCCAGAGAGTCAGCTCTCTGCATCAGGTGGCCAAAGTATTGGAGCTTCAGCTTCAGCACCAGTCCTTCCAGTGAATGTTCCAGGTTGATTTCCTTTAGGATTGACCAGTTGGATCTCCTTGCTGTCCAAGGGACTCTCAAGGGTCTTCTCCAACACCACAATTCGAAAGCATCAGTCCTTCAGCACTCACTCTTCTTTATAGTCCCAACTCTCACATCGGTACATGACTACTGGAAAAACCATGGCTTGTCAGCAAAGTGATGTCTCTGCTTTTTAATATGCTGTCTAGGTTTGTCATAGCGTTCCTTCCAAGGAGCAAGAGTCTTTTAATTTCATGGCTGCAGCTGCTGTCCACAGTGTTTTTGGAGCCCAAGAAAAGAAAATCCGGCACTGTGTCCACGTTTTTCCTTTCTATTTGCCGTGAAGTGATGGGACCGAATGCCATGTTCTTCGTTTTTGAATGTTGAGTCTTAAGCCAGTGCTTACACGTTCCTGTTCACCCTCACAAGAGGCGCTATAGCTGCTCTTTCTGCTCTTAGAGTGGTGTCATCTGTGCATCTGCGGTTGTTGGTATTTCTCCTGGCAGTCTTTTGATTCCAGCCTGGGATTCATCCAGCCTGGCATTGTGTATATGGTTCTTAGGATCTCTTTCTCAGTTGAGGACATTGTGATGGAATTTGTCTCCTGGAGCCCTTTAGTTAGTGTTGCTGTTCTGGATTACTGGTCCAGTACTATGCTTTGAGTTAATGAATAATGGATTCTGGAAACATTTTAAATGATGAGTTTAAGAAGAATTTATGAACGAAAAAAATACTAGTTTTGCTTAGCTTTACTTCAAGTATTTTCTGCAGTAAAATATTAAACCAGGAAAAGAAATCCTCAGTTTGGACTAGTGTCCTGACAAGCTTAGAGTGAAATCTAGGTCCTTGCTGTGCTAAGGACTCTTTAACCCTGAGTTTACTTACCTGGAACGTGAATCGATGTTTCTTAAGTTAGAGGCAGAAATTAGAGGGATAACGTAAAGAAAAACTATAGGAATTGCTTGTGTGCAGACAGAAGCTTACTTGGGGCCTGTGTACCACCTGTGTGTGGAATTGAAACACTTCACAACTAATTGTCTGGGTGTTGGCATTGTTTTGTTGAACGTTACTGGGTTACCAAGACTGTTTTTCACCCTTATTTTTTCTTTTAACTTTACAGCTTCTAACGGAAAATCTTCAGTTGGTGTAAAAAAGAACAGCAAGAGCAGAACATTAACAAGGCAGTCTATGTCAAGAATTCCAGCTCCTCCCAACTCTACCTCATCTAAGCTAACTCCTATAAATAATTCCAGGGTACCAAAGAAACTGAAAAAACCTGCAAAGCCTTTACTATCAAAGATAAAATTAAGAAATCATTGCAAACGGCTGGAGCCGAAGAGTGCTTCGAGAAAACTCGAAATGGGAAACTTGGTACTGAAAGAGCCTAAAGTCGTTCTGTACAAAAATTTGCCCATTAAAAAAGAGAAGGAGCCAGAGGGACCAGTGGAGGCCACGGTGGCCAGTGGGTGCTTAACCAGACACGCGGCGAGAGAGCACAGACAGAACTCGGAGCGAGGCGCCCCTTCGCACGCGGAGGGCGCCCCCTGCACCTACACAACCAGGCGGTCCATGAGGACGAGGATGACCTTGAAGGAGACCTCCGACATAAAGCTTGAACCAAATACCCTGGAGGGCTACAGAAGTGACTTGACAGAACCTTGTCCAGATGGCGGCGAGCAGCCCGCTCCCGGGGCGCCGGACGAAGAGCTGGCCCACGAAGCTGCACAGAAGGGGGAAGCCAGGTGTCCTAAGAGCGACAGCAGCACGTCCAAAAAGAAGTCACAGCCGGGGAAGCTGGTGCGGCAGCTGGCAAAGGCAGAGGAAGCCAGTCCCGTGCACGAGTCCCCGGGCAGGGCCGGCGTGGGGCCAGAGGCGGCGGGGGCCCACCCGGACTCAGGCGAGCACAGCGGCGTGGAGGGCGTGCCCGGGGGCTACTCGGACTGGGCCCCTTCGCCCGTCAGTGCTTCCGTGGTGACGTCAGAGAGCTTCAAAACAAAAGACAGCTTCCGAACTGCGAAAAGTAAAAAAAAGAGGCGGATCACGAGGTATGATGCACAGTTAATCCTGGAAAATAACTCTGGGATTCCCAAGTTGACTCTTCGCAGACGTCATGACAGCAGCAGCAAGGCAAATGACCAAGAGAGTGATGGGATGAATTCTTCAAAAATCAGCATCAAGTTGAGTAAAGACCATGAAAATGATAATAACCTCTATGTAGCAAAGCTTAACAATGGATTTAACTCAGGATCAGGCAGTAGTTCAACAAAATTAAAAATCCAGCTAAAGCGGGACGAGGAAAGTAGGGGGCCGTACGCCGAGGGGCTTCACGAAAACGGCGTGTGCTGCAGTGACCCCCTGTCCCTCCTGGAGTCGCGTATGGAAGTGGATGACTACAGTCAGTACGAGGAGGAGAGCACAGACGACTCCTCCTCCTCGGAGGGAGAGGACGAGGACGAGGAGTATGACGATGACTTTGAAGACGATTTTATCCCTCTGCCTCCGGCCAAGCGGTTGAGGCTCATAGTTGGGAAAGACTCTATAGATATTGACATTTCTTCCAGGAGGAGAGAAGATCAGTCTTTGAGGCTTAACGCATAATAAGCTCTTGGTCTTAACTTGACCCGGGATAACTACTTTAAAGAAATAAAAAATTCCAGTCAATTATTCCTCAACTGAAAACGTTTTAGCGGCAGCACTTCTATTGTCTCTTCACTTATCAGCATAATACTGTAGAAAGTGTACAGCGTTCTGACTCTTCTTAAAAAAGTCTGATTTGTGCACATTTTTATTGTACTTTTTAAATAGCCTTCTTATGTGCAATTCTAAGTTAGAGGTAAAGCCCTGTTGTAAAATAAAGGCTCAAGCAAAATTGTACAGTGATAGCAACTTTCCACACAGGACATTGAAACCAATAATGTGGCTACACAGTTTCTTTTTTTTTTACTTTAAAAGCATCAACTGGCTCTTTAATATATGACTAAACAATAATTTAAAAGAAATCATAGCGGCAGCATATTAAGGTTTTCTAGTATATGCTAATATCACCAGCAATGATCTTTGGCTTTTTGATTTATTTGCTAGGTGTTTCCCCCTTGGAGTTTTGTCAGTTTCACACTGTTTGCTGGCCCAGGTGTACTGTTTGTGACCTTGGTTAAATAGCAGACCATCGGGTGGGAGTCAAATTGGTCTCTTTAAAAAAAAAAAAAGTACAATTACATGCGTGACAGCTAATTTTCAGTGCATTACATGTACAAGGATAGCAGTGTGCAGGATGAGTTTCGATGCAGCGTATTTATTGCTTGTCATGTAAATTAAGACCTTGTATTTAACACTTTTCAATCCTTTTAGATAAAATTGTTCTTTGCAAGAATGATTGGTGCTTATTTTTTCAAAAAATTTGCTGTGAACAATGTGACTACAACAAGCAACATTTATCTAATGAACTACAGCTCTCTTAATTTGGGTCTTCGAGTTTTCTGTTGCACTTGTAAAATGCTACAAGGAATATTAAAAAAAAAACTATTCACTTTAACTTATAATAGTTTATGAAATAAAAACATGAGTCACAGCTTTTGTTCTGTGGTAACCTATAAAAATGTTCGTCTTTGAAATTCAGTGTAAAGAACTGAAAACAGTGTATATGTTGTAAATATTTGTGTTGTGAGAAATTTTTGTCATAAGAAATTAAAAGAACTTACCAGGAAGGTTTTTAAGTTTAGAAATATTCATGCCAATAAAATAGGAAATTATAAATATATAGTTTTAAGCACTGCATCAGTGGGAGTTCTTGGCTTATGTTAGTTTATGTTTGAAAATATCAAAGATTTTTTTTTTTTTTACTATATTATCAGTTAAACAAAAAAGAGGAGTCAGATTTAATTTGTTTTTGAAGCACTTTGAAAAGAGAAATTAATTTTTAAGTAACTTAATGAGCAAATTTTTGATTACTACTTTATGTTCAATACCAACCTTCCATTTCTCTGGATTATTTTACAAATCATTGGACAAAGAATTTGAGAATATAAATCTGTAGCAGGTGTTTGATACCAGTGGGTCTCTTTATTTCTGGGAAATGTGTACATGTGCTTTCGGATATACAGTGTTCCTGAGTAAAATCAATTTAGGGAATTCGTGTAGTGTCTAGAAGAGTAGCCCATATCTTGAGATACTGAAAGGCCTCTGCAGGTAATGAGCAGTCCAATGGGAAAACCTCAATGCGTACTGTTAAGACTTCATGATTCCTGCCAGCTTCTGGGTTCTTGGGGACATAATTTAAGTTCCTTAAAACTATTGCTGGTAGATTCCAAATAGAAACTGGTAATATTCGTAAAAGTTCTCTGAATTTAAAATGTTCCCCTCCTTCCGTCCTTGAAGGAATTACTTCCGTGGTCTCCTCTCGTCTCGTCCCTGTTTGTATGGTGCAGTTACACCCCTCAGGTATTAACGTGGGATCAGGTGGCCCACCTCCTCGCCCACTCACACCCCCTTGGCTCACTCCATCTAGAATCTTCACCTCTCGAAGTCGGGCGGCCCTGCAGGTCTGTCCCTGAGCACTCAGAGCACTTTACAGACTCACCCAGCCCTCCCGAGTCTCTGGGTGGCCGTGGGGGGTGGCAGGGGGGCTCACGCACCAAGGTCACGCTTAGACCCTGCGTCCGGGAAGCACCGGAGCACAGCGGGTCACCTTGATTGGTGGGAACCCCACCTAGTTTGCAGTCTGGAAGAGGTTCAGAGACCACATCTTGAACCATTCTTTTGGAATACCAACGATAGCCACTTCAGGAATTTTCAGTCTTAAAGGAAAAAGTAACAATACTACATTTCCCACTTTTCTCCATTTTTTAAGCTTAACTTTAGTAACTTATTTATGACATTTAACTTTACTGAGGCCCCGTCTTTGGGGGCCGACCTTCCCATGGGTCCGGAGCAGTGATGCCCGGCGGTCACCGCCTCGGGAGGTGGTGTGCACAAGCGCTCGGCGGCCATGGCCGACGCCTTCCAGGGAAACCTGACTTCCGTTTTTACAGTGAGGGGCCTCGGAGTTGGCCTGCCTGTGCTGTAGGACTCTGTGTGGAACGGCCAAGTCCACACAATGCCGACCACTTGGAAGAGGTTGCAATCAATAAAACTTCTAGTCTGAGCTTATGCAATGATTGGTAAAGATTGTGGCATTGTAAGAATTAGGAAACGATCGTAGAAATATATGTAAAGTATTCAATTTTCAATCATTTTTCAAATTACTGTTTTAAATTGTTTTGCTGAGTTGTAATACTTTTGAGATAAAATGTATTCCTTGTACTGAAAGAATGAAAAAAAAAAAGGACTTTTTCAGCATTTGAGGTAAGTTCTTTAACGTTTCATTAAAAAACATTTTTTACAAATATTTTGTACATGCACTTGCAGTATTGAGGTTAATCATTTTAATAAATTCGGAAATTAAAACAGTTTGGCCAGTGTTCACTGTATCTGAGAAGATCAAAGTGGTGACTTTGTCCACAAGGTTTTCATTTGCAGTAGAATTTGTAAAAATCACACTTTCTGAAACTTTTCAGTGTCTCTGCATGTTGAGTTTTCCGAGCCCTGGTCTCCTGCTCTGGGGCCATTTGGTTTAGATCAGGGTGAGCATACGTTCCTCCCAGTAGGGAGACCACTTATAAATTGCATACTTTCCCATTCCTTGAACCTGAGAAAGTTAACTAATGGTTCCTGACTTCTTCCCACATTGAACTGGACAGAACTGGTGCATCCAGGACTGGTGTGGGTCCCTCTTTGTCTCCCAGTTACTGTAGCAAAACCTAGTTGAGAAAAGACTGACTTAGGAATCAGGAATCCTGAGTTTGCCCAACTCTGAAACATGTGGGTGACCCTGAGCAAGCTGTTCACCCCCAAACTGCCTCTTGGCAGCACCTGTAGGTCAGCGTGGACACCTGGTCCTGTTGCCAGTTAAGCTGCAGGGTGAGCCGCGTCCACTCTCAGGGCAGTCAGCGTGAGAGGTGCAACCAGGCTGGAAAGACTTCCTGAATAATTGAAATACCCACATGAACTTGGGTTCCCAGTGCAAAAAAAAAGCTAAGAGGTGGCCTGGTAAATCCACAGCCACTCTCAGAAGCTTGAGTCTGCTGTCTGCCCTGAAGCAAGTTGCTCCTCCATAACCAGCGGCCTGCCGCCCAGAGTCCTCACGTGAGTTGTTTCTCCAGTGCCGACTGTGAATGTGCACCCATGGTGTTTGGAGCGGCACTCAGCGAGGTGCAAGCCTGCCTCTGACCTCGGCTAAACCCCAGAACTGGGAAGCGTGTCTCCTCTTGCAAGGGAGGACGAAAAGGTCTCCAGCCTCCTCCCCCGATGTCAGAGCTTGGGCATCGCTTGTGTTTGCTAGTGACGGGCCCAGAGGGAGAGTGGGCCCTTCTGGAAGGGGCAGGCTACATGGGCAGAATTGGGAGGGAGGGGGGCGGTCTCCTGCTCGAGCCCCCTCCACCTGCCTTCTTGCATGCTGCCCCTTGCACTCTCCCAGGGTGTTAAGCTTTTGTTCTTGGAAGCAGTTGGAAAGCTGTTATCCTGGAAGACAGAAGAAAGCCTACAGCCTCATCAAAATAACTTTGGATTTTACCAGACCCTGTTTTCTCTTTGTCAGATTTGTGAGTTTTCCTGCTCAGTTGCAGTGGACAGTGGCTTCTGTCTTTTGGGGGTCACCTACCCTGTCCTGCTAAGGGGAAGCAGAGCACTGCTGGGTCTGCTCAGGCGTGCAGGAGGGCCGCCCTGGTCTGAGCCCCTGAGCAGGCTCTGACCAGAGTGGCAGGTGCAGTCTCTCTGTGGTTCTCATGACCTGCAGGAGCCCTGTCTGGGGAGGCCCTTGCAGGAGGAGCCAGGCAGGTTGAGGAGAGAGCAGGCGAAGAGGACGTTTGAAGGTGGAAATGATGAAGATAGGAAGGCGGTGCGAACAAGCAGGTCTCACCATGGAGACAGAAAACTTCCACAGGGTGGGGCGTGATTTCCTCAGAGTCAGTGAGGAGGGGTCATCTTAGGATTCCAGGTCTGTCTTGGCAACAAGAGGAAAAGAGACGGTACATGTAATGGGGAGCCAGTCCCAGCACTAGGTTTCTATTTGGTCTAACGTAGGAGATGAGATCTGATTCATTGGAAGGACTGATGCTGAAGCTGAAACTCCAATACTTTGGCCACCTGAGGCAAAGAGCTGACTCATTTGAAAAGACCCTGATGCTGGGAAAGATTCAAGGCAGGAGGAGAAGGGGACAAGAGAGGATGAGATGGTTGGATGGCATCAGTGACTCTGTGGACATGAGTTTGAGCAAGCTCCAGCACTTGGTGATGGACAGGGAAGCCTGGAGTGCTGCAGTCCATGGGGTCACAAAGAGTTGGAGACAACTGAGCTACTGAACTGAACTGAACCGAGGAGGTGAGGTCGGACCTCCTGGTAACTCAGCTGGTAAAGAATTTGCCTGCAATGCAGAAGACCTGGGTTGGGAAGATCACCCTGGAGGAGGACATAGCTACCCACTCCAGTATTCCTGCTTGGAGAATCCCCATGGACAGAGGATCCTGGCAGGCTACAGTTCATGGGGTCTCAAAGAGTCAGACCCGACTGAGTATTAAGCACAGCACAGCACAGGAGGTGAGGTCATCTGATTGGGAGGAGATGAGGGGCCCAAAGCTTCAGGAGCATGGAGAAGATTTGAAATCAAGAAAGGGGAAGGGAGCTGACTGCAGAAACCCACTGTGAAGTATCACAGAAGTCTAGGTACCAGTCAGGGTTGTAGGAACGCACGGGAGCGAAGACTGGCGGCGGCACTTCTCAGCACAGGGAGGAGGCTCTCAGCCAGGTGGGGGGCCTCAGAAGGCAGCAGAGCTGGAGGCTTCAGGGGGGCAGGAAAGGGCTTGAATGAAGATGGCTGGCATGCACTCGGGTTAGGGAAGAAGAGTCTGCAGCAAGAGTGGGCCCCTGGCCAGGGAAAGTAGAGTTGCCCAAGGCCTGGAGGTACTCCTGCAGTCAATAGCTCAGCAGTAGCTGGACAAGCACCTGAGGTTGGAAGGCAGGCTCTCGAGGCTGAAAGAGTTGCATTTTCAATGGGGTTTGGGGAAGAATGTCATGGTCCTGAGTCGCCAGGACATTGAACAGAACCAAGGGAGCCAGGATGGCAGCAGATGGCCTCGTCTGTGAGCCCTGGGAAGCAAGCAAGCACTCCCAAAGCCAGACAGAGCTGAGCCTGGGGGGGACAAACACGGGTAGGGGCACTGTGTTCAGGTAGGGGCGTCTCATGGACTCTCCCTGCCCTCCTCCAGAGCTGGGGTAGTACGTGCTCAGTAACTACAGTTCAGAGAAAGGCTGAATCAGTCTGCCCAAGGCCACGTGGCTGGTGGCAAGTGGCCGCTGTGGCCCCAGAACACCGCTTCAGGTGGAGTCCAGCCAGGACCGCGCTGGCCGGTGAGGGTCACAGAGCCAAGGGTCACTCCAGCCTGAGTCTGGAGGCCCCACCTTACCCGGGTTAATTCTGCAAGCGTCTGTCTCCTAAGAATTCCCGTCTGCTGACAAATAGCGATCACTGCCTTTTACCCTCATTTCCACGCGGTTCCATGGGGCCAGGAGAACTTTGTCCAAAGGTTATCGTGCAGATATGTGGGGTGACCGCCCACTTTGCCCAGAGTGGGTGAGGCCCCCACCCGTGTTTGCTGGGCCCCAAGGGATGCAGGTTTGTCTGTATGTGAAAAAGTGAATCAAACACGCTTCTAGACAGCGGAAGAAAAAGTCCAGGGTTTCCTACAGCCTGGCGAGCCTGTGGTTGCAGTGGGGCCAGCGACCTCACACAAACGTCCGGGGGGGGAGGGGCCAGAGCCGACCAGGTGGTTTCTGTGTTATTCCCTGAAACACACCTGCATTACCCTCCGGGCAGCTGGCCTCTGATGGGACAGACTTCGGACACTGTGACCACAGGCCCGGGCGGCTGGGCTCCATTCTAGGACAGAAAGCTGATTTCTGCATCTGAAGCCCCCCCTGGGGAGGCGGGTTCGCCTGGGCTCAGCCCCCGGCCTGGGGAGGTCGGGCTCTGTGGTTCCTCCCGGCCCTCCCTGGGGCTGTGGGCTGGACGTGGCCGCTGGCAGAGGTCCCCGGGCTCAAGCCCAAGGCTGTTACCTTCCCTCCCCTCTTCTGGCAGGTGGAGGAGGCCCTTCGCAGTCGCTGTCCTAGAAAACCAAACAGAAGATGATTTCCTGCTCTAGCCAGTTAAACCACATTTTTCCTCTTGGGATACAAGGGTGAGGGACGGATGACTTGCCAGCCTCCAGGTGGACTAAAGCTGGCCCTAGAAATGACCCGGTCTGGGGTCACAGCTGGACATTCGCAGCTGACCTCCCACCCCCCGCCCACTGCCCAGGCTGCCCACATGACTCGGAGGCAGCACCTTTCCTGGCTACGTGAGCCCTCTGCTCTCTCTGTCCTCCCTGTACCAAGGGGTAACACTGCCACTTGGCTTGAGGGTTAAGTGAGAACACCGCTTGGGCCTTCATGTGGCACCTGGCACCCCAGCCAGCTCAACAGCCTGCATGGCACTCCCTGCCCTCAATGTCCTCTGACCTCTGCCCTCGCCAACTGTGGTGGTTATTTACTCTCTCAGTCGTGTCCGATTCTTTGTGACCCCATGGACCGTAGGCCGCCAGGCTCCTCTATCCACTGGATTTCCCGGGCAGGAATACTGGAGTGGGTTGCCAATTCCTTCTCCAGGGGAATCTTCTCGACCCAGAGATGGAACCCGCGGCTCTTGCCACATCTCCTGCATTGCAGACAGATGCTTTACCGCTGAGCCACAGGAGAAGCCCCCTCGCCAGCTGACCTCCGCTCAAAGGGCCTAAATCACAACCCCCTCCATCCCAACCTCAAAACACCGGCGGCCAGAGCTGGTCTCCACTGGTCTCCGCTGTTACCGTGGCACCAGGTGATTCCAGTCCTTTCTCTCTCCGCTCACCAAAGGATGCTGTTCCATCCCCCTTCCTCTCCTGCTTCCACAGGGGTCTCAGGTCCACCTGCTCCCTTGACGCCCTTCCCTTCTTGAGCACCAAAGACATGAAAACCGACCCCCCGCCAACTCCAAAGGCACAGGAGTGATGGGGCCCCAGCCCTTCCCTCACAAACAGCAACTCAGCATGAGAAGTGCCTGACTGCTGTGTGAGCAGTCTGATGGAGTACAGAGGAGGGGACCCACACTTCTACTGGGGAATCAAGGCAGGCTTCAAGGAGAACTCAAGATTAAGAAGGACTCCAAGGGGTGAATAGGAGTTCATAAACTCAAAGAGCAGAGAGGCAGCCAACGCATGCAAAGTCCTGGAGATGGGAAGGGACAGGGTGTCCTCCGGGAAGGAATATGAGCAGTTCAGTGTGGCCAAATCTAGAAGCTTTCAAGGAAATACTAGAGGTGGGCCCAGCCCTCAGCCCCGAGGAGCCTGGGTGGGGGTGGGAGGGAGACAGGCCACCTGTGGGGTGAGTGGGCAGTGTTCTGGTCAGGCATCCTTGGGCCGAACTCTGTCTCTATTGCCTCCTAATTTCCCAGCCTTTGTCTCCTGTTCTGTAAAATGGAGATGGGAGTTATGTCCAACTCATGGAGCAGAAAGACGCATGGTGATCGGTAACTAACAGATGCTTTGGTTCCTTGGAGTCCAATTCTCCCCGTTATACAATTGAGGGGATACAATAGATGCTGCGTTTTAATCAAGGTCATGCAGGAGCAGAGCTAGGACCCTGTGGTTCCAAATGTCTGTTTTGAAAAACTTCAAACAGAAAGTCGCGAGACTAGTAGAGTGGATACCTGTACGTCCGCCAAACGAGATACAGTTACTCTGAATAAGGGAGCTGCTCAGACCCAGGTCCAGTCCAGACCTCCTCAGTCTTCCTCCAGACGCCAGCCCCACCTGTGGCCCCGCATCCCAGGAGGCCATCAATATAGAGAGGAACACTGCCCCCTAGGAGGGACCGTGCCTTGCCGGGGGTCACACAGCAAGCACGAGGCAGAGGCGGGACCTGGACTTGCAGTGGTACAGGCAGCTCAGCCCCTGACGCTGGCCGCGGTAGGCAGTGCCCAGGCAGGTCTGCCCTTCGGCCTGAGTCAGCGGCCAGCCTGGCCATCGAGACGGCTCCTGTTGACATGTGATAACAGGTGTTTGTTTAGCTGGGGCCACTTGCCAAGGGGGTTAATGTTCAACTCCCTCCAACCCTTGAGCTGCAGGAGGGGGCGCTGGGTAGTGAGACCCCAGGCCAGTGCTGGGCCCACAGCCTTCTGCCCCTCCCCCAGGCAGGAGTGGGCCTTGGCCTTGGGGAGGTGAGGCCTCCCAGGGTCTCCTGGATCTCTGGGAGAGACACACAAAAGCAGCAGGGGGGACCCTCTTGCCCTCCTAGAGGAGGAGGAGCCTGGGTTGCTGAGTGGATCAGCTTCACAAAAGCCCACAGGAGTCTGGATCGGGCTGATGTCGGAGGCTCTGGGGGCTCCTAGCAGGCCCTGGTGGCCTGAAGTATGGGGACGGGGTGGGGCTCCATCAGTCCCACCTGGGGCTCCCTTGGTGGTCTTTGCTTGCTTTTCCCTTGGCCTGGACCCCTCTCTGCTCTCCACCCCACCCTGATTTCCTCTCTGCTCAGCCCGAGCCCTGGTACCCTAAGGGGTCCCTGTGGCCGGACAGGTATCAACCCCAAGAAGGCCTGGGCAAGGGGACACAGGTGATGAGAGGGGCTTCCACCCCCCACCACCTACTCCCACTTCCTGTCCTCATAGGAGGGCTTGGCAGGGGTCAGGTTACCCCTACACACACACACAAAAAGCCAAAGCCTCAGGCTGTCTCCAGCCATGAGACCCCTGGGCCAGCCTCTCCCCCAGGCGAAGCTGGACGCACAGGGGCCACTGGCGAGGAGGGGCCGTAGCAGACGTGGCCCCAGGACACTTGACTCCACACAGGGGCTCCTGGGGGGAAGGAGGCAGAGAGCAGAGCCTGGGCACCCCCCCGGGTCTGGGGTGGGGGGCTGCTGGCCAAGGGGAACACGGGTGGGGGCCACAGCCTCTCCGCTTCCACATGCTGTGGCCGGCACCGCCAGCCGGGGCCAGCGGGAGAGCAGGGCACAAGCCATCCTCCAGCTGCACCCGCCCCCAGCTCTGGGGACAGAAACGCCAACGCCTGCTTCCCAGGGCTTCCCACATGGCCCTGAGAGCCCTGAGCGCACAAACCCAGCCTCACCCAGCTTCAGGGAACCTTCCAGATAGGCCTAGGGGCAGCCAGGAAGCTCAGGGAGGGAAACGGGCCTCCTGCGGGCCAGGGTCTGCCCGGGGCAGGGTCGGGGCAGGCAGGAGGGCCTGACTCTCTCTCTTCGGGCCAAGTGCCCTCCCCACGGGGCAGAAAGTGCACCCTGACCACGGAGCCAAGCTTGAGGCTCAAGAGTACGGGCCACCTCGGCTGCCCAACCCAGAGATAAGGAATACGAGGGGCCGAGGGGCCGAGGTGGCGGGCTGCCCAGAGGCCCTTGGGGCAGTCCCGCCCTGCCTGCCAGCTGCCTGCCCCATGGACAGTGGGCAGACTGAGGACAGGGGGGTGGCGGGGCTGGCATCTGGCCCTCAGCCCGAGAAGAGGAAGGCCGGGCTGCCCTGCGCTGAGCGGGAGTGTGGGCAGCCCCAGGTCAGGCCCTGGGTCAGACTGCAGCCTGGGAGGCAGTGAGCTATGGGCCACGTGGCTTCCAAAGGCCTTGGCGTCAGCTGGGTTGAGAAGGGCCTCATCTTGGACTCTGGCCAAGGGAAGCGGCGGAGGACCAGCCCTGGCCACCCCCGGACCACCAGCCGGGCCTTCGCTCTGTGATGCAATGCCTCCTCCCACCGACATTCCTACAGTCGTGGGGTGTTTGCTGAGCCACCCTGGGCACCCGGGGATCCCTGGTCCCCGCCCTTTCCCAGGGAAGTCCTCGTCCACAGACAGACAGATAGAGGGACAGACAGACAGACAGACACACACACGGACACTCTGTGCTTAGGGCTCTGATGAGGGCAGCCCAGGGGCTAAGATACACAGGGGACAGTGGAGAATGCAGCAGGGAAGGCTTCTCAGAGGAAGTGTCCTTTAGGGGAGGCGCTGGGAAGGTTCTCAGCTGTCCCAGAAGGAAAGACCCTTCCCACTCTCTCACAGCACCCCCACAGCAGCCCCCTCCCGGGGCCAAGAACGGAGGCCTCAGGCACAGCCCCCTACCTCTGCTTTTATGACATATGGATGATACGTTCAAAAATATTAAGAGGGGAGGCCCTGGGGGAGGGGGTCATAGAGCCAGGCTCTGGGGTCAGAGAGACCTGGCTCTGAGCCTGGGCTCAGTCACGTGCCAGCTGCAACCTTCATCTTTCTGAGCCTCAGTTTCCTCATCTGTAAAACGGACGCTTGCGGAGCTTGGGGGAGGGTTAAATAAGAGGACTGGCTTCATGCACTTGGCATGAAGGTGAGAGTGTTAGTGGCTCAGTTGTGTCTGACTCTATGCGACCCCATGACTGTAGCCGGCCAGGCTCCTCTAGAATATTGGAGTGGGTTGCCATTCCCTTCTCCAGGGGATCTTCCCGACTCAGGGATTGAACTTGCGTCTCCTGCATTGCAGGCAGTTTCTTTACCGTCAGAGCCACGAGGGACTCACACTTAGCCTGGTGCCTGGCGTTTGCTCAGCTCTTGATAAGCCCCAGATCTTGGCTGTTAGAAGAGGTCCCCCTCCCCCGAGATGGAGGGCCCTGCAATGAAGGCTGGCCGGGGCACTCAATGTTTGTGTGCAGGGAGAGGACCAAACGCTCCCCTCCCCCGAGAGGACGTGCCTTCGCTCACGGCTTCCTGGACCTGAGCTGACGGTCAGCTGCTCCGGCACGTCTCGCTGCCTCCTCCAAAGTCCACCAGCCCCTGCTGCCCAGGCGGTAGAGAAGCCACTGTCAGCAGGGCTGGGACAGGACGGGCAGGGGCCCTGGTTCCCTTGTCAGGGTCACTTGCTACCTGCCCCTCTATGAGGCCATTCCCCTTCTTTGGAACATTCTGAGTTCATGTGACTCGGGGTGGACCACGCATCCCCGCTTGACTCCGGGGCTGGCCAATCAGAGCACCTGTCCCCGGGAACTATGACCAAGTTAGGGCAACGAAACACAACTGTGGGACTTTGGCCGGGACCCTGAGGCAAGGGGCACTCTCTCTCCACTGGGGTTGCTTCATCAGCAGGAGGGGAGCGGGAGCTGCAGCCCACGTTCTTGTCACCACAGTGGGGGGTGGGGGGAGGTTGGATTCAGCCGGCTTTGCAACCCCAGGGACCTGGGCCCAGGTCCTTCAGCCCTTCAACACCTCACTACCGTGCTGGGCAAGCCAGGCTTGGTGATGGGGTTGGAGGTTGGAGGTCAGGTCACTCAACTGCTGAGTGACCCAGGGCCAAGCATTGGGCCCCAAACCCACAGACCCACAAGGCAAACAGAGCCGGGGTTTGAACCCTGGCTTTTCCATTCTAAAGCCAGTGTCCCCAACTACTTCCTTCAGTGACCGCTCCAAGCTTCTGCCAGTGGCCAACTCCCTCCCCTGCCTTGTGAAGCTCACAGGCCTGGGCCAGGGCTGCCCGCTCCACTCGGTGGCCCCAGGGTAGAACAGAGGACAGCTGGCAGCTGCTGCAGCTCCCATGGGACGCCGCCCCCAGCAGGCCTGGGCATGCACAGCGGCAGGAACGGCCTTTGCCACTCCTGGGTTTGAATCCACACCCTGCCATCTCCTGGTTGTGTGGTTTGGGATACATGATGTCACTTCTCTGAGCCTCACTTGTTTCATCTGCCAAATGGCAATCATCATCATCATCATAGCTAATTGTCTGCTGTCACTTAAATGTTGGCACTGGGCTTGCATTTTCCACTTGTTATCTTATCTTGATTTCTCCCACACCCCTGTACAGTGGACCTCCCCACTGGTATGTTCTGAATGAGGAAGATGCCTTTAGTGATTGGGTCAAATTACACATATGCACAAAATACCACAGACCCACAGAACTGACAGAGCTGGTTTTTGAACCCTGATTTTTTGTTCTAAAGCAAGTGTGTCGCCAACTACTTCCTTTCTTTTTAATTGAAGTAGATTGTGTTTGTTTTCACCCAACTATTTCCTTTAACACCTTCCTTACCAGGTTCTGTTTTAGGTAAGTTTCAACCAAGAAAGTAAGATTTCAAGCAGAGAGGGACTGAACTCAAGCCCTCAGGGGCTGCAAAACCATTGGAAGAGCTGGGGGAGTAAAGGGCAGGCTATAGCCCCACCCTAGCCTTTGGAAATTGGCAGGTGTGGGAATTGCATCACAAGGGAGGGTGAGCCCCAGGAAGACCCCACAAGTCACTGCTATTCTGTCGCTCAGTCGTGTCTGCCTCTTTTTGATCCCAGCATGCCAGGCTTCCCTGTCCTTCAGAGTTTGCTCAAACTCATGTTCATTAAGTCAGTGATGCCATCCAACCATCTCATCCTCTGTTTTCCCCTTCTCCTCCTGCCTTCAGTCTTTCCCAGCATCAGGGTCTTTTCAAATGAGTCAGCTCTTCGCATCAGGTGGTCAAAGTACTGGAACTTCAGCTTCAGCATCAGTCTTTCCAATGAATATTCAGGGTTGATGTCCTTTAGGATTGACTGGTTTGATCTCCTTTCTATCCAAGGGACTCTCAAGAATCTTCTCCAACACCACAGTTCGAAAGCATATGTTCTTTGGTGCTCAGCCTTCTTTAGGTCCAACTCTCACATCCATACATGACTACTGGAAAAATCATAGCTTTGACAAGATGGATCTTCGTTGGCAAAGTAATGTCTCTGCTCTTTAATACTCTTAAGTTTGTCATAGCTTTTCTTCCAAGGAAAATGCATTTTTTTAATGTCATGGCTGCAGTCAACATCTGCAGTGATTTTGGAACCCAAGAAAATAAAGTCTGTCACTATTTCCACTTTTTCCCCATCTATTTGGGACTGGATGCCATGATCTTAGCTTTTTAATGTTGAGTTTTAAGCCAGTTTTTTCACTTTTCTCTTTTATCCTCATCAAGAAGCTCTTTAGTTCCTCTTCTCTTTCTGCCATTAAAGAGGTATCATCTGCATATCTGTGACTGTTGATATTTCTCCTGGCAATCTTGTTTCCATCTTGTGATGCACCCAGCCTGACATTTCACATGATGTTTTCTACATATAAGTTAAATAAGCAGGACGACAATATACAGCCTTGACATACTCCTTTCCCAATTTTGAACCAGTCCATTGTTCCATCTGGCTCTAACTGATGCTTGTTGACCTGCATACAGGTTTCTCAGAAGGCAGGTAAGGTGGGCTGGGATTCCCATCTCTTTAATAATTCTCAGTTTATTGTGATTCACGCAGTCAAAGCCTTTAGCGTAGACAATGAAGCAGAAGTAGATGTTTTTCTGGAACTCTCAGAAGTCCCTGAGCAAGCATCAGATCCGTCTCCTGGAGAAAGCAAAGGAGGAGGAGTTGCAGGGCAGACCATCAGTCCGGGGCAAAGTCCGCGCCTGTCTCTCCATAAGACAGAGGTGGTTACCCAGGACCTCCGGCAGCAGAAAGAATGGCACCCAAGCTGATGCCACTGTCCAGGAGCAATTCAGACCCTGGGTGGTCTCTGAGTCCAGCAGGGGCTTTCAGAATGTGGGGACCAAAACTGAGTCCTGTAAATGTTGCTTGAGACCCCTGGGGGAAGAAGAGAGTGAGTGACTGGAGGAAGTAGAACAAAGTGCCCACCAAGCCTCCTGACCCTGAGAGGTATGAGGGAAGGGCTCTGGGGGCTCCACCCCAAGGTGGAGAAGGTGACCAATAAGAACGGGGAGGACGTCCTCACAAGCAGTGTCCAAGATGAAATGTGGGAAGAAGATAACAGAGAAAGGGGCTTCCCAGGTGGCATTAGTGGTAAAGAACCCTCTTGCCAATGCAGGAGCACAGGAGACCTGGGTTCGATCCCTGGGTTGGTAAGATCCTTTGGAGGAGGACATACTCCAGTATTCTTGCCTGGAGAATCCCATCAACAGAGGAGCCTGGCAGGCTACAGTCCATGGGGTCGCAAAGAGTAGGACACGACTGAACAACTTAGCATGCAGGAAATAGAGGAAGAGACTGGGCACTGTGTTATGCTTGCACGTGTATTTCTACAAAAAGCTTTAACAGATATGAAATGATCAATGAGTTCATAAAGAAATTCTCAACATCACTAATCATCAGGGAGATGTAGATCAAAACTACCAGGAGAGGGACTTCCCTGGCGGTCCAGGCGTTAGGACTCGGCATTTCCTCTGACAAGGGCCCAGGTCTAATCCCCGGATGGGGAACTAAGATCCCACAAGACACCTGACAGTGAATGTGTTAGTCGCTCAGTCATGTCCAACTCTTGACGACCCCAAGGACCGTAGGCCACCAGGCTCCTTTGTCTATGGGATTTCCCAGGCAAGAATACTGGAGTGGGCAGCCATTCTCTTCTCCAGGGGATCTTCCCAACTCAGGGGTCGAACCCAGGTCTCCCACATTGCAGGCAGATTCTTTATCATCTGAGCCACCACCAGGGAAGCCCCACACAATACACGTGGCATGGTCAAAAAGAAAAAAAAATACCAGGAGATACCACTTTACACCCATTAGGATGCCCTTCTTTTTCTACTTTGGCTGCGCCGGGTCTTACTTTAGTTGCTGCATGTGGAATCTTGAATTGCGGCGTATGAATTCTCAGTTGCAGCGTGTGGGATCTAGTTCCCTGACGAGGGATCCAACCTGGATCCCCTGCATTGAGAGTGCGAAGTCTTAGCCACTGAACCACCAGCTAAGTCCCTAGGACCCCTATTTTCAAAATGGAAGCGAGAGAGAAAAGTGTTGGTGAATTGTGGGAAAAGCACAACCCCGGTGCATTGTGGGAGTGTCACATGGTACAGTTGTGGAAAATAGCATGCCGTTCCTCCAAACACTAACCACGGAGCTCCCATTTGATCCAGAAGTTCCACTTCGTGGCATATCCTCCAAAGAACTGAAAGCAAGCACAGGGACAAGTATTTGGGCACTAGTGTTCCTGGAAGCGTTATTCACAGTAGCTGAAATGTGAATTTATAACCTAACAAAGGCTGTGCCTTGTTTCTTAGAGTGGTTTGCGGTCCAGCTGCAACGAATATTTGAAATCCTGGTTCTTGGACACCACTCACAATCTACTGAAGCAAATCTATTTGTTTTTCTCTTTTTCTGTGTTTTAAAAAATTTTGTCAAGTGATTCTGATGTACCTTATAAGTTGAGAACCACTGATCTGGTGATCCAGGTCAGAGGCTTCCACACTAGGCTGCATATTATTACCTGAAAACTTAAAAAAAAATGTTTCTGGAAGATTTTTACTCATTAGTTCTTAGGTAGGGCCTATGCACATTTTAAGAAGCCCCCAGATATGTCTGATCCAAGAAACCACTGGTCAAGACTTTCCAGTGATTTATAAGTAATGAAGTAATTTGAAAGCTACCCACATAACTCTTGGGATTAATCTTATGAATCAATTCTTAAACTACTGCTTTTGATTTAAAGTCAGATTTGAGACTGAAATAAAAAGGCAGGAAACAGGTATAGAATTCTGGTAAATTGAACTTTTGTGACCTATTTTAAAACAAATCATATTTATTGAATGAATGGCAAGGCACATGTATTTTTATAAATGTATTTACCTTTTGAAGATTTCTTAAAATGTCTACAGTATGTATTAGCATCCACTATTTTGGGGACTTCCCAGGTGGAGCAACAGTAAAAAATCTCCCTGCCAATGCAGGAGACTTTTCATAAGAGACCTGGGTTCGATCCCTGGATTGGGAAGAACCCCTGGAGAAGAGAATGGCCACCCACTCCAGTATTCTTGTCTGGAGAATTCCATGGACAGAGGTGGGCCCCAGTCCAAGGGGTCGCAGAGAGTTGGGCAGGACTGAGCGACTGAACACACGCAAAAGGTGGTAACAACCAGTGTCCGTCAACGGGCAGATGGATTTTTCAAACGTGATCTAACCATATAGTAGAATATTTTTTTGGTCTAAAAAGGATTAAAATTCTGATATATGCCATAACATGGATGAACCTCAGAGACATTGTGCTAAATAAAACAGGTCACGGATTTCCCTGGGGGTCCTGTGGCTAAGACTCTGTGCTCCCAGCTCAGGGGCCTGGGTTCAATCCCTGGTTGGGGAACTAGATCCCACGTGCCACAACTAAAGATCCTATATGCTGCAACGAAGACCCAGCAAAGCCAAATAAACAATTTTGAAAAAAGAATTAAAATAGGTCAGACGCATATTGCATAGTTCCACTTATATGAAGTCCCTAGAATACACACATTCACAGAGACAGAGAATAGAATGGTGGTCACCAGGGCCAGATGGAAGGAGGAATAGGAAGCTGTTTAATGTGTACAGAGTTCTCAGTTCTGCAAGATGAAAAGTGTTCCAGAGACTGGGTGGACAACAATGTGAATTTACTTAGTGCTACTGAGCAGTACACTTAAGGATGTTTAAGATGGTTAAGGCTGGTTGTCTCAGATGAGAAGGTCCAGGTTCCTAGGACAGGCAATAGAACAGCGTGAGGACCCCACTGGGCCCATGGTCATGAATTTGAAAGAAAACCAGTTGAACCAGTCTCGGGATGTTAATGCAGAACGTTCAGCTTTCCAGGGGCAGCTGAGAAGGGCAGGTGAAGAGGAGCCATTTGGGTTGGCCTCGGGTGGGGGTTTGCCAGGTGGATGTAACAGAGGAAGAGAGTGATGTATTAGGAGAGGCCAGCTGCTGTAACAAAGAACCCCCAGATCACCCTGGTGAGTACCACAAAACTTTGCTTCAAGCTCATGTTAAAAGCCTTCTTTGTTCCTGGTCAGGGGTCTCTCCTCCAGTTCCCCGCTTCTCGTGATGCTGTTGCCTTCTCTCTGCAGCTCCCTAGATCACCAGGAAAGGGGGAGAAGGTGTGAAGGCATAGCAAACATTTAACCTCCTTGGCCCCGGAGGGGCACGTTTGGCCTCTGTGTGTGTCACGGTCCATTCATGTGGTGGGCAGGCAGCCTTCCTTCCACGTGGAGATCCAGGGGAACAGGCACTTTGGGGTTTCTGTGTTGCTGTTGTCTTCAGCTGCGCTGGGTCTCAGTTGCGGCCCCTGGGATCTTCATTGTGGCAAGCAGGATCTAGTTCCCAGACCAGAGACTGAACCCAGGGCCCCCTGCCTTGGGAGCAGAGTCTTAATCACTGGGCCGCCAGGGAAGTCCTGAAGCAGGCACTTTGGCAGGAGTGCCCCTGCCCTGGCTTCTCCCCCTGGATCCAGGGAAGCAGGAGGGCAGAGAGGCTCCCCCAAGACACAAGGAGTCTCGTGGTCCTAGCCCACCGCAAGGGGAGGGGTTCCAGGGAAGTGTCATCTTCCCATGTTCCCAGGAAGGAGAAGGGAGCCCAGGTTGTGGGAGTTCTCATGGAGTCTCTGCCAGGAGGGTGGGTTTAAGAGAGCGTGATAATTGCAGCTTGATCTGAGGGCTGAAAAAGATCAGAAATGGTAGCCAGAGTGCTTCCTTGGCGGTCCAGTAGCTAAGACTCTGCACTCCCAATGCAGGGGGCCTGGGTTCCATCTCTGGTCAGGGAACTAGATCCCACATGTCACAATGAAGTTTGAAGATCCTGCGTGGGGCAACCAAGACCCAGCATAGCCAAATAAATAAATACTTTAAAAAACAGAAAGAAAGAAAAGAATAGAAGTGGTAACCAGGGAAGGTCCCAGTGGAGCACACTAAGATCAAACAATAGGAGCTGGTGGATCCAAAGTAGGATGCTGTAAAGGGCTATTTCTGGTGGTGAAACAGCACAGTTCAGTTCAGTCACTCAGTTGTGTCCGACTCTGCAATCCTGTGGACTGCAGCATTCCAGGCTTCTTTGTCCATCACCAGCTTCCAGAACTTGTTCAAACTCATGTCCATTGAGTTGGTGATGCCATCCAACCATCTCATCCTCTCTCGTCCCCTTTTCCTCCTGCCTTCAATCTTTCCCAACATCAGGGTCTTTTCCAATGAGTCAGTTCTGTGCATCAGGTGGCTTTGGCCACCTGAATGGAGCTTCAGCTTCAGCATCAGCCCTTCCAATGAACACCCAGGACTGATTTCCTTTAAGACTGACTAGTTTGATCTCCTTGCAGTCCAAGGGACTCTCAAGAGTCTTCTCCAACACCACAGTTGAAAAAATCAATTTTTTGGTGCTCTGCTTTCTTTATGGTCCAACTGTCACATCCATACATGACTACTGGAAAAACCATAACTTTGACTATATGGACCTTTGTTGACAAAGTAATGTCTCTGCCTTTTAATATGAGACATATTAAATAATGTCTCATATTAAATAATGAAATAGCACAGGGCCCCCTGCATATGACTCAGTGCAGGTGAACGTGTGGACAAGAGGCCAGGAGTACAGAGTTCTTTCTCCTTTCACCCCCCAGCTGTGGGCCAGGCTCTGTTTGAAGCTCTTGGTAACTATTCACTTATTTAATCCTCTAACAACTGTATGAGTTAGGGGCTCAAATTGTTCCCACCACCGCAGGTATCCCAGCACATGCATTCACCGAGGAGCAGCCCCTGGAGGAGGACGGGGACTAAGGGGTCAGTAGAGGCAGCGGCCAGCACAGGTGAGAAGGGAGGCGGGGTGGTCTCACAGGCAGGAGGACCAAGGCTGCGGGCCTTTGGGGGAGGGGTTGCTGCAGGGCCTTAGCCCCAGTCTGGAGGCCTGGCTTCCTGGGAGAATCTGCTGGCGGATTCCACTTGCCTTCTGGGAGTGAAACCTTTGCCCCAAGGCTCCAGGAGCTGCCCTCGGCCACCCCCGCACCCTCCCCCGGCCAGTCTGGCGCCGCAGCCTCGGGCACTGCCTAGCTGTTATCTGGTAAATTATAAGCTCTAATTGCAAAAGCGACTTCATCAAACCAGTCGGAAAAAAACGGAAAAGCCTTTAGCTGCTCCTGATGAACACGGGAGCGGCTCCTACCGGGTCCCAAGCGCGGGAAGGGGGCTTGTAAAGCAGGGGAGGCCTGTGCCCCCAGCCACCCGCCCCTCGGCCCAGCGCCCTCTCACCGACAGCGGCGGCCGGGCGCAGGAATCCTCCGCCGCCCTCCTCCCCACAGCCCCTGACCTTGGAATTTGGCCTGGCAGCTGCTGGGGGGTGCTGGGTACGGTGGCTGGTCTCTAGGACCCAGTGGATTCCAAGGCTGCCACCAAGCGCCCCTCTGCCCTGTTAGATGGCTCAGAAGCTGGGCACCGGCCAAGGTCACACAGAGGGTCACCAGGGGAGCCCCACCTCTGGGAGGCTCCTTCAGACTGAGATAGGAGTGGGGGTCACCAGGGACAGAGCTAGGGGCATCCAGGCTAGGGACTGGAGGTGCTCCTGGGGGAGAGACCCTCCCAGGGGAGAGACCCTTCCAGGAGAGAGGGGCCAGGTCCTGAGCCTGCAGAGTGGGCAGTGCGGGGCGGGCCCAGCGCTGGCCATGGGATCCCGGGTAGACAGAACCACTGACTCCCGCCTGCGCCCCAGCCTCAGCTTACCCATCTGTTCAAGGGGCCCTCAGGTCCTGCTGGGTTTTCTCCAAAGGAAGGAAAGCCACTCCAAAGCCACTTGACACAAGTCCAATCCTCAGGGCCCAGGCCTGACTGAGCAGGAAGGAGTCCAGTGGGGCACAGTTCCTGAACCAGGGTTTCCTGACGCCTGCCCAGAGGTCTGGTTCCCCACAGGGTGACTTCCGTCAGAACAGGGATCTTCTAAACAACTGCGTTTCTTGTGTCACAAAAATAAGGCATCTGGGGTACAAAACCAGGGGACAGGTTTCCACCAAAATCGGAAGGTGGGTTTGGAAGGCTCTCTGGTGGGGACACAGGAAACGCACTCAGAGGACCCCAGGGATCACTGCTGGTAGGTGGGTGGTCACTGCCAGGGTCTACCTCGGGGGCCCCAGGAGGGCTTCCTGTGCTCTAGGGCCTCAGAGTTAGATTTTTGGTGTCATTTCTAAATAATCAGAGAGACGTGGTCAGGCTTGAAAATGCTTTTTAGTGTGCCACAAACCGTAATGATTTTTCATGAATCCTGCTATTAGCTTGGGAACAGTAACATTATCTTGTGCAGCTTTTGCATGTGTGTTAAGAATACTGATATGTGGGACTTCCCCGGTGGTCCAATGGTTAAGGCTCCATGTTTCCACTGCAGGGGGCATGAGTTCAATCCCTTTTCTGGGAACTAAGATCCCCCATGCCACACAGCACGGCCGAAAAAATAAAAGGCACTGATTTGTTCAATTTACGTGTTTCAAATATGCCCCAGCTTTTTTACAAAATAAATATTTTTAGATTAAACAAATAATTCTATTTGTTTTGACTGTGCTGAGTCTTTGTTGTTGAGAGGCTTTTCTCCAGCTGGGGTGAGTGTGGACTACTCTTCTTGGCAGAGCGCAGGCTTCTCAGTGCCGCGGCTTCTCTTATTGTGGAGCAGAGGCTCTAGGGCAAGCGGGCTTCGGTAGCTGCGGTTCCCAGGCCCTAGAACGCGGCAGACGCAGTAGTCGTGGTGCTCTGGGGCCTGCGGGATCTACCTGGGTCAGGGATTGAACCCATGTCATCTGTATTGGCAGGTGGATTCTTTACCAACGAGCCATCAGGGAAGCCCTATGCCCCAGTTTGGATAATTATGTTGAGGTACCAGCATGCCTTGGAGATACTGTGGGTTGAGTTCCAGACTACCTCAATAAAGCGGGTATCGACATAAAGCAAGTCACACGATGGTTTTTGTTTGTTTCCTAGTGCACATGCCACATACTCCTAGTATACCACAGTCTATTAAGTATGCAATAACTATGTCTAAAAAACAGTGTATATCCTGTCAACTGAAAAAAATCCACAACCTAAAAGTTGCGAATTACAGTTTTTAAAAGACATTTTTGGCTGCGCTGCGTTTTTGTTGCTGCGCCCGCGGGCCTTCTCTACTTGTGGTGAGTTTGGGCTACCCTCTAGCTGCAGTTTGGGGCTTCTCTCATTTCACAGCACAGGTTCTAGGGCCTGCAGTCTTCAGTAGCTGACGTGCATGGGCTTAGTTGCTCTGGGTCATGTGGCATCTTCCCAGACCAGGGATCAAATCTGTGTCCCCTGCATTGGCAGGTGGCTTCTTAACCACTAGACCACCAGGGAAGCCTGAGAATTATGTTTTATTGGGTGAACATTCTGAGATAGCTTGGAGGAACAGCTCCAAAGAGGTAAGGGATGACCCAGGGGATAGAGGAGTTTTTGCAATAAAAACCAGGTAGTGGGATCATTCAAAGATTACTGTTAACTAAAGGAAATTAGACATGTCGAGTTAATGAATTTAGCACTTTTCTATGTATGGAAAGATGCCAGAGTCTAGGTTCACTGAAATAATTCCTCTGCTCGGCACCTGAGCCATCTGGGGCCTGCATCCTCTTCTCCCCCATCCCCGTTCCTCGGGGCACACCGCCGCGTGCGGCTGCCGTGGTAGACAGCTGCATGGCCACCGCATCCTGTTCACTGGTATGGCAGGGGACATTCTTTATCCACATACTTTAAAAAATACCTTATTGCTAAAAAATGCTAACCATCATCTGAGCCTTCACTGAGTGGTAATCTTTTTGCAAATCTATCAATATCAGCTGGGAAAAAAATGCACAACCTAAAGCTGAGAGGTATGTTTATTTGGGGACCTTCCTGAGGAATGTAGCCTGGGAAATAAACTTTCAGATAGCTCTGAGGAAACGTTCCAAAGAGGCAAAGGGAGAAGCTGGGATATACAGGATTTTTGCTGGGAAAAAAAAACAAAACCCAAACAAATAAATGAAACTTAGAGTCAAACATCAAAAGATTTACTGCTAATCACAAAAACCAGACATCTTGAGTTAATGGTTTCAGTGTTTTCTCTGGATGGCAAGATGCAAGAATCTGGGCTCAGTGCAATTATTCCTTCGATAGGCATCTCAGCTATCTAGAGCCAGTATTGTTTTTCTCCATCCTGAATTCCCCTCAGGGTGCACAGCAAGGGGACTGCCGCAGTGATTGATGGCTTCGATGGCCACAGCATTTGTCGTTTACCGAAATGGTGGGCAGTAATTTTTGTTCACAAAAGCAAGATCTCAGATCACAATAACAAATATAATAATAATAGTGTTTCCCCAAATTACCAAAATGTGACACAGACATGAAGTGAGCAAATGCTGTTGGAAAAATGCTACCAAGTGGCTTGCTCCATACAGGGTTGCCACAAATTTGGGGAGAAAAAATGTGGTATTTTTGAGGAGCAATAAAACATGTTTTGCCTGTATTTCTTCATTTTTTAAAAGTGCTAGGTGCCTCAAAGAATGGAAAAGGCCCCAGGCCCTGGTAGACTTCTGGGAGGCTCTGTATTGCTATTAACAGAGTTCTTTGCTCCCATCTCCCCTGCACCCCCCTCCCCCTGCCCCAGCCCCTGGCTAATGGGATGAGTTGCTGCAGGGCCACCCTTACTATTAATAACACCAGGTGCTGGGGATCCAGAGAGCAATCAGTACAAGTGCACAGCTACCCTTTGTGTGGCCCTGACCTTGAGCCCAGCCCTTTCCCTGCTCCTTCCATGACCCTCCCCACCTCCAACAAACGAGTAGGGTAGGAACAGTCATCTCCATCTGGTTTAAAGGGGTAGGTAATGTGTCCTAGGTCACACAGCCGGTGGAGGCAAATGCTGCAGACAGCTTTTTACCTCTAATGCTATACTCAAGATACCTGCATATGGGGGTGGGGGGGTGAGAGCCTATCCCAACCACCGGACACATGGGTGTACAAGTCCCCTGCTTTCATTAAACTCTCTGGGCCCTTGGTCCTGCCTGTGGCCTCGGCCTTGAAGCACTGAGGCTAGGTGTAAGGTAGCATCATGTCTCAGAAAGGCTCAGAGACCTCTGGAAGCTGCTGGGCCTGCTCGGCCTCAAGCTAACAGAGCATCCTGGGCTGGGGTCAAACCCAGGCACTTAGTGAAGAGCCCAGTTCCATGTCACACTGCTGGCAGGGGCTGTAATTCAATCTTGAGCAGTTAGGATTTCAGTCCGATGGCCTCTCTCCACCCACATTAATATTTTAAGGCTTAGAACTGAAACTAGGGTGACTGGGTTGAGTGCAGCCTGGGAGGGGGTGGTAAGCAGAGCCCAACCAGGGCTCTCCTTCTGCAGTCCTCTAGGAAATCCCCACTGTGCCAAGTGCCTAGGACTTTCTGGGTCAAAGGTGCTTTTGGTGCAGAAGGATGGAGTTCCCCTATATTCAGGGGGAGGAGTCCTGGGTAGGTCCCTGGGTCCTGACCTTACTAGCTGCCTGCCTTGGAGAAACGGTTTTACCTCTGGGGTGAAGCTCAACCTTCTCACCTGAGAGACAAAGTGCTAATTATACTTAACATACTGTTGGCTTTGAAAGTTCAAAGATGCTGGATACAAGTAAGGAGCTTGCCTATGGTCTGCCCAATGACTCCCTTCCCAGGCCTCTCAGGCCAGACCACAGGAACCAGTCTCCAGGAAGGCCAGAGACTGGGCAGGGCCTCACAGTCTCCCCCACGCCCTGCTCCCTGGTCCATCCTGAGGCCTATCACTCATGCCATGTGTGTGCTCTCAGACAGAATTTAGCATCAAGGAGCTTTCGGAAAATTTTTTCTGATGTCCTAGAAGAAAAGATTTTATGCTTGGAACATACTCCTCCCAGCACCAGCACCTGCCGTAGCATATTTCTCTCCAAGCCTTGTACACATGTGCACAAATGATCACATTTTGGTGATGAGAATATACATTGCATTCTCATCTTACACAGTATTGTCTTCCAAGGCTGGTTTGCTACAAGGCTGTGCATTATTCATTACTCAATGCCAGCTGCTGGATAAGAAGCCACACCAAGCAGAGACTGCGTATGACAACAGGAGGGTGGGGGTGTCTTGCTCGCTGTGCACATACTGTACATCCACCTCTTCACCCTTCACAACAACTCTGTGCCCTGCGAATGATAACCCATTTTACAGCTGAGGAAACTGAGGCTCAACCCAAAGTCATAAAGTTAGCAAGTGCTGAGCAGCAAATATTTCCTTTTAAAAACTTTTTCTTTTTGGCTGTGCTGCATCTTCATTGCTGTGTGGGCTTTTCTCTAGTTGCAGCAAGTCGGGGCTACTCTTCTTTGCAGTGCACGGGCTTCTCATCATGGCAGCTTCTCTTGCTGCAGACCACAGGATCTAGGGCATGCAGGCTTCAGGAGTTGTGGCACGTGGGCTCAATGGTTGCGGCTCCTAGAGCTAGGAGCAACTAGGGCTCTAGAGCACAGGCTCAGTAATTGTAGTACATGGGCTTGGTTGCTCCACAGCACGTAGTATCTTCCCAGACCAGGGATTGAACCTGTGTTTCCTGCATTGCCAGGTGGATTCTTTACCACTGAGCCATCAGGGAAGAACTTTTCAGCAAATATTTCTGGCACACTGAAGGCACTCAAGGGAAAAATGAACCCTTCCTACTAACTTCACTCCTGACTGATGCACCGACATCCTTTACAGCTCAGACTAGGACGATAGAAAAACATTTAGGTTATTTCCAGCTTTCTTCAGTGAGAAATAACGTGGTGATGGCCAGTTTTGTATATGTATTCGGGGCTTTTTGCTGCTGATGACTTCTTGTTTGAGGAGGAAGTCTTGGGGATGGGTGCTACCTCAAGGGTCATGGGCATATTTTATCCTTCTGGATTTCTCCTTTGGGTAGTGATGTGTCTGATATTTTTCCTGAACACCCACTGTGTGTTGGATACATCATCACAGATGATTCAGGAAAGTTGCTCCTATTATTATACTCATTGCAGAGGTAAAAGCAGCCTGAGGCTCCTGACTGCCTAGGAGAGATGTCTTCTCAACCTTTCAAAGCCCAGCTCAAACACCCCCTAATGTAAAATTTAATATTTTAGCATTACCATGCCAAGCTACCTCAGTCTCTGCCATGGAGGTTTTGTGTGGAGTTGACAACTCCAGGGCTAAGAGTGGGCCCTGACTGGCCATTGAGAGCAAGTCCAGGACTTTAGTTAGACTGTAGTGGGCGGGAAGTTTTGTATCCATACAGACATGATGCTCTTCACATGAAGGAACCAGGACACCTGCCTTGCTCTTCATCTTCACCGTGGCCAAGGGTCCTTACCTGAGTCATTCAGCCTCCACAGGACTCAGTCTCCACATCCATTAAACGGGAGCAGTAATGGACATAACTTTCCAACACCTTTATTGAGGTAATTTCTTATTCCTACAACGAATTGTGATCCCATAAGGAAGCTATGGGTTCTAACAGCCCAAACCAGCAGACATCCGAGTTCCCTCAAAGGACAGAGGCCCAACCTTCACTTCCTGTATCCCTTCCTCCCTGCCACGTTTCAAGCATTCCTGTGAGATTACCAGGCTGCTGCCACAGGATAATGGCATAAAGGCCTGTCACCTGGGCAGACCATAGACACAGCCTCACCTTCTCAGGGCTGGTATTTTTAGACAAAGTCCTTGGCCCTCTTATCTAAATGGCCTGACTGGAGACCTTGACTTCTCAGCTTTCCCAACATCCAGCTCCTCCTCTCCCCAAAGTGCTGGGCCGGCTCCCAGCTCCCTCCAGTTCAGTGTCCAGGCCCACCTCCACAGCTGTCTTGACAAAAGCCCCCTTTCATCATAATCCTTTGTTCAGTGAGCCCTCCCCCCGCCCCACCCCCCTCTTGGAGCAAGTGCAGCCAAGCACACACTGCTAAGAAGAGATGTTTTCTTCCCGAAGACTGTGAAATCCCTACACAGAAGCCATTTCCTGTATGCCAGGCGCTGAATTTCCTAAGGAACCAGGGATAACTCTTGTCCCAGCTCACGCAGGGTAAAAAGAGGATAATTTTTAAATGTATCCGTACTCTACTTTTGGAAAGGACTGGGGCGCCGGGGTGAGAGAGGAGAGAGGGACACGGGGCAGTACATGGGGTAAATGGAGTGGGGGGGGGGCCCTGCCCTCGCCACCTCCGCGGGCAAAGGTGCGTTAGTCACAGTCACGGGGCTGCCTCCTGTGCGGGGGCGGGCGGGGCGGCCTCCACAAAGCCAGGAGCCCCCGCGACACTCACCTTTGGCCAGTGTTCGGGGAGGTCGCGGGGACGCCGCCCCGCCCGCCCCGCGCCCGTAGGCCCAGGCATCCTCAGCACCACGGACAGGGAAACTGAGGCTGCAGAGGGCTGGGCCGGCGGCGCGGCCTTGAACCTGTCTTCCCCCTTTGGGGCCTCGGCTTCTGACCCGGGGACAATAATTTCTCACGCTCCAGCTTGGACGGGGCGTGGCCACGCCTCGCGGAGAGCGGAGCCGGCGCCGGGAAACGTTCTAAAAACACACGTACGGAGCTGCAGAAGGAGGTGCCTCGCTCCAAGGTCGTGGGGAAAGAGAAGTCGGCCTCCGGGCACCCGCTTCCTGCCTGCCCGCCCCCTGCCAGGCTCCAGCCTCTGCTGTCCTGCAGGTTTCGAGGGGGATCCAAGCAAAGTTTCAGCCCCCAAAGCCGAGGTCTGGCTCTCCCGAAGTTGAAGGGCCGCCCGGCCCCCGACCGCTCTCGGGGAGCCCCCAGCAGGCTTACTAGCTTTCTCCATCCTCGTGACCCCAGGAGCCTGCTCGACGCTCCGCCCCCTTGAGGCACCGCCCCTTCGAGGCCCCGCCTCCCTCTCCCGTAGCTCCCGGGACTGGCAGGGAGGCGGGGCGGGTCCGGTGTGTTCCCGCAGCCAATGGGAAGGCGGCGTGGAGAGGGCGGAGGCGGTTGTGATGCGCTGGGGCCGGCGGGCGGCGGCCAATCAGCGGCGAGCTCGAGGGCGGGCTGTGACGCGACCGGCGCTCCTCGTGCGGCGGCGGTATAGGAGCGAGCGCCACGGCGAGCGGGACCAGCCGAGTGCTGCCGCCGCCGCCCGCCGCTCGCTACCTCTGCGCCGCCGCCCCGCACCCGCCCGCTGCGCCCCCAGCCGCCCGTGCCCCGGGCCTGCCCGTCAGCGAGGGGGCGAGCGGCCTCGGTGCCCGGCCTCCGTGAGGGGGGCGTCCGGACGGACCCTGAGCCTCGCCTTCACGCGCTGCGGCCGACCGCGCCTCCTCGGCCGCCTGCCCGGCATGAAGACCAAGTTCTGCAACGGGGGCGAGGCGGAGCCCTCGCCGCTCGGGTTGCTGCTGAGCTGCGGCAGCGGCAGCGCGGCCCCGGCGCCCGGTGTGGGGCAGCAGCGCGACGGCGCCAGTGACCGCGAGCCCAAGCAGCTGGGCGGGCGGCAGCCGCCGCTCGCGCTGCCCCCGCCGCCGCCGCCGCCGCTGCCCCTACCCCCGCCGCCCCCGCCGCCGCCGCCGGCGGACGACCAGCCCGAGCCCCGGACGCGGCGCAGGGCCTATCTGTGGTGCAAGGAGTTCCTGCCCGGCGCCTGGCGGGGCCTTCGCGAGGACCAGTTCCACATCAGTGTCATCAGGTCGGTGGCGGGGGGGCGGGCGGTCAGGTGACGCCGGCCGGGGGCGGGGCCCGATGAAGGGGGCGAGGGCCCCACCGGGGGGCTCTGCGGCCGGCTAGGGGCCAGATCCAGTAAAACGGACCCCGCGGCCCCTCAAGGCCACCCCCCCCCCCCCCGCCTGAAGGCAGGCTGTTGAAAACATACCGGTGTCGTGGGAAAACAGGTCTTTTCTAAGGAGACCAATATTGTTAAGTCACAAAGTACACTTTGTACAGAAGCTTAAAATGCGTCTGAAAGAACTGAAAGTGTTGATCGCTCAGTCATGTCCGACCCTTTGTAATTCCATGGGCCATAGCCCACCAGGCTCCTCAGTCCATGGGGATTCTCCAGGCAAGGATACTGAAGTGGGTTTCCATGCCCTCCTCCAGGGGATCTTCCCAACCCAGGGATTGAACCTGGGTCTCCTGCATTGTCAGACGGATTCTTTACCGTCTGAGCCACCCGGGAAGCCGGAAATATGTCTAGCAAGTCCCTTTGGGTTTAGGGCCTTGAATGAAGGAGGGATATTGTGGCCCGCTTAAAAAAAATCACCTGGTGACTTTTGCTTTTAGTTTCTCTAGTCCAAGATTAGATCTCTTTCCTGTTGAAAGAGACATTTGTATGCGGTGAAGTGGTGGCTTCTGTTCATTCCTCACTAACTTTGCAGACATGTAGGTGGGTGACAAGCCAAAATTAGGATGTGTGGCTCTAAAAATAACTATTAAAGGTAAAAAGATTTTGCCCCCTTTTTTTAAGCTTAGAAAACTTAATCATAAGTTGAAATTACAAGAAATGTGTGTGTGTGTCTGTGTGTGTACATATGTATTCAGGCTTAACCAGAAAACATAAATTTGGTTTTTGTCAATACCGTGCCTTTGAGATGACCACTTACCATTTAGTAGGCTTCCTACTGTTGAGACATTTAAAAATGTGTGGTCTTTTACTGCTAATTTTCTTTTAACTGTTTGACCAGGTTGAGTGCAGTGTCTAGAAGCTGGCTGGCTGGCACCAATAATCCTGAAATCCAGTTTTCGTCATTTGATTCCTTTTCTGTGCCCAGTGTTTCACCAGAGCCGCAAATGCAGCAGAATTAACTGACCTTCACTTTCTTTTTGTGCCAGTGGCCTTTCTTACAGATACGCTTAGGAGCAGTGAGAGTCGGAGAGAAAGGAAAGGCCAAGAATTGCCTAATTAAATGTTCTGTTTTTTTGTTTTTTTCTCCCCAAATGAAACTTTCTTCCAAGCTATCACATTTAGTTAGGCCTGAAAATTCTCTGTGAGAGGCTTGTCCCACGTGATGCTCAGATCATCCAGCTGTAAAATGGAAGGTGTAAAGGGGCAGCGGCTTGCCTGAGGTCAGTGGCTCTGAGCCGACCTTAGAGCGAGCTGCCCAGCCTCTTGAACCCACTGCCTACTCCAGTGCTCTCTCCTGTTGCCTCTGAAAACATGTGGACACCCTGGATCGAGCCGTAGGTGTTTTTGTAGCCCCTTTCTGGGGAGTGTCACTCATTAGCAAAACCTTTTGTGTTTTGCACAAATCTGACAATCTTAAAAGCTTAGAGGATGTCGATGAAAAAACTAATCAGTTGTCAATCTAAGAAAGAAATGGGAAGTTTTATTCGAGCCAGGCTGAGCCTTATAACCCAGAGACAGTCTCTGAGAACTCTGAGAACTGTTGGGGGTGTGGGGAGCTGTGTGTACGTGGCTGAGAGCGACCTTGCTGACAAGTACACGTCTCAGCAGAAGGTTGCTGCTAATCAGGAGGAACAGACATCTGTGTTAATGATCTCAGTGTGGGAAGGTGCAGGAATCCAGCTTTGTGAAATATTTCTCCTGGAAACAATCTGAGGGCCAATTTGGTCATTTTTCCTAGAGCAAGAAGTACCTCATCCTAATCTTTGCCCTGAATTCCTTTGGGGATGTATGTGAGTCAGTGATCGCAGTGGCTAATGATTTGATGCTTATAAAACTGGATGGTGGGCAAGATTCTCTACAGTCCTTTCCCTTTCAGTCTTAATTTGACCAAGGTTTAGGAGGCATTTGGTGAGCAATTCCATGGTGCTAGCCATGCTCACTCCCAGGTCAGGGGAGGATTTCCTTGATAGGCCCCTTGATGTGCTGTTAGGGGACTAGGACCTGTGAACAGCAACCAAAAGCCTCTGGACCACGTATCTTAGTAGTCTGTTATGCTCCAAGAAACAGTTCCCTGTTGTTGCTTCTTCCCACATGTAGAGCTATACTACTATAGTCATTGATTTTACAGAGCTATATACTTAGTCAATCATTTCAAGTTATCTAATGGCCGTTAATTTTATTGGAGGCTTAGTCACACATTTGGTAACGTAGGAAACAGTAATCTTATAAAATAGGCAGAATGCAAGTAATATAGCTAGTGACATTAACAAGGTCACGAGTGACTAAACTAAGAACTCGCATTAGGTGCAGCCCAGTCTCTTCTGGGCCAATTGCTGTCTTGAAGGGAAATGATGTATTGGCATTGTAAACGTGACATATGTATGTATGAGATACTTGAAGGGAAATTATATATCGGCACTAAAGTTCACCGAAGGTGTCTGCACATGCAAGGTGAGTGACTCCTGGGAGGACTGAGAGAAAGGAAGGATTGAGAGAGGAGTTTTGCGGCTGGCTCCAGAAGAAGGAAAATTGATCTTAATGGTTGTGTGGGTATTTCTGCCATTGGGGAGGGCTGGTTAACAACGTAACATTCCAAGGCAGAGGGAGGAGGCCGAAATGGGCAGAGAAAAGTTTTATGTTTAAATTTTTCTTGTCTTGCCTTAAAATACAAATTTTTATTTCATCAAGAATGTTTTGTTTCTTTTCTCCAGGAATCGATAATCTTGAAAGACACAGCTTTCCTATTGGCTTGGTGGACCTTTTAGAATAATGTTGTATGGTATGGTGTCAGTCCTGTTTTCTGGAAGAATGTAGTTACGGAATGAGTTGAATGAGGAGAAAGAGGTGTTTTAGGGTATAGAAAGTGGGTGATGCCTAGTTTAAAAAAAAAAAAGATGGACAAAAGAGACAGTTCAGAGTGGGGAGAGGGATACACCTGGCTGAAATTCAGTGGCCTTCCACAGCCAGTTCCCTTATGGGTTCTGGTGACCACGCCTTCCTGGCGCACATCTCCAGCCCCGGCTTTCTGCTGGGTGCTGGTCCGCCTTCGGTTTATGCGAGCTCGCTCAGCTCAGTCCGGCCAGTCTGTCCCACGTTTAACCCTTTTGCTCCTCCCCACCCTGGAATATTCTTCTGCTTTTTTTTTTTCTTTTTCTTTGAACTATGAGTATTAACAGCAGCCAGCTGGTGCCCCAGGGTTATTTCTCAGACTTCTCATTCTCTCTGGAAGCCTTTGTCAGCACTCGATGGCAGCTAAACCCTGGTGACCTGCTTCTGCGCCCACACCTCCCGTCTGCTCCTGCTCTGCTGTCCTGGCTTAGACCCTGTAACAGGAGGTGCTTGTGCTGTGGGTTGCCTCAGCCCCAGTTCAATACACCATTGCCAGGGATTTCTCAAATATCCCGACTCCTTTGTTTGAAAGTTTACTGTGGCTTCTGTAGCTGGAGAATAAAATCCAAACTTGTTTGCATGTGTTACACTTGGGCCCCAGCCTTACTTTTTCAGAGTGGTTCTTTTTTTGTTATTGTTTTATAAATCTCTCCTTTCCCCTAACCAGCAACAACTAACTGAGCTAGTTACACTTGACCTTGTGTTTCTTGAATGAGCTTTGTGTTTTCCGTCTCCAGGCCTTTCTTCGCTCCTACACTCTACTTGGCAGCCCGGCGTCTGCTTTTAAAACACCTCCTTCAAGGCCTAAGTTAGAGAGGCAGAAGAACTCATCTCTTCCTCGCTCAGGTTTCCTCTGTGGCACTGTCTGCGTAGATACCTTTGTGTCACAGCACTTACGTATTGTGTGTTTATTCGTTCAACTGCGTTAGATTGAGGGAGGTTTTCAGTTTTAGAGGGAGGTCGTGTTCATCTTTACATCTTCAGCAATAGAAAAGCGCTTGACTTTAGCCCCTGGATTTTAGCTTAAATTGGCTTCTTTTCTGTCCTTCTAATGTGATGACAGGGGTCTTTGTCATCAGACTGCTGGTTGCCCAAGTCCCTCCAGCTAAGAGTGGTATAGGGAAGGATAAAACTTACCAGAACATGAAAATTGTCCGTAATGAGCTGACGACTTGGGAGTTTTCTCCGTGCCCGGACGTGACAGCTGAGCGTCAGCTTGAACCTCTGCCCATGGAATCGGTGTTACACTGTCACACTCGGCGCTGGTTGGTGAAGCGGTCACAGTTGTGAAATACAATTGTTAATCTTGCAGAAGACGCACAATGTCTTTTAAGTTTGAGGAAAGAAATGTTTGAGGACTGAAAGTTTCACACATGTCCCTCCACAGCCCGCTAGTTAAGAAATGATGGGGTAGATGGTACCAGGAGCGCCTCAAAATTGAATTGTTTGAGTATCAAGACAGAGAGGCCCTTGAAAAAGACTGGCAAAATCCTCAGCTGTATTTGCAAAATTCTACAGCAGGAGTTAAAGAAAGAGTGAGTTGTGCTTTATGGTGCCATCATAAATGTTTTTGGAAAAATTAAGCCAAAATTCCCTACTTGGTTTCCTTTTTATGTCATAGTTCCATTTATAATCTACGTTATGTTACATGTAAAAACATAAATGGTTCTGTTTCATTTTTCAAGATAAAGTTTCATTTACACTTTGTTTTTACTACACACTGAAAATTTGGTCCCTTAATTGGCTTTACTTCTTTCCAAAAAAAAAAAAAAAAAAAAAGAATACACTTTAGAGCAGTTTTAGATTGACAGCCGAATTGGGCAGAAAGTACAGAGTTGGCTTTTTGCCTCCCCGTCCCCCACAGCCCCCATCGCTGTTGGTCACTCTCCTCCCCCGGTGGCGCCCGTGGACCTGCACTGACACGTCGTCACCACGGTCCACAGTTGACACTAGGGTTCACTCCTGGCGGTGTGCATTCTGTAGGTTTGGCCAGACGCATGATGACGTATCGTATCCACCGCCGTAGGATCCTACAGAAGAGCCTGCTGCTGCTGCTAAGTCGCTTCAGTCGTGTCCGACTCTGTGCGACCCCATAGACGGCAGCCCACCGGGCTCTCCCGTCCCTGGGATTCTCCAGGCAAGAACACTGGAGTGGGGTGCCGTTGCCTTCTCCAGTGCATGAAAGTGAGAAGTGAAAGTGAAAGTGAAGTCATTCAGTCGTGTCCGACTCTAGCGACCCCATGGACTGCAGCCTTCCAGGCTCCGCCATCCATGGGATTTTCCAGGCAAGAGTACTGGAGTGGGGTGCCATTGCCTTCTCCAACAGAAGAGCCTCGTGACCCCCAAAGTCCTGTGTCCTCTGTTTATCCCACCCTCCCCTCAACCCCTGATCTTTTCAGTGTCTCCATAGGTTTGCCTTTTCTAGAACATTGTATGGTTGGAATCATGCAGTATGGCCTTTTCAGATTGCCTTCTTTCACTTGATAAATATTTACATTTACTCCATGTCTTTTCATGGCTTGATAGTCTTAGCGCTGAATCATTGCCCATGGTCTGGGTGTACCACAGTTTTATCCATTGGCCTACTGAAGGATATTTTTGATTGCTTCCAAGTTTTGACAGTTATGAATACAGCTCTTAGGAACATCCTTGTACAGGTTTTTGTGTGGACATACTTTTCAGTTTATTTGGGTAAATAGCAAGCACAGTTGCTGGATTATATGGTAAGAGTATGTTTATGTAAGAAACTGCCAAAGCGGCTGTACCATTTCTCATTCCCATCAGCAGTGAGTGGGGGGCATGTGGGGCAGTGAATTGCTCCACACCCTCATCAGCATTTGATGTCAGTTTTCTGGATTTGGGCCATTGAGAAGGTATGTAATGGGATCTGGTTTTAATTTGTGGTTCTCTAATGACAAGTGATGTGAAGCATCTTTTCATGTGCTTACTTGCCATTTGTATATCTTCCTTGGTTAGCCCATTTTCAGTCAGGTTGTTTGTTTTCTTATTGTTGAATTTTGAGAGTTCTTTGAATATTTTAGATAATAGTCCTTTATCAGAGGACTTCCCTGGTGGCACTAGTGGTAAAGAATCCGCCTGCCAGTGCAGGAGACACGAGGGATGTGGGTTCAGTCCCTGAGTCGGGAAGATCCCGTGGAGGAGGGAATGGCAACCCACTCCAGTATTCTTACCTGGGAAATCCATGGACAGAGGAGCCTGGCGGGCCACACGACTGAATGACTAAGTACCACCTTGATCAGATTTGTCATTTGCAGATATTTTCTTGCAGTTTGTGGCTGTGTCTTCACATTCTCTGGATAGTGCCTTTTGCAGAGCAGAATTGTTTAATCTGAATGAAGTCCAGCTTATGAGTTATGTCTTTCATGGATCCTGTCTTTGGAGTTGTATTTAAAACCTCATCACCATACCCAAGCTCTTGTAGATTTTCTTCAGTGTGATTTTCTAGTTTTGCATTTTCCATTTAGGTCAGTCATTTATTTTGAGGTTCTTTTTTTTTTTTTTTTTTCCTCACTGCACACGTTGCAGGATCTCAGATCCCCAACCAGAGATTGAACCCAGGCCCATGACAGTGAAAGTGTCAAATCCTAACCACTAGACCACCAGGGAACTCTATTTTGAGTTAATTTTTGTGACGATATAAGGTATCTAGAGTTCATTTTTCTTTTGGCTGGCCTGCAAGGTTTGGGGGATCTTACTTCCCCAGCCAGGCATCGAACCCATGCCCCCTGCAATAAAAGCACAGAGTCCTAACCACTGGATCGCCAGGGAATTCCCTAGGTTTCTTTTTTTTTGCTTGTGGATGTCCAGTTGTTCCAGCACCGCTTTTGAAAGGACTGTCCTTTCTCTACAGTTTTGTCTTTTGCTCTCTGTCTAGATCAGTCGACCACGTGGGTCTGTTCCGAGGCTCTGCATGCTGTCCATTGGTCTGTATGTCTTTTTTGCCAGTATCACAGTGTCTTGATTACTGTAGCTTTGTAGTAAGTCTTGAAATCTGATAGGATTAGTCCTCAGACTTTGTTCTTTTTTCAATATCGAGTTGACTATTCTAGGTCTTTTCCTTCTCCATATAGCTTTAGAATCAGTTTACTGACATCCACAATATAACTTAGTGGGATTTTTATTGGGATCACATGAATGTATAGACCCAGTAGGGAAGAATGGACATCTTGACAGTATTGAGTCTTACTCTTCACATGGGTCATGTCTCCGTGTATTTAGTTCTTCTTTGATGTCTGTCTTTAGAATTTTGTAGTTTTCCTCATATAGATCTTGTACATATTTTATTAGGTTTATACCTCAGTATTTAATTTTGGGGAGTGCTAATGTAAAGAAATAGAGGAAAACAACAGAATGGGAAAGACTAGAGATCTCTTCAAGAAAATTGGAGATACCAAGGGAACATTTCATGCAAAGATGAGCTCGATAAAAGACAGAAATGGTATGGACCTAACAGAAGCAGAAGATATTAAGAAGAGGTGGCAGGAATACACAGAAGAACTGTACAAAAACCATCTTCACGACAAAGAAAATCACAATGGTGTGATCACTGACCTAGAGCCAGACATCCTGGAATGTGAAGTCAAGTGGGCCCTAAAAAGCATCACTACGAACAAAGCTAGTGGAGGTGATGGAATTCCAGTTGAGCTTTTTCAAATCCTGAAAGATGATGCTGTGAAAATGCTGCACTCAATATGCCAGCAAATTTGGAAAACTCAGCAGTGGCCACAGGACTGGAAAAGGTCAGTTTTCATTCCAATCCCAAAGACAGGCAATGCCAAAGAATGCTCAAACTATTGCACAATTGCACTCATCTCACATGCTAGTAAAGTAGTGCTCAAAATTCTCCAAGCCAGCCTTCAGCAATATGTGAACCGTGAACTTCCAGATGTTCAAGCTGGTTTTAGAAAAGGCAGAGGAACCAGAGATCAAATTGCCAACATCCGCTGGATCATCAAAAAAGCAAGAGAGTTCCAGAAAAACATCTATTTCTGCTTTATTGACTATGCCAAAGCCTTTGACTGTGTGGATCACAATAAACTGTGGAAAATTCTGAAAGAAATGGGAATACCAGACCACCTGACCTGCCTCTTGAGAAACCTATATGCAGGTCAGGAAGCAACAGTTAGAACTGGATACGGAACAACAGACTGGTTCCAAATAGGAAAAGGAGTAGCTCAAGGCTGTATATTGTCACCCTGCTTATTTAACTTCTATGCAGAGTACATCATGAGAAACGCTGGGCTGGAAGAAGCACAAGCTGGAATCAAGATTGCCAGGAGAAATATCAATAACCTCAGATATGCAAATGACACCACCCTTATGGCAGAAAGTGAAGAGGAACTAAAAAGCCTCTTGATGAAAGTGAAAGTAGAGAGTGAAAAAGTTGGCTTAAAGCTCAACATTCAGAAAACCAAGATCATGGCATCTGGTCCCATCACTTCATGGGAAATAGATGGGGAAATAGTGGAAACAGTGTCAGACTTTATTTTTGGGGGCTCCAAAATCACTGCAGATGGTGAATGCAGCCATGAAATTAAAAGATGCTTACTCCTTGGAAGAAAAGTTATGACCAACCTAGATAGCATATTGAAAAGCTGAGACATTACTTTGCCAACAAAGGTTCATCTAGTCAAGGCTATGGTTTTTCCTGTGGTCATGTATGGATGTGAGAGTTGAACTGTGAAGAAAGCTGAGTGCTGAAGAATTGATGCTTTTGAACTGTGGTGTTGGAGAAGACTCTTGAGAGTCCCCTGGACTGCAGGGAGATCCAACCAGTCCATTCTGAAGGAGATCAGCCCTGAGATTTCTTTGGAAGGAATGATGCTAAAGCTGAAACTCCAGTACTTTGGCCACCTCATGTGAAGAGTTGACTCATTGGAAAAGACTGATGCTGGGAGGGATTGGGGGCAGGAGGAGAGGGGGACGACAGAGGATGAGATGGCTAGATGGCATCACTGACTCGATGGACGTAAGTCTGAGTGAACTCTGGGAGTTGGTGATGGACAGGGAGGCCTGGCGTGCTGCGATTCATGGGGTTGCAGAGTCGGATACGACTGAGCGACTGAACTGAACTGAATGTAAATAATATGTTTTAAATTTCAGTTTCTACTTGTTCATTACTCATATATAGGAAGGAGACTGACTTTTGTGTATTAACCTTGTCTCATATAACCTTGTTGTAATCGCTTAGTTGTTTTTTTTTTTTTTTTTCAGCCTAGTCTCTGGCTTGCTCAGCTCTGATCCTGATGCCCATTCTCTCCTTTCCAGTTTTCTTCTCCAGTGGAGCCCTGACCACCAGCCTAGACTGGCCACCGCCCCCTGATCTCAGCATCCTCTGCCCACTGGCAGGGAGTCTTGTACTGCCCTAGGACAGCGTTGTCTTCAGCTTTCCATCAGCCTGTTGTGCATCTGTAGCCGGACTGCCATCTCCCTGTACATCAACACTCAGTCGTCTCACTGCGCCTAGCCCTTATGGCACCCCACTCCAGTACTCTTGTCTGGAGAATCCCATGGACAGAGGAGCCTGGTGGGCTGCAGTCCCTGGGGTCGCTATGAGTCAGACACGACTGAGCGACTTCACTTTCACTTTTCAGTTTCATGCACTGGAGAAGGAAATGGCAACCCACTCCAGTGTTCTTGCCTGGAGACTCCCAGGGACGGGGGAGCCTGGTGGGCTGCCGTCTCTGGGGTCGCACAGAGTGGGACACGCCTGAGCGACGCAGCAGCAGCAGCCGTGTCACAGCAGTCCAGGGGCTGGTGCTGAAACAATCATAAAATGTAAGGCCTGGGAGGCCTGGGTGGGCTGGAAGGCATGTGGGTTCTTTGTGGAGAAAGGGAGAGCATCCTTGAATTCACTCTGAAAGGTGGAAGGACCTTGCAGGTGGGAAGAGAAGGCAGAAGCGGGTTGTGTCCCAAGGATGCTCGGGTTGGTGGCTTGAAATGGGTATCTTCAAAATACTTTCTGAGGGACACCTAGTCATGTCTGGACACCTTTTGATTGTCATGGTTTCTTGGTGGTGGTGACCCTGGCACCTGATGGTGATCCTGGTAGAGGGCAGGGACACTGCTGGATGCCCTGCAGTGCACAGCGCAGCCCTCTCCTCTTGTGCCCCCAATAGCGATGGGGCTGAGGACTGTGCAGCCTGGAGTAGAGGACTGAAGACAGAGCTTTCTCCACCCGGCACACCCTTAATAAATGAACTTTTGGCACTTCCACTGCAGGGGACACGGGTTCTATCCCTGGTCAGTGAACCAAGATCCCGCATGCCATGCAGTGTGGCCAAAAAAAAAAAAAATTAACCTTTGCTTTGCAGTTGGTGGTGATGGTAACCAACCGGCGTCATTCGGCACTAGACGTTGTTACACTGTTCTCCCGAGCAATGTGACGTCATCCCGCACTAGACACAGTCACACTGTTCTCCCAAGCAACGTGACGTCATCCCACACTAGACATCGTTACACTGTTCTCCCGAGCAACGTGACGTCATCCCACGCTAGACAGCGTCACGCTGTTCACCCGAGCAACGTGACGTCATCCCCGCGCTAGACACCGTCATGCTGTTCTCCCGAGCAACGTGACGTCATCCCGCACTAGACACCGTTACACTTCTCCCCAGCAACGTGACGTCATCTCGCGCTAGACACCGTCACACTGTTCTCCCGAACAAAGTGACTTCATCCCGCACTAGACACCGTTACACTGTTCTCCCGAGCAACGTGCTGAAGGCCCCGCAGCCATCTGCAGAGCCAGCGGCCCACCTGGGACCAAGCCTCTGCCTTAACTGTGCCCGCAGACTCGGTGCCGAGAGGGCTGGGCGCTCAGGCGCCTGCCCCCAATGACGGCACAGCTGTGCTGTCACTGAGCTGAGGTGGTTTTTCCCCCTGAGCTGTGGTTGGTTCACGTTGAATTTTAGATGGTTTGAAGAAATTTTTCAAAAATGCACTTTTTCCCCCCTTGTTTGTGTTCTAAATTCAGGTATTTAGGAATTTAGATATTTAGATGTTCAGAAACTTAGATATTATCCAAATATGTTTCCATATTATCCTGTCTTCCATCTTCCCTGCTTACAGCCCTATGGACTTAAGGATACTTTTTTCTGCTTAGGTATTGGTTATGATGTTAACTTTTTTCTAGTCATCTTGACTTATTTTATTCTTTATAATTTTATTTCATTTTTTTCTTTTGGCCACACCGTGCAGCATGTGGGATCTTAGTTCCCCAACCAGGGATCGAACTTGTGCCCTCTGCAGTGGAAGCATGGAGTCTTAACTATTGGACCATGAGTGAGGGCCTCTTGACTTTTCAGTGGTGCTCTTGCAGCTCCTGGGTGCAGGCTCTGAGCCTCAGGGAGGCCAAGTCCTGTGCGTGTTGGGTTTTGCACCATGTTACTTGTGGACAGTTTGCAGAGGTTTCAGTCACTTTTTGGTTTTCAACAGAGTGCAGTTGGTTTGGTGCAGGCCAGAAACTAACCACTGCAGTTTAGCAGGTGAAAGCCTTTGTATTAAAGGCTTCCCTGGAGCAGATAGTGTCTTGGGTTTCTCATTATTTAAGCTGACTCTTTTTACAAGTGTTTAAAAATATATAGATGTTTTTGATGGATGAATGGATGAGAAGAGTGTGGCATATACATACAATCAGATATTATCCAGCTTTGATAAAAAGGAGATGCTGAAATGTTGCAGCATGGTGAACCTGGAAGACATTATGCTAAGTGAAATAAGCCAGTCCCCAAAAGACAAATATTGCCTGACACCACTGCTGTGAGTTCCCCAGAGGAGTCAAGTTCATGGGGACACAGTAGCCTGGTGGGTGCCAGGGACTGGGGGGTGGGGACTGGGGGGTTTGTGTGTAAAGGGGGTCAGCTTTATGAGATGAAGAGCTCTGGAGGTGGAAGGTGGTGATTCACAGCAGTGTGAAGGTACCTAAGGGACAGTCACAAGTGGTTCAGATGGCAAAGTGTGTTGTGGGTATTCTCCCTCAAACTTACAAATTGGAAAGGAATACACTCTGGATGTTTGACATTAGGAATGGCATATTGCAGACCTTGGGCACTGCAGCAAAGTGTAGTATCCCCGCAGCATGGGTTTTCCCCAGGTAGAACGCTGTAGAATCAAACAAATAACCTCATTAAGACTTGGTTAAGTCTACAGATTAAGGATACAAGCCATTTGTAAAGCTACTTGAACACGCGTTGCTAGAACAAAAGCTGTGTTACACAGTGAACCTCAGTCTAATGAGGTGATTTTACTCCAAAACTTTCAGAGATTGTTTCTCTGGGACAGAGTCCACATGCTGGATGCAGGCTCTCCCCCGCGTTCTCTTATCACTGATCACTGTAGTTAACAGTACCAGCCACTTCCTGTCGCCAGTGAGTACTCACCTCTCCGGGCACGACATTCTCAGGTGCCCAGCGCCTGTCCAGCGTAGACCAGCTTCCTGCCGCCACGTCAGTGTGACTCACACAGCACAGCGCGGATGAGTCACATCTGCTGGGCTGTTCAGTCTTAATGGGCTTAGCGTGGACTCAAACTTGACCTCCTTTCTACACGTGGGGGATATTTTCAATCTATGAGAACTTCCCAGAGCAACCAAAGTTGACTGACAGTCTTAACAGCCAATACCTGATGGTATGAAAAACACCCCCCAAAAATTTCAGTGTTTTTCTTTTTTTTTTTTTAGTTTTTATTGGACTATAGTTGTTTTACAGTGTTCTCTTAGTTTCTGCTGTACAGCAAAGTGAATCGGCTATAGTGAAAGTGAAGTTGCTCAGTCGTGTCCAACTCTTTGCAACCCCATGGACTGTAGCCTAGCAGGTTCCACCATCCATGGGAGTTTCCAGGCAAGAATACTGGAGTGGGTTGCCATTTCCTTCTCCATTCAGTGTTTTTTCACAAGGTGGGTGAAGAGTCGGGAAGGATTTGTGAAGCAGCCGTGCAAGCAAGATGCCATCTTGCCCTGCAGCTTCCTGGCTGGAGAGGGAGTGAGGAGGGCAGGGCTGGGTCAGGTGTCCACTTCGAGAACTGAGCCTTAGAGGGCCCGGGGGGCTGGGGGGCTGGTTTTTCCCGTTGCTGGGGCTGCAGCCGCCTTCCTTTGCTTCCCGGTGTTCCAGTGGGTTTTCCAGTCAGGTTTCCTGGCTCTCCGTGTTGGAATGGGGACCGCTTCTGCCACCTCTGGCCGCCCGGGGAAAGTGCCGCAGTGCCCTAAGGGGTGCGCTGATAAAGTCAGAAGTGTTTTTTTCCTCATTTGCCTCATGGCGGGAAGTGTTCATCTTCTTCTCCCTCCTTGAAAATCTCCACTGCCGTTAAGTCTGGAAATTAATTGTACGTCATCCCAAATGTGACAGTAACCTGTTTGAAATGTAGTGACCTAAGGGGGCGACAGGACGAGGCGGTTGGATGGCGTCACCGACTCAGTGGACATGAGTGTGAGCAAATGCCGGGAGTTAGTGAAGGACAGGGAAGCGTGACGTGCTGCAGTCCATGGGGCCACAAAGAGTCGGACATGATTGAGTGCCTGAACAACAGCAACAACAACAATTAGCAAATTAAGGGGGTCTTGATTACTTTCGTGCCTTACCAGGTTTGGGAGCTTTGCCCTGCGTGTAGGTAACATGTAAATTTCCCTGAACCCTTTCATTATGTAACATAGTCGACTTCCCTTGGAAAGGGTTATGCTGTAGGTTCTGGAACAGGGGGGCTAAAGCAGAAAAAGATGAGTCAGAGAAAAATCAAGTTGGCTGAATCTAGAACTGGCTTTCAAGTTGAAGGTTAGAAAAGTGACCAAGAAGCAGATTCATCATCATTATTATAGAGTGCCATCAGTGAAAAATACTTTGGTTTTTTTAAGGACTCTGCCATGAAATTCAGGGCTGAAAATGAGGCCTGGGTCTAAAAATCCTGAAACGTACCCAGGGTCTTATCTGTTATGTGACTAGAGGAAGGAAATCAGCAGGAAAGGTTCAGTTAACTGGAGCCAAAGTTACTAAACATTTCCCTTAATTTTCTAAAGAGAATGTGTGAAAATAAGGAAAAGCAAGACTAAGAATTCAGAACATTTCCTGGCCTGCCTCGGGAGCTGTTCGCATCTGAGCTCCTCTGTGTGTGCGTCTTACCTCCTAGGATCTTCAGTGATGTTTCATGTTCGTGATAAGGGCCGAAGACCAGTGAGGGGCTCGAAACGCGAACAGGCACCTTGTATTTGCCACCCTAGATTTAAGGCAGGAATGGAGGGACTGTATGAAGAGTTTTTAGATTTTACACGAGAATATTTCATTTGTTAACCTCTGATTATCTTGTGGTTAGCATGGTACTTCATACGACTTGGTGATTAACCAGGAAATTCAGTTGAGTGGGATAGCTCCCTTCTTTTTGTTTGTGCAGTGATTAGAGAAGACAGTTGGAAAAAGAAAATAAAGATTATTTTTGTTCATTATATTAAAAAAAATCTTTGTGAGTAGGTAATCAGTCTACTGGTTTTAAAATTCAGAAATTTTTACGGAAGGGTGTCTTTTCCCCCTGTGGCCCCAGCGCCTCTCCCTAGAAGCAAGCATTGTCCCTCCTTCATTATCCGTTCTTCCGAGAGACGTCTGGCAATATAGCATGTGTGGGTATGCCTGTTTCTCCAGCAAACCCGAGAGCTGCAGCGTGCTAGGGGCTGGGAATGCCTGGCTCCCCCTCCTACTTTAATGTTGATACTCACAGTAGGTCACTTTTTTGCACTAAAAGCAGCACTGTATCTTAGAGATTGTTTTGTGTTGGTATTTATTGAGCTGTCTTATTCTCTTGAATAGCCATATAGTGTTATATTTTAATTCAAATATCATTTTGATGTTTTTCAGGACAGTTAAAGACTAGAGCTTCTGCTTTCTTAAGTTAATCATGGTAATAAAAGATTCCATTCGTTAGGTGCCTACTTGTTGCCAGCTACTATGGCAGTTGTGCTTATCTCAGTTAACCTGGGCACCGGGCCTCCAGGAGAAGTATTATTCTTTTTTTCTTTCTTGGCCAAGCTGCATGACAGGCAGGATCCTCCTTCTTGGACCAGGAATCAAACCTGTGCCCCCTGCAGTGGAAACACAGGGCCCTAACCACTGGACTGCCAGAAAAGTCCCTTGAGGAGGTATTCTTTACCCCAGGAGCCCAGAGAGGTTGAGGAACTTGCCAGAAATTAAAGTGTTAACAGGTGGTGACTCCTTGCCAGTTGTAACACAGTATGATGGTTATTTCAGCTGTTCCCTCAGGCATGTACTTCAATTTTGGTGGAGATTACATACACCTGTCTCTATTTTTTGCCCACATTTTTTTGTGACAAGCAGTTCTCTACAACAGTACCTACTGCTTGTGAAATATGTACAAAAGTATGCTGAGAATGTGATGTCTGGCAAGAACTTCAAATGAACTTGAGTGTGCTGATGAGTCCTGTCTTTTAGCTGAGAAGTCCAGTCAAGGGGCAGGTCTACCCTCAGGCCCAGTCAGTGCTCCCGTGGGTTAGAAACCTCTGGCCAGGCCTGCTGTCACAGCCCAGGGACGAGTGACGTTGGTGGGACGCGTCACGTGGAGGAGGCGGGGGTGTCTGACCTTGCCAGGGACCCTGTTTTACCAATGAGAACTGCAGACAGACCGGGTTTGTGAGTGGCTTTTGTCTGTTTGTGGATTCTGGATAAGGATGCTAAGGGTTCTGTTGGGTGCACATACGATGGTGGATAATTAATACCAGAAGCGATGGTGGTGGCGTTTGATTGTTTTCCCGCACACATAGGCTGTTGGAAATGTCATTTCTTCCGAGCCTGCGCTCTCAGTTTTCCCGCACTGCATTTGTCCTGGCAGCGCAAGGGTGGAATTCAGAACGCTGCATCAAAGAGTACTGTAGAAGTACTGCCCCCAGGGCAGAGGTGGTCACAGCTGCTAACGCATACTTTTAAAACTTTGAGAAGTCCAGAGATATGAACACATGGAAGTATGCCAGTCAGCAGGAGGAAGGCAAAGGGCAGAGGAGGCACGTGTTGGCAAACCTTCCCTCCCCGGGCTTGATTCTGAAATGTTTTCTCCTGACAGGTTTTACCATGGCCTGGATATCTGGCTTGTGAAATGTGACTGGGGACTGGGTTGTGGCAGAGAAGGCTCTGTGTGAGGGTGCTCCCTGCCAGGCCTCGAACTGGGCAGGGGTGGGGAGGGAAAGCCCTTGAAAAGATATGTGGGGAGGAAAGCAAGAAGTTATGGCAGGACTGCAGGAAAGGACCTCTGGTAGTACTGGTAGGGGACAGGTGCCAGACAGATTTGCAGGTAGGTGTGGGAAGCTGGAAACCGAGCGTAACCACAGAGGTTTCCTGAAACTTGGTAACTTTTCTCATTCCAAAGCCCTTAGTAGCACTTCTTTCTCCAGATCCTAAAATCAGAGGCGTCTTTGTCATGGGCTTGATTTCTCCTAAGCTCTGGCAGTTTCATTGAAAGTGTTCAGTACTTGGGAGCAGATTTTAATCAAATAGTGATCACCCTGGATCCTACACAGGGAGCTTAATATTAAAGAGGGTGGTCATTCATAAATTCAGATAAATCAGTGAATGGTTTATCTTAAACTACTGAAAGCAAGTTATCACTGATTTAGAAAAGGAAAATATAACAGCTTTATTGAGATATGTAATTCACATAGTGTGAAATTCATCCTCTTAAATGGTACAGTTCAGTGCTTTTTGGTATTTTTACAGTTAGCCAGCATTCACTGTGATTTTTCCAGGACATTTTCATCATCTCAAAATGAGACCCTAGACTGTGTTAGCACTCTCCTCCCATCCTCCCCTCTCCCCAGCTTGACAACCACTGACTGATTTTTATCGATTTGCATCTTCTGACATTTCATATAGATGGAATCGTACGGTATGTATGGCCTCCTGTGACCCGTTTCTTTCACTTAGTATGATGTTTTCTAGGTTTATCCTTGTAGCATGTATTGGTACTCCATTCCTTTTTATGGCTGAGTAATATTCCGTTACATGATATACCACAATTGGTTTATTGATTCAGCAACTGATGGCCATTAGGGTTCTTTCTCTTTTGGGGGCTGTTACAAAATTCTGTGTACAGTGTTTGTGAGAACATATGTTTTCATTTCTCCTAGGTATATGTGTAGGAGTGGAATTGCTGGATCATTCAGTAACTCAGTGTTTAACTTTTTGAAGATGTTCCCAGCTGGCACTAGTGGTAAAGAACCCCCCTGCCAATGCAGTAGACAGAAGAGATACAAGTTCAATCCCTGGGTCGGGAAAATCCCCCGGAGGTGGGCTCAGCAGCCCACTCCAATATTCTTGCTTGGGAAATCCCTTGGACAGAGGAGCCTGGCAGGCTACAGTCCATGAGGTCACAAAGAGTCAGACGCAACTGAGGTGACCTAGCACCCACAGCAGCATGCACTGATTTTTTAAGGCCTGTGTCAGAGGATGCCCCTGGACCCCCGTGCACACCCCTGTTGAGATCGAGAGGTCATTGCTTTGACCTTGTGGCCCTTCACCAGAATCTTTCTCTCACCTTACTGCCGGTGCTCTTGGCTTCATACGTGTGCTAAGTTTCCAGCTGATTTTTGAGAAGAGCTCGTTATAGCATATGCTGGCAGTTGTGTTTTAGATGCCGTGAGGTTTTATGCAAAATAAGTTCTCTTTATTAAAAATTACATTTGTAAAGTAGTAAAGAATAAAATTTTAAAAAGAATAAAGTAGCTTTTAAAATCTGAACATTTTGCCAAATTGGCCTCGGGTTCCTTTCCTTTGTCCAGAGGTAATCGCCATTTTACATTGATGTTTTTTTTTTTTTTTTTTACTTTTTTAAAATTTTATTTATTTTATTATTATTTTTTTTTACATTGATGTTAAAATTTGCTTGTTTCATTCTGAAATGAGTCTGATCTTTAGAGCAGACTTTTGAAATCTTTCATAACCTGTGTGTTTGGTGTAAGTGCTGAAGTGTTAGAGCATTTTGTGTGACAGGTGTACTTGTAATAGGGTAGTTTGTCGTAGGGAGGTTAACAATGTATGCTTTGAAACATTTTGGTTCCAATTTGACCGAATGGAACCGGTTGATCTAGTCTTCTGTTCTAGAAGACCTTTCGTATCAGGAAAGCATAATGATATTTCCTGCTATGAGAAACCTTGAGAGTAAGGATCATCAGATGCCAGATCTTAGTTTCGTGGAATGGCTTTTGTTTTGCACTGCTTTTGTGGAATTGGTCTTGGTTCTTTTAAAGTCAGTTCTAATCAATGTGATGCCTATTGAGACACTTTTCTTTGACCCATTTTTGGATCCACTACATTTTTAGATTATCTGCTGTTTTACATTTTCCAGTTTTCTTTTCACAATGATTTCACAATTAATTGTTTGACTTTGGTTGAGGGGAGTAATGAATTGATGTTTATCAGTTTAGGCGGAAGTTATTTAGCATAGATTACTAAGATGTTTCAAGAAATCCCTTTAAATCGGCTAACTTTCAGAATGTTTCATAATTTTTTTGGATTAATGATTTTTCCCATATTGATGTACTTTCAAATATTCCCTTTGCAGTATTTTTTTAACTTTAATGTATTTCATGCCATGTGTTAACTTTATATATATCTTGAAGCATTAAAAAATTTCATTATCAAAAAAAAAAAAAAATTTCATTATCTTCACTAGCAATTTAATGTTTAAAAAAGTTATATTCTGCTATATCAGGTTTTAATTGATTAAAAAAAAACAGGTCCATTTAGATATGAGACAGGAGTTCTGACACCACTGATGGGTGAAGAGTGGCCTGGTGTGGCTCTTTTGTGGGACACTTTGACAGCAGCCATCAGGAACGTTTAAAATGGTAGTGCCCTTTAGCCCAGAAAACCCAGCTTCAAAGGATCTCCTCAGATTGTGCATAAAGGTTGACATGTAGGTATGCATTTTATAGGGTTGTGTATAGAAGTGAAAACTCGTATCTTTAGCAGTAGGCAGTTGGTTAAGCCATGCTGTGTCTTTAAGGTGAAATTCTGTGCATGATTAAAAGTGACGTTTTTAATACTGAATTGATGGGTAATGCTCGTAATAGAAGTGGAAAAGCAACTTAACAGAGTAGGACATTCACCATGACGCCACCTTTAATCAAAAGGGAGAAATGGGGAAAGGAGCCTGGGAAAACGACAAGAAAAATATACACCACAGTATTCAAAGTGGTTATATTTGAATAGTAGAATTTGGGCAGGAAGTTATCTTTTTTATTTTGAGGAGGTCTTTCAGCTCCTTGTACACACAAATTTTTGGAACCTAGATTTTAAAGTCTGAAAGTAAAAACAAATTTAATACATGTTAAAATAGCCTACTTTAGTTGCTTCAACAGCTAATAAACTGATAAACTTATCTGAGTTTTAAAAGTTATGCCTGGGTCACCCGGGTTCTTTGTTACTTGTGTGTAGGTGACGTTGAATGTGCCGGAAGCATCGAAGCCCTACCAAGTGACTGCTTTGTGGCTCTGTGATCACAAACTCATTTTCTTTGGCATGTAATCCAGTTAGTGTAAGTTAATTCTTTTTTTAAATTGTCAATTGGCTCTTATCCTTTTTTCTTTGTTGATGTTTCTTCCATTTGTGTATTTTTGGCCCTGCTGGGCTGCTCTCTAGTTGAGGTGCGCAGGGCTTTCTCACCGCAGGGGCTTCCCTTGCCTTGGGGCGCGGGCTCCAGGTGCGTGAGCTTCAGGAGTTGCAGCGCGCAGGCTCAGTGGCTGCAGCTCTAGAGCATAGGCTCAGTGGTTGTGGTGCGTGCGCTTGTTTGCTCTGCGGCCTGTGGGATCTTTCCAGATCAGGGACCAAACCCATGTCTCCTACATTGGCAGGCAGACTCTTACCACTGAGCCACCAGGGAAGCCCGTAAGTTAATTCTTAATAATATCTAGAGAAATTGTATATTTCAACTGAAATTGAATATCAATTTCAAGAGAAATTGAGATGATTTTCCTATGTGATCAACAGTCTGTAAAAGCAGGTCTGTTCTCACTTGTGGTCCCATTGGTGCTGTTTGAAGGACCGTGGGGTGGAGATTAGAGGCCACACTCAGCTGGATCCCCAGGGTGCCGGTTAGAATTCCCACCACAGGGACCTCTCTTTTCAGCATCCTACCTGCCATGGCTTGCTTACTCACATGTGTTGAATATGAAATAAAGGTGTTATTTTCATTTTATTTGATAGTTTGCTTATGTGAGTATCTCTGTTGTCTCCTAAGTTGAATTATGGCAAATAGGTTTATTATAAAGCGCTTCTGCCACTTGATAAAAAGTTTGGCGTTTCAGACTTCTCTGGAGTCCTCCAGCTTTCCTGGGGTTTTATGCGAGAGGATATTCCTGACAAGTCACAGGGTAAATTGACTGTTGTATTTCTGCTGCCGTTTCTGTGGCCTGTCAGGGTTTCATTTGATTGTCACCCCGAAAAGAAAAATCATCAATGGTTTACTTCCTCCCACTAGAGCATATTGAACAAGAGGCTACAGAAAATACAAGAGATGCAGGATTTCCAGGTTGTGGGCCTGTTTCTGGCCAAGCCAGCCCGCCTGTCTTTTTCAGGAGTCCAGGGATAAACTCTGAATCGAGTTACACAGCTTAGAACAGTAGCTCATCTGTTTGCTCTCGCTGTGGACTGAGCTTGGAGAGTATGTGACAGGAAGGAAAACTAGGGCTTTTAGCTGATGTCATGCCGGCCCTGTTGCTTGGCAGCCAGACGCCCATGGTGGCCAGGACTGGACGTGGCGGGCCCTTGTGATGGAAGGTGGAGGCTGCTGGGCCAGCCTGTCTCTGGGTCTGCCTTCTCTCCTGTCTTTCTGGGCTTCCTGAACCGAGGTGCACAGCTAGCTTGCCTCCTGGAAAGTTCAGTTCAGTTCAGTTGCTCAGTCATGTCTGACTCTTTTTGACCCCATGGACTGCAGCACGCCAGGCCTCCCTGTCCATCACCAACGCCCGGAGTCTGCTCAGACTCATGTCCATTGAGTTGGTGATGCCATCCAACCATCTCATCCTCTGTCGTCCCCTTCTCTTCTGCCCTCAATCTTTCCCAGCATCAGGGTCTTTTCCAGTCAGTCAGTTCATCACATCAGGTGGCCAGAGTATTGGAGCTTCAGCTTCAGCATCAGTCCTTCCAATGAATATTTAGGACTGATATTCTGAATATCAAACTCCTGGGAAAATAGTCCCTTATTCTTATAGAGGCTCCCAGATGCTGCGTGATTGCTTTTCTTTAAATAAGCTGTTGAAAATATTCTTAAAAATGACTTATTTACATTGTGAAATGTTTATGTGGAAGCACATTCCAGTTTACTTGGTTCAGAAAAAATCATTACATAGGAACAAAGTTTGTTTTTTCCCCTAAAAACACCTTTATTGAGATACAGTTCACATATAATCTACCCACTTAAATATAGATTCAGTGGTTTTTAGTGTATGGTTTTGAATATATCCACAGCTATACGCAGCCATCACCACAATCAATTTTAGAACATTTCCTCATCTCAAAAGGAAAGCCAGGCCCCTTCAGACCCCTCCTACCCTCGCCCTAGGCACCCACGCTGTAGGTTTCCTGTTCCGGACATTCGTATGAATGGAATCATAGGATGTGGTCTTTTGTGCTAGCTTCTTTCATGGAGCATGTTTTTAAGGTTCGTCTGAGTTGTAGCATGTGTCAGGACTTCATTCCTTTTTAAAAAATTATGGTAGAATATACATGGCGTTGTTGTTCAATCATTCAGTCATGTATGACTCTTTACAACCCCACGGACTGTGGCACACCTGGCTTCCCTGTCTTTCACCATCTCCGGGGGTTTGCTCAGACTTATGTCCATTGAGTCAGTGATGCCATCCAACCATCTTGTCGTCTGTCGCTGACATTTACCGTTTTAGGCATTTTTACATCTACAGTTCAGTGGCATTAAGTCAGTCAGTTGTTGTTCAACCATCACCACCATTCATCACATGAATGTTTTCATCTTCCTAAACTGAACCCTTGTGCCCATTAAACACGGACTCCTCATCCCAGCCTGTGACCCCTCTTTGAAATTCATTTGTTGTTGTTCAGTTGCTAAGTCTTGTCCGACTCTTTTGCTAACCCTGTGGACTGTAGGCTTCTCTGCCATGGAGAGGAGCCAGGCTCCTCTGTCCATGGGATTCTCCAGGCAAGAATGCTGGAGTAGGTTGCCATTTCTTCTTCAGGGGATCTTCCCCACCCAGGGATTGAACCCGTGACTCCTGCTGCTCCCTGCAGCTCTGTTCAGCTGTGTTTTGTGTTTCCTGGAAGGTGGTATGTCCTGTTGGTGTCTAGCCCTGCTGACTCCTTGATTTTAGCCCCGTGAGACCTATGTCCAGGCATCTGACCTCCAGAACTGTAAGACAATGAATGTGTGTTGTTTAAAGCCACTAAGTTTGTGGTCGTATGTGACCACAGGAACAGTCATTTGTCTTTCGCAAGACTTCTGCAGACTCATTCTGACATCATGCTCCTGTGACCCACGGGGGTGCCCAGACCTGCTGTGTGTCCGATGTGGCGTGTGGTACTCTCCAGCTCTGTCTCCCATCTCTCTCAGCATCAGAGGTAAACTCAGGGCCTCTGGAGCCCGACACCTGCCTTCGCTCCTGGCTCGGCCACCTCCTTGCTTTGCGCCTCCATTTCCTGCTGTGTGCGATGGAGGCAGCCCAGGTCCGCCCTGAGATTGTCGGGAGGTTGAGATGGTCCTGCCGGGTCGGATACTCAGAGCGTCGCAGTCCCCGGGCTCCGTGACCCTGCCTCCTGCAGTGACTATGTGAGGTGCTGCTCTTGACCAAGCAGTGGGTTTTTGCGAGTAGGAGAGCTTCAGCGCTGTGCCCAAGGTCTCTCAGCGAGTGCAGAACTGGGATTTGAATCCCTGGCTCCCTGACTCTGAAGCCTGTGGTTTTTCTCTTCAGTGAGGCCCTCCCTCAGGAGAAAGGGCCTGTTCCTGGGGGAGCTTTCAGCCTCATTAGAGAGCCGGGCCTAACCCGCCAGCCTGGTGAGGACAGTGTAGGATGGTCAGTTACGATGCATGGCAGGGAGGAGACCGGTGAAGGGAAAGTGCCGCGGGCCTTGCCGATTTCAGAAGGTGTCTGCTGCGCGCCTTCACTTGGGGGCCGTGGGCCTGGAGAATTGAAGCTAGACGTGACCCCTGCCTTCAGGGAGCTAGCAGAAGATAGCAAAAGCTTCCTGAGGATGTTGGGCTTCAACTTGGTTTTAAATAGTAGGTAGTTAGAATAGCAGAGAAGAGTGAGGAGTTTTGACTGGAAGAACAGGAGTCAGTGGGTGAGGTGGCGAGTGGTATCAGTTAGTGCTGGGCTTAGCTTCTTGTGACAGAGGACCCCAGAGTCACAGTGGCTTAAACCACCTAGAAATTCGTTTCCCTCGTGCATTGAAGAGGCCCGGGAGTAGCCAGGCCGAGCCCGTGCGGCAGCTTCCCGGGCTTGGTGGGGATGCGCACGCCTCGCGGCTGATGGCTGCGCAGTTCCTGGGATGTGGCCCTTAACATCATGGTCCAAGACGCCGCCACAGCTCTGGCCACGTGTGCTAGTCAGGATCCTGGCAAGAAAATGAAAACGACACTGGGTATTTCAGCAGACCTAGAGAATTTTATAGGAAATTGGGTGAACAGGTGGAGGAGAACCAGAAAAGCAGAGAAGGGAACACAAGTGAGTAGGATAAGGAGCACTGAGTGTGCAGGGGCAGACTCCTGGGGCTGGGGAGGCGAGGGGAGAGGGACGAGATCCTGGAAGCTGAGAGGAGGGCCTGACTCTGTGGGCCCACCTCCAAGGGCACTGCTAGGCTGTGCCGGGGCTCTGACCTCTGGGCTGGTACCCTGAGGAGGGACCACGAGGCTGGTGCTGGGGTTGCCCACAGAAGTGAGGACGGGAGCGGGCGCGTTGGTACCACAGCACGTGGGCAGGTCTGCCTGCTGCCAGAACCCGGTGACACAGGAGCCGCTGCTCACGGAGGGGTGTCCCCGAAGACACCAGCGTCATCGCAGAACCGACCTGGAAGTCAGTCCACACCTCAGGATGGATGGGGGGAGGGGCCCAGCGTGTGAGCGGGTCCGTCGCTGGCTTCAGACCCTTCCTTTACGCTCTCTGTGCTGGCACTTGGTCACGCAGGCCTGGACGGCTGTAGAGGTGGCTGCTGAGTACACTCCTGATGTGAGGCAGGCTGCCCCCTGGCACAGCCCAGCGCCTCTAACGCAGGAAGGGCAGGGAGCGCCCGCCACAGGAGTGGGACTGGCCACGGCTCCGTGCCACCGTTACTGCAGAGCGCTAACACCTCCAGATAAAAGTTCTCCCACTTATCTCTCTTCGGCACACAAACTGAACTCTGTCTCTTGGACTGGTTCTTGGCGGGACCTCTCACCGTGTGCCATGAGCCCTGTCTGGGTGTGTGATGGTTCCGTTGTGGTTTGTATTTTAGCCTCCCTTGGGGAGTGTAGTTTCACTGGACTGTTGGTGGATAGAACAGGGAGAGAGGCAGCTGGCTCTGGAGACTGGGGGCTGTTGTTCTAGAAAGCTGTGCTCCAGCTGGCTCATGACTTTGTCTCCAGAAGTTGCACAGGTACAGCATTGCTGTGTGATACACTGCATCTGACGGGCAGGCGTAGGTCAGGGTTTGCTGAGCATCTGCTTTAGACACTGTCCTGCAATTTTGCAGTCTCTTATAGTTTTATGCCTGCTTTCTTCCCTGGAGCAGAAGTTTCTTGAGGCAGGACCAGAGCCTGCTTCAGTTTTGTGTTACCGAGCTTCTAGCATCGTGCTTCGCTTGGGTGATAGCTCTTCACGATCTGAAGCCTACACAGTCGAGGCACCTTGGGTCTTGAGTTCTGAACTGCACAGTGTTTTATGTTCCTTCATTTAAGTCTCCAGTATCAGCACTAATCATTTCCAACTCAGGCAGGTGATTTGTCCCCAAGGCTACACTTTACTGTTAAGTGTCCCCTGTAACGTGTTCCTCGTCTTCGGTAGTCATGTGAAAGGTTTTGGGTGTTGAAGTCTCCCCTTTCCTCTGAGAGCTCCAATAATTCTTAATGTTGCAAATTGTTTGAAACAGCTGTTAGTCAAATCTGGTTGAGAAGAGGTGGATCTTGCAACTTCAAGTGGAAAGCCCTGGGGGGATGGTTCAGGTATTGCTCCAAGATTTTAACTAGCAGTGACGGGAACAGGATGGGAATTTGGGGTCACAGATGAACATGGACTGGAAGGGATACATCTGAGATACCCCCACCCCCAGTTCCCATGGCTGAGGAGGGTCTCTTTGCCCCGTGTCCCTCTGTGAGGCAGATGCTACATGCAATTAAAAGCTGTTCTAATGAGGTAGATGAACCTGCAGCCTATTATACAGAGTGAAGTAAGTCAGGAAGACAAAGACAAATACTGTATATTAACGCATATATATGGAATTTAGAAAGATGGAACTGATGGTCCTACATGCAGGGCAGTGAAGGAGACACAGCCGTAAATAACAGACTTTTGGCTTCAGTGGGAGAAGGTGAGGGTGGGATGATTTGAGAAAATAGCATTGAAACACATACATTACCACATATAAAATCGATGACCAGTGCAAGTTCCATGCATGAAGCAGGGCGCCTAAAGCCGGTGCTCTGGAACAGTCTAGAGGGACGGGTGCTCTGGAACAGTCTAGAGGGAGAGGTGGGGTTCCGAATGCGGCGGTGGAGCCGGGGCACAGGTATACCGATGGCCACCTCATGTCGATGTATGTCAAAAGCTAGCACAATGTTATAAAGTAATTACCCTCCAATTAAAAACGAAACAGCTCCCTCATGGCTGTCCTAGAAGGACCGATGGGGAGTTTGTGTGTGGAATTGATCTGAGAACTGTGGAGCTCATCTGTGGTGCAGGTGCCCTGAGGGACTGAATGGAGACTCAGGTGAGGGCAGGTATCGTGGGCGGGAGCCGACTTCTCGCCCAGTTACCCCAGAAGAGTGACGCGGCTCGCCCTCAGGTCCCGCTCCTTACGGTGCTCTTGTTTCCAGCAGAGGTGGCCTCAGCAACATGCTGTTCCAGTGCTCCTTGCCCGACACCCTGGCCACCGTCGGAGACGAGCCTCGGAAGGTGCTCCTGCGGCTGTACGGGGCGATCCTGAAGATGGTGAGTCCCTCGGCTGCTCAGGGCGGGAGGCCTGGCCGCAGTTCTCATCCTCTTGGCCTGATTACCTGGGAGGAGATTTAAGACGTGTTAGTGGTGTTGTGGGAACTATTTAAAGACACTGCTTTTACTGTAACCGGGCTGCACCCCTGGGTTTTTTTCTTTATTATTCCAAGTGAATTCTGTCTTACTATTTGTTAGCAAACTAGTACAAGTACCACTTTTACATCCAGAAAAAGTACAGTGTCGGTCAAATCTGTAATAGTGCTTTGATGACGCCTAGATCTTCCCCGCACTGAAATTTTCAGCTCAGACTTAGGCTGTAAGCTTCCAGCGTGGGGAGGTATGGTTTGTCTGCCATCATCAGAAAGGGGCTGCAGGATAACCCCAGTGCGGAGGGACAAGCTCAGTGCAGCTGAATGCAGTAAGTGCCACCCTGTGAGATTTCTTTTAAAACTTTGAGTTTGTTAGATTCTTAATCTTTCTGAATTTTTATATGACGTAAATAATTGAATCTAACTTTCAGTTAAAGTGCCTTATTTGTTGAATTGTCTTAACCAATTATATCCCAAACGTCTGGATTAAAAAAAAAAACAACCTATACATGAATTTATCATTTTACTGAACACACATATAAATGCGTGTATATTGCAATGGCAGAATTTTTATATCCATTTAAATCTCCCTTGGAAGGGCCCGTTTTGATCCTCATGAAATGGAAAATTCATTTTCTCACTTATTTTTTTTTTTTCTAAGACTAGTCTCTCTCAGCTCAGTCTAAAAAGCAGGTCATGTCCATTATCTGTGATAATCAATTATATGTTTAGAAATAATAAAGTTGGCGTTCTGAGTGTTAACTCACTTAAAAAATTGTTATGATGTGACCAAACCTTCCCACTGGGTAGCTTCCCCTTAGAGGGTGAGGGTCTGAGGTTGGAAACAAGCCCGCACATCTGAGGAAACCTGAGCTGCTGTGGAGTTGGGTTCTCACCCTGACTGACACCTGGCCCTGCCCGCTGACCCTGCGGTTCAGTTTTTTTATTTATTCAAATTGCAGTCTCAGAGAAGTTCTTGAAATACTCAATTTACGTCCTTTTGGGTCTTTTAATGAAATAACTTTCAGCCATTTCCCCCCCTAAGGACTCTGTAACGGTGAAGTCCCATTTCGGCTCATTTGTTTTGTATGCGTTCATTTAAGCAACACCTTTAAAATGCCTTAATAGCCACCTCCTGGAGTCGCAGGCAGTAAGACTAGTATTTACCTCTGATTCCTGAGGCTGCTGTTTTAACTTAAACAGGAGCGTGTTCAGCGCGCACTGTATGCTCCCCCTGGGCCAGATGGGGTCCTGGGGCCCTGTCCAGAGGGGATGAGACGCTGAACCGTGCTGTCCAGGACGCCGGTCACTAGCCACCTGTGGCCGTAGGCACGCTTGAAATGTGGCAAGGGCAGCCACGGAATGGAGTTTTAAGCTTTATTTAATTTTAATTCATTTAAATGGACACAGTCCCGTGTAGCTGGTGGCTGCTGTGTTGGCCAGCATGGCTCTAGAGCGTGCCGTGTTAAGGATGGGCAACTTAGAGAAAGCCAGCTGCAACATAGCCCGTGCACCCTGAAAGTTTCTTTTCCCCAAATAAAGATTCACCATCTGTAGTTAATATTCTGCCTTTTTTGAAATTTTAGCAGTCTAGAATTATTACTTTACAGTACTTAAGTGCAATAGACATGTCTGGAAATAGAATTTAACAGAAATCTCTGTCCCTATTTATTTTTAAAGGGAAAGAAAGATCATTGGGTAACTCAATAGAAAAATAGAGAATAATGGATGCCACTTAAAATGAGTTTAACTTTTTACTGAGCTAATGGATCAGAGCATGTTCTACACACAGTTCTAACGGGGGAGGTGGGGGAAGCACTCTGCATTTAGCTTCTCGATTCTATTTTTACTAGGCTGTCAGTTTCCAGTCCTAAAACTGCATCTGCTGAGGAAGCGCAGAAGCCATGCTTGAAAGCACACGGGTAGAGAGGGAAACAGATTGCTCACGAGATGGGCACAGATCAAACGTCAGCTGGCCTCACAGTTGACTCAGTAGACAACAGACTTGCTTTTGTTAGAAAAAGAGCTGTTCCTTTGCTTTCTAGGTGGGACTCAATGTTTTCACATAATTACTCAAGTTCAAGTACACTTTTGATTGAGGCCCTAGTTCACGTACCCTTTTTTTGTTGAAGTATGAACTTAGTAAAAACTGTGAAACCTACAGCCTCAAATATTTGTGGTTCCCATGTTCTTCTGTGCTTGGCAGGGGCCCTTGCTGCCAGTTAAAGAGTTTCAGATGTTAATGGCCCTTGTCAACTGCTGGCCATTGAACACTTAGGCAGCATGAGGAGGGGGAAAAACTCAGGATCTCTGAGCAGGGACTTCTGTTTAAGAGAGAGGAGGAGTGGGGAGTCAGGGGCGGAGTCTCAGCAGCCAGCAAGACTCGACCCAAGTGCAGCACCCTGTGCTTTAAAAGCTGGGCTTTCGTGGCATGCGGCCAGGATTTTACCACAGATGTGAGTTCTTACTCTTCTCATATTTTCAAATCAGATTTTAAAATGTCGATTACTTATTTTGTTGCTGGGTCATATTGCTGATCAACTCTTTACAGTGAATCTGGCCTCTAATGGGAGGAGGGGTATTTATAGTCTACAGGTTATATTCCCATCATAACCAAAAAAATGGCCAGAATTGATAGTAACTTGTCAGGATTTGCATTCATTAAGAGATGTAGCTGAGCAAATATGGAACCCAAATAATAAGTCACATTACTTTCATGAATGCATGGATTAAAGACAGAAATATCATACAACACATACGTCATGCTTGCCTTATTTTTTGCTCTGCCTTAGAGGAAAGCACACACACGTCCCTATACATGTATGTGCATTTATGGTATTTCCTGCATTGGTCGTATAAATGCAGTTCTCACATTCTTCAAGGTGGGTTAGAATACGCTCCTTCCTTGAAGCATGACAAATCACGACAGCATGTGATGATCAGCTTATGTAATACTTTCTCAGTGTTTAGCTGTTCGGCTTAATAACATGAGAGCCTGGCTGAGTTTCACACATCCCTTCTTTCCCTTGCTCCTCCTCGTTTTCAGCTCTGGGACTTTTTACCTCTTTGAGAATCGAATATTCAGTAGTACTTTTTAAATTTGCATTTACAGTCATTCACAAGTAACTTGGTTTAAAATAATAAGATGCTTCTTGACTTTCTCACTCTTCATCTTGGTGTTGCGATGTCTGACCTTGTTTCCATAGCAGCCCTGAGGTGCTCCCTGGTGCAGCTCACCGCGGGCTAAACCAGACAGCCAAGGTGAAGCCTCCCGGTGGGTTTAAAGCCGACAGCTCTGTCCCCACACAGCTGTCTCTGCCAGCCCCCATTTCTCCACGAGATGAATCAGAAGCAGACTTCCAAGCTGAACCCTGGAGGTTCTATTCAGGATTTGTGTTAATTTTAGGGGCACATGAAAAGTCCTGCATTGGACAAGAGGAAAATGGACCCTTTTGAGAATGAAATAAGATCAGACACACAGCTTGAAAAACTGCCACACCACACAATATTGTTTGTAGGAGATTATTAAACATAAAAATATTGGTCTGACCTTCAAACAGTGTACGTCAGTAGAATTTAGTGTCTATTTCCCATGGGCCAGCTCTAACTTTAATGAAAAGGAGGTTATCCTCCTTAGCTGGATAGACGACGGAAATTGAAATTAACCATAAAATCGACTGTAACTAAAGCAGGTAGAACAGCTGAGTAGAAGCCTTGAGAAGTCCGGGTTCAGTTTTTGCCATTGTGGGAAGAGGTATAATTGCTAGAAGAGAGCTTGAACTGATGACGTCAGCTGCCAATGTAACGTGATTTTTTTCCTTTCTGGTTTCTGGGAAGGAACATGCGCTCTGCACCGTCCAGCAGCAGCCTTTTCCCAGAAGCGAGTTTGGCTGATTACAAATAACCTGTTTGCTTATTTATCATGAATTGTGGAAGACACAAATGTCAGTACGTATTGTTCCTTCAATGTGACCTGTGCCAGTGGGCGGAAGTCTCAGGAGGCTTTGTCCCCGCCTCTGTCAAAACAGTGACTGTGTGGAGCCGGCCCCTTCTCTGCATGAATGGAGAGATTCTGCCTGGCCTTTCCCAACGGCCTCATAGGCCTGAACGTCTGTAACACACCCTAGATCTCTCGAGTGTTGTCTGGGGAACTTTTGTTTTGTTCTCTGAGTAATAGAAGGCTAATATTAGTGCTTGTTGGAGTACTAACCGTAATAAAATAAAAGGCATCAAGGCACAACGCAGATATGTCTCGGGGACTCGAAGAGCACCATCTGGGGCACAGTCTTTTTTGAATTCAGAAAATCAAAAGTCACCGTCCCTGTCTTCTCTTAACCCCAGGTTAATTGAAAATTCAGGCATGATAAAGAGCAGCCCACAGATAGTCAGCAGTAAACTGCTGGCTCCCTGAGAAGCCGCCTGCTAGCAGCACTTGGCTCTGGAGCCGAGGTGGGGTGGCCGCCCTGCTTCACGCAGAGCCCAGCTCAGTCCCCAGTGGCTGGGCACACGTTCCCGCCAGATAAACAAGGTGCACTGAATTTTTTTTCTCATTGTATTAGGTCATTGTGACCTAATTTACCCTACTTTTAAAAACTCCCCATCTATGTTGAGCATGACGTAATTATATCTATTGTAAAGCAGTCAAAACCTTCCTCCCGGAAGTGAAGCATCTTGCTAGTATTGCGTGTTCCCATTTGGTCTCACCTAGCATTTCTTCCATGAATCCTCTCCAAAGGCAGTTGCCAAATTACCCCCTACCGTGGTACCACCTTCCATACCTGCTTTGGTGCCTTTTGATAACGAAATAAACCACAGGCTGCTGTGTCTAATTTTGACATATGCAAAGTGCCTTTTGTCTTGCTAGTCTTAAATGTTTGGGGTTTATAGCATGAAGCCAGGACAGGTGTCTGGCCCTGGAACGCTGGTGTGACTGCAGCCCGCCCTCGGGAAGGAACGTCTTCGTGTCGGGTGGCATGAGGGGTGTGGGGTAATGTACGACTTTAGCTGTGCATGTGTTCTCTGCTGCAGGCTTGTCCATGCGATCGTGCCTGGAGCACTCTGGTTTCCAGGTGACAGACACGATTCACGGTATAGTATGAGACCTCTGAAGTTGGAGCATTCTCTACAGCTTTAATTTCTTTCTTTTAGTTCTTGGTTTCAAGAAATGTTTTTTAAAACAACAAAGTTGTAATGCTTTTGTTAAGTAGCACCAGCTACAGTTTGTGCTTGCTTAAAAAGCTACAGTAATTAAGATTTCAGAATGTTATGTATTGAATATATCACTTTGGGGTGGTGGTTTTTTTTTTTCAAGTCCCAGGCAAATCAGACCCCTTTCTTCTGTTTCCTCAGTAGAAAATGACAAACATTTAGTAATTATAGACGTTTATGGGCCTCAGCTTGAAAATTCATGTCCAGTATTCAGCTGCTGCTTCTCTCATGCCATTTCAGCCTTCAGGAAATGCCACGTACATATTGATATTGTGATTGGAGTTGGAAACTCCCTTCTCTGCCCTTATCACGTAGGGTCCTTCTCCCCACCCCGGGCCTTTATGAAGCTCAGCAGTGCTGCTCTGACATGGGAGGACGCACAGGATCTGTCCCTGGAAACATGCTGCCTGCAAGTCAACCTTGGGGTGCTCGTGCCAGAGGAACCCGAAGCCGTCAGAGTCCTGGGGCAGCAGGTCACCTGGGATCAGACCTCAGTTTTGAGAAAGTCACCTTCGGAAAGCCACCTTCTTTACCTGGCCTTGCACTCACCTGTCTTCCTCCTAGTTTAGGTCTGCCTGGAGCCTTTTAAAAGTTCTAGTCTCCTCTTGATATTCGTCACACCATCTGGTTTTGCAGAGATCGGCGGGATCAGACTGTCTTAGACTGGTCCTTGAGTAGATGGAACACACTCTAGAGACTCCAGTGAAATGTTAGAAATCATTGTCCGTTTCAATTCTCGCTATCCCTATGTGTTCACTAAATAATCACACAAGCTATACTTTAGATCATTGCATTGTCACGTCACATTTTAATGTGTTCTGTAATACATTTTCAGGAAATGGTGGAAGAAGCCGTAAGAGCAATAAATACAGAATGTTTTCATAGAAATCAGGAAGCAGGAAGGTTAGGGTCCATGATATTGAGGAGAAAACATACTGCAAAAGGTTACTGAAGAGCCACATTCCTGCCGTGCATTCCTGCCACCTTGGTTAACGGGACGGCAGCAGGTGTAGCCCCCGCGTTGAGAACCTCTTCTCTCGCCTCAGTCGCCTTCAGAACCACAGGCAGTACAGCCGGGAAGCCCATGACCCTTCAGGACCTGACGAGCCTCATGGTGACTGAATTCAGGGTGGTGCAGCCATCCTGTGACTCAGGGTGAACCCTGGTGGCCCAGAGTCCCTCAGGTCTCAGTTCAGCAGGAGACCCTCTGGTTAGTGGAGAGAGGGTTTTCCTAGACCGAATCTTAGATGCCCTAGAAGCTTAGTCTAGCTAACATTTGGCTTATTCTTTCTTAATTACTCATTGATGGATCCCAAAGCTCTTTTATTAAAAGGCTGCAGCCAACTTAATCTTTTGTTTTATAAGAGCCTTTAAAAGAGACAGTAGCTGAATGATGCTTGCCCTTATTGTGTGTAGATTCCCGTCTGTATCTTTTTATCTCTGTAGCCACCATCATATTTAGCATGGTATGCCTTCCTCCTTCTGACATCTGTAACTGATGATTTGATTTTAAACAGCATTTCCAACTTAGTATACCAGTGATGACGTGTCACTCTTCTTTCTCGGCTGGTTCATCACTTTTCCCGCACCTACCCCACAAGCAGCTCATGCAATAGCGGGTCTTTAAATGCGCTGTGAAGATAAATGTTTCAGGTTTTACACATGATATTGAAGTAGCTGTATGCCACTCTCGTTTATTTACACACACAGCCACACATACACAGAGCAGGGAAAATCCAGGTGCTGCTTTTGTTTCATCCAGCAAATGTGGCTTTATTAAAGTAGTTTAATCATTAAACTAGTTCCCTCATCATTAGCAGAATCTTTTATTAACAGCTGCCCAAGCAATGAGAGTTTATTTGGCTTAAACAAATGTAAAGAAATAACCCTGTTATATTGTGGAATATTAGGTAACTTACTTTCTTCATAGTCTTTAAACTAAGAAATCCTTTAAATGTGATTTTGTCAGAAAAGTAACATTTGAAACCTTGTACCAAATATATTTACTGTAGAAATAGCATACCTTTAAATCCCTTCCAAGTATAGGCATGTGTAAAGTGAAAAGTCAGAGTCCTGTTTGGTCTCATCTTATTACCTAGCCAATAGTGTACAGGCTTTTAGGAATTTATGTTTTAAATTTAGAGGTGCTTGGCCCACCAAAAATCTGTTTCAGCTTTTAAATTCTTCTATGACTTTAAAACAAAATATAAACCACACCCCTTTTTTATTACTACGACTTTAGCCTGTTTCCTACAGCAGAGCTGATGAGTACTTAGATTATAATGAATACTTATAGATTCTCTTGAAAACCAAGCCCAAACGAGGAAGAAAAGAACAAGAAAGATGGCAGGAAACCAGTGGCAGTGTATTTTTCTTATTATTGGATATCTTCTCTCTCTGTAGTTTAAGTATGCAATTCAGGAGTTTTTAGTTTATTCCTAGCATTGGGCGTCTTCTTTAGCAAATCTGGTGCATTCTGACTTCTTCGGTCTTGAAGTTTCAGTGTTTATTTTAAAAAACATTTTATTATGGAGAATTTCAGATGCATATAGAAGTAGACCAGAAGAGCGTAGCGAACCCCAGGGGCCCAACGTGCGTCTGTGTCTCTGCCCAGCTTGCTTTCGTCTTTGCCCTTGCTTGTTCTCTAGGGCTCTTCCAGACTTCATAGTATTTCTTCCATGCAGGTTTAAGTCTGTACTCATGTAAGCCGATTTTAAAAATACATGACCACAATAGTGTTGAAAATGAAACTTTTAAAACAATTATTTAATATTAAATAATGTTAGTATCCAAATTTCTAATAAATGTTAAAACTTACCTTTATTTTATAACTTATTGAAAGCTAATTTTTATTAATGTAGAAGCTAGTTGGTAAAGAACTCAGAGTCATGTTAAATATTTCTATATTGTATTTTAATATCTGCTTTGAATAAGTCTGTGCCTCTGAAATAAAATCCCAGAGATCCCAAGTTAAGTCCTACCTCCCCTCTCCCTGGACAGAAAGGCCTCTTTTTCGGTGGCTCTCTCTGTGGGCAGCCGCTTCCCTCACCTTTCCGTGAATATTCAGCCTGCTTGGTTTTTGATTTCCTGCTCTTCTTACCTGCAGGATCGAGGGACCCTGAACATTCTCTACTGAGGAAACAGAACAGAGGGCTGGGCGTGGCACAAGTCCGTCTCGCCTTCCTGATGGTGCTCTGACGGGAGGAGTAATGATTCACTGGGGGCAGAATGCAGTGGGCAGGGTGGGCAAGTTATTCGTAGAACTTATTTCTACCTAATGATGCTCCTTTGTTAAAAAGAAATGGCCCTGGGGACTAAGGCAATTGGTGAGTCAGGTGAGGTGACTCGCTGTTATGAGAGCACCGTTAGGCAAGGGAGAGGGACTTGTGTTGGCTCAATAACCCCTAAACTGTATCTCCCTAAGAAGATACAGTTCAAGTAATAACAGCATAGAAATAACCACAGTTGTCTAGAAGTGTGTACAGGTCAAATCCCGTTACTGCAGACTTCAGTGGGGTCTCCAGATTCCTTATTTGTCTCTTCCTATGAAGTATCCATATGCAGAATATCAGATCATAGAACTTGTTCTGTTCTTAGTGTCCTTTGTGGGGGAAAAGCACAAGAATTTAATCTTTGGGGGGCATTGTGGCCCACCAGGCATCCTGCCTAATGACATAGCCCGTCTCCCCACTTCTGGAATCACAGACCTGGGTCTGGACTCACCAGGGTCCTTCACCCTTGTTCGCTCCTTGAGCTTCATGGCGCAGGAGTGTTTATTTAGTCCTGCCAGCCACAAAGTATCGTGAGCACCAGGATTTGTTGGGAAAGACCAACAATAAAGAAAAAGTGGAGTCCCTGTTCATTAGGAATTTGTGGGCCACTGGGGAGAGGGGACAGCTGGAGTGTAGGGCTAAGGCCATGGGGCGGTCAGGAGGGCGTTTTGCAGTTAAGGAAGGAGTGAACATACCTAATACTCCTCCCTAGGGTTTGTCCCACCCCACGTCAAGCCATCAGCAAGAGTCAAAAACTGTCTCTGCAGTATTTTCATTTTGTAGTTTTCATTGTAACGGGATTTAACCTGTAACATCTTTCCATCAGAGAAATGCAGATTACACAAAAGAAAATAGCATATATCCCCCATTTGTAGTTTCTGTACTTTGTACAAAATGTACTTCACTATGTGCTAAAGACATTACCAAGTATGTAAAAGTGCAAGTCTTTTGCAGATAACTTCATATGAACATTTTGTTTACTTTTTATATTGAGTAAGCTGGAACATGCACTATTTATACAGAACATACATTAACGTGTGTGGGTTATTATTTCCGTGTTGATGGAGGGGAGTGCTTGCTCTGTAGGTGCTGTGAATGCTGCTAGAGTAGCTGGTGGTGCTTAACGTGGCATTTTTTTTTCCCTGTCCACACTTTCTACCCTTGGTACAGGTATTTTTGATAAAGCTGTGGAATGGAAAGGTATGTTTTTCATGGGATGTTGAAGAATCTTTTACCTTAAATTTCTGTAAGAGCTTCCTTTATGGGCCTCCGTGTCTGACTTAAGCAGACTTAGTTTAATAAATTAAACAAATAACGTTTTTCTAGGGGCAATATTTGAGTATAAAATTTGACAGGACGCGTAAGTTTCTCACTTGCTTTCCCCTGTCTCCCTATTAAACACCGTGCGAAGGTTTTTAAAGCACTTGGGGTGGGGGTTGCTTTTAAGAGCTCAGATCTGCCGTGAGTGGACGATGTGGGCAGACAGTGGCTTGTGGAAGGTCAGAGTCCGAGTGTGTCGCTGATAAACTCCTGGTTACCGCTAACTTGCAATTTCATTGAGGAAAGGGGTGTAGAAGTCTCTCTCAATACAGATGAAGTAAGTTTAGGGCCTGTATTAAATTGGCTCGGGCCTCTCTTGGGTGGAGGGACTCCACGCTGAGCTAGTGGCTGCCCGACCAACAGGCCTCCTGCCCGCACAGGGCACCCTCGTCCACCCAGTGCTGACCTCGGCAGCCTCGGGCCTTGTGCCCCGGGCCTTGTGGGACAGTGTCTTCCTGGGTCGCTTGAAAGACCCACCTGGCTAAACTGGTGAGCCGGCCCAGCGCCCACGGGAAAGCTCTCTCCGCTGACTTTCCTCCAACGATGAAATTGTAAAAAGGTACCAGGGTGGTGGTGAGGTGGCAGCTGTGTGCACCCACAGCACCTCCCTTTTCTTGTAAAGCAGCGAGGTGCTTCCTCAGGTGTTGGTCCGAGTGTGGGACTCTGGTGGTGCATTTAGACTGTGTGAGAAACCCTCGTTTAAAGATCTGTGATGTCTTGTACACCCTGACTGTTCTGATGGTTGCTGAGTGAGTGCCTGCTCAGCGTTCCCCATTTCACCAGAAGTGTTTGCTTTTTCTCGTTCGTAGCGGTCCTGTAATAAGGAGGGATCCGAACAAGCTCAGAAAGACAGTGAATTTCAAGTAAGTAATTCAGCCCGCCCTGCGTCCGGTGTGAGGTGTGAGCTGGCGGTGGGCAGGGTCCCTGTGCTGTCAGGAAGCGGGCACAGGGTCTCCGGGCCTCGCCCCCCGATCCGGCTGTGCCCCTTCTTGTCTCTGAGTCCTGGTTGTGTCCCAGAGGAGGGGCTCCAGGTACTGGGAGCCACCTCAGGAAGAGGCGGCGAACAGCTCATGTTCCCGGCTCCTGCCGAGGGTGTAGGGAGGGCTGTAGGGAGCTGAACGGCACTTGGGCTGCGAGGAGATGGCAGCTTGGGTGGCCGGCGTGTGTGATGTCCTGACATGGAGGCAGCCTGGCATCCGCGCTGCCTTGACTCTGCCGTTGCCCAGGGATCTCAAGGGCTACCCGTCCCCGGGCAGGCGGGAGTGTTTTTCCCTCTGCACCGCAGGTGGGCCCTTTACTGTCTGAGCCACCAGGGAAGCCCTCTCAGTGTGGTGCCCAGGTCCAGAGGGTGCTCCTGAACCGCAAGGTCTCAATCTCAGCAGTGCGTATGCTCAGAGGAGCTTCAGGTCAAGAGCACCTGGCCCTGAGACAGAAGCGGGGCGTCCGGTGTTGTGACCTCCACACCGCAGGGAGCGACTGCTGTGGAGCCCACTCTCCCAGTGTGCGGAGGTGTGTGTGCAGTGTGTACACACGCTGCAGATGAAAGAAATACCTGCATGCAGTGAATAAACTAGTTTTGTTCATTGTACACTTACTTGTGGCATGCAGGATCTTTCGTTATGGCATGTGGAATCTAGTTCCCTGACCAGAGATCAAACCTGGGCCCTCTGCATTGGGAGTGTGCCGGGGTCCAGCCCCGGCTGATCCAGGGTATTCGAAGGAGAGACGGCTAGGCGACCTATTCAAATGTTAATTAGAGATAATAAAGAGGAATAGAATGAGGATAGCTCAGTAGGAAAATTCAGTGGAGAAAAGAAGCTGAGTGGCTTGGTTTACGCGGAAAATCAATATAACCCGTGACACCAGGTTAGCTCTGACCACGGAGGCCGCAGGCGCCCTCTCGAATAGCGGAAGGTGCCCCACCTTAGACACCTTCTCAAGTGGGTCTTAGAAGCCCAGGCAAATAAATGGTCGCAGAGGATATCCACGCTCCAGATGGACACTCAGCTGGAAGTTAAAGGGAAGAATGACATGGGGAGACCAAGCGTTGGTGAGCAAGGCCCATAGCTTTATTTTCAACAGGGGCTTTTATACCCTAAGTTACACATAGAGGATAATAGGGGATGCAAAATCAGCAGTCTTTGATGCTTATCAAAAACCAGGGTTTCTTTCCTGCAGATTTATCGTATACAAATGGTTTAGGTGATTTACATCATCTTCTGGCCAGAGGCCTATTAACATTTTATGACTCTTGACAAGGACTTATCAACAAAGACTTATTTTCTCTAAGAGTAATTATTTTAAGGTTTGGCGCCATCTTCCGAAGATAAGATTACGTTCCTATAGGGTGGATGTGTAATGGGTTTACAAAGGAAAGAATTTACTACCTTAAGGGTCTAAAGTTACTAACACCAGGCCACTACTTATTTTTTCTACATACCAACTATATTAATTAATGCACATTCAAGGATACAATTCAGGGGATGTGAAAACTTGGCAACAAACATTGGCTCATCAATGAAATCTTTTACTAGTTTTATTCTGACAGTTTCTAATTCTCTGAGAGGCTCTAAGCTATTTGAATATCTTAAGCTTCCCGTGCCTCTGGAGGCTGGGAGACTGTAAACAATCGTATGCATAGCTGTAGGTGTCCGGGTAAACTTGTCAGGCGAGTTAGAGTGCTATCTGAGGGGTTTGGATTTAAACACTCCTAATTGCCCAGGAACTTTATTAATTGGAGCTGTAAGTTAACTCTTTGACAGAGAGAGTGAGATGGTGGTGGGGGACAGCCCCCAGTAAAGTCAGAGGTGAGAGCACAAAGCAATAAAGTAGGCAGACTCTGGTTTTTTGGGGGGTAGATGCTCGAGAATATCCGGGGGCACTCCCGAGGCTCGATCCCGCCTTTGCGTATGCCGAGCCCCCTTCCTCATGACCTTTGTCACGAGTGGAATGTCTCTCACCGGCTCCCGGCAGGAGTGTAGTCTTAGCCACTGGACCACCAGGGAAATCCCTCTCTTACTGTCTCTTATTGTAAAAACAAGTGGCTTAAAACTCAGTATTCAAAAAACAAAGATCATGGCATCCAATCCCATTACTTTATGGCAAATAGATGGGGGGAAAGTAGCAGGTATCAGGTTTCATTTTCTTGGGCTCCAAAATCACTGTGGATGGTGACTGCAGCCATGAAATTAAAAGACGCTTGTTCTTTGGAAGAAAAGCTATGACCAACCTAGATAGTGTATTAAAAAGCAGAGACATCACTTTGCCAACAAAGGTCTGTCTAGTCAAGCTATGGTTTTTCCAGTAGTTGTATATGAATGTAAGAGTTGGACCATGAAGAAGGCTGAGCACCAAAGAATTGATGCTCTTGACCTGTGGTGTTGGAGAAGACTCTTGAGAGTCCGTTGGACAGTAAGGAGATGAAACCAGTCAGTCCTAAAGGAAATCAGTCCTGAATAGTCATTGGAAGGACTGATGCTGAAGCTGAAGCTCCAATCCTTTGGCCACCTGATGTGAGGGGCCAACTCATTGGAAAAAGACACTGATGCTGGCAAAGATTGAGGGCAGGAGAAGAAGGGGAAGACAGAGGATGAGATGGTTGGATGGCATCACTGACTCAATGGACATGAGTTTGAGCAAACTCCGGGAGATAGCGAAGGACAGGGAAGCCTGTCATGCTGCAGTCCATGGGGTCGCAAAGAGTCGGACACAACTTAGCGACTGAACAGCAGCAGCAATACTAATTACTAAAATTACCAAGAAACAGGAATTTAAGAGAGCTGAGATTATAATGGAATAAAAGTACTGATGTTCTTTCTCGAGTTTCCATGGATCTTCTGCCGGGGCCGAGCTCCAAAGACCGTGGTCTGGAGGGTCTGGACTGCGTGCTCTCAGGGGAGACCCTGACTGGAGCTGCTGTCAGGGGGAGGTAGCTGATGTTCTGTCTTCAGTCTCTTGGTCCTTTGTGTACAGACTTCTGTCTATACTGGGATTGAAACTGTTGGGTTACTAGGACCTCCATGACACTGAACCTAAGTTGTATTTTCAGTTCTTGTTTCCCCTTGATTTCTTTTTTTTTTTTTTTCCCATGGAACTTGCTTTTAAGTGATGAAGACACGCACTTGAGGGTGGTGGACGGGAGTTCTCATCTGCGTTTTCCCAAATTAACGAGCATGATAAACTGTTATTGCTGGCACTGGCTTCGCCCCAAGTAGCCAAGGGGCACTGCCTGACTCTCTACTCTGAGTCCCTGGGGGGGCCCCAACCCTCCTCTAACCCCCACCCTTTCCCTTTCCATTGACTGGGGACAGCCCTTGCAGACATGCCAATCGCAGTGGGAAGAGGGGGAAGGGAGGTCACAGTGCATGGGGGTCAAGGTCACAGTGGGCGGAGCAAAGGGGATCACAGTGCAAGTCAGTCGGTCGCTCCCTCTGCTCAAGTCCAGCGGTCTGCCCCGGCAGTGCGGCCTGCAGCGGGCGGCGGCATCCTCGGCAGCCCGCGTTTATCTGCGCTGTTTGAAGCCTTGGGACCCATCAGGACCCAGAGGCTGTCTGATCACATTGTTGGGCTGCCGGCTGTCTTCCAGCTGGGAGATCCGGGTTGGCCGGTCGAGGATGGGCTTCTCCTGCTCCTCCTCGGGGCTGGCGCTGCCCAGGATCCGCTTCCGGGCCTCCGCGTACTCCGCCTCCCGCTGCACCAGGGACTTGACCGGGAGGGCCGGCCTGCTGGCGGAGTTGGGGCCACTGACCACACCGTTGCTGGTGGGCCTCTTGAGGATGCGGATCTGTGGAGGGGGCCCCGCGGGAAGGCTATCGTCCTGAATCACAATGGGCACTTTGGGAGGAGATTTGGATTTCCCCGCTGTCTGCCGCCTCCTCCCAGCTTTCAGCGACCTCCTCATCTTCCATCTTACTCGCCGCTTTCCCTCCTCCATCCCTTCCTTGTTTTCCTTCTGGGCTCGTTCTCCTATTGTCTTTTTATTTTTCCCCAATATTTATTTCTTTGGCTGCACTGGGTCTTACTTGGGACACGCAGGATCTTTAGTTGTGAGATATGGGATCTAGTTCCCTGACCAGGGATTAAACCTGGGCCATCTGCATGGAGAATGTAGGGTCTTAGCCACTGGACCACCAGGGAAGTCCCTCTCTTCTTGTCTTAGGTACTAGGCCTGACGCCCTGTCCCTCCCCACTCTTCCCAGACCACCTGATCCAAACCTGGTCCTTTGTTTCTCCTGGAGGCCAGGGATCTGCGGCTCCTCCAGCCCATGGAACCAACCCCAGCTGCTCCCTGTCTCCCAGGGTGTCTCACCGGGTCCAAGACTGAGCCCACATTCTCCTTCAGTCCGTCCTTCCTGGCCAGGCTGGAAGCAGGGAGCCACCTCCGCCACTCCTCCCCAACCCTGTGTCCCACCCTCAAGTCTGTTGGTGGTTTTCCTTTGGCCCAGACCTTGGATCTGTAAGTGTCTCTCTACCCGGCCTGTGAACCTGGCTAGTCCAAGCTGCTCCAGCTCCCCTCGGGGCTCCCACTGTGATTCTTGCTGCCCACAGACCATTCCCTTCATCATCACCAGAGCCATCTTTTTGAACTGCTCATCTGATCGTGTCAGCCTCTTGCTGACAGTCCTTTGGTGATTGCTTTATCCCCTGATCCAAGTTAGGTGAGCTTTATCCTACCAGGTCCCAGCGGCCTGACCCCACGGCTTCCTGGCCAGATTTCCACTCGGGGCCAGTCCATGCTGTTTGTTTATGATCCCCTTGGGTCAGAAGGTAGGCAGCCAGTGGTTAGAACAGGGAAGGTGGTTGGTCTTTGAGGCTCTTTGAATGGCTGGTCTTCGTCTCCTCTCCTCCAAACCAGCAGGAGGCCTGACTCCATTTCTGCTTAGGGGGCCTGCGAGTCTGGTGGGTTCACCTCCCCGGCCTGCAGTGCGGTGTGGTGTCCCACCTTCTTTCCTCTTCAGACTCCCCCTCCCCACCCGGGAAGGACTGTTGTATCTTCTCAGGAGGGTCATATTGTTGTTACAATCTGGGTATTATTGCTGGATTTAATTTTTTTCAGAGATAAAGCCATACGGATAAAGTGGAAAGGCAGTCTCACACTTCCTCCCACCCCGTGGGGCCCCTGCGGCCTCTTCTGCTCGCTCTGCCCCAGCTGCATTCTGAGCCCTGTCCCCGTGGCTTCCTGAACCACTCTTGGTTTTGTTACCAGCAACTCGTGTGGCCAGATCCAGTGGCCAGTTTCCTCTGCCCTCTGTTCACCGTCAAACACTCTGCCCCGTCCTGACAGCAGGCATCTCCCCTCCCCCCACCGCCCCATCTCCATCAGCTGTTCCCGGGGTGGGTTGTAAACCTCCGCTGGGGCGTCAGATGTCAGCCTTCCGTTGCTTCCTTAAGTGAACCAGAATAGAAAATATTAGAAAGCATTGCACAGCTGTGAGCATGTATGGTTTGTCTCGAATGTGTGTGTACGTGTGTGTGTGTGCGCGTGCGCTGGGTTGCCATGTACAGTGTGAAAGCGTTGCTGTGAGCGTGGGGCGTCCTCAGGCTCCGTGCTGCCTCCTCCTCTTGGGCCAGTTCATTTAACGCTGTCCAGATGCTGAGGGCTGTCTGGCCCAGACCCCTGGGCAGCCCCGGGGACCCCTCCAGGCTGGTTCCATCCTCTTCCTCCTGGGTTCCTCTGCTCCGCGCATCAGCCCCTCCCAGGGTCCGCGTCTCTACTTGTGGGTGGCCGCCGCCCTCACACCCCATCAGGATGCCCTCTGCTCCTTCCCTGCGTGTGCCCCAGTCTGCCGACGGCCCTGCTCAGTTCTGGCGGCTTCTGTCCCTGGAAGGCAGGCGCTGTCCAGGCAGTGGCCACGTGTGTCTAGTTCTTGTTTCCCTGGGGGTGGAGTATATAAATGTATATTTCTGAAGCCAGCTTGAATCGTTTCCAGTGGAGGTATTGCCTTCTCTGCTGAGAAAGCAGGACTGGCTGTGGGTGGACACTCAGAGTCCCGCCCAGGTGATGGACAGCAGACCGGGTCACGGGCCCTGCACCCGTGTTTCACCGGGCATGCTTTCCTTGAAGGTTTGGAGACCCGAGGTTACCTGCTGTCCTTCATGACCTACCCACTTTCGTTCCGGGGCTTGGGGTGTTCTTTCATTTATTCCCTCTCCAAATTCTTCCGTCCGCTTCTTCCTGCTGTGAATAAATATTGACCTATGACATCACAGAAAAACAGAGGTATTTCTTGTTCACAGTGTGCAGAGCAATGTCAAGGAGAACTGAGACACTCCAAAGTCTCTTCGCTCTTCTCTCTGCCGTCCTGGCGCTGGTTGACTCTGCTCAGGAGGGTCCTGATGGTGTGGGCTCAGCCAGGGGCAGGGGCACCGGTGACAAGGGTGAAGGCAGCTCCCGCTCTCTGCACTGCCTGGGTGCCATGAGCAAAGCGCCGAACTTCCTAAAGTCACGGCGTGGGTTAAATTCACGTCCAGAACTTTCAGAAAAAAAGGGCCATTTCCGATTGCATGCACGTGTGCCCAGTACCCTCCAGCTTAGTCACTCTACACACAAAAAGTTGAAAAACCAAACTTTAATTCTGACAGAATTCTGGCTACCTAGGACAGAGGATGCCTTCCTTGATCCTGCTCTTGGAAACAGTTGGGAGTGGGTTGGATCTTTGAGGCGGGAGGTTGTACAGAGGGCAGGGGGCTGCCAGGAGCTACTGCCTGTGGACGGCCTGCTCCGGGCCTGAGCCCAGCACCCCCTTTCCATGATGCGAGCCTCCATTCGCTTGCGGGGTGTCTCTGAGGCTGGACTTGAGGTAAACAGGCCCACGCTGACTGTACCTCCTGCCGAGGTTTGCTGTGAGGTCAGATGAGAGAGAGAAAACATTCTGCCAGTTCAGTAGAGCTGTTAGGGATTTGTTGTCATTCTCTATGGGTTTAAGGAGTAGAACTGGTAGAAATCCTGTCTACCAGTAGACTTCCCGTAGAATCCCGCCTACCGGTGGACGTCCTGTAGGGTCCCGCCTGCTGGTGGACACCCCGCAGGGTCCCACCTGCCAGGGGATGCCCCGCGGGGTCCTGCCCGCCGGGGGACGCTCGTAGAGAATCCCGCCCGCCGGGGGACGCCCGGTAGAGAATCCCGCCGCAGGGGGACGCCCCGTAGAGAATCCCGTTGCCGGGGACGTCCTGTAGAGAATCCCGCCGCCGGGGGACGTCCCGCGGGCCCCTCCTGGTAGAGATCCTCCCCACATCCGTGAACCCGACAGATGGATGCTGTGTCTGGATGGCGCTGTCTTCATTGACTTGGACTGCCAGGGAAAACTACCCAGGGTTATTGTTCATGGTTCCGGAGGTCGGCGGGCCAGGGTCAGGGCGCCAGCACACAGCTGGGCTTTGGTGACGGTCCTTTCCTGGCTTGTAGATGTCATCTTCTGCCTGTGTCCTCACAGGGCAGGGAGAAGTAGGCTGGGAGAGGCTGCAAGCTCTCTGGAGCCCCCTCTTAACAAGGATGTTGCCCCATTAGGGCTCCACCCTCGTGGCCTCATCTAAACTCAGCACCTCCCAAAGGCATCTCCAAATAGCATCTCACTAGGGGTGAAGGCCTGAACCTAGGAGTTAGGGGAGGACACAGTTTGGTTCGTTGCAGTCGTATATACAGAGCTGCGAGTTAGTGAGATGGGGCCTCTCAAGGTGATGATGGTCAGACCATAGTCGTGGGGATTACACGAGGTGGTGGATGGATTACCCGGTCCCCCAAATGAAAAGTGACCGAGTCACCTTTTACCTTAACGTGTGTCCCATATCCTCTGAAGGCAGTTTTTCCTTTTTGTTTTCTTCTCGCCAGCTTCAGAATCATGTCCCTGCCTGGTGAGTTTGTCCTGTGTATATTTTATTGAAATGAGTATATTTTAAAGAACTGTGTTTTATGTGAACAGTGTTTCTCTGAGATCCTGTCCCCACAGCCCTTTTCTGAACAAGGGGTGACCTGGTGTCACCAGAGACTGTATCCAGACCACACCTGCCGCCCCTCCTGACACATCGACCTGGAAGTTCCACCTGCAGAAGCACCTTTGGAGAACCGGTTGTAGGGCTCCTTCCCACCCGTCCACCCCCACAGATGGAAATGCTTAAGCTATGGTTTGCTGCTGAAGGGAAGAGGACTAAGGAATGGATTTGAATTGAGAACAAAAGATGGATTTTGAAGGCAGAATGACTATAGATCCCACTTAGTTATCAGGACTAATGGCAGAATGTAGCAGTGTCTGTAACTTGGTGTGTTCTTTCATTTTCAGACAAATGTTAAATGACAGGATTGGGGGTAAAAGCAGAAACCAGAAAGCTTGATTGCTTTATGCTCGGTGTAACCCCAGACAGGGCTTCCTGGGCAGAGGGCCCTTTGCCCATTGACTCTCACTGGGTGCTCTCAACCGAAAAGCAAATCAACCTTTGCCAGGACGGGTGGAACTGTGTGGCCTTTGATGAGATGCCAAGGGTGAGACTAAACTGAAGTGGTAAACTATTGATACTGTTCTGTTTTTGGAACCAGTGACCTAAATTCAACTGGAATTTCAACTCTCATCAGTAGAGCGTGATGCTCACCAGCGTCCTCGTGTTATTCATTCAGATGTGTCCGGCTCTTTACGACCCCATGGGCTAGAGCCCGCCAGGCTACTTAGTCCATGGAATTCTCCAGGCAAGAATGCTGGAGTGGGTTACCATTTCTTACTCCAGAGGATCTTCCCAACCCAGGCATTGAACCTGCGTCTCTTGTGTGTCCTACACTGGCAATGGGGGTTCTTTACCACTGAGCCACCTGGGAAGCCCTTGCCAGCACGGATCCTGCAGTTTACCAGTCTGTTTCTTCATGTTTAAAGTGGGGGGCGATGACGATCATAACAAGTATAGTATTAATAACAATACCAACAGTAGTAGCCACAGCGCCCAATCATAGAGTCGCTGTGGGAGTGGGCGAACGGCTCACGTGGAAGGACTTGTGACGCCTGGCACGTGGCTGACCTGGTGACCGTCTGGCGTGCCACCGTGTGTTTCAGGGCGCCGAGGCCATGGTCCTGGAGAGCGTCATGTTTGCCATTCTCGCCGAGAGGTCGCTGGGGCCGAAGCTCTTCGGCATTTTCCCCCAAGGCCGCCTGGAGCAGTTCATCCCGGTAAGGAGTGCGGGGGCACTGGTCGGGGCTGGGGGCAGGCCCACAAAGAAGGCGGAGTCTATGTTGTCACCGTAGGAGCCCGGGCACCGTGATCTGAAATAGTAAGAGTGGCCTTACCACAGAAGGAAACAAAAACAGACTTTCTATTGAATTTGCATCAAAAACTCTGTCTTTCCTGCAAAGGTACATTCATCCAGATCAAAACACACAGGCAGACCTTGTTTAACTGAGCTCCACAGATACTGCGTATTTTACGAATTGAAGGTTTGGGGTGGCTGTGCACTGTCAGACAACGGTTAGCATTTTTGAGCAATAAAGTCTTTTTTAATTAAGTCGCTGTGGGGCTCTTCAACATAATGTCATTGCCACTTATGCGCTGTAGTGTACCCTCAGCACGGCTTTTGTGTGTGCTGGGAGGCAAAAACGTTCCCATGACTCGCTTTGTTGTGGCATCAGTATGGCCGTGGTGGTCTGGGACCGACCCCAGTTTCTCCAGGTACAGCTGTTCGTGGAACCTGGCACTGCATCGCCCTCTGAAGTTGCTTGCCTTGGAGCCAAGCCCGGCCACCCAGGTCTCATCTCCCTGGCCCTGGTCATAGAACCACTGCAGGAAGCGGTCCTGACCACACTGCCACGTGTCTTTGCCCTGCAGGGGCGGGGCCATTGCCGTTCTCCTCGTTGTCTCCCGCTGCCTGCTTCACTGTAGAGCCTCCCCTGCCCCCGTGTGCCCGTCAGATTCCTTCACGCTGCCAGGTCTGGCTCAGATCCTGTTTCCGAGAGTCAGGGCTGTGCTCCTGTTCTCACTGTGCTGGCCCGTTGTTAGTGTTGCCTTAACATCTGCCGGTGTGCCTCGCTTAGAGTCGTGTGCATAGTCCCCACCCGGATCGGCTGGGTGCCGGGCTGCCCGAGGGCAGGAGTGGGAAACACTTCCCGGTGAGCAACTGCCTTGAGTGCCGCGCCTCACGGGGCCAGCTGTGCAGGCAGAGGGGCCAAGCTGGTGGCGGAGCTGGATACGGTCCCATCGTAAACTGCTGGAGACACGGCGTGTTGAGCCCGGGGAAGAGGCCCACTTCAGCATGGGGTGGGGTGACTGGAAGGCAAGCCCAGGGGTGCTACGATTGTATGCGGGAAGGACTTTGTCTCCAGAAAGTGGACCTTTGCAGGTGGCTGCCCCTCCCTGAGCAGTGCTGTCTGTGGGCACAGTGCCCTTTCAGGAGGAATTGTTCTCTGGACAAGACTGAGGTGCCCCCAAAGACACTCTAGATCTAGGGTCATGTGACCTCACATGTCAAGTTTACTTGGATAAATGCCATCTTTTCACTCCTCTTTTATCTCAGAGCCGGCGATTAGACACTGAAGAATTAAGTTTGCCAGATATTTCTGCAGAAATAGCTGAGAAAATGGCCAGATTTCATGGTATGAAAATGCCATTCAATAAGGAACCAAAATGGCTCTTTGGAACAATGGAAAAGTAAGTGCTCAGCTGCTTGGCTCTCGTGTGGCTTTGCCCGGGGCTCCTAGAGTCTCCAGAGCAGTTCTCAGAAAGGCCCTGAGGGGCAGAGGCCTTTCTCAGTCCACTGGCGCACAGACTGGCTGCTGGTACTTATGGTCTCATGAATAAATCATTCTAGCATGTAAAAATCAATTCCTGAACCAAGAAAGAAGAGTGTTTGCAGAAATGCTCCTGAACAGGCTGGGCGGGCAGAAAATCAACTTCCTAGACTCTGGGGTCGGGGGCCCTAAGGATTTTGCATGGTCCCTTGAGTGGGAGCCCCAAGCTAAGGCCATGGTGAACTGAGCCCTGATCTTCTGCTCCCCTCTCTTCCAAGATACCTGAATCAAGTGCTGAGAATTAGGTTTACCGGGGAGTCCAAAGTGAAGCAGCTGCACAGGTTCCTCAGCTACAACCTGCCTTTGGAGCTGGACAACCTGAGGTGAGTGCTTGCCTCTGTGTCCTGCCCTGGCGAGTGCATCTGCCCAGACACATCAGCGCTCCGAGTCACTGCGTCTGCTGCCAGTGAACATTGCAAGCATCGTCTCAGGCCTGGTGTCTTACGTTGGGTTGGTGGGATGAGTTTAAACAGGTTAATTCTGCCGTCTCAGTTTTACACGAGTGGCGTCACCTTCCCCTGATCATCCATGAAGGCATCACGGAGGAAGTAAAACGCCAGAATTCCAGGCCTGGTCAGTGACTAGGGCAGTAGGTTTTTCCTGAAACAAAAACAAAAAGCAGGAACCCTTGGGACAGGCCGGAGAGTGTTAGCAGATGAGGGATACAGTTGAGCCCAAGCTTGGGCGGGCGGGAGGGCACGGAACAGGAAGCTTAACCAGGTTTCTGAGTAGAGACTACAGGGGTATCCCTAGGCTGCTGGGCACGCAGGGTTCTAGACTCTCACCCATAGCCGAGTATCGGCATTGCCACCTCTTATTTCTCACAAGTTTGAGCATCTGCTGTACCAGCATCAGGAATGGCTCTGAGCTATTACAACCAAGACATCCTGCAGGGAGCTTCTCTTTTGTTAGGAGAGAGAGGAGACAAGTAAATAAAATAAAGTCAGGTTGTGGTGAGAGCTATGAAGGAAACCAGAGGTCCACACAGACCCAACACAGGGCTCTGCTCGGGCTCCGTGCTCAGAGGGCTCCAAGGGGGAGGCCCGCACCCCAGGCGGGGGGTGTGTGTCAGAGGCCCTGCCAGGGGAGGGCGCTGCAGGTCTGAGGAGTAACAGCAGAGCCTCCCTCTCTCAGGTCGTTGCTTGGATCCACTCCGTCTCCCGTCGTGTTCTGCCACAATGACTGTCAGGAAGGTAAGAAGCGCAGCCCGCGATGCAGAACCTGGGCCCTGTGTGTCTGCTTAGAAGGCTCCCTCCAGCGTGTGTGTGATAACCACCAGGGGCCCATGAGGTGGGGGTGAGATACATGCATTTATGGCCCAGCCGTGTACGTGTGTTGTGCGGCCATTAAAATAATGAGGTTGAGTTCTATACAGACCAACAGAGAAATCTCTGGGATACATTTAGCAGGAAGAGCAAGTTTTAGAAAGATGTGTGAGATGATCCTATTTCCGTAAGGAAAAAATTCTGAGAAGATCCACTAAACCGAGATCTGGGATCGACAAAGCTACATATGTGTGCAGTGTTTAACTCCTTTTGGTCCACGTGTGACCTTGTTGATCTGAAGAAGCATTAAAGAGCAAGATGGCCTCCTCAACCAGCCCGGGGGCCCTGGCCTCTGCACCTTGCGTGCACTGCGCTGGCCAGAGCCCCTGCTCTCTCAGCGCCGGTTCAGGTGCTTCTAATGACCTTGGGTTTCTCCGCTTTAAAAAACTGCAGGGACTTATCTGGTGGTCCAGTGGCTAAGGCTCCACACCCCCTATGCAGGGGGCCCAGGTTCAGTCCCTGGTCAGAGAGCCAGATCCACGTGCTGCAACTAAGACACAATATAGTCAAATAAATTTATTTTTAAAAAATATTAAATTTTTTTTTTAATTGCAATGCCAGGTACAGCTGACTGTAACTAAACTTCACTCAATGTCATTTCAAACCGAGACAGTTTCCTCTGAGGCCCCATCTGGCGGGCTTCCCTCCCTGACACTGCCGTGGCACCTGGCTTTGCCATGCTGTCCTCGTCTTGATCCTCCCAGGACAGCTGGCTGAGGTCCACCCTTGGGCCCTTTCCAGGCTCTTCAAGTTGTTTTTAATTTTGAGAACAGCCCCTGGTGAAGACTTGTCATCAATAAGATGTCAGTTTGAGCCAGAATACCTTTTACTAATTAGCTGATGATTGCTGGACGAGTCAGATCAAGCAGGGTGTGGGCAAGGCAGCCTCACGTGTAGGATGCCTTGAGCGGATCAGAACCACTATTGGCCCAGCTCTTGGAGGACCTGTGTCTTCGGTGACAGAACATGCCCAGAGTAAAAGTCATGTCATCCAAACCCTCTTGCAGGTAACATCTTACTGCTGGATGGCAGGGAGAATTCGGAAAAACAGAAACTCATGCTCATCGACTTTGAATACAGCAGTTACAACTATAGGTAATGTCAAATGTTTTTATTTCTGTGAGCATTTTAATACGTGTATGAAACAGTCGAAGGAGACCGTGGGTCACGGTACCAGCCTGAGCTGCGTTTCCTCGGTGGGGGCTGGCGCTTTCTGTCCCAGCGGGTGAGATGGGCGCCTACCCTGTTCTCAGTGGAGCTAGTGAGGAGCAGCTCTGGTCTCCTCAGAGTCCAGAGCTTGGCCTGACATTGGCTCCTCAGAGCGCTGACCGCAGGAGGGCTCCCGAGCAGTTGCTGCGGACGGTGGGCCCGGGTGCCGTGGCCGCTGGTGCTGCCCAGTTGGCGGTCCTGTCACTGACACAGTCGTGTTCTCGGGATCCCCGGGTCTGGGGAGCGCTCGTGGCAGGCCTGCTGCCTCACTGTCTGCCTCTCTCTCTTTTTCAGGGGATTCGACATTGGGAATCATTTCTGTGAATGGATGTATGATTATAATTATGAAAAGTACCCTTTTTTCAGAGCAAACATCCTGAAGTACCCCACCAGGAAACAACAGGTAGGCGCCTCATGCGTGCACACTTGCTGAGGAGTGAGTGGCTCTTACACACATTGGTTTCCCAGTTAGAGCTGACCGCAGCTCCACTGCTGAAGATGCTTGCTTTGCTTAAGCAGGTTCTTCTGCGTTAAAATGTTGTGTCAAGATACAGACAGTATTGGAATCCAGCCTTTTAAAGTCCCTTTGCCAAAGGTGGCCTGTAGCTAGTCAGAGACGATCACAGCCTCCTTGGTAACTCCTTCCAGTTTTTTCTGCCCTGCCCTCTGGCCTTTTGGGGGTCACTGACTTTCCTCTGTGTTTCACTTTGTGCAGACAGCGGTGGTCTTGGGGGCACTGGCTCAGCAGCTGTTGCAGCACCCACAGCCTCCTTTCCTGTCCTGGGGGAGAGGAGTCCACTGACTAGAGTCAGTCCTGTGGGACTCCTCCCGAGAGGCTCTCTGTTCCATTTGTCAGCCATGGCCCAAGCCTTGGGTTGAGGATGAGTAGGTTGCAATGTGGAAGCAAGTAGGCTGGGCAGAGGGGACACCACCCCCGACTCTCCCAGCCTTGCAGGGCCTTAGCTGTGTCCGTGCTGGGCAGCCCTGCTTTAGGTCAGCCTTCTTTCAGGAGCTCTGCCTGATCAGAGTGTTGCCCAGGGGCGGGGGGCAAAAACACAGCTGGTCCGTCGCTGCGGTAGCTCACTCAGGAGAGGTCTCTCGAGTGCCCGCCTGAGCTGGGCACAGGCAGTGTCTCCAGCAGGTGCCCATGCTCGGGGCAGCCGTTGAAACGCAGACCTGCTGTGCAGCCAGAGCTGCCCACTCCGCTCTGGCCACATTTCAGGCCGACCTCATGACCTTGCATGTGTCCAAAGTGACCGGGATGGTTTGGAAGCTCAGGGTCATGCTATGTGGGCAGGAAGGCTGGTGAGCTCGGGGAGGAGAGCACACAGCAGGCTGCTGTTGCGGCAGTGGGCGGGCATCTCAGGGAGGGGCTCCAGCCAGCGAGGGAGGCTCTCGGTGAGAAGGCTTTCATTCCAGTGGGGGCAGAGCTCCAGGGAGGGGCTCCAGCCAGCGAGGGGAGGCTCTCGGTGAGAAGGCTTTCATTCCAGTGGGGGCAGAGCTCCAGGGAGGGGCTCCAACCAGCGAGGGGAGGCTCTCGGTGAGAAGGCTTTCATTCCAGTGGGGGCAGAGCTCCAGGGAGGGGCTCCAACCAGCGAGGGGAGGCTCTCGGTGAGAAGGCTTTCATTCTAGTGGCGGCAGAGCTGTGTGGCCACCCTCACTGCACAGCAGTGCAAATATAAGGAAGTGCCATTTCTGTTTTCTGAGAGGTTTTAACAATCACATACAGTGTCTGTCTTGATCACCTACCCTGTCGCCATCTCCTGAGGTCATCTCATGCTTTTCTCTCTTTAATGCATTGAGGTGTTTTAAAATGTTAAACGTTACTGGAATTCCTAAAATAAATTATTTGAGTGAGTTACGTTATTTTGTGACGCTTGGATGGATCTAGCTAGGCAGTTTATTTTCGCAGTTTTTCATATATGAAACAGGACTTTAATGTTCATTTAAAAAATTATTCATACCTGCTTTTGGAATAAAAAAATTATGCTAGTTTACAAAATGAGTGTCCCTTTTTATTTTCCGGAGCAAATTTTTATAAGATGGTGCTGTTTGAAAGTTTGGCAGACTTTGCCCGTAAAACCATCTGGGCCTAGAACTTTTTTGGGAGGGAGTGCCACTAATTAACACTTTGTTAGGCTTTCAGTCTCTTCAGATTTTCTATCTTCGTTTGCTACCTTCAGCATTTAGAGTCTCCCAGAAATTAACCACCTAGGGTGGTGGTTCTAGCATGCGTTTTAAAAACTAATAGGCCTGGATTTGAATCCCAGGTCTGCCTCTGCTGGTTGTAACCTACTGTTTCCATGCTTCAGTTTCCTCATCTGTGGAAATTACTGTGTGGTGGGAGTGAGTTACTGTGCAGGAACGATGCTCAGCTTGGTGCCTGCCACACAGAGTTTGATAGGTGTCCCTTGTACCAAGCTTACTGCAGAGTCCATGGCCCCCTGCCTGAAACGTGCTAGAACGTGAAGGATGCTTTCCGGTAGAGAAGGGGCAGAGTGTGGGAAGCCTATTTCAGAGCAGCAGGATGAAAGAGGGGCAGGTTGGCGAGGGAGAGGTACTGGTTACTTCCAGCCAGGTAACCAGTTAGCAGGGGTTCCTACCTGGAAGAAAGACTGATGGCTGTTTCCTTCTTCACAAAAGCAAACATGCAGTGGTTGGCCATGTTCTGTTGCCTTTTGATACAGTATGAAATAGTGAGGCACAGGGACTCTCAGAGATCCTAATTCACACGCAGACTCATGGTGCCGCCTGGCAGAACGTCAGGGTAAACCGTGTCTTCTCTGGACTGGAATGAGATGCTGCTAGTGCTTGGACAGGAGTGTACGGTCAAGGCGTCTGAGAGGTGGGAGAAGGCCCTTCTCAACGCCCGGGCCAGCTCCTGCCCTGAGGGAGTATTTACTGGTGAAGGTCAGGGTGCCCTGGCGCCTCAAGCCCCTGCCACATGGTGTGCCATCCAGGAGGCTGGCCCTGCTTTGTGGGCAGACAGTGGGAGACAGGAGTGTGAGTGAGAGGAGAAGAGCGACTCTGCCTGAACAACCCTCTGCAGAAGTAGTAGCGGTCTCAGCGACAGTGCGGCCTGGAGAGTCCTTTCATTCTCTGTCGCCCCTGCACCCCGGCAGGGTGAGCGAACTCCCCGGATCCCTGCCCCTGGGCAGAGGAGTGTGTGGGCTTCTCTGACATCTGGAAGAGTCACGTGAGGTGTGCGCTTAGTGACAACTTTGATATCATCTATTTTTAACAATCATTGATCCTAACCTAATTACTTTTTTTAAAGCTCCATTTTATTTCCAATTACTTGGCTGCATTCCAAAATGAATTTGAAAACCTCAGTAACGAAGAAAAGTCTGTTATAGAAGAAGAAATGCTGCTTGAAGTCAATAGGTAACTTTTCCTTTGTTGATCTGTTATGATAGCTTCCTTCTTCAAGGTGCGCACTTGGGATGCTTCCTTGCAAATAAGAGTATTTCAGGAGCTTCCTCATAACCCTACATCTCTGGGTCTTGTAGTTTGCAAAAGAACAGAAACGAGAACATTTGGTTATGGCCATCGTGGCTGAGTGTGTTAGGATCCTTCAGCTCTCAGCACACAGCAAGTTAGGAGAGGGGTCTGTGCACAGGGTCAGCGCGTGGGGGTGGCGTTCCTGACCGTCATCCCCGCCGCAGACTCCGCTGCCCAGCCCCTGCCACCAGGGCCTGTGCCCTCCTGTCATTCGTGCTCCTGGAGTGGGGACTCCATCGGGTAATACGAGGAAATACCTGAATGTCTGTGTCCCCGGCAGCTCTCGAAGCAAGGCTGAGAAGCCCCCAGATGCCACAGAGGTGTAGAGCACAGTGTGTTCACCCTCTCTCATTTCTTTAGTGGAGAGGCCCGAGTTACCCCTAGCCTTTGGGCTCTTCCGTGAGATTCCGGGGTACCAGGGACGTCTGGAGTCCCTGTGAACCCCCTCCCTCGGCACAGAGTCCCCTCCTCGCGGGCCTCAGAAGTGTCCACACTCCTCTCTCTGAGCTGCGGCCACCCTGGCGGCCCCTCAGCTCCTCCTGCGGCAGAGAGCTTCCCTCTCTGGTTCCTGAACAGATGGAAATAGGAAAGGGGCATGGAGGAGAGGCCCAGACAGAATGGTGGTGCCAGGGGATCTAGCGGGTCAGGGACGAAGAGCAGCAGAAGCCCCGAAGTCCTCGTTCCCCAGTGAGAGCTCGTCTTCATTGTTGGAGGAGAGTACGGGTTTGCGGTGGCGGGAGGCAGGACACAGCCTAGAGGTGGGACTTGGCCGCACCTCCCCCCAGTCCGCTTCCCATGTGCAGAGGTTTCATTCCCCATGTGACCCCTGTTTCACCAGCACGGCTGCCAGGGCCCTGCGTGAGTCCCGTGAGTGTCGGCCCGTGTGCCCGGGATAGGCTGTCGGGTCTTCACCCCTGCGGGGCCACCGGCGGGGGCGCGGGGCCGCCGTCGCTGGCGCACGTAGTCCCCTGCGCCGGCCACCCCGCCGAGTCAGAGCGCCGCCGGGCAGGGAGTGGCGTCCCGTCCCGGGCGCCGTCTCACTGCGCACCCTGCTGCTGTCTTCACAGGTTTGCCCTCGCGTCCCATTTCTTCTGGGGACTCTGGTCCATCGTTCAGGCCAAGATTTCCTCCATTGAATTTGGGTACATGGTATGTGCTGCGGCGGTTTTTCTCTTCTCCTCCCAGGGGAAACGCCTCCTTGTACACGTGCGCCTGGCAGTAAATGGCTCTTCCTTCCAGAGGGTCACTGTCCCCCTCCGCGTTCCTGCGCCAGGTGACCAGCACCAGGACAGCAGGCTCCCCCGCCGCACGGTGGAAGTCACTGTCGTGGGTGCTGAGTCTGCCACTGGAAGCTGCCCCCTCTCCGTTTCAGGGGAGTGCCGTGTGGTCCTGTGACTGACGGCACATGTAGAAATCCGGACCCTCAAGACCCATCCCCGACCTCAGTCCCCCTGACACACAGGACACTGAGCGAAGCGGGGAGGGGGCCTATGCTTCCCACGCCTTAGTTTATTCATCTGTCCCCACCCCATCCTCCGGCCTGCAGTGCCCGGCCTAAGAGCTGGAAGCTGGTGCTGAATGAATGAGACCCCTTTTTGCGGCAAGTTTGTACCATACTAGGCTGTCTTTTTATTCTAACCTGAGAACTGTCCTTGGCACAGACTCTGCTTTTAACTCCGCTCCATAGTGCGTGGTGGGGGGGGTCCTGGGCAGGGGTGCTCCCAAGTGCAGCGAGCACCTGGCTTTGGGACTTGTGGTGGGAAACAGCTGGGTCCCTTTGTCCTTAGTCCACCGTGAGGATGGTTTCTGCTGCTGGGCAGAAGCTTTGGTAACGCACAGACACTCGTAGACAAGAGAACATTCAGGTTTTTTAAAGTGGATTTGGAGTCATGACCAGATGTTACTTCAACACCAAGTGGACTTTAGATCAGGACTTCCGAAGACAGAGAAAGGGGTCATATCCTAGAACAGGCATCAGTTCACCCACGGGACACAGAGGTCCTGAGTGTGTGTGCCCCTGTCTTCTTCAAGAGACACAAGGCAGGGGCTTTCCTGCTGGTGCAGTGGTTAGGACTCCACGCTTCCACCGCAGGGGGCGTGGGTTTGGTCCCTGGTCAGGGAACTAGGATCTCACATGCCTCACAGCATGGCCAAAACAAGACATAGAGCAGAAACTGACAAAGCTGAGAGAGGGGCACCTTCCCCTGGTAGACTGCACACCCGGCGGTAGCGGGTGGAGCCAGGATCCCTGCCGCAGGGGAATCTGTCACCTGAACGTCACCCTGCCAGCTCGACCTGATGAACGTGTGTGGGGCCCCAGCAGCTGCAGGATGTACATCCTTTTCAGAGAATAGGGAGCCTTCATCAGGATAGGCCAGGGGCTGGGCTGTGAGACAGCCCTCAGATTTGCTGCAGAGTTCTCTGAACACAGTGCAATTTAATTGGAAATCATCAACCACCACATAAATATCTGGAAAATTATTAATTTGGAAATTAACTGTATACTTCTAAATAAACGCTGGGTCAAAGGAGAAATTAAAAGGACAATTAGAAAACATTTTGAGTTATAATGGAAACGCCATTTTTTTTAGAAGAGGAAAAAGTGGAAGCAGTAGATAGATTTTGTTTTCTTGGGCTCCAAAATCTCTGTGGATGGTGATTGTACCCATGAAATTAAAAAAGACACTTACTCCTTGGAAGGAGAGCTTTGACAAACCTAGACAGTGTCTTAAAAAGCAGAGACATCACATTGCTGACAAAGGTCCATATAGTCAAAGCTATGGTTTTCCAGTAGTTGTGTACAGATGTGCGTGTTGAACCATAAAGAAAGCTGAGCACCAAAGAAATGATTCTTTTGAACTGTGGTGTTGGAGAAGACTCTTGAGAGTCCCTTGGACAGGAAGGAGATCAAACCAGTCCATCCTAAAGGAAATCAGTCCTGAATATTCATCGGAAGGTCTGATGTTGCAGGTGAAGCTCCAATACTTTGGCCACCGGATGTGAAGAGCTGACTCATTGGAAAAGACCCCGATGCTGGGAAAGACTGAAAACAAAAGGAGGCAGCAGAGGATGAGATGGTTGGATGGTATCACCAACTCAATGGACATGAATCTGAGCAAACTCGGGGAGGTAGCGAAGGACAGGGAAGCCTGGCGGTGCTGCAGTCCGTGGGGTGGCAGAGGACATGGCTTAGCAACTGAACAAGAGTGGAAACACAACATCCTAGAATTTGTGGGATGCAGCTAAAACAGTGTTTGGAATCTTTTGGTTTTGTAGCTTAAACATTTGTACTGGGTAAGAAGAAAGTTCTCAAACTAGTAGCATAAGCTTCTACCTTGAGAAGCTAGAAAGTGAAAAACCAAGTAAGCCCAGAGTAAATAGAAGTAGAGTAAAGGTAAGAGCAGAAATCATTGAAATGTAAAATACTAAAAATAGGGGAAAAATCAATGATACCACAAAAGTGCTTATGAATATCTGGCTATGCTGAGCAAGAAAGATAAGGCAGACGTTACCAAAACCAAGTACAGAGAGAGGCCATGATCACAAAGTCGGCAGATGTTAAAGTAGAAGAGAGAAACAACTGCAGATCTGACAACTTGCTTGAAACATGCCAGTTCCTTGGAAGATACAAACGGCCAAAACTGACATCATAGATGGCCGTGTATTTATTAAATTGAACTGATAATCAAAAACCTGTAGACTAAACTTCAGGTCCTGGGGAATATTATCAAACATTTAAGGAAGAAGTAACAGTCTCACAGAAACATTTAGAAAATCAAGGGGGAGGGATCATTTCTCAGCTCATTTGACGAGGCTGGCGTGACGCTGACACCAAAACTAGACATTTCAAGAAGACTGCACGTCAGTGCCCTTCATGGACATCGCACAAAAGCCGTTTCCAAAGTACTGGCAAAAGTAAATCCAATACATATAAAAGGATAATTATTTTATGACCAAGTGGCATTTATCCCTGAAATGCAAGACTAACATCGGCATTTGAAAAACCCATTAGTGTAATTCACCATATTAACAGAATCATGCAGTCATCTCAGTGAATGCAGGAAAAGTGTTTGACAGAATTCAATCATTTGGAACACCTGTTCACAACAGAAAGTCTCAGCAAACTAATAACGGAGAACTTCCTCAGCCAGGTAAAGGGCTTTATGGGAGCCCACAGAGGGCCGTGATAATCGATGGTAAAGGACAGACGTTTCTCCCACACGTGCCCCAAGTGGAAAACACAGCCAGGGTGTGTGTGCTGAGTTCTCGCCAGTACAGGAAGGTGAAAAAAGAAAACTGCCTTTGTTTTATAGGTGACATGATTGTGTACATGGAAAAATAGAAGAGTCAAGAGAAAAGCTGTTTACTGAGTTTATCAAGGTCATAGGACACAAGGTCAATATACAAAAGCCAACTGCATTCTGATGTGCTGGAAACAATTTGTAAAAAAAATTTAATAGTTTGGCATAAAAAATGTGAAATACTTAAAATAACATGCATGATCTGTACACTGACAATTATAGAGAGATACCACAGGTATGGATTTAGAAGACTTAAAATGTTCATTCTCCCCAAACCAATCTAAGTCTCCATGACCCCATCAAAACCCCACAGGCTTTTCATAGACATTGACAAGCTGATTCTAAAACTTACTTGAAAGTGCAAAGGCCCTGGAATAACTAAAACACCAAAATTATAGAACAGAGCTGGAAGACATGCTACCTGATTTCATAGTTTACCAAGCGCAGTAATTAAGACCATGTGGTGTTGGTGTAAGTGAAGTCGCTCAGTCTTTGCGACTGACTCTGTCCGACTCTTTGCGACCCTGTGGACTGTAGCCTACCACGCTTCTCCGTCCGTGGGATTCTCTAGGCGAGAATACTAGAGTGGGCTACCATTTCCTTCTCCAGGGGATCTTCCCGACCCAGGGATCAAACCCGGGTCTCCCGCATTGGAGGCAGATGCTTTAACCTCTGAGCCACCAGGGAAGCCCAGTTGGTGTAAAGACATACATAAATCAGATGGAATAGAATCGAGTTCCCAGAAATGGACTCCTACACATATAGGCAACTGGTGTTCCCCAGAAAGGCCAAGATAGTTCATTGCAGGAAGGGTTAGATTTTCCAAATATGACATGGCAACAACTGAATAAGCCATACGGAAAAAAGATAATGAACTTCAAACTTGTACCATACACAAAAATTGACTTGAAACAGATAATAAACCTAAATGGAAAAGCTGAAATGGGAGAAAAGCTTCATGACTGTGGCAAAGATTTTCTGAGGTTACATACAGCACTCACCATCAAAGAAAAAAGATACAATAGATTGGACTGAATAAAAATTTACAACTTTTTGTTTTTTGAAAGACACCATTAAAATGAAAAGCCAAGCCACAGACTGGGAGAAAATACCGCAAATTTACATCTGACAAAGACTTGTGTTTAGAACGTCTAAAGAACTCATAACTCAGCAAGAAACCAAACAACTTACTTTATGAAAGGATAGATTTGAACACAATGCAGAAGATAAATGACCAGTAAGCATCTGTTCATCTGCCGATGTAGTCATGAAAGAAATGCCAGTTAAAGCCCAGAGAGATGCCCTGCACACCCATGTCAGTGGGTAGAACTTAAACCAACAATGTTGAATGTTGGCGAGAAGGTGATGTCACATACACTGCAGGGGGTACTGCAAGAGGGGGTGACCAGCGTAGAAAACAGTTGCCTTTCATATAAAGTCACATACACACTTAACCATACAGCCCAGCAGTCCCTCTCTTTGGTGTTGATCCAAGAGAAATGAAAGCCTGTTTCCACACCAAGACCCGAATTCACATGCTCCAATAGCCCCAGACTGGAAGCATCCCACGTGCCCAACATCAGACGAGTGTGTGACCACACTGCACTGGGGCCGTGTCACAGAGAACTACTCCGCACCAAACGGACAAACACCGCCATCCCCAGCCACGCAGAAGTGTCCCTGACCCCAGAGGGGCCGGATCCGATGATTCCGTTCACGGGGAAGCATTCTGTCGCGGTCTGGAGGGCTTGACCGCGGAGGCCCGGGAGAGCTCGGAGGGTGACGGCGGTGCTGGTGGTAGGCAGGCTGCATGCTTCAGCCAACACTGCACGTTTCAGATGAGTTAGTTTGTGTTGGTTTATAAATTCTTCCTCAGTGTTCAGTTTTCTTAAGGTGACGCTATAGTCTTGGCGGCTGGCACGGCAGACTTCTCAATTTGGAGTGGTCTTTCAGAAACTGTGCCCACACTGATGGATGGACGGGGGCCCAGACCCGGGGCAGGGGGCTGGCCAGGCGTGCTCACTCCCTCCCGGTGTCCTTTTACTAAGTGTGCAGCAGTGACCCCAGCACACAGGTGGCGCACGCACACACACACACACCCATCTTCCACCTTGGTGCCACACTTGCTGACGCCCAAGGGCCTTGGGCTTGGAAAGAGGGGCCTGTTGCGGCTGTCAGCCTGTCTGTAGCGTTCGAGGTGAATGAGTCGGTGCACCATGGCAGCGCCCGGTCCATAGACGGACGTCCCGCATCCTGTCCGGGTCGGCAGGGCCGGGGAGCAGGGCTGCCAGCGGGGAGGACGGCCCAGGGGCAGCACTGGACAGAGCGGCTCCGCTCTGTGCCCGGGGCAGGCGGGACCCTTGGTGAGGCCACTCTTGCTTGTGTCTCCTAGGAGTACGCCCAAGCCAGGTTCGATGCCTACTTTGACCAGAAGAGGAAGCTCGGGGTGTGACCGTGTGCGGCCTTCCTGCCTGCATCCCTGGATGGCGTGGGGGCGGCCGAGCCCGCGGCCCCTCTGTGCTCCAACTACTGTACCCACAACCGGAAGGCTCAGACGTCTCGCCGCCCAACACAGATGTGTATGATACGAAAGACTGTATTAAAATTGAGTAACATTTATCTCTTATCTCGTTTACGACCTCACTAGGACTCTGACCTGAGACTGGGAAGCAGAATTATAGTACACTAGTGCAGCATTGCAGCATCTCAGACCCCTCATCTAGAGAAGACGTTTCTGTCGCAGTCGGATGTGGCGCCCGCAGCGTCACTCCAGGTGCCTTTTGTGGTGAATGTTGATCTTTACATGATGTGAACGGCCACGCTGGCGGACAGCGCTGAGCGGCTCTGTGACGGGCGTGCAGACGCCGCCCGCTCCCGAGGGGGCGGTGACACTGACCATGCTCCTTGGCTTGACCGCCCCCGACGGCGCGGGCCCGGGAGGAGCGTGGCTACCTGCTTCCTGTCGTCCGAACTTCCCTCCGCCGGTGAATCTCACCCCAACTGGATGTGCCCCGCCCCGTGCCCTCTAACAAAGTGCTTTATTAACCCTGGCTTCGGGGCAGGCGGCAGGCCATGGCCACCGAGGGCCACGTGGACGCACCTGCCCCCCCACCTGCTCTCTGCCCCCCTGCTCAGCCTGGAGCTGGGGCTGCTCCGGCAGGGCCGGCCCCCTGCCCCCAGGCCTGGTCCTGCCCCGTGCCCTCAGAAGCCTCCTGCCGCCCCCGGTGCTGGGGCCTCGGCGTGCCCACGCCCGCTGCCCGCTCATGTGGTCATCGCGCGGCGATCCCAGTGGGAGACCACAGCCCGTGCGTGGAGTCTGGGGGTGTGGATAGAGTATAGCTGTGAAGTCCATGTATATTAAATGTCCTTTGGGATAAATCCTTTTGTTTTTTACTCTGAACTCTTATTTGAATTGTTTTTTTGTGCATACATTCCTGCTACCACAAAGACTGTACCATACAAACAATAAAGAGTATAAAAGCCTGTCTCTGCTGTCTCCCTGGGATGTGTCCTGAGTCTCTGGGGGCGCGGCTGCTCCCGATGCGGCAGGATGGGTAGGACGGCAGGGCGGCCAGGAGGGGAAGAGTGGCTGGGCCGGTGGAGGGAGACCACCACCCGTCCTTCCAGACGTCTGGAGCACAGCCAGGAGGGGGTCTCGATGCCGTGCCCTCTGTGCGAGGTCTCGGAACACAGCCCCCGGCTGCTGCCTGTGCCCACGAGGCCGTCTGCCTTAGACCCCAGGGCTCTGCTGGGCGGTGTCCTGCAGGGTCAGGTCAGCTCCGAAGTCCCGGCCAGGGTGGCAGCTCTCCTCCCAGCCCCACCCTCGCCCCGTCATCGCCGCTGTCATCCCGGGTAGCATTCCTGGCTTCCCATGTCCTCAGTGTCCTGGGCAGACCACACGCTCGCACGAGCAGGGGTCAGGCTTGTCCCCGATGCGGGCGGCCCCCCTGCCCCATCCCTGCGTCTCCTGAGGGTGCCCCCCTGCCCCATCCCTGCGTCTCCTAAGGGTGGCCTCCAGCCCCAGGGTGCCCGCCCCCAGAGCTCTGTGCGTGCTGGTCCCACAGCGCCCAGTGCTCTCAGCCAAGCTGCCAGCTGTCCGTGCGGCCAGCCTCTCCCCGAGCTCACATCTCCCTCCCCCCAAACACGCCAGCTCTCGGCACTGAGCACCTGCCCCACCTGTGAGCACTCAGCTCTGCTCCCCAGGAAGGTGAGGCTCAGAGTCCTGGGCTTGGTCCAGGTCCTGAGACACATGCTGCCCTCTGTTCCTAACCAGAAGCTGCTCTTTCTTGGATCCGACTCTCTGCCAGGCCTGTGGGCTGCAGCCCAGTGTCAGGGGGCCCAGAGCTGGGGCAGCCCTGGACTCTGGAGGGACAGGCTCCTCCTCCCAGCAGCTGGCCAGATGGAGCCACAGTGGTGGGGCCTCCTCCCCGCTCGCTGTGCCCAGGGCATCTCTGCCTTCAAGGCAGCCTTTGTTCCTGGGGCCTGCAGCCGGAAGAACTGCTTGGCAGCTCCTCGGCAGGAGACTGTGAGGCCTCTGGGAAGCACTGGCTCTGTCCCCCAGCCGGTGGTGGGACCCAGGTCAGAGACACCCGCAGGGTGCCACCTTCCCCCTAGCAGCTGGATGGCCAGGGGGCAGGACTGCCCACCGGGGGGGGATGGGGAAGATGGTGGCCTCTGGGGACAGGAAGGGAGGCAGGGCGTGGGGTCTGGTTCAGCCCTGTTTTGACCCTCAGAGCCCTGGGCAACGCTCGGGGTACCCTGGACAGCCTCTGCCCACGTCTGCAGGAAGGTGGCCTTGGGTGTGGCCTGCCATCCCCCATGGAGCGACACACTGCCCCCTGTGTGATGCAGGTCACACTCAGCGCCCCAGGCTGCTCTCTGCTCCAGGGCATCGTGAGGGCCAGTGGCCAGTGCCAGCACAAAGACATGAGAATCTGGCCAATTCATGCCAAGCACCTCCCTCCACACCGCGAGTATCCCAGACATCCTCCTACAGTTTGCATACCTCCAAGGCTGGAGAGCTCACTCACTGCCCTTGGTCCAGCCTGGGACAACAGTCATCCTGAGCTAAAATGCGCTGGACACATAGGTCCTCTGTCCTGGTTCTGCCCTCTTCTCCCCTCCCCTGAGTCTGGGGGTCCTGCAGATGCGTTTCTTGGGCCTCTGCTGACATCTTAAGGCCCCAGATCCTAGATCAGTGCCTCCCACCTCTCCACACCCCACACCAGCTTCGGCTGAAAAGACAGACCTCAGAGAGACACAGGCTGGGACGGTGTCCCTCAAACCAGGAGAGGCTCCCCAGGAAGGACCAGCCCAGCGAGAGCCCAGGCTCCTGCACACCAGCCTCCCAGGCCTTGCCTTTCAGACAAGACCAAGACACGAGTCCTAGGCCTTCTTCATCTTTATTATTTTTTTAACTCAGTCGCACCGTGTGGCATGTGGCATCTTAGTTCCCTGACCAGGGATCAAACTGTATTGGAAGCACCGTCCCTGTACTGGAAGCATGAGGTCTTAACTGCTGAACCACCAGGGAAGTCCGCCACCTCAGAATTTGTTTCCTGCTTGGCACGGTAAGGGCAGGTCGTGGGCATTACTCATCCTCCACGGCAAAGGTGAAGGGGCTCAGCTTGTAGCCGGAGCCCGAGTAGAACTTGTTCTGGAACTCCACCCTGGGGGAGGAGGAGAGCTGGTGAGAGGACCCCTGCCCCCGGCCCGCCCCCCGTGCTGCCCGCACCAGCCCGCGGCCTCACCAGTGCAGCCGCAGCGCGTGCAGGAAGGCTGAGAGCCCCTCCATCACCAGCAGGATGGCCACGGTCATCACGGCGAAGGCGGCAAAGACAGGGACCAGCACCACGGCCTCCACGCCCATCTCGCCGCCCAGGCCCAAGCCAACTCGCATCACCATGGCCCACAGGACCTCCGACAGTTCTGCAGGTGACGGAGGGAGCGGTGGGAACTGCTTTGGCGTCCCTAAGCTCATCGTCCCCGAGGGTCAGCAGGGGACCTCCCCACCACCCCCTCTTTCCAGACAGGGACACTGGGAAGCAATGGGAGGAGATGTGTGGGGGCAGGCGCTGGGACTCACGGGCGTGGGCCAGGCTTAGGGCCCAGAGGCGCAGGTAGGAGGCCGTGTTGGAGATGCAGCCGAGGCAGAACTCGATGGTGTGGATGGCCTGGTGCATGAACACCTCGGACAGGACAAACTAGGGGAACGAGCAGCAGTGAGGGGCAAGCCAGGCCGCCGGCCTCCCGCCACCCAGGGGGTCCCCACACCCACCTCTTCCTCCTCTTGGTCCCCCAGGCATCCGGCCTTCTCCTCATCAGAGTTCTGGCTGGCCACAGACACGTCAGGCTGGCCCAGGAGCCCGGCCTTGTCCTCATCCTGGAGGTGGGAGCATTAGCAGACCCACGGGCCCGGGTGGGCTCTCACAGCCCAGACGGGACCCTCCGCACCCACCCCGCACGCCGCCCCTGCCCCTACCAGCGGTTGCCGCCTCCGAGATTGGCGGCGCTGGTGCCTCCGGCGCAGGAACAGGGGAGTGCCCAGCAGCAGCACGGGCACCGTGGCCAGGGCCAGGACTACCAGGGTGGACTGCACCACCTCCTGCGAGGGAGGGGCGGGAGTCAGGGCGCCACGCGGTTCCCGGGGCCCAGGGAGCCTGCCCCCCACTTCTCCGCCGGGGCCCCTCACGGAGCAGGGACGCCACCCCACACGGAGTTCTGGGAGGGTGGCACCCCAGGCTTCCAGCAACCCTTCTGCTGGACCATCTCTGCTGGTCCTTGGACCTCCCTACTCGTCTCACGGCCTCAGGTCTGCATCCCGCTTTCCAAATCAGGATCCTGCAGCCAAGGGGCGGGGCCCCGTGGTGGGAGTGGGCCCACCTGGCCCTGCCCAAGGCCCCGCCCACCAACCCTTCCACATCCCACCCACCGGCTCCAGCCCCGCCCACCTGCCCCTGGAAGAGCGGCTTGTTGGTGGGGCTGCGCGAGAAGAGGAACATGTTGATGAAGTGAATCAGGATGCTGGGGGCCGTGGCAGCGCTGGCGGCCGTGAAGCTCAGCCACTTGTAGACGACCAGGAAGACCAGGTAGCCGAACAGCCCCAGCAGGAAGATCAGCTCGGGGAGGGTCTCCAGCAGCAGCCGGTGCCACTGGCCAAAGTGCCTGGGGCAGGGGCGGGGGCGAAGTAGTGGGGAACCGGGTCACCAGGCCACTCTGGCCCTGCTCAGCCCCTCAACCCCAGGACCCCGGCCCTCACACGTGGTTGAAGACTCCCAGGACCACCCCAAAGGTCATGTGGGTGACCCCCAGGATGATGGACATCTTCATCTTGAAGGAGTTGAGGAAGCTCAGGTGGTTGATGGCCAGGCTCCAGACCTGGGGGAGCAGGAGGGCCGGGGGGTCACGAAGGGGCCTCCCCACCCGAGTCATTCTCATCAGCCCTTGAGTGCCCCTCCAGGGCCCCCTGCACAATCCGTCACCCACCAGATGTGGAGCAGCACAGTGGCATGGTTAAGAGCACAGCCTGGGCCCCTACCCCAGTTCTTTCTGGCCAGGCAACTCTGGGCATGTACCCTCCGCTTCCTCATCTGTGAAATGGGGAGACTGCGCTGACATGCACTCGGTGGGGTTGTCACGAGGACGGGACACAAAATCATTTCAACAAGTCCTCAGAACGGTGCCTGCCTGGCACAGAGAGGGCTACAGAACACTGTCCTTATCAGGACTCACTTCTCTGCTTTTCAAGAGGCTGCAGTGTGGGCCCTGCCAGGCAGGCCCTGGTCTTAGGGGCCCTGAGCGGGGAGCCCAAACCCACCCTCCCGCCCGCACCACCCCAGACGGATGGCCAGGACTCACAGGGTCGATGCCAAAGGGGTAGGGTCCCAGGAAGACGCCGGTGACGTTGGGGTCCAGGGCAAGCAGCTGGTGCTGGGCCAGGAAGGCATCGCTGTGACAAGAGTGGGGAGGGGGCGGTCAGGGGCCCAGGGGCCTCGGGGCTGGAGTAGGGGAGCAGCTGGGCCTCACCTCCAGCCGGACTGGTTGGCCATGGCCGCCACGCTCCAGCCCGAGGGGAAGATGGCTGTGGCGCGGCTGAAGCACTCATTGTAAATGAAGCCAGTGTAGACGGAGAACAGGCCCATGAGCAGCAGCAGGTAGCGGCCCCCGAAGAAGGTCCTCCAGATCTGGGGGTGTGGGTGTAGTGAGAGCTGGCCCCGGGCCCCGGCTGTGCCTGCACCCCTGCTTCTCCCCCCACCCCCACCCCCCAGCCCCCCGCCACTCCTCACCTCGTTCTGTGCTGACTTCACAGCCGGCTGGTTCTCGGCCAGCACCATGGCCAGGGCGAAGAGGAACATCAGCAGCCCGTGGCCCACGTCACCAAACATGACAGCAAAGAGGAAGGGGAAGGTGATGATGGTGTAGGGCGCTGTGGACAGAGGGGCCACGCAGTCAGCCATGACCCCGGCCCCGTATAGGGGCCCCCAAGCCAGGGTCCAGGGCCACAGGAGACACAAAGGTGGTGTTTGCCAGGCAGGGATGCCACACCGCTTGCCCGCATGCAAGAGCCAGCCATCTACTAGCCATGCAACCTTTGGCTAGCGTCTTAACCTCTCTGAACCTCCATCTCCCCATGGGCAAAATGGAGATAATAATACCACTACTTTCTGGGCCTATTAAAAATGAGACAGCAGGCCATAAATAAGCAATATAAATTCATTAGTTCTAGCTATTATTTATGAGAAGAGCTTTAAGGAGAAGCACAGAGAGCCCCATGGAAGTCCTGGCTGGCCCATGGCAAGTTCCAGAAGGCCAACTTGGTCATTTAATCTTTGGGGCCTCAGCTTCCCTTTAGCAAATGGGGAAAATTTCTCATAGATGTTAGGATTCTAATGCACATCCCAGTTATGGGTCAAATTGTGCCCCTCGCCCCCTCAAAGGTAGGTTGGAGTCCTAAGCCCCCAGCTCCTTAGAAAGTGACCTCATTTGCAGATACAATCTTTACAGATGTAACCAAGTGAAAACGAGGTCATTAGCATGGGTCCTCATCGAATATGACTGCTGTCCTCATAAAATGGATGAATTTGGACCTTAGACACAGACACTGGAGAAGGCCATGCGAACGTGAAGACGGCTGCCTCCCAGCCAAAGAGAGAGGCCTGAACAGAAGCCCCCTCAAGCTCTCAGGAGGAACCAGCCCTGCCAACACCCTAATCTCAGGTTCCCAGCCTCCGGAACGGAGAGACGATAAATACCCACTCTTGAAGCCACCCCATCAGGGATGCTCTGTTACGGCAGCCTGAGCAAATGAATACCCCACGGAGCTATTGCTGAGAGCTGGGGGCACATCAGCAGCCGTGGATATCTGGGGATCAGGCTGCTCCAAGCAGACTGCCACCTGCCAACGCAGAGGAACTACGGGCAGGCGAAGTGTGTGTCGGGGGGAGCGCACATCAAGCTCCCAGGTGCTATCCTGGAGGGTCAGCAGGCCCCAGAGGACACGAGATCTGGGCCTCGGTCCACACAGCCCCAGATTCCACCCTCAGGTCCTGCTCGTACCACCTTGGGGGCCCCTAACCCTTTCTCTTGCCCACTGGGTGAGGCAGGACCCCTCCCTGGCCTCGGACTAAGTCCCCCTCATGAAAGGGCCCTCCTCACGCTTCACCCCCAGACCCCTTCTCCAGGATCACATGGAGACGCCCTGCAGCCCTCAGCCAGCGACACTGGGGACGCTGGGCCACTGGGCACACGGCAGCCAACCTGCCTCAGGGGGAGTGCTGTCTGGAAGGAGAAGGACAGGGCAGGTGACAGGCCAGGTACCACGGGGCTCAGGAAGGTGGCCGGGGCCAGGGAGGGAGGCAGCCAGTGCCCGCTGTACCTAAATGGGAGGGGCAGCCACACCCAGCTCCCGTCTCCTGGGGGTCGGCACCATGCTGCCAAATCTCTTACTTTTTGCCAAAGTCTTGGGAAAAGGCAGACTTTTGCTAAAACTCCCACTTTAAGCCCTGGTGCCTGCAGCAGACGCTCTGCCTGGGTGGCACGGGGCCCTCGGCAGCTCTGTGTGGGCCCCTGCCAGATGCACCACTCTCCGAGCAGCAGCCTCTCCAGGCTGGTGAGCACCCAGGATGTGCCAGGAGCTGACGGCCTCGCTGCTCGCCCACCAGGGCTGGCTGACAACTGAGGGCGCCAGGCGTGGAAGCCCTGCTCGTCGGCCTTGAGACAGACACGCTCCAGTGTGGCCGGACTTCACCAGGACTGGTCCTGCTCAGCCGTCCCCTCCCCACACGCCTCCCCATCCCCTGAGGTCCCTTACTGGTTTCTCCCGGGAATACCTCTCTTAAGAGACCACTTGCACCAGAGACCCCACCTCAGGGTTTGCTTTTGGGAAAACCTGACCCAACTCAAACCTTTCAACGTGTCTGGACAACGTGGCCAAACAAAACATACCAGCAGACTGATTCTGGCCTCGTGGGCCGCTGGTTTGCAACCTTTGGTGATCATTCATCTTCCCAAGACTGCTCAGAGCTGAACCGTTATCTCCATTTTACAGATGAGGAAACTGAGGCTCAGAGAAGCTAAAAAACTCAAGGTAAGCAAGTAGGATCTCAAACCCGGGCCACTCCTACTGCAAAGCTGTTCTTCTTTGCGCAACTTGGCTGGCTCCCTTGTATGTGTAACAAGGTAAGGTTTGTTGAGGGTAAACTCGAAGCCCCTGGGCTCCCCCCGAGAGCATGAGAAGCAGGGTGTCTCTCATCCCAGGAGGCCGGGGCAGCCCCAGCGTGGAGATGCAGCCCTGCCAGCCTTCCACCCAGGGCAGCAGCTGACCCTCCCGAAGGCCGGGGCTGTGGGAGGCAGTGGCCCTCACCGGGGTTGACCTCCTGGTAGCGGCCCACACCATAGGCGTCCACGATGCCCTGGAAGCTGGCCGTGAAGCGGTTGGTATGGATGAGCGTGGGGGGCATGTCCCGACAGGGGATGCAGTGAACCACGGCGCTCACACCTGCCTCGCTCTGGGGCACCCGGGAGGCAGACAGACAAACAGAGAAGGCTGATTGCAGGGGCCTCCAGGGGCCTCGGACCACGCCCCCCACCCCCAGCCAGGCAGGACTGGAGAGGCAGAGCACTGTGGGGATTCACTGGGTGGCAGCCCAGGGACCTGGGGCAGCCGCTTCTCTCCCAATGAAACCAGACGACCAGCCCCACCTGCCCCCTGTTCAGGGGGCTTTAGAGACAGCCAGAGACTGGCCCAGAAGTCACTTGGGAAACACAACCATGCTTCTCCCCATCCAGGTGGCTGGGGAGAAGGAGCCCCTGGTTGCCACCGGTGACCCTGCCTACAGTGGCCACCCCCGGGAGGCAGGGTTGGCACACCCATTTCACAGATGAGCCCAGGGCTCCCTCCAATCAGCCCAAGGTCACAGGGCTGGGGCCTGCAGAACCTGGATCTGACCGTGGTTCTAACAACACCCAGCATGGCCGGCAGGGTACAACTACCCATCCCAGGGCCTCGGGGGAAGTGGGGGTGGGGAGAGGGCTTACTGGGCCAGAGCCATCATGGAGGACTCCCTGGAGGAGGGTGAGCCCCAGCAAAGGCAGGGCACCCGTGGCACTGGGAATGGGAAGTATGTTGTGAGGAGGAGCCCCTGCCTGGCAGCATGGGTGGGCAGGAGGCCCCCCGCTCACCGAGCTGTCCTGCAGGGCCTGCTGCAGGGTGGGCAGGTCGCGTGTGGCACACCAGGCCTCGGCGATGAGGCACTTGTGCGTGGAGCTCACGCTGCACTGGTTGAGGGCCAGGTACACGGCCTTCATCTTGCGGATCTGCACCTGCCAGGGTGGCAGCAGCCTCTGCACGCGGCCCAGCACCTGGCTTAGGAAGCGCTCCGTCTCCCCCAGGACCTGTGGCCAGAGCAGGTGGTCAGGGGGGCAGTGGGCCGCGGGGGTGGCGGCCGGAGGTCCACCCTGGCTGCGGGCACCCACCTCCTGCAGCTCCTGGCTCTGCTGTTGCAGCTGCTGCAGGGCTGCGTGCCGGGCTGCCTCCTCCTCCGCAAATGGGAAGACATGGCAGTGGAAGCTGGCAGGGAGCGGGGCGGTGAGCAGGTGCCCAGGGTCCAGGCCACGTGCGCGGGAGTGTGGAGGACGGTGCAGGCTTGGCATGGGGTGGGGGGGACACCCAGGGCCCTGGGGGGGACTCACCAGTCAGTGATCTTGCGGATCTTCTGCCCTATCTGCCCGCCCCAGTAGGAGATGAGGAAGGTCATCCACGTGGCAGGCTCACCCTGCGGAGGGGCGCCCAGGTCACCTGCAGTCCCCACGCCTGGAGGGCCGCACTCCCACCCAAGCCGCCCCCGGCCTGCGCCTGCGCACCGTCACTGGGTCCTCCAGCTGCTGCTCCGTCTCCCGGAAGCTGGCGATGAGGAAGCCGCGGCACGCCCTCCAGAGCAGGCGCTCCATGGCCGCGGCCTTGTGGGGTTCCACCGCACCGGCCACGAAGCTGCGGGGCCAGGCGGGGCTGGGCAGGGGCTGGGCCAACCTCCCCTCCCCTCCACTCTGCCTCCCCATCCCGGCCAGGCACACCACCCCTCACCCCCACGGGGAAGGCAGGAGCCCACCCGGCACACGCCAGGAGGGGAGAAACCTGTCGGGCAGAGGGGAATCCCAGGCCCAAGGGAGGAGGAGGCAGGGGCAGTCTGAGGGAGTACTGGACAAGGAGTCCGCACTGGGCTGGAAAGAGCGCCAAGCTGCCCCTCACTTACTTGACCCTCAGGTCCTGGTGCGGCCCTCCGGGGGCCTGGAGCAGGGGGGTCCTTTCCGAGGGCCCATCGGTGTGGGTGGCCGCCGACTAGGAGCCAAGAGGCCCCGTGAGCCCCAGCCCGGGGGCCCCCGCACCCCCGCACCCCCAGCCCGTGCCCCTGCCCGGGGAGCTACACTCACCAGGGGGCTGTGGCCCTGGCCCAGCACGGCAGAGTGGAGCTGCAGCTGGTGCCACTGGGCCCGCAGGGCCTGCTGGTTGCCCCGCACGTCCCGGAGCTCCTGAGCCAGGCGGTCAGTCTCCTCCTGGATGCGCAGAAGGTCGCGGGGCGGGGGCGCCGGCAGCCCCGCCTCGGGCAGAGGCAGTGTCAGCCCAGCCCGCCGCACCTCCTCCTGCAGGAAGGCTGGGTGCGGAGGGGAGGGGTGTCAGGGGGCGCCGCTCAGGGGCCGCCACCAGCTAATGGCCACTACTAGCCAAGGGCTGGAGGGCTTCCCCAGCGGTTCATCAGGCAAAGAATTCTGCCTGCCAGTTAAACAGACACAGGACACCTGGGTTCGATCCCTGGGTTGGGAAGATCCCCTGGAGAAGGAAATGGCAACCCACTCCAGTAATCTTTCCTGGAGAATTCCACGGACAGAGGAGCCTGGTGGGCAGCAGTCCATGGGGTCACAAAGAGTCAGACATGACAGAGCAACTGAGCACACACACACAGCCAAGGGCTGGCTAACATCTAGGGGATTCTAAATGTCACCTCGGATTCCCCCAGCCACCAGCCAACTGACTCACTGAGTCCAAGACCCCAGAAAAACCTCAGGCTAACCCCCCACCCCTGTGTGTTTACTCTGCTTCCCTGCCCGAGGCTCTTCTGGGCTGCCCTCCGTCCATCCCCAGCCCCTGGCCTGGGTCCCATAGTGGCTTCCAGCAGGCGGCCTAGAGCTGCAGGGCCTCGGACGGCAGCTTGCATGCAGGTCCACGGAGGACCTGCCTGACTACTTAAAACCCATCAGGCAAGCTAACCGTTAACCAAACATGCCCTATCCTCCCACGGTGCCGGGTCCTCCTGGGAGGGGTTTCTGGAACACAACCCAGGGCAGGGGTCCTTCCTGCCCAGGTCCAAGGAGAAGCTACTCCTTGGGGCACCGAGCCAAGATTGGTGGCCTCTGCTCACCCCAGTCCACCTACAGCAGAGAAAGTTCTATCCACGCTTCTCTACTGCTTAGAGACCTACGGGTAGCTCTCAGCACCTGCAGGATGATGTCCCAAGTCCTCACTCGGCACTAAGGGCTCATCCAAACCCTGGCCTAAGCATCAGCTCAGCTCACTCAAGAACACCCCACAGATCCCAGCTGCCCTGGCCTGGCTCTCCCTTCTCGGCCTTCCAACTAGGTGCCTGGGACTCTTCCTTTTAGACCAAGCTCCACTGGCACCCCCTCTATGAAGTCTGCCTGGGGTGCGTGGGCCTAGGGCCAACTCACTGAAGGTCTTCTCCAACTCTTCACAGCGCCGAACATCCACCACGAAGCGTCTCTGGAAGGCACTCACCGAGGCGTTGAGCTGTGGTTGTGCATGGAAGGGTCAGTATTCCAGGCCGGGGGGCCAAGAAGTTCCCCCACAAGGGCCAGGCTGGCTCTCCTTAGGCCATGTGGGGGAGGCCTTTGCCTCCTCCAAAAGGTGCTGACCACACCATGACCCTCCTGATGCCCAAGTGAGGACAACTAGGCCCTACGTGGACCAGGGCTGAGGCCTGGCTAAACCCAGGCTGGGGCAGGCATGAGTAAAGACAGCCTTCCTGAGAACAGAGCACCCAGGGGCAGAGGCCGCCGGGATGCAAGCTGGGCCGGGGATCAATAGAGGGCGATGGTCCACCCTCTGGGACGCCCAGGGACGAGGCCTCCCCCCACCCCGATCCCGGCCCCACTCACATCCCTGAACTCCACCAGGCCCAGCTCCCCGAGCTGGCTCACGCAGGTGTAGGCGGCAGCTGTGGGCAGGAAGAGCTGGACCAGTGCCACCTCCTCACTCCGGAACATGGAGCCCATGGTCCTGCAGGGCGGGCAGGCATGGGTGCTCAGGCCAGGAGGCAGGAAACAGGCAGCTGCCCACCGCCTAGGGACTCCGTGCTCCTATGATCCCGCAAGGTGCTGTCACCACCCCATCTGACAGATGGGAAAACTGAGGCCCAGGGCGGCTCGGTGGGCCACTGAGGTCACACCGGAAGTCGGCGGCACAGCTGACCCCTCGGCCGGACCCAGAGTCCAACAGCAAGCTCCTTCCCAGCTGGGTCTGACCTGTCTGAGAGCCCTGCACTCCCTGCCCCGGTGGCTCCTAGCGACACTGGCCCTTCTCACACGTGGCCCCACTTCCTGTCGTCCCCTCTCCGTGACCTGCCCTCACCTCTTCAGGGCCCCAGGTCAAAGGCCACCTCCAGCGCTGGCCTCCTGACCTGCCGCGGCCAGCTGGAGCCCTCGCCTTTCCACCCCAGGGAGCGCTCATGACAAGGACACGGGGCTGGGGTCTGGCCTGGCCCTTCGGGCAGTCGGAGCCTGCCTCTTCCCTGCGGCATCTGTGTGCTGAGGGGGTGGGGGCCACCCCCGGGCCTCGGGGAGGACACAGGGGACGGGCAGGGCCTCTGAGTGAGGAGGACCTTCCCCTGGGGCCTGGGCAGTCCCGCCGCAGCCCCGGGAGGAGTCCTCCAGGTGTCGAAACCACCGAAAGCGAAACTATGGAAACCGAACGGGCAGGAAGGGCCTGGCGGGGGCTCTGCTCCAACGTCAGCGGCGAGGGCTCCCCTGGCCTCCAATGGGCCCTGTGGACGCCCAGCTCACAGGCCAGGACTCCAGGGCCACTGCCCTGGGGGCCCAGGGCCGGCCCCCAGCCCCTCTGTGGGACTCCATTTCCTTAGCTCTCCCATTGATGGGCGGAAGGGGCAGCGCCGGGCGAGGGCCCCACTGAGGGTGAACGTTTGGCACCAGAGCGCCCCGCCCGCTGCCTGGGCTGGAGCCACCTAGCGGGTCACTTCCTCCCCTGGGTCTGGTTAACTTATGAGTAAATAGGAAAAGCAGCCCCTTCCCCAGCTGGAGAGAATGGCGAGAGTTGGCTGGGGGCCCTGAATAGGGGAGAGTGGGTGGGCAGCCCAGGGACAGAGGCTCTGAGCCCTGCCCAAGCTGGGGTTAGCTGTGTGTCCTTGGGGGACTCTCCCACCCTCTCTGGGCCTCCACTTCCTCTTTGGGTGAACGGGACTTGGCCACCAAGCAGAGGCAGAACCTGGTGGGGAGATAAAAATAACCAGGGTCTCCATGTACCTCCTCACCTCCAACCTCATTTAAAACTAACAGCAGGCCTTAGGGGAGGGGGCACTGCACCCCTGTTTTATAGACGGGTCAGCAGGTGGCCAAGCCAGGCAGGAGCCCGGGCTGCAGGTTTGGAAGTTCTGGCCCAACGTGTGTCCTCAGGGGGAGGGTTGTTCCTTGCCCCAGGCACCCTGAAAGGTGGGGCTGGCCAAATGAGGGGTTGCAGGGAGCTAGATCCGGGATCGTGGCGGGCAGCAGTCCTGGACAGCTGCTGTGACCAGTCCTGCCTGGTACCCGTCTCACAGGGCCCCGGGGCATGGCCCTTCCCTTGGGTGGCCAAGCACAGGAGTCCAGAGACCTGGTCAGACCCCTCCCTGGCGTTTCAACCCTCCACCGGCTCATCCCCTCCCCCTCCTCTACCCTGGCCGCTGCCTGAGCCAGGACCCACCCCCCGCGACATTTACAGAGCAAATGAAGGGGCCCAGGTCCTTCAGGGTCCAGACTAGTCACTTTGTGCCCCTCGCCTCTTTCTCCCTTGGGAGGCTGGAGGCTAAGGCCAGCTCCTCTGGACACCTCTCCTCTGAGCCCCTGGCTCGCCGCGATGAGCCGCGCTGCAGGCGAGGGTCTGCGCTCTCTTCTAGCTCTGCCTCTTTTTAGTTGGGTTGGGCCTCAGTTTCCGCACCTGTAGAATGGGTCCCTCCCTCCCAGGAAGATGCAGCAGAGAAAGCTCTGAGCACAGCCTGGCCCGGCAGCCAGGCCACAGCGGGGTCACAGGCTGTTAACACCCCCATTCTCCTCCTCTGAGTCGCGTCTGTGCACCCCCAGCCCCGAACCCCCAACAAGGGCTGACATCCGCGGGCCTGCGGACTGAGCTGCCTCTACTGATCCACACCGGTCGGGGCGCCAAGACTCCCTTCCGGGGCGGAGGGAAGCGAGGGCGGCAGGCAGAACGGGGGGCCCTGTAGCCCCCGTTGGGGCACTCACCCCGGGTCGGCCTCACGCGGCACTGCTCGGCTCCGCTCGGATCTCCTGGCTCAACTTCTCGCTGCCTCCGCGGCGCCCACGCAACTCACTTTTCCCGACGGGCGGGGCCGGGAGGGGCGGAGCCAGAGAAGCCCCGCCCCCGAGCCACCCTGGACCTGCCCCCGGAGTCCTGGAGCGGGTGCAGGAGCCCTGGCCGAAGGGCGGGTGGAAGGCAGGTCTCCTGCTGGGCCCTCGCTTCCTCGCCCCGCGGGTGGGAAACCGTTCGGAGCCTTGAGCCGCCTAACCCGGGCGAGGAGGCCCAAACCCCAGGGCAGACACCGGCGCCCACCGTGCACATCTACAAGGCTGGGATGTGGGGACGTGCTCAGCCCAGGCCCAGGGGCTACCTGGCGGGAATTCCACCACCTGGGCCTGTGGCTGACAGGACCCTCAATAGGCTCAGACCTGGCGCCCGAGACCCACGTGTCCCCACCTCTGGGACCCCTCCCCTCGAGTGAGGTTGTAGTCACACAGGTCCTGCTCTCTTCCTGTTTCTGAGCACCTGCCTGGACTCCAAGCCCAGTGCTCTGGGCCCTTGGGTGGGCAGCTGCCCTTCTCTGGGCCTCTTCCCTCAGTGGCAGCAGGACCCGAGGGCCAGGCAGCAGACGGCAGCCGCAGTCACTGGGCAGTGCTCTGCCCTCACTCTCGCTCCTCCTGTGGCTGGACTTGTCCCTGGGTCCTTACTCCTATTAGCTTCATGCAGCATATCCAGTCCCAGCCTGTGGGTCACCACTGTCCAGCTGCCTGCACTTTGGACTGGCCAAGACTACCCAGTGGGTCAGCTCTGGTGATCCTTGAACCCCCACGGCAGAGGAAGGGCTTCTGGTGGTGGTGGTGGTTTAGTCGCTAAGTAGTGTCCAACTCCTGTGACCCCATGGACTGTAGCCCACCAGGCTCCTCTGTCCATGAGATTCTCCAGGCAAGAATACTGGAGTGGGTTGCCATTGTCTTCTCCAGGGGATCTTCCTGACCTAGGAATCGAACCTGGGTCTCCTGCATTGCAAGTAGATTCTTTCCCAACTGAGCTACAAGGGAAGCCCAAGGGCCTCTGAGAGGTGGGCAAATGGAGCCCCAGAGCTGGGGGCTGAAAACTGAGTCACAGCCAGGGTGTCTTCAGAAGAGTGGGGACACTTCTGGTAGGGCTACTTTCAAGGAGAAACTTCAACACAACTGAACTGAGTACCACTGGGGGCCTCAGGTCAGTGCTTCCCATGCAGGGCAAACTGGAACTCTTAACGTGTTTCAAAATGGCCTTAGAGCTGACCCAGCAGTAAGGGAAGGAATTAAGTCAGGAGCTGGACAGGCTCATCTGTGGTGCTAGAGAAGACTCTTGAGAGTCCCTTGGACTACAAGGAGATCAAACCATTCAATCCTAAAGGAAATCAACCCTGAATATTCATTGGAAGCACTGATGCTAAAGCTCCAATACTTTGGCCACCTGATGCAAAGAGCCAACTCATTAGAAAAGACCTCAATGCTGGAAAAGATTGAGGGCGGGCGAAGGGGGCAACAGAGGGCAAAATGGTTGGATGGCATCATCAACTGAATGGACATGAGTTTAAGCAGACTCCAGGAGATGGTGAAAGACAGGGAAGCCTGGTGTGCTGGAGTTCATGGAGTCAGAGTTGGACACGACTGAGTGACTGAACAATTTTCCTGTGTACAGATACAGACTCCATGTCAAGCGTCTAATACTGGGTATCTCTGATAAAAGCACAACTAGAAGTGATTTAGGATATTCAAGCCTGCCTCTGACAGCTGGCCTGTTTTTTGTTCCTGCTCCCAGCAGCCGCCAGGACTAGCAGGGCTGGACTCACGGACGCTCCCAGGGCTCAGGTATTCCTCTCTGGTCCTGTACTTCTTACTTCTGAGCCACTTTATGGATTATAAGGGCCCCAAAACCTTGGCCAATGGGACCACACAGGTCCTGGGAGATGGCCCAGCAGGGCCTGGTAAGCAGGCGATCTGAGAAAGGGGGCTCTCCAGGAGTGAGCTGGGCAAAGTCTGGGCTTCTCTGCTGCAGGCCTTCTCAGAGCCTTGAATATGTTCCTGGGCAGAGCCTGTCCCAGAAGGGAGAGGCCCCTTGGGGCACTTCCTACACTTACTGATCCAAAGAACACCCTCCCCCTTCTAAGAAGCATCTGGGGAGACTAGTGTTTTGTAAAAAAGCACTTTTGGAAACGATGAAGGGAATTCTTGACATCTCTCAGACCTCCGTTAGTTTTTTCTTCAAGATGCGTGCGGTGTGATCCTGAGCAAGTCACTTCACCTCTCTGAGCCAGCTTCCTCACTGCTGAGAATGAACTGAAATGCTCTCACACCGCTCAGCACCAAGTCAGAAGGGGTTGTTGGGGCTATTCTACTGCCACTGGGCTTGCCTGTGGCCCCAGAAGGAACCACATCGCTTTGCTGGGGCTACAAAGCAGGAAGTCCTGAGCAGCACAGGCCACGCCAGCAGTCTGCCTGCGGAACTTGGGGAGGAAAAGGGATGTGGCTGGAGGACAGGCAAAGCCAGCTCACGGGCAGCAGGGCTTGTGTCATCCCCTTGTGACTGTTACCCCACAGCAGGCTTCCCCCACCCCGCCCCTGGCAAGGATGCCCTGGCCTGTCCAAGTTCCTGCTACTTGATGTACTTCTGCCTGCAGTTGGGCAAACGAGACTTTGCCCAACTTATTCCTGGAGAACCCCCTTTCTCAGCAGGCTCTAGGTTCTCAAGAGTCTCAGCTGTGGGTGGCCCTCAGGAGAGGACAGGCCCCGGCCTCCCCAACTGATTACTCAGGATTATGCAGTGACCTGAGCCGACCTTCAGCTAAGCCTTTGCGGAATATGCCCCAGAAGACGCTGCTGTGGGCCGGGGCCCAGCGGGTCGCACAGGTAAGGCAACTCGGTCCAAGAATCTGATCCACTGGAAGAATCCACAGGCTGCAGATGGTCCCGGCTCAGACAGCAGATGCATGACAGAGGCGGTAGGGGAGGTCAGAGCTTTTTATTGGGCAGGAGGGGCTGCGGGCCGGCTGGTCATCGGTAAAGGTAGTCGGCCTGGATGTTGGCAGCGATCTCGGCCTCCCACTTGTCCCCGTTGTTGAGCAGCTTTTCCTTGTTGTACAGCAGCTCCTCGTGCGTCTCCGTGGAGAACTCGAAGTTGGGGCCCTGCAGGCGGGGCGCAGGCGCAGTTGTCAGGCCCCCCCCAGGAGCTCCAGCCCCTGCCTCCCCCACCGCGGGGCCCCGCTCACCTCCACGATGGCGTCCACGGGGCAGGCCTCCTGGCAGAAGCCGCAGTAGATGCACTTGGTCATGTCGATGTCGTAGCGCGTGGTCCGGCGGCTGCCGTCGGCCCGCGGCTCAGCCTCGATGGTGATGGCCTGGGCAGTGGCACAAGGGACTGTCACCTGCCAGCCGCCCTGGGCCCTGGCACAGGACCCAGCCCCACATGGGTCTACAGAGAGGCCCCTCTGTCGTGCCTGCCCGAGCTGACACTCTCATTTGCTATCTGCCAGCCCCTCCTGCCTGAGAATGAGAGTGCCACGAGGAGAGGGCTGCTGCCTGCCTGGCACACCAGGGCACCTGCAGCCTGGGGGGTCTCACCCTGTAAATAATGCCCACTCTCTGCTGACTATATGTTGAACAACCCTCCCAACTACACCTAGTTATCTCCATTTAATGGATGAAAAAACTGAAGCTCAGAAAGGTGGAGGGCCTTCCCAAAGCCACCGAGTAAATGAGGGGCAGAGCCCAGACTCAAACACAGGTCCTTAACTCTCAGTTCCCGGGGGCAGCCTGGCACCGGCCGAAGGAAGGGGTGGCCCAGGGCTTCCCCAGAGGCGAGGACCTTCAAAGGGATGTAGCCACGGCCCTGAGACATCCCCAGGAGTGTAAAGCCCACCGCTCACAGTGGGACCTTTGGCTAGTAGCCTCTCACTTTGTGCCTCAGTTTCCTCCTCTACAAAAATGGGGATAATAACCTTCACCACCTAGAGTTGTTGCAGAGAGGTCATGAGTTTGGCACAGTGCTGGTCTATGGTTGGCACTCACTGCCTGGATGCCACTGTTATTTCGGGGGGGGGGAGGGGGGCTCCTACATGTTCCAGAGACTGGGGACCGCAAGGCCACAGCCCATGGGCTGCAGAACCCGGGAGTGGTGAAGGAGACGAGCCAGGACTCAGACGGGAGCCGTCCTGAGTCACAGAGACGTGGCTGGAGCAACTGCTGGGAGGGGGACGCTGTGTGGACAGTCAGGACCCCTGTGCCTGCTGGGTACCTGCCGGGCACATCCACCACCCGAGTGCCCCCACTTTGTCTGTTTCTGCACCCACAGGCCGTGACTCTCGGCAGTCCATGCGGGACCCTCTGACAGAACCAAATGCCAGGGGCTCAAAGGAGCTGCAGCCAGGGGCAGCGAGTGCCCCGCTGTGGTCCGAGTGTCCCCAGGTCTGGCCCTGTGAAGGGCACACGTGTAGGCAGGGCTCCTGACACTGCTGCTGCCCACGTCAAAGTGGAGACCTTCAAGTGCCGCCTCGTGGCTCCGGCCTGGCTCTCACACTCACGACCAGACCCCCAAGGGCAGGCCCCAAGTGTGTCCATGGTCTGCTCAGGACTGGAAGCTTCCCTCCATTGACTCACCACCTCTGAGTCGGCTCCGGCAACAAGGTCTCACGGTTCCTATCACGGGGCAAGTGGCTCAGAGTGGGAGGGGACTTCCCTGGGGACACACACCCAGCAGGGGGTTGAGAATTGGGACCCAGGGCCGCCTACTTCTCTCTGCAGCAGACTGTGGCCTCCCCCTCCCAGCAGCCGGGGTCAGGGTGGCGGTCAGCCGGGGTTGGGGCATACCTGGGCCGGGCAGACGGCCTCACAGAGCTTGCAGGCGATGCAGCGCTCCTCCCCTGACGGGTAACGGCGCAGTGCGTGCTCCCCGCGGAAGCGTGGGCTCAGCGGGCCCTTCTCAAACGGGTAGTTGATGGTGGCGGGCTCACGGAACAGGTAGCTCAGGGTCATGCCCAGGCCTGGGGGCGGCACGGGCACGGTGGGGGGGCCCCTCCTCCCTCACACATCCCTATCGCCCATGAGCCCGCCTCGAGCCTCCCGTCCCCTGGGCCCACCTCGGATGAGCTCGGTCCACAGCAGGGTCTGTGCTGCCCGGTCAGTCACCGACTTCATGTCCATCGAGGGCTCCCGCAGGTTTACATATTCTGCAGGGGAGGCGGGCAGAGAGGCCATGGCAGGGGCCACGCACAGGCCATCTTCAAGGACTCCAGCTCAGGAGATGAGGCCTGGCCTCCTAGACGTAAGAGCTGGGACCCCGGGGGGCCTGTTCATTCACCAAATGCCCCTTGCCTCAGTAAGCAACCCTCGAGGCTGGCCTCTGGCCAGGGGCAGTCCTGGCCTGCTTCTCCCTAACCCTGTGAGGCCATCCAGGCCCGGAGGGAACGCAGGTGAGGCTTGGGTGCTTGGGTCCTGAGGAGGAGGTACAGGCTCCCAAGGCTCACACCTGGCAGCCCCCTCCTTGTCCCACGCAGGGAAGGTCTGAGATCACATATATAGCCACAGGGAAGGACCACCCCCCACCTACGCCCTGCAATAACAGACCCCAACCCCATGAATCATCTGATCACCCGCTTCATTTTACAGAGGGGAAACTCAGGCTCCAAGAGGGGGAACCCCCAGCAAAGCCAGGACGAGAACCCAGGCCTTCTCCCCTGCCCCCGGCAGGACCATGATCACTAAGCCTGAGGCTCGAAAACCCCGGGGACTCACTGTAGGTGGCTGCCGCTGCGCTGCTGTGGAGGCCGTGGCCACTGGCATGCCCTGCAAGAAGGGTTACGCCGTGCAGATGTGACCTCATGCCGGGAGGCTGGGCCCCCACACCCAGGAAAGGTGCCCTTGGTCCTACCTGCACGTGCGGCCTGGGCCTGGGCCAGGGCCCGAAGCAGCATGGGCATGGTCAGGCAGCGCATCTGTGGGGTGTGAAAAGAGGCAGGCACAGGTGGGTCCCAGGCAGGTGTGGTCCTCCCCACATGAAACTCCAGCACGGCAGGTGCCCTGACCTTTGACTCCAGTGCCACTGTGGCATCTTGTCTGCTGCTCACCCTCATCCCTGTCAGAGGCACAGATGGCCTTCCTGTTCCCAGGAGCTGCCCCTCTCAACCTCCAACTTGACCCAGGTAACACTGCCAACCGCCACCAGCATTTATTGAGAGCTCACCGTGCCAGGCACAGTGCTAGAGGTCACAGATGAGACGCTCAGTCATGTTAAGTGACTTGCCCAAAGTCGCACACTGAGGGGCGGGAGGGTTCCTGATGTGAACCCAGGCCAAACCTCACCCTTTACACCCCCCAGCCTTTCCCTGCTGGAACCCCTTAAAGGCTTAAATAACCCTCAAGATCAAATTCCTCTCCCCCGCCCCCCGCATCAAGGTCCTTCTGGAACTGCCTCCCTGCCTGCCGAATGACCTTGGGTTTTCTCATCTGTGATAAGGGGGTCACGGGGATGGAGGGGGGCTCGAAGAGGCCACATATTTAGCCCACAGCCTGGCACTTGGCCAGAGCCACAAAGTGCCCTTCCCGTGACCTGCGACCTCTGGCGGGCCCATTTCTTTCGACCGCTGACTTCAGGGCCAGGTGCCCAACCCGGCTCCTTCCTTGACTTTCCTCCCGACCTCTGACCCCACGAGGCCGGCAGCGCATGCGCCCTGGAGGCCGCCGGCGTCTCGGTCACCCCCGCCCCCGGCTGCACGCCCAAGGACACGACGGCCGCGTGTGCTGAGCAGGCTGAGGTGAAACCTGGGCGCGGAGCCGGCAGGACCCACGGGGGCCGCACCCGCGCCCCCAGACGCCGCGCTGCCTAGACGCGGCCTTAAAGACTGAGACCGCATCACCCACCTTGAAGCGCGGCCGCTCCGTCCGGTGCAGCGCAGCCCGTCCGCCGAGAGGCGGGGCCTGCCTCCCGGGAAGCTGCCATTGGGCCGGCTGGCTTCGTCATTTCCTTGCTGACTCTCTATGGCGTGGTCTGATTGGCTGGCGGTGCAGCTGACGGAGGCGGGATAAAAAAAAAATCTTCTTCCCGATTGGCTAGGAAGGAGCAGGCGCTGAAAGGGCGAAGGAGCCGGGACTCCCGAACCCTTAGGGGCGGGACATCCGAGGCGTGGTTTCAGGGTGCATCTCCCCTCCGACCGGGCCCTCCGGGTAGAGGGAGACACACTGCGCCCCAGCGGGGGTCCGGCGATAACGGTGATCCCGCACCATTGCTGGGCTTTGGTAGGGTTTTGGGCTTTCCTTATGGCTCAGCTAGTAAAGAATCCGCCTGCAATGCGGGAGACCTGTGTTCAATCCCTGGGTTGGAAAGATCTCCTGGAGAAGGAAAAGGCTACCCACTCTAGTATTCTGGCCTGGAGAATTCCATGGACTGTATAGTCCATGGGGTCACAAAGAGTCGGACACGACTGAGCGACTTTCGCTTTCCCTTTGGAGCCCTCCAGCCTCCTCCGTCCATGGTATTCTCCAAGCAAGAATACTGGAGTGGGTTGCCATTGCCTTCTCCAGGGGATCTTCCCGACCCAGCGATCGAACCTGGGTCTCCCGCCCTGCAGGCAGACGCTTCGCCATCATAGCTGTGCTTGCTCTATGCCAAACCTCCACACGGGCAGCTTCACTTAATCCTCGCCGCAACCCTGTGTGGAAGAACGATTTACGAATGGGAAAACTGAGACCCGGGCTTGTGCAGGAACTTGGTCCAATCCTTGAGAGCTGCGCAGTGCGGCCGCCTCAACCGCTCCTGGATGTATACGACTCGGGAGCCCCGTAACCCAAACAGCAACCAAACAAACCCATGTTTCCTCCCAGTGAATTGTGTGGCAGAGGGAACTGGAAGGCTGCAGACACTGAGAAAACCCTTGAAGGCCGCCCGTGTCTCGGTCGGGGGGTGTTGGGGCGGGGAGTGGAAGGTGGACAAGGAGGTCTTCCTGGAAGAGCTGACATCCAAGCAGAGAGCACGGAGGAGTTGGGCAGAACAAGAAGGGCCAGAGGGCGCGCCCAGCGAGTGTGCGGAGGTCCCTGGAGGAGGACACATCAAGGGCATCAGAAGAGGACAAGGATGGCGGCGTGGGGCCTGCGCAGGGCTGTGGTAGAGCCTCCCAAGGAAGGTTTCCCGTCCAGACTTGTGGGCCAGAGGGAGCCAGTGAAGGGGTTCAGGCTGAGGGCTGGCATGGTCCAGTGGGCTTTGGGAAGATCCGTGGGTGCACTGAGAAGGGCTGGGCCTGGGGGAAGAGGGTAGGTGATGGATGGCCCTGGGCACAGCCTTTATTTTAGTGTGTGGATTGGGGAGGCCTGTGGCATCATCGAATCATCAGGAATTGCTCAAAGATGGGACTTGGGAGGTAGAAGGGAGTGTCCAGCTGGAGGCCTGGGAGTTTGGCAGCTGAATGAGTGGGGACCGCTCCATAGCATTGAAGTCCAGGAGGATGAGCAGGACAAGGAAGAGGATGAGCCCAGGGTGGGACATGGAGAAGGGAGGGTGCCCAGGGCCAACCACTTGGGGGACAGGAGCATGTTCAGAGCTCCTCAGGGCTCGAGCTGAAGGGAAGGAGAATCTACTGCGGGCATCTCATCAATCTTGCCTGGAGGGAGAGGTGGGGAGAGAGACAAGGGAGGCAGCCTTCCCCCGCCCGAATGAGGAGACAGGACGCTGGAGCTTAGAGTCAGCAATTATGTTCCAAATTTTAATCCTCACAATGATCTCAGGAGATGTTGTTCGTCACCTCCTCTCTACACCAGAGAGGGGGACAAGCTCAGAGAGGGCAGGGACCAGATGCCAGGGCCCCTTCTGCACCCCTCCACAGAAAGAGAGGTCCCGAGAAGTGCCCACAGCTGCCCGACTCTCCTGGGACATAGGTGGCCACCCTGGGAGCCAGAGAGCAGGTTACACAGTCTCCCACATGCCCACACCTTGGCCCATCCTGGTTGCGGGGCAGCTGAGGGCCTGAAAAGAGAAGCCCTGGGCGAGAGGAGGGCAAGCACTGGTCTGGACTGTGGCCTTGGCAGGTCCTTTCCCCCTGCATCGTGGATCCCAGGTCGTGTCTCCACCAGCCTCAGGTGGCCACGGCAGGACTCATGGGCGCGGGCTGGGAGGGACGCTCAGTGCCCCGCACCTGGGGCGGGCTCACAGCAGGGTGCAGCTGCAGCTGCGGGTCTCCATGGCCATCAGCAGCACCCTCAGGTTGCGCGGAGTGTGGGGCGGGTAGCGGATGGCGTAGATCTTCTCCAGCCCCGGGCGGCGCAGCAGGCAGGCGCGGTGGTGGGAGAAGGTGTCGAAGGAGAACTTACCGTGGTAGTTGCCCATCCCGCTGCTGCCTGCAGAGGGACAGGGGGCACAGCAGTCAGGCCCCCAATGGCCGGCCAAGGGGCGTCAGACACACCTGGACTCTGCCGGTCACAGGGTATGACCTGAGTGGGCTGCTTCATCCCCCGAGCCTTGGTTTCCCCACATGTAAAGTGGGCTAATCATGAGATGCTATGGGTAAAGGGCTTAGCCCCACCCTGGCACCAGCACCCAGTCAAATAAATGTTGAGGACTACAGGTCTGGGGCAAGATGGGTGGACAGTGGGTGAGTGGGTTCCAGGGGTGGGGGGAGGGATGGACTGGGGGTTTGGGGTTAACAGTGCACACTATAGAAACTAGACAACAGGGACCTACCGTGGAGCACAGGGAACTATATGCAATACTTGTAATAACCTATAATGGAAAAGAATCTGAAAACGTGTGTGTGTGTATGTGTTAGTTGCTTAGTCATGTTCAACTCTTTGAGACCCCACGAACTGTAGCCCACCAGGCTTCTCTGTTCATGGAATCCTCCAGACAAGAATACTGGGGTGGATTGCCATTCCCTTCTCCAGAGGATCTTCCCAACCCAGGGATCGAACCCTGGTCTCCTGCATCGCAGGCAGATTCTTTACCATTTGAGCTACAGGGAAGTCCTGTGTGTGTGTGTGTGTGTGTGTGTGTGTGTGTGTGTGTAAAACTGAATTGCTGAAACCAACACATTATTGTAAATCAAATATACTTCAGGTAAAAAAAAAAAGAGGGAGCAAGATGGAAAGTAAAGAAAGCAACCCCACAGTAGATTCTGGGGTGACTCCCTAGGTTTGAATCCCAGCTTTGAACTGGCAAGTGACTTTGCCTTGGTCTCCTCATGACATGGGGGGACAGTGGCGCCACCTTCTAGAGTTGCAGGGACAAGTGTTCAGCCCCATAGATACAGCGAGTGCTGTGTTGAGTCCACAGTGTCTAGGTAGGGAGACAGTCAAGGACCAGGCAGTAGGAAGTCCTGGGGATGCAGCCTGGTGGAAGCAGGGGCAATCTGAGAGGGCTTCCTGGAGTGGGTGAGGCCTGAGGGATATGGCATTGACCAGATAAAGTGGGCATGTGGGGGCAGGAGGGCCCCAGACTGAGGAACAACTTGAGAGAGCGTTGGAGGTGGGTGACCTGGATGTGCTGGGACTCAGGTCAAGCTCCGTGTGGCTGGGGCAGCAGCTAGGGAAACGGGAGAGGAGGCTGGAACAGGATTCCATAGCCAGGCCAGGCAGGGCAGGCCTCCGGAAGCCGAGTCGGGGTCCTGTGGCTCCATCAGGGGCTGGGAGCTATGGGGGGCTTCATCAGGGGAGTAAGAGGACTGGGTTCCCCCACTGACAGACCCACTCACTTCCCTGAGGAGGAGCCACTGGGACTGGAGGTGGGGAGCCAGGTGGGCTGGGGGCAGGGCTTCCAGAAGGCGGCCGGCCTGTGCCCAGCCCTGGGAGGGCCTGGGACGACCAGGGCAGCCTGCCAGGCCCTGCTGGTCATTTACTCCGGTGCCCAGTGTGGGCCCTCTCCTCCCCTGAGGAGGAGGTCTCTCAGAGAGGGGCCGTGGTGGCCCCACATCATACAGCCATCGGGCTTGCTGGGGCCAGCCTCAGAGGCCAGGACCTTGCAGCCGGCCTGGGGGCTGCTAGGGCCTGGTGGAGTGGGGAGCTGACAGCAGCCCCCCATCTCCATCATGGACCCGAGGGGGTGTGGGAGGGCTTGAAGGAGCCGCGTGTAGCCGCATGTAGCCGCATGTGGCATAGAGAGCACACCCGGGCTGCCTTGCGTGCGCCGCCAGGCCGGCCGGGGAGAAAAGCCGCAGCAAGCACCGCGGATGGACCTCACAGTGACTCTGAAAACAACGTAAGCTGTGTGTCTGGGGGTCTGCCTGCGGATGGAAGTGCCGGGACTGGCATGGAAGGTTCCACTCCAGGCTCTGTGGAGGGGAGTCAGGGGAGGTGAGAGACGGCACCTACCCACTCCTCCGAAAGGCAGGCTGGCCAAGGTCAAGTGCATGAAGCCGTCGTTCCCACAGAAGCCCCCGCTGCTGGTCTGGGCCAGGACCCGTTTGACCACCTGGGGGGGAAGCAGCGGTGAGGCTGGTAAGAGAGCTGCCGGGGCTCTACCTGGCCCCCTCGGGGTCCCAGGGCCCACGGCAGGGTCTGAGGCCACCATGTGATCTGAAGAGTAGCCTGCCATCCCCACGTCCCCACTGGAGACGTGTGTCTTGAGCTTCCCTTGAGTGTGGTCCACGCAGGAGGCTGTGGACACAGACGTAGGCTGGCAGGGGAGGCGGGAAACCCAGCCTCCTCCTGGGGACATGGAGGGGCGGGTGATCAGGGAGATACCCTGGGAGGGATGTGAGGTGCCTGCTGGGTGTCCAGGAGGGCAGAGGTGAGTAGGAGGGACCCCCACCCACCCAGGGTGAAGGCCAGGTGGGGAGGCCGAGGGGCAGGGAAGCTGTGGAAGGCCTTGCGGATTGCACCACCGGGAGGACACTGAGATTTGTACTTTGGAAATATGAACTTGACCCCTGCTTGACTTAATGAAGGCCCTTCTTCGGTCTATGGACAATAAAGAAAGATTCGGTTCAGTCGCTCAGTCGTGTCCAACTCTTTGCAACCCCATGGACTGCAGCCCACCCAGCTTCCCTGTCCATCACCAAGATGAGTAGACACTAAAGAGTTGTTGCATAAAAACTTGGCTGTAGTTAGTTACAACGTGTGACCCTCAGGTCACAGCTAGATCAGGGCCTCCCGCAGAGTGGACACCCATCCTCAGGATCAGAAAACCCATTGAGACCAGCAGTAAGGACAGCAGAAGGCGGAGCCGGGACCACCAGTGCTCAGTGAGGACCCAGGGCAGGGCACGCGGGGTGGGATGAGGGTTGGTGTCACCGCGTATCCCGGAACAGCGCCGGGCAGTCAGAAAAGCTTGAAAGCCTATTGGCCAGATGACTTGCCTCCCTGCTTCCAAACACCTGTGCAGCATTTTCTTTTTTGACTGCTCTGTGCAGCATGTGGAATCTTGGTTCCCCCACCAGGGAGTGAAACCTGTGCCCTCTGCATTGGGAGCAGGTTTAACAGAGCCTTAACTACTGGACACCCAGGGAAGTTCCTGTGTAGCGTTTTCTAAAGTTAACATTACACAGATAAACAAGGGCTCCTTGGAGGAACAGCTGATTCTAGGGCCAGGCAGCTTGTAGACCCAGAAAGGAAGGAAGTGGTGGGAAAACCAAAGGATGGGCAGGTGTCTGGGACAGAGCAGCTCCCAGTGCCCAAAGGCCGGACAGGTCGAACGAAAATCAGGTGGTACTGGGGACAGGTTGAACAAGGAAACAAATCAGGTGGTATTGGGTTATAACCCGGAAAATAAAGCAGATGCACTGGAGTCCATGCTGATATAAAGAACCAGGCTTCCCTGGTGGACCAGTGGTTAAGACTCCGTGCTTCCACTGCAGGAAGCACAGGTTCAGTTCCTGGTCAGAGAACTGAGATTGCACGTGCCACATGGCGCGGCCAAACAGAAAAAGGCACTGATATAAAGAACCAAGCCAAGATTCCAGGTAGGATATGCAGATGTTCCCCCTCCAGCAGGTAGAGCTTACTCTCACCCCCTTCCATTGAAGGTAGGCTAGACTTAGTGACTTGCTCTCACAGAACAGAATAAGGAAAGGGAAAAATAGTCCTTGGTGGAGACCTGTGCCAGACCTAACCTTGGCCAGGGTTGAAGGTTAACCTCACCAGTGATGCATGGATCTCATGGTCCCCTGAGGATAAGTAGAGATGGGCCCTTGGCCCTGTGGGCTTCTTTCATGAGAGAAACAGCTGGCCACTGAGATGGGGGACATTCTGCAGGACAGATGGCCAGCACCCCGTAAGCTGAGAGATGGCCACAAGGGGACCAGAGGAGCCATGGCAACTAAATGCAGCTCGGGACCCTGGCCTGGATCCTGAGGTGGAAAGAAAAACTGGCAAAATCTGTCTAAAGTCTACAATGTGGTTGACAGCAATGTGCCAATGTCAGTTTCTTAGTTTTGACCAACGTAAGGGGAGAAACTGGAGTATATGGGCCTTCCCTGGACTCTCTGCAACTTTTCTGTAAATCTAAAATTATTCCAAAATTAAAAGTTTATTTTAGAAAAGCCTTGCTAGGACTTCCCTGGTGGTCCACTGGGTAAGACTCCATGCTCCCAGTGCAGGAGATCTGTGTTCCATCCCTGATCAGAGAACTAGATCCCACATGCCTGCTGCAACTAAGAATTCGCATGCCACAACTAAGACCTGACACAGCCTAAATAAATAAATAGAAATAAAAAGTAAAATTTAAAAAAGCATCGTCCAGGGGAATCCCCTGGAGGGTCAGTGGTTAGGACTCTGCGCTTCCACTGCAGAGGGCATGAGTTTGAGCCCTGATTGGGAGCTAAGACACTGCATGCTGCACGGCACTCCGGTGAGGAGGGGAAGCATTGCCCAGTCTATGAGGGATCTCAGGAGTGCTGGGGGTGGGGGATGTGTGTCCTGAGCTGGAGATGGCTGGCCACATGCATGTGAGCCTCCCAAAGGGCCCCCAGGGAGGGGCAGGGGACCAGGGCTCACTCTTGGGTCTGTGTGTTCTGGTCATTCATCCCCCCTCAGTCATTCCATCCCATGTTGTGTGTGCCTTCCACGAGCCAAGCACTGAAGGGGACACTGCGGCCACCAGGCTGAGATGATGCAGAACAAGAGAGACCAGGGCTGACCTTGAGGGGATGCTGGACCCTAGAGGAGAATCTGGGGAGCTGCCCACTAAAGGTCCAGGAGAACGTGGCCTAGATTGAAAGGCAGCAGGGAGGCCCTGCTGCCCCCAGGAGAAAGGAGAGAGACAGAGCCAAGCATGCCACCTGTCAGTGCCCCCGAGGGACCAAGAACCCCTGCCCTCCTGGCCAGGCCCATTGGTCCACTCTGGTCCTGGAGCCATCGCCCTCTGCTGACCCTACTCCAGTCTCCACTGCTGCCACCTGCCCCCACCTGCGTCCAGCCCCACCTGGCTGCTGTTGGAGAAGGCGTAGAGGGCCAGGGGCTTCTCCCGACGGTTGATGAAGTCGATGGCCTGGCCCAGGCTCCTCACGTTCACGATGGGCAGGATGGGCCCGAAGATTTCCTCCTGCATCACCGGATCGGTCTCCTGCACGTCCACCAGCACCGTGGGGGCTGCCCGGGACAGGGGCCGGCTCAGCCCAGGGGCGGGGCCCTCTGGAGGGCGGGGCCTAGGTAGGTGGGGCCTCTGGGGGGCGGGGCCTCGGCAGGCGGGGCCTATGGTGGGCGGGCCCGCGGGCTGTCAGGGGCCAGGGACCCGGATGTCCCAGGGACGGTACTCTCCCCGCTGCCCCTGGGAAGTGACCACGAGGGGGCTCCCCAGCCTGACCGAGCCGTGGGGCTCAGAGAACCACTCAGCCTTAGTCTCACAGTCAGAGGGTGATCCGATCTTAGATCCCAGAGCCTGAGGCCCCAGGTCCCAGCCTGTTAGACCCCCCGAGTCGTTCAGCCCAGGAGACCAAGGTTCTTTGTTGACAGCAGAGCAGACGCTCAGGACGGGCAGTGGGAGCTGAGAACCGGAATCGTGGGCGCGTAGCACTGGGGGTCGTGTGGCCCGTGGAGAAGCTGATCGTGGGGCTGAAGTTGGGAACCTGAGCCTAGAACTCTGGGGTCTGAGCTTGGAGAACTTTGGCCAGAGTGTGGAGTCGTGGGGTCGTGGGCTCAGACCCCAGCAACAGGAAACACCGGTGTCACGAAGTCGTGGCACCAGGCTGGGCTGTAGCAATGGGGTCGGGGGAGCCTCAGAGCTCAGACTCGGGGCCCAGCTGTGACCCCCAGTGTGGAGGTGCCTTCGCTGGGGTGGGGGTGGGGTGGGGCACAGTGGCAGGGAGGGCGGGGCTCACCGATGTAGAGATCGCATTCGTCACTCTGGCCGCCAATGACCACGCGGCCGCAGCTCAGCAGGCCCCGGAGCCGCTGGAAATGCTTCTGGCTGATGATGCGGCCCAGGTTTGGGGAGCTCTGGGGGTCGTCGCCATAGAAACGGGTGATGGCGCTCTGCAGGGCGGGCACCAGCCGTGCCTGCATCTCAGGGCTGCACAGGACATAGTCGGGGGCCACGCAGGTCTGGCCGGTGTTGAAATAGCGGAAGAAGGCCACCCGGTTGGCCACGGTCTGGGGGTCGCAGTTGTCGTCCACATAGCAGGGGTTCTTGCCTCCCAGCTCCAGCGTGACGGGCGTCAGGTGCTTGGCAGCAGCAGTCATGATGATCTTTCCAACTTGAGGGTTCCCTGGGCAAGAAAGGAAACCAGAGTGGCTCTCCATCACTTGACCAGGCGGGGCGGCCCCAGCCCAGGGCTGGGCACTCTCAAGGGGGTTCACTCCCTGCCCTGTGCTTCCCTGGAGAGGCCTTTGAATGGGGTCTCACCTGGCCTTTCCTTGTCAGTTGCTGCTACACTGGGGCCTTCCTCCCATCATCTTCCCCCTACCCCCGCCCTGACCAGCCCCATACAGTGGAAGGTCCCGGCTCCCTCACCTGACTTGCCCGCTTAGACGTCCAGGAATAGCGCCCCCCACACACACACCCCCTATAATGTGTCCCAGCTCCTGACCCCAGGCTGGGACCTGCAGGGACTCTTTCTAACCCGCCCCTCTGCACCCTCCCTTCTCTCCACTGGCCTCTGAAAATGACCCCTGTGGCCCAAGGTCAGCATCCCACTCCAGCTGGTCAACATCTGGGTCTCCCCTCTCTCTGACCTGATGCGGCAGCCCTGGCACCCTCCCCGCCCAGGTCCTGGCCTCTTCTCTGTGTTGGTCTCCCTGATCTCACAGTCCCCTCCTCTGCTCAGCCACCCCAACCACTCCTGATGCCCCCGGGCCTTGAGACCCTCCTGCCCATGCCTGACCCAGGGTCCCACGCTGCCATTTGAGTTGTGATGACCCTGGTCTTTCTCCCCAGCCACCACGGCCCGAGGGAGCCCGAAGCCCAGTCACCTCTCTGGTCTCACTTTCTCCTGCTTCCCTGTCCTTGGTCCCCTCTATCCAGGCCCCCTCACCCCCCAGGTGCCCTCCCCTGACCACAGGTCCTCCCCTCAGGGCCTCCTGTCTTTGTCAAACACCTCCCTGACTATGAGGCCATCCTGACCAACCCCGCCATGTGCCTTCCCACCTCTGCCCTGATCAACTTGGAAAGTGCTCCATGACAACGCGGAGACCTTGCCTTCCTACCCTGCCTCATCCCAAGGCCTGGCTGTGCCGGGCACGGTCTGCGCTCTAGTAAACGTTCAGTGAGCGAGCAAGTGAGTGAGTGACTGCATGCTGCCCAGGCCACGTGCTGTGACAAAGGCTTTCATTCATCCATTTATCCTTAAGACAGGCCTGTGACTTGGGGATGGCCCCTGTCCCACTGGTAAGGAAACTGAGGCCTGGGCAAGTCAGGGGATATGGCAGAGTGCCTTCTGATGGTCAGTCGGCCCCTGCACAAACTGCCTCGGGGGCCTGACCTGGACATTGGCCTCTGGGGTCTGCCTGCCTCGCCTGTGCACCCTCAGTCCTGAGGGGCCAGGGCCCAAAGCCCATTGAGCTTCGGGATGTGGCGGTGGAAGGTGAGTGGAGGGTGGGTGGTGGGCCCCCCCAGCTGCCTCCTCCTGGTATTCCCCCTGCCCTGGGAATCTGGAGGAACAGCTGAGGACCCTGCCTCTGCGCTCCCCCCATATCCTTCCCTGTCTGTTACAGTGGCGGTTGGCAGGCCTTGTCCCGGGCTCGCGGCAGGGTCTGGGGAGGAGAGAGGCCGAGACAGCATCCCTGGCCAGGGACGAGGTGTGCTGTGGGGGAGGCAGGTCTGGCCTCCCTCCTCCAGGGCCTGGCCCACTGACATGGCTGTCTGCCTCCTCCATCCTTTCTTCTCTTCTGGGAACTCTGCCCTGGTCACCTGAAGCTAGGTGGTGTCTGGGCCCCATGGGCACATGCCAGGATGATGGCAGGTGACCTCTGGGGGCAAAATCCAGCCTGCCCCAACCCTGGCTAGTGAGGTGGGCACTGCATCTCTTTGTCACCCAAGTCTCCAGACCCTCATCCGTCCAGCCTTCCAGAAGGGCTGTGGGGTGGTGAGGGAGTGCCTGGCATAGCCGGAGCTCACTCAGCAAGGGCGGATGCTGTGACGTGTGAAACTGTAATTGGTGGAGAGGCCTGTTCCTTGGGATGGGGCCCAGATCCCCAAGGGTCCCAGGGGTCCAGGGCCACTCTCCAGGCTGCTTGTCTTAGAGCAGAGCACACCCCCAGAGCTCACCCCCGTGTCCTCCCTGGCTGGCTATCTACCTCTGTCCTCTGAGCCTCTCTCCAGCAGCTGGGGACAAGGCCCCGAGCTGGCCTCAGGCCTCTCGCCCCTCCCATCCCGCGCGCTCCCCCCGACCTGCCCCTGGCAGCTGGCCCCTCACCCGTGAAGAAGATGTAGTCGAACTTGTGCTCCAGCAGCCGCCCCGTCTCCTGGGGCCCACCCAGCACCACAGCAAAGCAACTCTGCGAAGTGGGACGGACAAACGGAGGCTCCCTCTGGGGTCCCAGCCTGAGAGCCCAAGGGGCTGCCTGCCTGCCTGGGGCCGCTCCCCCCTTGCCTGGCCTGACCCAGCGATGCCAGGGCTCCAGCTGGGCTGGGTGGGGAGCAGGGAGCCCCCCAGGGGCACTGGGCAGGGGCAGTACCAGCCCAGCACGTGTGAGGTTGGGGTCTGGCAGAGTTGGGATGGGGACTGAGGTCAGGATGACCAGAGACAGACAGGGAGCCCCTGGGGACAGGCCCCACCCCTCTGTTTCACGCAGAGGGGAACAGAGAAGCTGGTGACTTGTCCAAGGCCACACAACCCAGAGGAGGTCGGAACTCAGGTCCTGCCCCGGGCCCAGAGGGCTGGCCTGGCCCCGCTCGGCCCCATTGTGGCTGCCTGGTCTGCACCGGGCCTGGCTCACCTGGTCCAGGTATCGGGGCAGCACCTCGGCCAGGACCTTCTCAGTGTTCTTGCTGATCTCCGAGGGTTTCAGCACCACGCAGTTCCCTGTGGGGCGGGGCGGAGTGGGGTGGGGTGGGGAGAGGGCGGGGCCTGTGTAACCACGCCCCATCTCCATTTGGTCCTCACACACCTGCAGGGCAGGAGCCCACCTCACTCCCCCTCCAGGTGAAGAATACAGCTGGGCTAGGAGAGGTGCGGTGCCAGCCCCAAGGCCACACACATGGAAACCAGGCTGTCTTAGCCACCTGGTGCCAGGCCCCCCCAACTCCTCCCTGGCTCTGGGGATGGCTGTGAAGCCATGAGGCTGGGAGGGGATGGGCAGGGGGCAGAAAGGCAGAGGGTCCCTCTCACCTGCTGCGAGGGCACCCACCAGGGGCCCCAGGCTCAGGTTCAGAGGATAGTTCCAGGGAGACAGGATGAGCACCAGGCCGAAGGGCTCCTTCCGGATGAAGGCTGAGTCCAGCTGCGTGGCCTGGGCCAGGGCCAGCGTGATGGAGAACGGTGAGGGGCTGAAACCCCAGCCCCTCAGCCACCCTCCACCCAGAGAGGTCTCCTGACCCCAGTGTCACTCACCAGGTTCTTGGACACTTTCTCATCCTTCATCCAGGCCCTCAGGTTCCTAAGGGCCAAGTTAATCTCGTTCTGGCTGATGCTGATTTCAGACACCTCTGCCTCGAAAGCTGACTGCAGGGTGAGTGGGAGAGAAAGGGCAGGGTCGGGACTGGGGTCAGGGACCCAGGATCCGCAGGTGGCTGAAGCCCTGGAGAGAGCTGGAGCCCTGGGAAGGGCAAAGCCTGCCTTATTGACTCATTCATTCATTTATTTATTCACTCCACGTTCACTGAATGCTTACAGTATATGGGTCCCATTCCTGTGCTGGGGATGTAGCGGTGATGAAGCAGACAGAGGACCTGCCCCACGGAGCTGACGCTGTGGTTGGCGGCACAGTCCACGTGATGATGAGAATACTGACTATTCCATTAAGATGTGACAAGTGCAATAGAAGGATGAAGCAGGGTTTCAGCGTGTGTGCGTGAGGGCCTGTGCATGTGTGTGTGTGTCTCTTTGCTCTATTTTACACAAGATGGTCAGTACCAGCCTCTGGGATGGCGTGACATTTGAGCAGTGAAGAAAGAAAGGAAGGCAGCCCATGGATACCTGGAGGCAGGATATTCCAAGCTGAGGGTATGGCATGTGCAAAGGCGCTGAGGCGGTGCAGCTTTGCTCTCTTCCTGGTTAGCAAGCAGGAGAGTGGGTGAGGTGATGAGGCCTAGCCACTGGGGTGGGGACTATTGAGCAGAGCAGGGACAGGATCTAACTCAAGTTTGAACAAGACTGTCCATGTGGCCCCTGTGGCCTGCTTTGTGGATGTCAGTCTGCAGCAGACACGGAGGACAGGTGTCTCTGGATAATTGCCATCAGTTCCCATAGCCCAGGGGCTAAGGGCAGATTTCGAGGGCAGGAGTTAAAAAGAGGCAAAAGTCAATAGGGACACTGTCCTGATCTCTGCCAGCTGGCATGCCTGCCCCACCCCCACGAGGCGGGAGGGACCCAGCATGCGGGCTGCAGGCAACTGGAGGCCATCGCCCGGGACACCAGAGCCAGGCTGTCCTCATGAATGAGACTCCGCTCTTACAGTGAGAGTGCCTTCCTGCCAGAGGTGAGGGCGATGGGCCCAGGGGTGGCAGAGCTGAGTCTTGAGCGGGAAGGATGTGGGGACCCTGGAGCAGAAAGCCCTGTCCACCGGCCTGCTTCAGGCACGCCTTCTACTATGTCTGTGTTCACAGGCCACACTCCTGCCCAGTGAGATCTGTGTGACCTGTGTGAGGTTTGGGCCTGTTTAAGGGGCTTCTCTGGTGGCTCAGACGGTAAAGAATCCACCTGCAATGCAGGAGACCCAGGTTTGATCCCTGGGTTGGGAAGATCCCCTAGAGGAGGGCATGGCAACTCACTTCAGTACTCTTGCCTGGAGAATCCTATGAACAGAGGAACCTGGTGGGCTACAGTCCATGGGGTTGCAAATAGATGGACACAACTGAGCGACTAACATTTTCACTCTTTTCAAGGGATGATCTGGACCCCAATGAATGCCATGAAAGAGTAGGTTGTTTTCAGCAGGGGCTGTGTGCCATCAGGCAAGAACATGCCCTCTCTTAGTCACCTCTGAGGGTTACTGGGTGTGACCACCTGTACCTGGAAGGGCTGCTGGAAGTTAAGTGGGAGGATTTGTGCAGGGCAGACAGGGCAGATGCTGCCTGCTGGGAGGGTGGGAACAGGGCTGGCCGAGACCAGAAGGAGGGACAGATTGGATTTCCTGGGCTGCTGCTACGTTTATGGGGCCCTGGCTCCTGAAACCTTGAGGGTTGGAGGCGGGAGGTGAAATCTGAGCTGTAGGGAGAAGAGGGACCAGATAGACCGTCGGGTCAGGTGTCACAGAGGCGGACAGGCCAGGCCAGCAGGTGTGCAGGGCAGAGGCTCCGTGGGGGGAGCCCAATAAGCCAGGGTAGGGGATGAGAGTCCCCTCTGTCCTGGATTAGGTCCAGTGAGGGACACTCCACACAGAGAGGCAGAGCCAGGCCCCTTGGATGTCAGAGAGCCAAGGAGAGGATTCTCTGGCACCATGGTTTCATAAATGGGACAACAGATCATTCCAGAAACAGCTGATGAGGGAACCTGGCTGTAGTCCCGGAGCATGGTGATAAATAGAAGGTTCAAGGACACTAAGAAAGGGGCTAGGCATCACCAGGAGGCCACGTCCTGAGGACCAGTCCTTGTGCCCAGCTTTTGCTGTCCCCACGGAATGAGGGTGCCCTGATCCATGACCTCAGATGCCACGAAACCCCATAGTCTCTGAGTCCAGGCCTGCTCTGGAGCCAGGGTGGACACCCGGCTGGGTGTCTGCAGATCAGGTGGGTCCCAAGGAGGCTGCAGAGGCACCCCCAGGTCTGCCAGGGCTGACATCTCTCCCACAAACTGGGTGGAGCCAGCAGGCCCAGCAGAACAGCAAAGATGGCTGGAGGGCAGTAAGGGATGACTCCAGGGCTCCCTGGAGGGTTCTGCTCGTGGGCTCAGGAGGGGTGAAGAAGAGCTCGGTGCTCAGCATGAGCCAGTGTGGGACTGCTGCAGCCCCTGGGGACAGCGGCCGACATGCACCTTGACCCTGTCCTGGTGTGAAGTGTCAGAATGGCTCCTGACCAGCTGGCAAAGAGTCACAGCCTTGGAGGGTTACTGGTGGTGAAGGGCAGGGGGCACCAGCGTCCAAGGGTGAGTCTGGACACTGTGGCTTTGTGGCAAGCACAGGGATGTTTTGTCCAGAGAAGAAACTCGGGGACAGCTGTCTTGGGGCAGCGGCAGCCACATGGGTGGGCCCTACTGGCTGAGAAGGTGGGAGGCTGACTACAAGGAAGGATATTTCTTGGGGTCCTGTCAAGGCTACTGCTGGAAACAGCAGGGACTGAGCCCCAGGCATCCAGGATTTGGACAGAGGCCATGATGCCCACAGTACCTGGAGAAGCCGGAGTTCCCCCAACACACGCAGCCTTAGGGGTGCGACCCTCCTCTCCGGACCTCACCCCTCGTGTGTCTCCACCTCTTGCCCTGCCCTCCAGCCACGCCGGCCTCCGCGCTGCTCCTACAGCACAAGCACGCCAAGCACGTCCTGCCTCAGGGCCTTTGCACGTGTTGGGCCCTCTGCCATTTCCCCCTCGTCCCTGGGACCCTTCTCCCTCCCCCTTCACACATCACCATCTCCAGGAAACCTCCCCTGACCCCCACATACCAAACAGCACCCTCACCCTGGCCCGCTCTCAACCCCTTCACACTGGGAGTGTCTCTCCATGGTATTTATCACCACCCAACATGCTTTGTATTTATTTACTGTCTAATTGTGTCTGTCCCTGGGGGGCCAGCTCCCTGGACTTGGTTTTATTTGTTGTATCCCCAGAGCCTAGAACAGGGCCTGGCACATAGTAAGTGTTCAATAAATAGAGTGGAGTTGGGGAATTCCCTGGCGGTCCGGTGGTTAGGACTCCGCGCTTTCACTGCCGAAGGCACAGGTTGAATTCCCGTCGGGGGACTAAAATCCCAAAAGCGTGTGTGTGTGTGTGTGCGCTTGCGTGCTAAATCGTGGTCCAACTCTTTGCAACCCACCAGACTTCTCTGTCTATGGAATTATTCAGGCAAGAATACACTGGAGTGGGTTGCCGTACCCTCCTCCAGGGGGTCTTCCTGACCCAGGGACCAAACCTGTGTCTCTTAAGTCTCCTGCATTGGCAGGTGGGTTCTTTTCCACTACCACCACCTGGGAAGCCCCAAATAGCAGTGGAGTGGAGGTGGAAATGAACGACTAGATGAATGCAGAAGAGTGGGTTCTGGTACAGGAAAGGAGGTGGGCGTGATGGCTTTTAGTTCCCCTTTGTGGAGGATGCAGCTGTCTCCACCTTCGCTGCCCACCTCCCCACCCCTGCCCCCCTCCCCGCAATCCCCCTCCCCTCACCCCTGCCCTCCTCCCCCAACCCCTGCCCTCCTCCCCTCACCCCTGCCCCCACCCACCTTGTGCAGGTCCTGAGCCAGCACCTCCTGCAGCAGCTGCTTGTTCTCTCGCAGGAAGCGGCTCAGGCCCTTCAGCTGGGCGGCCCGGAACTCGGCCGGCCGCGTGCGCCCCGAGACGAAGGCCTCCCGCAGCCGCTGCAGGGTGTCTGCAAAGGGGTCCATCCTGCCGGGTGGGGGGCGGTGTGGGCCGGGGTGCCCTCACTTCCATGGCCCCCTCCCTGGCCCCTGCCCACACCCAGCTGGGCCCACGGACACTCCCTCGGGGACTCACACGTAATCCCAGGGACCCGGGCTGCCCCACCTACACACACACACACACACACCACACACACTCACACACAGGACACACTTAGACACCCACTACAGAACTACAGATCATGCCCCTCGGCCAGTGGGCAGGAGGGCCCTGGACCCCAGGGCAGTCACGGGCCCAGGCCTGGGCTGGGGGACTGCTACTCCACAACCCCTGAGGGCGAGCAGGCGGCCGGGGTACCACGCGTCTTCCTGCCGCAGGGAAACGAGCCCTAAGCCACAGCCCCTGCCCTGCTCCGCACCCCTCCCAGAGACGGCAGCCCTGAGCCCAGCAGGCCTGAGTGGAGCAACCGGGGGAGTGTGGCCACCAACGGCCGCTGAAGCCACTTCGTTGAGACATTCCCGACACAGAATGTGCTGCCACCCCCGGTCCCCAGGCAGGAGGCCCTGCCCAGGGAGGCCGGGCTGGTGGGCAGTGGCTCAGAGGCCGGGGGACAGGACCCCCACCCCCCCTGTGGCCCAGCTCTACAGCAAGATGGGGAAGGAAGAGCTCGCCTCCTACAGGTGCCGCGGCCCACCCCCACTCCGCGGCCACGGTGCAGGAGGAACAGGGAGTGGGGGTGGCAAGCAGTGAGGGGCAGCCCGGCCCGCGTGCTGGCATCAGCCTGGGCCAGCAGGCTGGGTAGGGGCCCTGGCATTCCCCGGGGCCCCCGCCTGTTTACCTGAAGCTCACGAGAGGAGCGCTCTGACGCACTCGGTCCTCGGCCTGGTGCCAAGGACCCATGGGGACCCTTTCCTTCTTCCCTTCTGACTCCCTTCCCTCGGGTCTCTGCTTGGCTGATGCCTCCTTCAGGCAGCCCACCATGATTACTCCCTTACACATTCTCACAGAGGTCCTGCGACCGTGCTCCCCACCACACTGCGTGTGTGTGAGTTGCTCAGTCGAGTCCGACTCTTTGTGATTCCCATGGACTGTAGCCCACCAGACTCCTCTCTCCATGGACTGTTGCAGGCAAGAACACTGAAGTGGGTGGCCATTTCCTTCTCCAGGGTATCTTCCCGACCCCGGGATCAAACCCAAGTCTCCTGCATTGCGGGCAGATTCTCCACCATCTGAGCCACCAGGGAAGCCCACACTGTGTGGTACTTTGTGGTAAATACTGGTTTCCTTCTGTCCACTTCCCTGTCCCCACCCCCATCCCTCCCACTGGACTGGGAGGCAGGGCCCTGCTTTGCCTTCTTAGCCCGTCATTTGGGTTTGTGCTCCCCATCTGTTAGGGTCTCCCTTCCACCTACCAGCTGACAGGGTTTTTTTTTTATCAAGGATGAGACCCTGCCTGCCAGTTCGGGGCCCAGGGAGTGGCATCAGTGCCCCCAAGCCTGCCAGCCACTGTTAAGTGGCCACTGCTGCCACAGCCCTATGCTTTCTGGAGGGCTCAATGACCGCTAGGGCCAAGCTGCTCCAGCTGACAGGATGGCCTGGCCCGATGGACTCCCTGCCGAGAGCTCAACGGGCCCTGCGCTGTCCCCACGCATGATGGAGGCCAGACTGAGCCCATAGGCCTCCTGCTGCGATCAGGAGAAAGCGTGCAGTGGTCTGGGCACAGGGCGGGTTCCATGTCCCCCAGAGAGGGTGACGGTGCCCCAGAGCGGGGACATTGTCAGGGCTACTCTCAGCCCCAGGCTCACCCTCTGCTCTGACCCTCCTCCTGGGAAGAAGGCATATCGGACAGAGGCCCAGGAGCCCAGAGCCTTGAGGACTCCCTGGGCCACCTTGTGAGCTCAAACCCTGATCCAGCCTCTCCTGGCTGTGTGACCTTGGGCAAGTCACTCTTCTCTCTGCCTCAGTTTCCACATCTGTAAAATAGGGATGTTGATAGCACTTGCTCTGGAGAAGGAAACGGCAACCCACTCCAGTGTTCTTGTCTGGGAAATGCCATGGACAGAGGAGCCTGGCGGCCTACAGTCCGTGGAGTCACAAAGAGCTGGACACAACTGAGCGACCAAACCACCACCACCAATAACACTTGCTACCGTCCGGAGAATTGAATGACATATCACCCCGGGAAGCAGTGGCCGTTGCCGCATAGTAAATGGTCAGCTGCGGTTATTGTTACCAAGTGCTCGACAAATATTTATCCCTGTTCCCTCCCCCCGCCCCCTCTTACCTTCAGATTCCTGCTGATGGATGCTGAGTGCGAACCACACCTGCCCCCTCCCTCCTCCGCAGGGTTCCTTTCCTAAGAGTCTCCGCAGAACCCACAAAAATGTGAGGCATCTGGCTTGAAGGGAGCATCTCCCAGTGCAGTGAGGGGCGGGGAGCTCTGCGGGGGTGGAGGTCTGGTTGGAACATTCCAGCAGCCTCTCCAGGCAACACTGAGGCAGACTCACACAATAGTGCCCCCTGCAATTTGGTCAGGACCGAGTCCCCCCTGGGGGTGCCTGCTGGGGAGCGGGGAGCTTGACTCAACCCATATGAGCAGGTGAGCCAAGGCTACCTGTGGGGCCTGGGGCCTGAGGGGACCCTGGGCCTGTGACCTCACAAGGGAGCTGAGCAGCTGCTCTGGACACACGTGCAGGGGTTCCTGCACCAGGGGGTCTGGGGGCCCTGGGCCCACCTCCCTGGGAGCTGCTAAGTCAGTCGATGTGACAAGGGACGGCTTGTTCCTCGGGGGCCCCGGGACCTTCCCTCAAGGCCAGAGGCCTGGGGGCGCGCTAGTAAGAATAATAACGACCAGGCGGTGCCACTGCAGGTACTGTGTCGGCAGCGGGGGCACAGCCGTGGGTACAGCATGGTGTTCAGATGGCGTCCCTGAAGGAAGCTGAGGCCCTGGGCCCGTGGCATCAAGACACTGACAGGCAGGGTGGGCACTCAGGTCTGCTGCCTCCAAAGCAGCATCGGGAAGCCGCTGCTGCCCGGGCCCCGCCCCTGCACCCTGCCTGGTCCTGCGGGTGAGCTACCTCCCAGCCCTCACCCCTGTTCACCCTCTCGCGCTTTCTGCCTCGGTTTCCCTGTCTACACCACAGTCCCTCTAAAAGCATGCTCCCAGTATGCCGTGTCAGAGGCCCAAGGACCTGGGTCCAAATCCCAAGTTATCAGCTCGGGCCTCGGGCAGGTGGCTTGGCCTCCCTGTGACTCGCTTTTCCCATCTGTGAAATGGGCACAATGCCTTTGTCTACCCTGTGGTGCTGGGAAGTGGTTGGTGCTAGGCTGAGCCCCGTGAGTGCTCATGAGGATGGTTCCTGATGATTGTTATTCAGACAAGACCGCAAAGGACGGCTGTGCTGACGGGGCCGAGGGGAGAAGATCCTGGGGTTGGAAACCAAGGAGACCTTGGCCCAGCGTGGACATCCGGGAGGCAAGGACATCAACTTGGGACCCCATGGGGGCAGGGAAGCAGAGCTGGCAAGAGCGACAGAGGTGACCTTGGTGGTCTCAGGGCCTGGGAAGCCCCTCGACCGTAAGTGGAGGTCACAGGCCTGGCTTGAAAGCCCCACAGGCCCCAATACTCTAGAGTCTCTAATCTGGCCTCACCCCTGGACTGTGTAGCCTTAACGTGGATTTTCCCAAGGTCTCCCGCACTCTAGGCAGCAGCCCCCTCCCTTCCGTGGGGGCCGTGGGGAGCTGCGGACCAACATTTGGCTGTGGGCTGAGCCAACCCCAGCCCCGCTGCACTGAGAGGCTGTGCCAGAGGCTGGACTCCCTGATCCTGGCGAGGTCCGTCTGACAACAGCTTCTCTGCGAGGCCGGGAGGGCGGGGCCCGGCTGACCTTTCTTCCTGGACGTTGGCAGGGTCCATTCCCAAGAATGTGATCACTCAAAACCACTCACGGTGAACCCCGCCCCAGCAGCGGATACGTGTGGCCAATGCCCAGGAAATGTGTTGTCAGATGGATGCTTGACGCCGCACCCCCTTCACCCCAGGGACAGGGGTGTATTCCTTCCTGGGGCAGCTGCTCCCTCAGTAACCCCAGCCCAGCTCAGACTCAGTACGGGTGCTGGCTGGCCTCAGGGACCCTCAGCTTCTCTCTTTCATCTCTGAGGTTGGGGCAAAGGGAAGTCCCTTCCTCCTTCTTCGTTCTCCCCAGGTAGGCAGAGCAGCTCTGAGAAGACAAGCTAGCTTTTGCCTGCGACTGTGAGGGGTCAGGCCTGCCCTGACCCAGAGTCTCAACAACAGCCCAGAGTCCCCGCACCAGCCTGCCAGCAGGCCCCGGCCCTGACCACTGGCCGCTGCATCCCAGCCGCCATGGAGTACCATACCTGAGGGCCTGCCCAGCTGCCCGTCTTCCTGGTCGGCCGCGCTCTGCCCAGCTGCCCGCCCTGCCGTTATGAAATGTCCAGGGCTGGGCCGGCCCCTGGGGCGGGGCCACCCTGGCCTCGTGCCTGACTTTGACTCCAGGCTAGCTGGAGGCCGCAGGCTGAGAGTTCACCAGCACTTCCCTCGGTGTGGGGGAGCCTCTAGGTCCTTCCCTGGACCACGAGAGAGGGCCAGGGCCCAGAGAGGGCCAGCACCAGGCCAGCGCCACACAGCAGGCCTCGAGGGAGCTCTGAGCTGAGGGTCCATCCCGAGGCCTTAGGGGGAAGGGTCCCAGGCCTGGCTGGAGGAGGAGAGTCCAGGCAGTGGAATTCTGGTGTGGATGGGGACTGCGGCCTGGAGTGGCAGGGAAAGCCTGCTCCCCACAACCCCCCCACCCCCGCCCCTCTAAGCCTCAGTTTCCCATCTGCAAAGTGAAGAGCTCAGATCCAAAGACAGCTGGAGTCCAGAAACACAACCTCAGGGCCCAGAAGGGCCGCAGGCTTCGTCCTGACGGCCGCGTGTCTGTGTCCATCAGCACCGCCTCCCCCAGCACCCCACTCACGGCGCCTGTCACCCCTGCGTTTTACAAGGAGGAGATGGAGGCCCGGGGGGAGGATCTGACCCCACAGGGCACGGCGGCGGGCTGGGACCCACACGAGAAGGCTGTCGCTGTGTACCAGCCTGGGCCCGTCTCCAGCCAACCCCTCCTAACCTCCTGGGAAAGAGCGCCGCCCTCTGCCCTCCAGCCGCCGTCATGACAAGTGTGGCCGTGGAGGTTCCCGTGTGCCCGCTCCTCCGCGTCACCCCAGCGCCCATGCCCGCACACCTGTCAGAGTCAGCACAAAGGAGGAAGATCCCCCCGCAGGTGCTGGTGTCAGACAGGCGGCTGATTAGGTTACAGGTGTGGGGACAGGCGTATCCTCCGTACCATCGCTCCAGGCTTGTCGCCCCGGGCTCGCTGCTGCCCCTCCACCTTGGTGCCCTGGGTCTTGCCCAGGACCGTGGCCCAGGGCCTCTGGGCCAACTGGGCCCCCAGGAGATGCTCCTCACGGCTCCCACCCTCCCCGCAGCCCCTGCCTACCTGGGAGGGCAGAGGAGGCCTCCGGGCCCTCCTGCAGGATCTGGTAGCCCCCCAGAGGCTTCAGCCACTGGGATGGGGTAAGGGGCTGCTGGAGCCCCCGTCCTCTGCATGGGATGGAGCCCCCAGCCGCTGCCTGTCACGTGGCTCGGCATGTGACAGCCCTGCCCTGCTGCCTGGAGCTGAGCCAGGCAGAGGCAGAGCCAGCGGCAGGCGGGGCAGAGCTGGAGCTGAGCCTGGCAGTGGTCAGCCTGGAACCAGGCCCAGAGAGGGGCAGTCACTGATCTAAGGCCACACAGCAAATCAGGGACCCACCTGGGGAGACACTGGTGGGTGGCAGGGGTATTGCAGGATCCTGAGGGGCCCCTCCCTGACCGGGGAGCCCTCCTGCAGGGGTTACCCCTGAACTTGTTACGAATTCAGCCTGGGAAGTCCCCAGAGAGGACTGTCCTCCTGGCACAAGGGTCCTTACCTGGCCTGGGAGTGAAGCTCCCTGAGTCCTAAGGGGATTTGCCCCCTGGGGAGGAACAGGGGGCAACCCCCTCCCCTCTCTGGGTTGGGTGCCTTGTGTTGATCCTTAAAGCTCCAGGGGCTCAGTGGGACCTAGGGTTACATCCTTGTCCCAGAGAGCTTGGGATAAATGGGAAGATGTTGCCAAGGTACCACTAGGAGCCACTCTTGGAGCCAGTCTGGTGGTGCCAGGGTCTTCTGAGGACCCAGGTCAGCTGGTGGAGTGGGTTTTGGGGGAGCACAGAGGTCAGTGGCTGGCGGTGGGGGGCACATCTGACCAGCCGGGCCCTGCCCTTCTGCAGCTCCTCTGGGTTTCAGATTGCAGATCTGGATGAAAAGGCCCTTGTGATCGTCACCTTTGGGCTCCCTCTCTGGGCAGAGAGATGGGGGAAGGTGAGCAGGTTATGGGCTAAGGCATCACGTTCATTCATTCATTCATTCATTCTGTCCCTCACCTGATGAGCCTGGCTCACAGAGCCTCAGATCCGAGCATCTGACCACCTGGCCTCCTGACGGATACAGGCTCCCCAGGTGACCTTAAGCAAGTCTCGACCCCTCTCCAGGCCTCTGTTTCCTCCCCCTAAAACGGGGTTGATGCTCTCTGCCTCACAGGGCTGTTGTGAGGGTGAAATCCAAGCACGTCTGGAAAGCCCCCAGCATACAGTAGGTTCTCAGTAGATACGAAGGATTTTCTGCCCCTTTCCCCACACTCCTAAGGGAGTGGCCACCCCAGGCCTTGTCCCTGGGGTCCTCCTCCCAGCTTCGCAGGCAGGACCTGTCTATGCCCCGGCAGCCACCTCCATGGAGGCCAGTGTGACCCTGGGGGGCAGTCACAGGCCACTGGGGTGCAGTGCCCAGCATACAGTCAGCACTCATTTGTGTGCTCACTTAGCAAAGCTTCACTAACACATGACACAGACTCTCGTATAATTCTCAGACGTGTGGCCTGAACTTCACAGATGAGACAGCAGAGTCAGAGATGGCCAGTGGCTGGGCCAGGCCGCACAGAGGGACAAGCAGGGATTCTAACGCAGCCAGGTCTGAGTGCCCAGCCCTCGGCGTCTCCAGGGGGCCCCGCTGTCTTGCCTAGGAGCCGTGTGGGGTCACCCCCACTCCCAGGAGCCTTCGGGTCTCAGTTGAAAGCAGCGTTTATCCTGGACACTTGCTGTGTCAGGCGCTGGGCAGGGTCTTTAGCACATCCCAGCTCGGGGCCTCCCAATAGCTTGTGACAATCGTCATCCCCGTGGTTCTTAGTGTTTTTTATGATTTTTTAAAATAATTATTTTAATCAATTTTGTTGGCTGCACAGGGTCTTAGGTGCAGCGTGCGAAGATCTTCAATCTTTGTCGAGGCGTCTAAGAACTAGCCCCCTGACCAGGGATCCAACTCGGCCCCCTCCTCTGGAAGTGTGGAGCCTTAATCACTGAACCCCTAGGGAAGTCCTCCCATGCTTTTTAGTTTTAAAAAATGGCCAAAATCTGCCTCAAGGCCACAGAAGCAGTGTTAGGGGAATCAGCAGTGGACCCTGAGTGCTCTTTTGAATTCAGTGCAGGGGTGACGCTTCACATGACCTCTGGAGCTGTTTCAGGGTGTTCAAATCAGGAATAATGTGTATACCTCCTGTTTGCTTTTCTGTGAGGAGCATCTATTATTTTCAAATGAGAACAAAAATAGATCCTAGTACAGAAAAAATTGGACCTTCCCAAGTGTCTCAACGGTAAAGAATCCACCTACGGTGCAGGAGCTGCAGGAGACTAGGGTTCAATCCCTGGGTCGGGAAGATCCCCTGGAGGAGGGCATGCCAACCCACTCCAGTATTCTTGCCTGGAGAATCCCATGGACAGAGGAGACTGGTGGGCCACAATCCATGGGGTCACAAAGAGTCAGACATGACCGAGCGACTTAGCACGCATGCATGCACACTTGGGACATTTGAATTTGTACTCTTTATGTCTGTGTTTTTTTAAAAAAGTTTTGTTATTTAGATGTAAATATATTTTCTTTTCGCTTTTAATAGGATTAAGTTGTTGTTCAGTCACTAAGTCACGTCTGACTGTTTGTGACCCCATGGACTCAGCCCACCAGGCTCCCCTGTCCATGGGTTTTCCCAGGTAAGAATCCTGGAGTGGGCTGCCATTTCCTTCTCCAGGGGATCTTCCTAACCAGGGACTGAACCAGCGTCTCTTACTTGGCAGGCAGATACTTTACCACTGAGCCACCAGGGAGGCCTGATAGGATTAGGATAGTGTCATTAACCACTGGGCGCTATAAAGTCAGATTTGGAAATGAGCTACCATGACCCCCCCACTCCCCAAAATGTTCTGAAAAGAATCGATTTTAACAAAGTAATTCAAAAGTAAAAGCTACCAAAATCACAGAAAGTGTCCACATGTAACAAGAACTCCAAGACTTAATTAAATATTTCTGGGACCCTACACTGTACAGTAACCTATATTTTAGGTGTGGACCGAGATCCCACATAAAACAAGCAATATTGCTGAAAGCCAGCATCTAAGAAGTGATGCCAGGGACTTTCCTGGCAGTCCAGTGGTTAAGACTGTGCTTCCAACGCAGAGGGTGTGGGTATGATCCTTGGTTGGGGAACTGAGACCCCACATGCTGTGTGGCAAGGCCCAAAAAATAAATAAATAAATAAAAGAAGAAGTAGCTTCCAGTGGTGCTCAGCACAAAGGAGGCGGGGGACCCACTTGTATAGGCAAACCACCCAATGTCCTTGATCTCCTCCTACCTTCTGTTTGCTTTCTGGATGATTTGTAAAATGCACTCCATCTGATTACATCTTGGGGGTCCCTCCTAGTGAAAGATACACAACCCAGGGGTGTCTGCCCATGAGCATGCAAGCCCACCCAGGTGACCTTTACCCTTTCTTGGAGGACACACATCCGCTCTGGGTAAATACCGGGCCACCTGGAACCTCAAAATGTGAATGGTGAGCTCTTGGCCGGAGGGAGCCTCCAGAGACTGCATCTCGGAGCTTCCCAGCCCCTTCAGAGGCCACCCCATCTTCCCTTTGTCCCTTTGTAGGAATTCTTTGGGTTTGTCCTTTTTCCAACACAGTGACAAGTAAATATCTCCCTGCCCAGCCCGTCTCTAAGCGCCCCTGGCTCTGGGGCACTGCCCTTCTCTTTCCATGGGTGTGATAGAGGAAATGTCCACAGACTGAGGTTGAGGGAACCCATTCTGCCTTATCCATGAGGTAACCTGAATTTGCTGCTGACTAGAACAGCCTGCTCATGGCCTGTCTGACAAACACTGCGCATTCGCTTCAGTCATTAAACAAAAGGGCGCATTGACCAGAAGAATGTCCACGTTAAAAATGAAGATGATACGCCTCTCTTCCTGGGATGCCCATGCTGGTAACCCCTTCGGTGATAAGACTCCGTTTCCAGGCGCCAAGGCCATACTGACTTACTGTATTCACCCTGATTTGTTTTCTGTGAAGGCTCCCTGAAGGAACATCTCCCTGACTTGTTTGATATTCTGTGTTCTGACAAGACATAAAACTGTGCTGAAAACCCTGTTTCTCTGGAGCAGTTCCTCAGAGTAACCTGAGAGGCTGTCTTTGGGGCTATAGTCCTCAGTTTGGCTCAAATAAAGCCCTTTTCTATTCCTATTGCTGGTGGTTTACTGATTATTTTCATCCACAGCTGTCACTCCGCTCTCACTCCTAAGTTCTGCTCAGTCTCTAAAATTCCTCTCCTTCCCTGGCCACCAGCTAGCCCCCCTCCATCCTGTTTTCAGTCGGCGGAGGCCTTTTTCACTTACACCTGTTTTCCAAGGGAGGAAATATTGGGGGTGAGTGGAAATGAGGCAAAGGGACTTCCCGCACTAACACCCAGAGAAGACCGGGCACCCTGGGGATACCCCTGCATGGTGAGAGGGCCTGTCTCCCACCCTTCCGCCCTGGCTTGTCTGGGGTTTTCAGTTCTCTGTCCAAGGAACTGGAGGAGTCTGGTACACTTGGCTGAGTGATTTCTTCCCTTAATTGCTTCAAGTGCAGAAGGTGGCAGACAGGAAGGTCATTAGCACACTATAGATGCTAGTCTCCATCCAGTCCAAGGGCCCTCTTTCTGATATGGGTTTAGGAGGGTGCGCTCCTAGGAGCCGACAAACGTCCGTGTAGTCAAAGCTATTGTTTTTCCAGTAGTTGCATGTGGATGTGAGAGCTGGACCATAAAGAAGGCCGTGCTGAAGAATTGTAGTGCTGGAAAAGACGCTGGAGAGTCCGTTGGACTACAAGGAGATCAAATCAGTCAATCTAAAGGAAATCAACCCTGAATATTCATTAGAAGGACTGATGCTGAAGCTGGAGCTCCAATACTTTGGCCACCTGATGCAAAGAGCTGACTCATTGGAAAAGACCCTGATGCTGGGCAAGATTGAAGGCAGGAGGAGAAGGGGACGACAGATGATGAGATAGTTAGATGTCATCACAGACTCAATGGACATGAATCTGAGCAAACTCTGGGAGGTAATGAAGGACAGGAAAGCCTGGTGCACTGTAGTCCATGGGGTCGCAAAGAGTTGGACACGACTTAGTGACTGAATAACAACAACAAAATTTCTTCTAGTGGTGGAATAACTCAGATCTATTCTCTCAGTAGGTTTAATATTTATAATACAGTTTTGTTGTACATAGTCCTTGCACAGTGTATTAGGTCCCCAGGCTTTATTTATCTACTAGGCATGAGTGCATTCCTTCAACATTTCTCCCATACCCCACCACCTGCCCTTGCTAATCACGATCCCTCTCTGTTTTTTCAGATTCTTTCTTTTTTTTTTTTTAAAGATTATACGTAGAAGAGACATTATCCTTCTTTGTCTGACTCATCTCACTTAGCATAAGCTCAGAATCCATCCATGTTGTCACAAATGGCAAGATTCTCTTTTTTCTTCTCATGATGGAACAGTATTCCATTGTATTCTTTTGCATCTATTCTAGATTCTATTGCATCTTTATCCACACTCATCCACGGATGGACACAGGTGGCTTCCATATCTCGACTGTTCTGAATAAAGCTGCAATCACATGGGGGTGCAGATATCTCTCTGATGTTCTGTTTTTGTTTTCTTTGGATAAATATCCAGAAGTGGGATTGTTGGATCAGACGGTGGTTCTGTTTTTAATTTTTTTGTGGAATCTCCAGATGGTTTTCCACAATGGCTGGGCCACCAACAGGGCACAAAGAGAACCAAAGGGTTCTCTTTTCTCCGCATCCTCTCCAGCACCAGTCATCTCTTGATGATAGCCTTACAGGTGTGAGGTGATATCTTACCTTGTGCTTTTGATTTGCATTTCCCTGGTGATGCAACGCGGTTGATGAAAAGATGCACAACCTCAAAGTTGAAAAGTATGTTTTATTCAACAGACCTGCTGTGGACTTAAGCCTGGGAAGCAGCCTCTCAAATAAGCTCTGAGGGAATGCTCTGAAGAGGTCAGGGAGAAGCTAGGATATATAGGAGATTATGCGACAAAAACCACAGAGCAGGAACATCAGAATATTACTGTTACAATAATGAAAGAAAATCAGACATGCCAAAGTTAATGAATTTAGTGCTTTTCTAGGTATGGGAAGCAAGAATCTAAGCTTAGTGAAATCATTCCTTTCATTCGCCCCTGAAATATCCGGGGCCAGCATCCTTCTTTTCCCCATCCTGACTCTCCTCGGGGAGTGCAGTCCAGGGCTGCTGCAGTGAGTGAGGGCAGCAGCATCCTTTATTCACTGATATGGCAGGTGACACTCTTCATCTACAGAGCACTTCTTGTGCTGTTGGCCATTTGTATGTCTTTAGAAAAAAAAAGTCCATTTAGCTCCTGTTGTTATTTTATTTTATTTTTTTGGCTTCAAAGCATATGGGATTTTAGTTCCCCAAACAGGGATTGGACCTGCACCATCTGCATTCGAAGCACGGAGTCTTAATCACTGCCGGGGAAGCCTCCCCTACCCATTTTTAAATTGGTTTTTGTTGTTGCTGTTATTGAGTTGTATGAGTTCTTTATGAATTATGGATTGAACCCCTTATCAGATGCACGATTTGAAATAATTCTCCCTCATTCCATCAGTTCAGTTCAGTTCAATTGCTCAGTCGTGTCCGACTCTTTGTGACCCCATGAACTGCAGCACACCAGGCCTCCCAGTCCATCATCAACTCCCAGAGTCCATCCAAACCCATGTCCATTGCGTCGGTGATGCCATCCAACCATCTCATCCTCTGTCATCCCCTTCTCCTCCTGCCTTTGATCTTTCCCAGCATCAGGGTCTTTTCAAATGAGTCAGCTCGTCGCACCAGGTGGCCAAAGTATTGGAGTTTCAGCTTCAACATCAGTCGTATCAATGAACACTCAGGACTGATCTCCTTTAGGATGGACTGGTTGGATCTCCTTGCTGTCCATGGGGCTCTCAAGAGTCTTCTCCAACACCACAGTTCAAAAGCATCAATTCTTTGGCGCTCAGCTTTCTTTATAGTCCAACTCTCACATCCATACACGACTACTGGAAAAACCACAGCCTTGACTAGATGGACCTTTGTTGGCAAAGTGATGTCTCTGCTTTTTAATCTGCTGTCTAGGTTGGTCATAACTTTCCTTCCAAGGAGCAAGCATCTTTTAATTTCATGGCCGCAATCACCATCCCCAGTGATTCTGGAGCGCAGAAAAATAAAGTCAGCCACTGTTTCCGCTGTTTCCCCATCTATCTGCCATGTTAATTTATTATTTTATTTTTTTGGCTGCGCTGGGTCTTTGTTGCTGTGCATGTTTCTCTAGTTGCAGTGGGCGGGAGTTACTCTCGAGTTATGGTGCACAGGCTTCTCCTTGTGGTGAAAGTGAAAGTCGCTCAGTTGTGTCTGACTCTTTGCGACCCCACGGACTATACAGTCCGTGGAATTCTCCAGGCCAGAATACTGGAGTGGGTAGCCTTTGCCTTCTCCAGGAGATCTTCCTGACCAGGGATCGAACGCAGGTCTCCCGCATCGCAGGCAGATTCTTTACCAGCTGAGCCCCCAGGGAAGCCCTCTCCTTGTGGTGGCTTCTCTTATTTCGGAGCGTGGGCTCTGGAGCACGCAAGCATAGGTTTCAGTAGTGCTGGCGCTCAGGCTTAGCTGCCCCCTCAGCACATAGAATCTTCCTGGACCAGAGATCAAGACTGTGTCCCCTGCAGTGGCAGGAGGCTTCTTAACCACTGGATCACCAAGGTAGTCCTATAGGGTGCCTTTTTATTTTAATGGTTTCTTTTGCAGTGTTTAGTTCAGTTCAGTCGCTCAGTCGTGTCCAACTCTTTGCGACCCCATGGACTGCAGCACGCCAAGCTTCCCTGTCCGTTACCAACTCCCAGAGCTTACTAAAACTCCTCTCCATTGAGTTGGTGATGCCATCCAACCATCTCATCCTCTCTTATCCCCTTCTCCTCCTGCCTTCAATCTTTCCCAGCATCAAGGTCTTTTCTAATGAGTCAGTTCTTTGCATCAGGTATAGAAACTTTAAAGTTGATATAATCCTACCTGTTGATTTTTTTTTCTTTTGTTGTTTGTGCTTTTGATGTTGTAACTGAGACATCGTTGCAAGACCCATATTGAGAAGCTACTATTTTTTTTTTAAGCTTTAAACTTTTTGTTTTGTATTGGGGATATAGCCGATTAACAATGTTGTGGCAGTTTCAGGCGAGCAACTAAGTGACTCAGCCATACATACACAGCATCTTTTCTCCCCCAACCTCACTCCCATCCAGGCTGGCATATAACATTAAGTAGAGTTCCATGTGCTATGCAGTAGGTCCTTGTTGGTTATCTATTTTGAATATAGAAGTGTGTACATGACTCTCAGGAGCTACTACATTTTCTTCTAGGAGTCTTATTAGGTATTAGGCTATTAGATACTATGTGTCTTTGCCTACAAACACCCATATAGTCAAAGCTATGTTTTTTCTAGTAGTCGTGTATGGATGTGAGAGCTGGACAATCAAAAAAGGCCGAGAGCCAAAGAATTGATATCTTTGAACTGTGGTGTTGGCGAAGACTCTTGAGAGTCCCTTGGACAGCAAGGAAATCAAACCAGTCCATCCTAAAGGAAATCAACCCTGAATATTCATTGGAAGGACTGAGCTGAAGTGGAAACTCCAATACTTTGGCCACCTGATGTGAAGAGTCGGCTCATTGGAAAAGACCCTGATCCTGGGCAAGATTGAAGGCAGGAGGAGAAGGGGATGACAGAGGATGAGATGGTTGGATGGCATCACCGACTCAATGGACATGAGTTTGAGAAAACTCTGGGAGATGGCCGTGGACAGGGAAGCCTGGTGTGCTGCAGTCCATGGAGTTGCAAAGACTCAGATGTGACTGAGCGACTGAACAACAATGTGTCTTTGATCCATTTCAAGTTAATTTCTGTGAGTACCTTCAGAGAGAGGTCCAATTTCATTTTGAGCATGTAGTTATCCAGTTTTGCCAACACCATCTGTTGAAGAGACTATCCAGGAACCAATATTTTTAAAAGCTTCCCAGATATTTCTAACCAGGCAGATATCCAGAGCTGTGGAGTGTCACCTCCAGCAAAGCAGAAATTTCCTGGGCTCTCACTGTGTCCAGTCAGAAGTGGGCAGGAGGCTCTGAACCCTGCTGCAGTGTGGTGCTGGGGTTGGTCACCCTACTACAGTCCAGCAGCCCCCACAACCTTCTGTCTCCCAATGACCCTGCAAAAGGAAGCTCAGGGTGACTGGGAGGTGGGTGTGGGCTGCCAAGGCCTCTGTTGGGAGCTTCTCCCGGGTGCTGTGGGGACTCTTTGAAGTGAAGTGTTAGTCGCTCAGTCATGTCCGACTCCTTGGGACCCCATGGACAGTAGCCCACCAGACTCCTTTGTCCATGGAATTTTCCAGGCAAGAATACTGGATTGGGTTGCCATTTCCTTGGCATTGCCAAGATTCCAGGGGATCTTCCTGACCCAAGGATTGAACCCTTGTCTCCTGCATTGCAGGAAGATTCTTTACCAACTGAGCCACCAGGGAATCCTTGGGGGGCTCTTTGGTGACCTGCAAACACATCAGATGGGGCCTGGAGATGGGATAGAGATGACAGTGGGAAGTCTGAGGGAAGCTTGTTATGGTCCTGCACTTTCCTAAGGCTTTGCATTAACCCAGGAATCCCGAAATAGCTCTTTGAACCCTTTGAGCTGAGTATCCCCTGGTTTGTTGTTGTTGTTCAGTCTCTCAGTAGTGTCCGACTCTTTGCAACCACATGGATTGCAGCATGCCAGGCTTCCTGGTCTTTCACCAACTCCTGGAACTTGCTCAAACTCATGTCCATCGAGGTGGTGATGCCATCCAACCATCTCATCCTCTGTCATCCCCTTCTCCTCCTACCTTCAATCTTTCCTAGCATCAGGGTCTTTCACATCAGGTGGCCAAAGTATTGGAGTTTCAACTTCAGCATCAGCCCTTCCAATGAATATTCAGGACTGATTTCCTTTAGGATGGACTGGTTTGATCTCCTTGTAATCCAAGGGACTCTCAGGAGTCTTCTCCAACACCAGAGCTCAAAAGCATCAATTCTTCCCTCCTCAGCCTTCTTTACGTCCAACTCTCACATCCATTCAGGACTACTGGAAAAACAGTAGCTTTGACTAGACAGATCTTTGTCAGCAAAGTGATGTCTCTGCTTTTTAATCCCTGGTTTACAGGTGAGGAAACAGAGTCACAGAGAAGTGGAGTTAATCTCCAGAGTCACAACACAGGAAAGTGGCAGAGTGGGGATTCGAACTATCACCTCCCATCCCTGAGGCCACTGAGGGACACGTGAGTGCTCCCCTACACACACAGACACGCACAGAGACATAGAAATAGACACAACGGACACGCAGACACACACAGACACACACAGACACACACAGACACACACAGACACACACACACACACACACACACACACACACACGCACGCCGGGCACGCCCCCAGCCGCGCAGGGCCTCCCCTAGGGGAGGAGGTGGCCCGGGGGCGGGGAGCGGCCGGTCCTGGCGCCGGGAGGAAGTGCCGGCCCCTTGCCTGACTCCAGGGCGAGTCCTCCCTCGGGTCGGGCCATGGAGGCGGAGCCGCCGCTCTACCCGGTGGCGGGGGCCGCGGGGCCGCAGGGCGATGAGGACCGGCTCGGGGTTCCCGACGGGCCCGAGGCCCCGGTGAGCGGGGACGCGGATGGCGTCGGGGCGCGGGCACCGGGAGGACCTGGGACTCCCCGGCGGGAGTGGGATGCGGCCCCGGGAGCCGGGGGCGGCGGGGCTGGACGCGGGAGCGGCCGGGATGCGCCTTTGCGAGCGGCCGTGATGCCCCGCAGCTGGACGAGCTGGTGGGCGCGTACCCCAACTACAACGAGGAGGAGGAGGAGCGCCGCTACTACCGCCGCAAGCGGCTCGGCGTACTCAAGAACGTGCTGGCGGCCAGCGCGGGCGGCATGCTCACCTACGGCGTCTACCTGGGTAGGTGGCCGGCGGCGCGCCCCGCTGGGGCGGGCTGGGCCCCGGGCCCGGCGAGGAGGCACGGCCCGCGGGCTCCGCGCAGGGACCCAAGGCTCCCCGCCTCCCCTCCTCCGGCTCCGTCTGCGGACCTGAGGTTTCTCACGGAAAGAGAAACCTCGGCCTCCCTTCCTCTTTCACTTCTCGATCTGCGCCCTCGCAGATGCAGCTGCGGCGCCCCTTCAGTGGGTGCGTCCCCGGGCGGCGGGGCGGGGACAGCCTCGGCCCTCGAGAGTGTGTGGGCGGCGGGCTGGGAGCCCTGGGCGGGGTCTGCTGTCATCCTGGGTGGCGGGGCGGCAGAGCATGGGGGCGCTGGGGTCCGAAAGTCCTGCAGAGCGACGCAGGGGAGGGGCGTCTAGTTTCAAGTTGCCGTCGTTGCCACTGGTAGCGGCACGCTCGACCAGTCTGGGCCGCCCCGCTGTCCTGGGCATTGGAGTTAGGGATCCCTTTGGTGCCTGGAGCTCCCTGCCCGGCTTTGCGTTCCCGCCTCTGCTTGGTTGCCCCCAGAGCCAGGCGGCCCCCTCCATGTCCGCTGCCTGCCCACCCCCACCCCAGGCCTCCTGCAGATGCAGCTGATCCTGCACTATGATGAGACCTACCGCGAGGTGAAGTACGGCAACATGGGGCTGCCCGACATCGACAGCAAGATGCTGATGGGTATCAACGTGACGCCCATCGCCGCCCTGCTCTACACGCCCGTGCTCATCAGGTGGTCGTCCCTGCCAGGGCTGGGCTGCCCCCACTCCGACCTTGAAGGGGTGCAAGGGCTGTTGGACACCGGGGTCTCCAGCTGCCCTGGTGTTCCTGGCGGGTGGGGAGAGGCCTTGCTGACCTGGAGAAGGGGTGAAACCCAGGTTTGGGGAAGAAACAGGAGCTTTGCCCTGGGACACCGTGGGTCTCAAGCAACAGGAATTCACTCTGGCTCCTTCCCTCAGCTTGCCCGTACCCCACGTGGCATCATTCTCGTGCCCTGCTTTGTGGCCTGTGGCCACAATGACCTTATGAGGTCAGGGCTGTGGCATTTCTGGAAAGAATCTGATCAGCTAGCAAAGCCCAGGGACACACCCCAGGACCTATCAGGGTGGCAGTGTTGAAGGACATCGCTCACTGCAAAGGGCATGGTTCGGCAGGTGCCCTGGGGGCGTCTACTCCAGACCTGCACCTTACTGGCATCCAGGGCCATCTCCAGGCCCTCCACCAGAACCTAACCAAGTGGTAGGTCTGTGTTCAGATGGGACCCAGAGAGCAGTGCATACACTGGATCTGTTCCCCTGTCTTTCCTAAACAAAAGCAACCCCCCCCCCCAAACCAGCTCCTGGGCTGTTTCCTTGTCTTAAAACTAAAAAGAGAGAGGTGGTGAGGGAGAGAGAGAGGCTGAGAAAGGAAGGAAGGAAGGAAGAAAACCTCCTAGGATAAACGTTCAGAACTGCCCTGACTAGGTCAAAAGCATATAAAAGGCTTTATGGCTCTTGAAACCTATCGCTATTATTCACAGGGACCTCCTTTCATTTCCTTTGTGCTGGGCACTTTATAAGCATATCGCATTCCCTACAAGCCAAGGTGGATGCTCTAATCTTAGACACGGGGAGACCAAGAGATTGAACCCATTCCCACAGGCAGAAGTGCAGACTGAAAGTTTGAACCCAGGCAGAGTGACTCGGAACCCCCATGCTTTCCCTACCCCCATACTCCCAGGTGGACTTTCCAAAGGACTGTACCACCTGCCTGAGCACTGACTGTGGCATTTTTAAAATCACAGCCTCATCAGCAATGAGTGTTAGTATTTTTACTTTTTTTCAGTTTCAGAATGTATAGTGCAGTTTCGGTGCCCTTCCCCAAATAGATTAGAGGAGAATGACACCCCGCTCCAGTACTCTTGCCTGGAAAATCCCACAGACAGAGGAGCCTGGTGGGCTGCAGTCCATGGGGTCGCACAGAGTTGGACACGACTGAAGGGACTTAGCAGGAGCAGCAGCAGCCTGTCTGTTTATTAGATGGCAGTTCAGTGCAGTGCAGTCGCTCAGTTGTGTCTGATTCTTTGTGACCCTGTGGACTGCAGCATGCCAGGCCTCCCTGACCATCACCAACTCCAAGCTTACTCAAACTCCTGTCCATTGGGTCAGCGATGCCATCCAACCACCTCATCCTCTGTCGTCCCCTTCTCCTCCTGCCCTCAGTCTTTCCCAGGATCAGGATCTTTTCCAATGAGTCGACTTTTTCGCATCAGGTGGCCAAAGTATTGGAGCTTCAGCTTCAGCATCAGTCCTTTCAATGAATATTCAGGGTTGATTTCCTTTAGGATGGACTAGTTTGATCCTAGGTGTGTGACCACACTATCATGGTTATCTAGGTCATTAAGACCTTTTTTGTATAGTTCTGTGTATTCTTGCCACCTCTTCTTAATCTCTTCACAAGCAAGTATACTCAAATTAAAAAAAAAAAAAGAGCCAGGAAGACCCTGTTGTAGAAGAGAAAGCAATTGTATCAGAAAATCAAAGTCACTGAACTTTGAGCTTGCTGGAAACTCAAATAAAGGAAATAATGAGCACAAATACTCAAAACAAACAAACAAAAACCAAAACAAAGCTAATCCCAAGATCAGAGGGGTGGTTTCTAACCTGATCAGCCTCCACGCCCTGAATGGGCCCTTGTCCTGTCCTTTGTCAACCCCTTCCTAATATGATGTGACATTTTCCAAGAGTCAGTGAGGCTGATGTTCTAGGAGCCAGTGAAGAGGAAACTTCCCTACTGACCACGCTGGACTGAAAGGGCAAAGTGCAGAGGGGACGGGGCTCCAGGGCTCTCTCCGTGGTCCTCAGTTTCCTGGGACAAGTTCCTCGGACATTCGCTTGGGTCCCGCATGTGGGTAGAGGAGGGGCCTCGGTAGTCAGTCCAGAACACAGATGAGGGCTTCTTGTGTCCATGGGCCACTGTCTCCTGACAGCCTCTCCCCACTTTGTCTCCTCCATCCCCGCAGTGGCCGTGAGAGGCCTGCCGCTGGGGCACGGCGCACATTACATCTGTGTGTTTACAGTGGCTCACCTGAGGCCACCAGCAAGTCTGTACCTCTGAGACTCTAGCTCAGGTCCCTCGATTCCAAGGCCAGGGGTCTCTGCCCACCTCAGCCAGCCTCAGGAGCTGAGACCCAGAGTTGTGGCCCTGTGATTTTGGGCTGAAGCCCTCTGGGTAGCCCGTGGTGCCAGCATCCTTCCTACCACTTGCAGGTTCTTTGGCACCAAGTGGATGATGTTCCTGGCTGTGGGCATCTACGCCCTCTTCGTCTCCACCAACTACTGGGAGCGCTACTACACGCTTGTGCCCTCAGCCGTGGCCCTGGGCATGGCCATTGTGCCTCTTTGGGCCTCCATGGGCAACTACATCACCAGGTGAGTCTGGTGGACAGTAGGGTAGAAGACCGGGGACCCAACAGAGTTGTATTGCCCACCTCAGCTGGGGGACCTTAGGCCAGCCTTATTTGCCCTCTGGGCCTCAGTTTCCCCATTGGTGGGACACAGGCCAGGTAGCACATATGCCTGGGTACAGAGAGTGAGGCATCTGGCTGACGTAGGGCTGGGGAGAGCCTTCTCTCCTTTGTGGTCCAGGATGGCCCAGAAATACTACGAGTACTCCCACTACAAGGAGCAGGATGAGCAGGGCCCCCAGCAGCGCCCACCACGGGGCTCCCATGCACCCTACCTCCTGGTCTTCCAAGCCATCTTCTACAGCTTCTTCCACGTGAGTGCCATGCAGCCCATCCCAGTCTTTCCAGCCCTCTAGTCCACTGCCCTTTCTTAGGCCAACCCTTGCTTGCTTACCTCTAGTGACAGAGACCTCATCACCTCACTGTCCACGGTGCTGACCAGGAGGAAGTCCTCCTGCATCGGGCACCCCCACCACTGGACTGCCCCCCAGAGATGGGAGGGCCCCTGTCCTCCCAAGGCTGTGCCCAGACCCCTCCCAGATGGTGCCTGTTCTCTCCACCTGGTTCCATGCCCTGAACCTGACCCACACCACTCTCCTGCCCACAGCTGAGCTTCGCCTGCGCCCAACTGCCCATGATCTACTTCCTGAACCACTACCTTTATGACCTGAACCACACGCTGTTCAACGTGCAGAACTGTGGTTAGTGCTCAGGGGGGTGGGTTCCCTAAGGTCTGCTTGCCTCCCCTGCTGAGTCACCCGGCAGACACTGGGCCCTCAAGGGCAGAAAGGATGCCCTTGCTCACAGGAACCAGAGCTGAGAGCCTGCCATCACAGCTCTGGTGATTGGGAAAAGCAAAGGGCCTTGTTCTTAGGACATCTGACTCAACCTGGGGTCAGGGTAGGGTGCATCCAGGAAGGCTGCCTAGAGGAGGTCCATCTGGGCTGAGGCTGCCTGTGGATCTCTCAGGATCAAGTATACCCTCAATGCAGGGAGATGTATGGAGGTGGGAGGTGGGCGAGGTACTTTCAGCCCCCTTGGCCCTCACCTCCAAAGGGCTTTCCCAAGGAACCCTGCCTTTGCAGGCACGGATCCTCAGCCACCCCTCTAACCCTCCCCTCACCCATCTGCTTGGTCTCATTTCTTTATGGCTGAGTTGCCAGTGTGCCCTGCTCCCTGCCTCACGATGCACCGCCCCCCACCCCCCTTCCCCTTTCTCAGGCACTAACAGCCAGGGCATCCTCCTCGGCTTCAACAAGACGGTTCTGCGAACGCTACCGCGGAGCCGAAACCTCATTGTGGTGGAGAGCGTGCTCATGGCGGTGGCCTTCCTGGCCATGCTGCTGGTGCGGCCCGGGGTTGGGGTGTGGCGGGGTCAGGTCTGGGGCCTTTGGTGGGGAGAGAGGCGGCTTCGTCCGGTCTGGAGTCAGGGCTGAGTCCTCGGGAGGGGACCTGAGCCTACGCGCTGGGCTTGAGGCTCGGAGGTGTGGCCGATGCCTGTGGACTGAGAGAGGAGTTGGAATGCCAGAGGCCAGTGAGAGAGGGTCCAGGCCAGATCCGGGGTCGAGCTGGAGACAGGGTCCTGGAGGACTGGTTGTGACACCGGGCGGAACCGGGGGTTGGGGGAATGGGGGGCGGGGCGAGGGTCCGAGGTGTGGCTTCAACCTGGGGGCGGGGCCGGGAGGCCGGTCCTGGGATTTGCCGGGGGCGGGGCGGGGCCGAGGGGCGGGGCCGAGTTCAAGGGGCGGAGCCAAGGCTCCCGGCTGCCCGCCCCCTCCCTCACCTCCTGGCCCGCAGGTGCTGGGCCTGTGCGGAGCCGCATACCGGCCCACGGAGGAGATCGACCTGCGCAGCGTGGGCTGGGGCAACATCTTCCAGCTGCCCTTCAAGCACGTGCGCGACTTCCGCCTGCGCCATCTCGTGCCCTTTTTCATCTACAGCGGCTTCGAGGTGCTCTTTGCCTGCACTGGTCTCGCGCTGGTAAGTGCAGCCTGCAGAGGGTAAAGCCAGATAAAGTCCACGACATCCCGTTAAATTTGAGTTTCGGATAAACAACAAATAGGTTTCGAATTTATCAGTTCAGTTCAGTTCAGTTCAGTTGCTCAGCCGTGTCCGCTCTTTGTATCCCCAGGGACTGCAGCACGCCAGGCCTCCCTGTCCATCGCCAACTCCTGGAGTTTACCCAAACTCATGTCCATTGAGTTGGTGATGCCATCCAACCATTTCATCTGCTGTCGTCCCCTTCTCTTCCTGCCTTCAATCTTTCCCAGCATCAGGGTCTTTTCAAATTTCGAATTTATAAGTATGTGTAATAAAAACACAGTTGGCCCTCCGCATTCACAAATCCAGAGGGCCCACAGCACTGCCCCATTTTATAGAAGGGATTTAAGCATCCACAGAGGGTGTCTGCGGAGAGTCCTGGAGCTAACCCCCTGCAGACACCGAGGGACAATTGTAGGCCCAGATATTCCCCCCTCTCTCCTTTTGCCTCTCTCCCTCAATCCCCCTGTACCTTGGGAAAGTTACTTTCACCTCTCCCAGCCTGCTTCCTCATTTGTGAAGTGTCTAATGACTCACTTCCAGTTGAGACAGAATTGTGCTCAGAAAGTGTTTGGTTCCACGTGGGTTCCAACCTTGGGGTCCGGGGCCACTGTCCAAGCATTTTCTCATGGTCTATCACTAAGGAATCTTCCCACGAGCTTTGGAGGAAGTTGGCCCTGTGGTGGCCGTTGAGAGGGCAGGATGTGGCATGATATGAGTCAAAGAGCCTGGGCCAGCTGACCACCAACCTCACCCCTGTCCCCCTAGGGCTACGGCGTGTGCTCAGTGGGGCTGGAACGCCTGGCGTACCTCCTCGTGGCTTATAGCCTGGGCGCCTCGGCCTCCTCGGCCCTGGGCCTGCTGGGGCCGTGGCTGCCACGCCCGGTGCCCCTGGTGGCCGGGGCTGGACTGCACCTGCTGCTCACTCTGAGCCTCTTCTTCTGGGCTCCCAAGCCCCGGACCCTGCAGCACATCTGGATCCTCTACACAGTAGCCGTGCTCTGGGGTGTGGGCAGTGCCCTCAACAAGACTGGGATCAGCAGTGAGTATAACTGTGGGCTCTGGGTAGCTGGACAGGGGATCCAGGGGCTCCTCGGGGCAGTTGTGGGAAGCACAGACATCCCAGGGACAGACTTAGGGGCAATGGACACCCTGGAGGTCTGTCATGGGGCCTGTGCACTTGCTGGGGGCAGGTGGGGATCCCTATGTTGAGGGGGGGAAGTCCATGGACACTGCAGGGACAGATGGGGGCTGTGGACACCCTCAAAGCAGGTATTGAGTCACCTGCATGGACATCCTGTCAACTCCCAGGGCAGGCATGGGATTCAGGGTGACATTGTGTGGTTCCGTGAGCTGACTCTGTGTTCTGTGGACACCTCTTCAGTTCAGTTCAGTTCAGTTGCTCAGTTGTGTCTGACTCTGCAACTCCATGAACTGCAGCACGCCAGGCTTCCCTGTCCATCACCAACTCCTGGAGTTTACTCAAACTCATGTTCATTGAGTCGGTGATGCCATCCAACCATCTCATCCTCTGTCATCCCCTTCTCCTCCCACCTTCAATCTTTCCCAGCATCAGGATCTTTTCCAATGAGTCAGTTCTTCGCATCAGGTGGCCAAAGTATTGGACACCTCTTAGGGACCATGTAAAAAAAAACACTGGGGAGGCCTTATTTCATACTAGGGGGCAGGGTCCACCTTGGCATAGTTTTCAGAACACTGGAAACATATCAAGGTCTGTGCCCCAGAGCAGGTCCATTGCATCCCAGAAAAATAACCAGGATGTGTCCATTAGGGGGCTCACTGGAAAAGTCCCTGATGCTTGGAAAGATTGAAGGCAAAAGGAAAAGGGGTCAACAGAGGATGAAATGGTTAGTTAGCATCACTGACTCAATGGACATGAGTTTCAGCAAACTCCGGGAGATAGTGCAGGACAGGGAAGCCTGGAGAGCTGCAGTCCATGGGATCGCAGAGTCGGAGCCGACTGAGCGACTGAACAACAACGAACCACTAGGGGGCAAGCCAGGACCGGTTTACAACAGCTTTCTAAGCGCTCTTGCCAAGGGTTAGGACCAGCGCAGGGCATCTGGGGGTCCCCAGAGGGAGATTGGCAGCTCTGGGCCCCACCTGGCCCCTCTCCCCTCTCTGCCCTGCCCTGTCTGCAGCACTCCTGGGAATCCTGTATGAGGACAAGGAGAGGCAAGACTTCATCTTCACCATCTATCACTGGTGGCAGGCTGTGGCCATCTTCACCGTCTACTTGGGCTCAAGCCTGCCCATGAAGGTAAGGGCCGTCCCTACTCGACCCCCTAGACAACAGATACTTTTGAGTGCCCACCCTGGCCTCACTTGAAAGGCATTCTCTGTCCAAGGGCCAGGCCCTGGGCAAAGCCCACTGGTTGGCCCCACACCCATCACTGCTTCATCTCCTGCCAGCCTCAGTTTACCCGTGTCTGAAAGGGTTCATAGTTTGCCCTCTCCTTGTGGGCACATCCCAGCTGCCTGGTGGGTTGTTTGGTCACCTGTTCACTAGATGTTGGGCTCTGAGCTGGATGCTGAAGGTCCCTCTCCCTTCTTGACCCTCAAGGGTCCTGGCCAACTTTAAAAACAATTAAAAAAAAATTTTATTTGGCTGCACTGGGTCTTAGTTACAGCACACAGGATCTTAGTTGGAGCATGTGGGATCTAGTTCCCTGGCCAGGGATTGAACCTGGGCCCCTTGCATTGGGAGCACAGAGTCTTAGCCACTGGACTATCAGGGAAATCCCTGGCCAACTTTTTTTTTTTTTTTTTTTAATGACAGAATACAGAATAGCAGGGAGTATGCCTGTGAATATGTGTGAATGTACTGCCTTATGATGTAAAATTATTTCTGACTGCCTGTTACAGTCAAACTCTGTAACAAGTGGTTACACTTGGTCCTCACATATAAGGGACAGAGTAATCTAAGCCCTGTTAAGGTGGGCCAAGCCTCCCTTCACATCTACCCCAGGAGGCAAAAGGATTATCATTACAGTAAGGGAAACCGAGGCCCTGAGAAGTAGGGTGGCCATAAGGGACAGAGCTGGGGTTTGGGCCTTGCTGGCAGGACGGTACCCAGAACTTGGCTGGCCCCCAGGAGGACGGAAGGGCAGCCGAGGAGCTGCAGCGTGCCTATCCGGGCGAGGGGCGGGGCCGGCGGCCGCGGGTCCCCTGCATTTAACCCCTGTTGGCCCAGGCTAAGCTGACGGTGCTGCTGGTGACGCTGGTGGCGTCCGCGGCCTCGTACCTGTGGATGGAGCAGAAGCTGCGGCGAGGCGTGGTCCCGCGCCAGCCCCGCATCCCGCGTCCCCAGCACAAAGTGCGCGGCTACCGCTACCTGGAGGAGGACAACTCCGACGAGAGCGACGCGGAGGGCGAGCGCGGCGGCTGCGGAGGCGGCGGCGGCGGCGGCGGCGGCCGGGGGGACTGTGCGGAGGAGGAGGCGCCGCCCGTGTGGCCACGACCCGGCCCGGAACCAGCCGGTCTCTACCGCCGGCCCTGTCCCTACGAACAGGCTCAGGGAGGCGATGGGCCGGAGGAGCAGTGAAGGACCAAGCGTGATCTCCGGCCTAGGTTTAACGCGTCTCAGGTCGGGGTCCCTCTGATTCCGCGCGCCAATTTCCGGAAGGACCCTCTGCTCGCCCCGCCCCGGGTTCAGGAACCCCCCTCCCAGAGCCTGGCCACCTGGAGCTTGGGATCGTCCCCGCAGCCTCTTCCAAGGCGGACTGGGTCCTCGAGACCCCTCCGCCAGGCCCAGGGTTCAAGAGACCGCACAGCGGAAACCCTCCTCCGACCTTAGGGGCCACTCTCCACGACCCACTCCCCGGCCCCAGCCCCGGGGCAGGGACCCCGCAGTCCCGCCCCAGCTCCCGGCTCCAGAACTGGGCTGATCGATGTGTCGCCTGCTTTGCACATCCTTCCCCACGGTCCGCCGAGATGTACGACGACTTTAAGAAAATGGGCAATAAAGAGATTTTTGTATTGTCCTGATTGGGAAGCGTGTCGTGGGTGAGTGGAGATGGCCCGGCGTGTGTGGCTGGGTGACCCAGCCGACTGGGGCACTGGGATCGCCTGCCTTGAACTGAGATTGGGGAGGGCCCCGCTCACCAGGCTGTTCCCGCTCCTGGAGGTACCGCCTCTCCCCACAGCCGCCGGCTTTTGCCAGTTCCACCGCACCCACTCAGGACAAAGAGGTGCCTGGGGGTCGTCAGTAGGGACCTCAGGGGAGTGTGATGGGGGCAGCAAGCCCCCCGTTGGGCTAGAGGAGAGGATGGAGTCCCACAGCCCAGGTCCCTCTGCCCCCTCCTCTAGCATCCCCAGCCCTCCTGCTCCACCCCCATCCTTTCCTTACCCCTTGGGCCGCTTCTGCCCACAGCTTCCCAAGGGACTCCTTTTGGGGCCAAGTCCATTTCTGAGCCGTGCACGGGTCACCCCGTGTCTAGTATGGGCCTGAGGCATTGATGTCTGAGCCCAGCTAAACTTGGCTGCTGGTCTTCCAGGGTGACAGCCTACGCTGTGATGTCCATGAGGGATGGGAGGACCCCTATCCCCCGAGGTCGCCCACCACTGTGGGGAGAGGCAACTGAGATCCTACTATGAGGAGAGGCAAGGGGACCGCAGGAGGGTCCTAGAGCCCCCAGCTGCACCCCAGGAGATCTGTACCAGCAATGCTGGAGCCAAAGCATTCCTCCTCACACCACACCCACCCCGGCTGACTCCCAGACCCTGTCCACACCCACCTCAGCATCGGTCTCCTAGCTTCTTCCACCCACTATGGCCCTCTCTCCTCTGCCTCCCGCAGCCCTCACTTGAGTTTGGTTCCAGGAACCTCAGCGAGCCCTGGAGCCAGGCTCTTGACCTCAGAGAGGGGGTCAGCCCATCTGAGCCACTTTCGTCCTCTGTAAACTGTGTCTGTGGTGGCACCGAGGTCCCCAGAGCCTGTAGGAGACTCACAAGGGCACAGAGAATATTTTAAATTGTCTAAAATGTGGACATCTCCCCGCTCTGAGCAAATTAACAGGTTCAGTTGGTTCACAATTTCAGCGTTAGATGACACCACAAATCCTTTCATGTCATATCTTTGATAAGGTGGGTTTCCTGTGGTTTCGGGATAAAAAATGGACATGACCATGGAACAAGAAATGAGACCGGGGGTGTCCCATCTGATTCCAGGTTTGAGAAGCTGGCCAGTGCACATAGCCAGTTTTAAGTCACGGTGGTTATTGTTGTCGAGTCATTACATGGTATCCAACTCTTATGCGACCCCATGGACTGTAGCCCACCAGGCTCCTCTGTCCATGGGATTTTGCAGGTAAGAATACTGGAGTGGGTTGCCATTTCTTTCTCCAGGAGATCTTCCCAACCCAGGAATCGAACCCGAGTCTCCTGCATGTGTCTCCTACATTGTAGGTGAATTCTTTACCACTGAGCTATCAGGGAAGCCCGGTGGTTATTAGAGAAGGAAATAAAAATACCATTTTTTTTCTTTCTATTGCTGTGTATTATTCAATATATTTTCTAAGTGACTACTAAGTTATTAGAACATACATACTTATTGATTGGACCTAAAATAATTCACAAATAGAACAGCTAGATATTTCTTTTGGCTTAGGAGCACCATGAATAAATTACTGAGACACTGAGGGTTTCAGGACAGGGAACACTTGGGCAGCTCTGTGTTAGCAGAGGGCTGGCATGGAGTTACCTACAGGGAGGCCCTTATTGGACCCTGGGCCCCCCTCCTGCCTTGTCCAGAGAACTGAAGCATCTTTTCTGTCCCCAGCCTGGGGACGGAGATTAAACCTATGGTCTGTGATGCCCCAGGCCCTGCTCTGAACCAGCGTAAACTAGTCACCAAGTTGCTTTTGGCAGATTCGAGGATCCTGCCTTTATGGGAGGCAGCGAGGCCCACACCTCTCCACAGCCTCCCCAACAGGTGATCTCTAGACTCAGACAGATGAAGGGGCTGAAAACTGCCTGCCTCATACACAGACTTTCAATGACAATCAGACCCAGACTGGGTCATGTGGGGTAACTAGCACTCTGTCCTCCCCGTTCCCCAACAGCATCTGGCATGGAAGGCAATGTTCTCTGATGGCAGATATGCTGACCTCCTTCTGGCAGGATTCCAGCCAAATTCCAGACAGAGCTGGGCAACCAGATGCTTGAGCCATAAGCAGGGCAGGGCATCATTTGGGAAAGCATGGGCATCTGGGCATGCCAGGCAAGCGAGGGGAAGGGAAGACAATGGTTCTACAGCTGGTCACAGTTCCAAGTCATTTCCAGGGATGAGCCCAGGCACGCGGAGCAGCCACCTGGGAGAGAGCATGACTTTCAATGACATCCCTTGCAGGGGGGTAGGCTCCCCATGGGAAGACTCCACACCCCCTCTTACTGCTCCTGGCACATGGACAAGACCCACAGACAGACACACGGAACAGGCCACACCCATGACAAGCAACACACAAACATTCACACCCAGAACAAGCAGGATAACTATCATGGCAGCAAGCCCCAGCAGGCCAGCTCTTACAGGGACGCCTAATTAAGCCATCAGATGTGGATGCTCCATCCCTTGGCAGTTCCAGGTCTGGTTGTAAAGTACAATATTGATGTCTCTGTCACCTCTGGATAAGGGGACCGGGTGGCCGTCTGGACTCCGAAGTGGAAAGTCAGACTCAGCGTCATGGTCTTGGCTTCTGTGATTCTGTGTCAATCTGCCCTAGGGTAATTTTAAAAATTATATGATTCCAAGACTCTATAGTGTAAGATTTTAACTATCTTCTCAATAGCAGATGAGAGAGCTTGAAAGTCCTTCTAGAGTCACCTCGAGATGCTGGATCAGAAGCAAACTGGGTTTGGGGACATCCCTGACAGTCCAGTCATTAAGATTCTGTGCTTTCTAGGGAGTGTAGGTTCAATCTCTAGTCGGGGAACTAAGATCCCACATGCCATGGCATCCTGAATGGCATGGCCAAAAAATAAAACTTGATAAATTCTGCAACTGAGGCAGATCTACATCAGCAGGATACAAAAGCAAAGGTTGCTATTTAGAGGGTTTTAGAGTTTATATTCAGAAAAGTGAAAGTTGTTCAGTCACGTCCAATTCTTTGGGACCCCATGGACTATACAGTCCATGGAATTCTCCAAGCCAGAATACTGGCATAGTCTTTCCCTTCTCCAGGGGATCCTCCCAACCCAGGGATTGAACCCAGGTCTCCCACATTGCGGGCGGATTCTTTACCAGCTGAGGCATCAGGGAAGCCCAAGAATACTGGAGTGGGTAGCCTATCCCTTCTCCAGCAGATCTTCCCAACTCAGGAATCGAACCAGGGTCTCCTGCATTGCAGAGGGTCAATCTAAATGCAAGTTTGCAAATGTGGACATTCTCCCAAGTATCTTGTTCAAGAGATGAGCCTTTTTTTTTATGAGAAGGCGGGATCTTATGAGAGTTGTTGAAGCTGGATGATTTGGCACGGGCTGAATCCCTTTGTGTTACATGTTACTGGTCATGAGGCAATACACGTCGTGGTTTTGTTTTTACAGACGGCAAACCCAGCAGCACAGCTCTGGGGTCAGGAGCAGCGTGGCTGTGGTCCTGGCTGGTCAGGGTCCTCTCTGGTGCTGACGGCAGCGCCCACTTCGGCTGGCTGAGAGGCCTGTGTTGCTCAGGGAGGGCCCAGGAGGGATGGAACCGCTGCTCTCAGTGAAGCCGTCTTGTTTACTCTCTTATCCTGTGTTATTGCTCAGTCATGTTTGACTCTTTGCAGCCCCATGGTCTGTAGCCCACCAGGTTCCTCTGTCCATGGAATTCTCCAGGCAAGCATACTGGAGTGGGTTGCTATTTTTAGGGGACCCCAAACTGGTAATGACTCTGAGACAAGAATGGCCTCCCAGAGCATCATGGTCCTGGGAAGGGACCAAGGGTGAGGGTGGGGGTGGGGAAGGGTTGAGACTATGCCAGAAGACCCAGGTCTGCTTTACGCTAAAGATGTCATCTGTACTGTAGCAAGGAGGCTTCTGTGGCCCACTTTCCTGGCCCAAGACATAAGTGCAGGGAATTTCCTCGGCTGCCCAGTGGTTAGGACACCAAGTTTTCACTGCTGAGGGCCTGGGTTCAATCCCTGGTCGGGGAACTAAGATTCCACAAGCCATGCAGCACAACCAAAAAAAAAAAAAAGCCATTTGGACATTTATGTGGAAAGTGTTGTCAATAAAATATCACACCTGGACTCTGGGGACAACTACATGTGACTGAGGGCCTGTAGGCACAGGTTTCATGCCACAGCTGGGCTGTTCAGGTAACCTGGGGAGCTCAGCTGGAGCTCACGATTTGTTGTTGTTCAGTGGCTCAGCCCTGTCTGACCCTCTGCGACCCTATGGACTGCAGCACGCCAGGCTCCCCTGTCCTTCACGATCTCCCGGAGCTTGCTCATACGCATGTCCGTTTAATCCATGATGCCGTCCAACCACAGAGTAGGACTTACTTCAGAAAGACCTGTAGGGGCACCTTTCATCACACGCACTGAACTTCAGCAAGAGTCACAGAATTCCCACAAAGTTTATGAGAAAGTTCGACAGCTTGGACTGAAAGGACGCAGACTATGCAAAAGAAAAAGAGGGGCCATCAGAATGCCCCCTCCCAGTCCATCCGATTCTACCGGCAGGAAGCAGACTGAGGAAACCACTCGGCTGCAAACACATGCTCGCTTTTACGAGAAAGGAAAGACTCAGATGACCAGGACCCAGAGATCAGAGCCGTGAGTCTTGCAGCATTCTTCCCAAACCTTGGAATCCGATCAAAGAACTTCCCACGTGTTCCTGGCTGGATTTCAGAACTGCTTTGGACCAGCCCGGCCCACTGTGCCTCCTTTTTTCTTGCTCTTTGAGCAGGAATGCCTGTGGCAGCTATCCTGTACTGAGATCATAAGACTACAGCCAAGGCATCGGCCAGATTTCAGTCATCTCAGGGCTCCGATGGGAAAGGACCCACCTCCAAGCTCCCTCCCCTGGCCATTGGCTGGCGGTGGTTCCTTGGAGGCTGTTAGGTTGAGGGTCTCAGCTCCTCACTGGCTATTGACAGAGGCTGCCTACAGTTTCTGCCGTGTGGGCCTTTCCATATGCAGCTGGCTTCATCAGAGTAAACAAGAGAAGAACCAAAAAGAGCATGAGCAGGTGGAATAATAACCTTTACTTTTGTGGAAGTGAAATTCGAATAACACAAAACTCACCATGTTAAAGTTCAGTGGCGTTTTCTGCACTTGGCATATTATGTAATCAACACCTCTCTCTCTACTTTCAAAGCCTTTTCATCACCACAAGATGAAACCTGTACCTGTATCCACAAAGCAATCATCCCCCATTTTTCCTGGCCCCAGACCTTGGCGGCCACCAGTCTGCTTCTTGTCTCTATGGATTTGCCTCTTCAAGACATTTCATGTAAAACAAATCATTCAACGCGTTCCCTTTGATGTCGGTTTCTCTTTTTCCACTTAACCTAATGTTTTCAAGTTCCATCCATATTGTAGCACATGTATAAGGAACTTCATTTTTTAAAAAATAGACTATTTGTTAGAGTTGTTTTAGGTTCACATTCCTTTCTAAGGTGGAATAATATTCCACTGTATGGATATACCCTATCCGTTTATCCATTCATCTACTGATGGACATTTGGGTTGTCTCCACATTTTGGCTGTTGTGAATAATCCTTCTGTGAACATTCAGGAACAAATATTTGTTTGAACACCTGTTTTCAATTTGGGGAAGTATTTACACCTGCTGCTGCTGCTGCTAAGTCACTTCAGTCGTGTCCGACTCTGTGTGACCCCATAGACAGCAGCTCACCAGGCCCCACCATCCCTGGGATTCTCCAGGCAAGAACACTGGAGTGGGTTGCCATTTCCTCCTCCAATGCATGAAAGTGAAAAGTGAAAGTGAAGTCACTCAGTCGTGTCCGACTCTTAGCGACCCCATGGACTGCAGCCTACCAGGCTCCTCCGTCCATGGGATTTTCCAGGCAAGAGTACTGGAGTGGGGTGCCATCGCCTTCTCCAGTCATGTGGTACCTATGCTAAACTTTTTGAGTAACTGCCAAACTCATTTCCAAAGCAGAGGCGTCATCTGACAGTCTCACCCGCAGTGTACAGAAATTCTAATGTCTGCACACTCTTACCAAGACTTGTTATTTTCTGGTTTTATGGGTTTTTTGGAGTTGTCATTCCATTATAGCTACCCTAGTGGGTATAAAGTGGTACCTTACTGTGGTTTTGACTTGAAATTCCATAATGGTCAGTGAGACTGGACATCTTTTCATGTGCTTTTTGATCATTTGTCTATCTTCTTTGGAGATAGGTACTTTGCTATTCAGGTACTTTGCTCATATTTAAATTGGGTTTTTTGCTTCTTGTTTCTGAGTTGTGAGACTTCTTTATATATTCTAGATACATAACCCTTACCAGATTATATTGCAAATATTTTCTCACATTCTATAGGTTGTCTTTTTACTTTCTTAATAATGTCCTTTGATGCATGAAAGTTTTAGATTTTTGTAAATCCCAATTTATCTATTTGCTCTTTTGTTGTTCATGCTTTTGGTGTCATATTTAAGAATCCATCGTGAAATCCAAGGACGTGAAGATTCACTCCTACTTTTTCTAAGAGTTTTATTTGTTTTAGCTCCTATACTAGGTTGTATAACATACTGAGTTAAGTTTTGAATATGGACTGAAATAGGTATTCAACTTATTTGGCATGTGGTTAGCCTGGTGTCCCCACACCATTTGTTGAAGAGGCTATTCTTTCCATAGCTTCCCTAGTGGCTCAGTTGATAAAGAATCTTCCTGCAATGCAGGAGACCCAGGCTTGATCCTGGGATGGGGAAGATTCCCTGGAAGAGGGAATGGCAGCCCACTCCAGTACTCTTGCCTTCTTTCTTTCCACACTGGATGATCTTGGCATCCTTGTTGGAAATCAACTGGTCATTGGTATTTGGGTTTGTTTCTAGACTCTCAATGCTATGTTATTGGTCTATCTGTCAGTCCTTAAGCAAAATGTCTTTGATTACCATAGTTTGTAATAAGTTCACACATCAGGAAATGTAAGGCCTCTAACTTTGTTTTTCTTTTTACATACATTTTTGGCTATTTAAAAAATGAGGATTGGAATTTACAATTACATATGAAGATGGGCTTTTCCATTTCTACAAAACATTAGAGTTTTAATAGAGATTACATTGTATCATAGATCACTTTGAGGAGCATTGCCATATTAAACATTATTCCGTTTTTCATCTCTCAGGCCTTCACTTCCAAGGTGACCAAGAAAAAAAAAAGAACAATAGTCATGCCAAAAAGGGCTGTGGCCACGTGCAGCATACCCATGGCGCCAGCTGTGCCCAGTGTGTGCTTAAGGACAAGGCCATTAAGAAGTTCATCATTCAAAACGTAACAGAGGCTGCAGCCATCAAGGACATTTCTGAAGCAAATGTCTTCAATACCTGTGTGCCTCCCAAGCTGTATGTGAAACTACAATACTGTGTGAGTTGTACCATTCATAGCAAGGTAGTTAGGAACCATTCTTGTGACACCTGGAAGGACTGAACACCCCCACCCCAATTTAGAATGGGGGGTGCCACCCAATGCTGCTAAGTCACTTCAGTCGTGTCCGACTCTGTGCGACCCCATAGACGGCAGCCCACCAGGCTCCCCCATCCCTGGGATTCTCCAGGCAAGAACACTGGAGAGGGTTGCCATTTCCTTCTCCAATGTATGAAAGTGAAAAGTGAAAGTGAAATCACTCAGTCGAGTCCGACTCTTAGCGACCCCATGGACTGCAGCCTACCAGGCTCCTCCTTCCATGGGATTTTCCAGGCCCTATGACCTTTGCCAAAGACCAAGTGGGGAGCTAAATCCTTAATGACCAAAGAAAAACTTCCCTCTGGAAAAAAGTAAAGTTAAAATTATATTTTTAAAAATATTAAGTTTTCCAATCCATGAACATGGGATATCTTTCCACTCATTTATATATTCCTTAATTTCTTTCTGCAGTGTTTTGCAGTTCAGTGTAAAAAAATTTCCCCTTCCTTGGTTAAATTTATTCCTAGGTATTTTATTCTTTTGGATGATATTGTAAATAGAATTGTTTTTTAAATTTCCTTCTCAGATTGTTCACTGCTAATGTATAGAAACACAGCTGATTTTTGAGTGTTGATTTTACATCCTGTAACTTTGCCGAATGTTTATTAGCTCTAGTACTGTGTGTGTGTGTGTTCTTTGGGTTTTTTGTTTTTTTTTTAACCACACCACATGGGTTGTGGGATTTTAGTTCCCTGACCAGGGATCAAACCCAGGCTCTTGGCAGTGAGAGAGTGGAGCCCTAACCACTGGACCACCAGGGAATTCACCTTCTTTGGAATTTGTTTATATATAGAATCATATCATCAGCAAATACCAATTGTATTACTTTTTAAAAAAAATTTATTTAGGCTGTACTAGGTCTTCATTGCTGTGAGAAGGCTTTCCTAAGCTGTGGCAAGCAGGGGCTACTGTTTTTTGTGGTGCTTGGGCTTCTTTTTGCGGTGGCCTCTCGTGTTGCAGCGCATGGCTCTAGGCATACTCTAGGCTTCAGTAGTTGTGGCTTGTGGGTTTAGCTGCTCCACAGCATGTGGGATCTTCCCAGACCAGGGATTGAACCAGTGTCCCCCGCATTGCAGGCAGATTCTTTACCATCTGAGCTACCAACTCTATGTAATGTTCAATGACAGTAGAAGACGCTGCTGCTCACAAAGTTATAAACACATAGCAAACGTTAAGATCTGATGAAGCTGGGTGGTGTGTGTGTGTGTGAATGATCGTGTGTTATCCTGTGTATTTTCTGTATGCTAGAAATATTACATAACGTATAAAGAAAAAAAGAAGACCGTTTGCACCCCAGATGCTAGAGTTCTCCATATCCTGAAGTTTAGCGTGGTTAAGAGCTTGAGCTCTCAAGACCATGCATTTCTCTGGGTCAAGGTTCTCGAACAGTTTTCGCAGACTATGATTCAAGCCCATCCTGGGACCATAGCCCCCAGCTGTCCCTTCCGCCGTGACGTGAAGGGCAGGCAGGCGCCTCTGGCCCCGCCTCTGCTCCCGGCCACGCCTCGCCTGGCTGGGCCCTTGAGGCTGGAGAGGACACACAGACTTCTGTCCTTCCCCCCACCCCTCTCACTGCCCGCAGTGCTTTGAAGTTTCTGGAAGCATCCAGCCCGCTCCCATAATGATCTTCCAGTGACCTCGTGAGATGGGTGTCACCGTTGGCTGCTTTCTCCCCATTCTGTGGATGGGGAGACTGAGACTCTGGGCATTCTGGACAGGGTTGGTTCCCAGCTGGGGAGCTTCCCTGCGGAAAAGCCAGAAGGGAGGCCGCCAGGGGCCCAGGATCTGTCACAAAACTTACTGGGTAGCTTTTCCTAGGAATGACCAGGGAGCCACCATTTGTTCCCTCCAGGGAACCCAGTGCCACTTTCGAAATCCATCTGAAATTCGCAATCATTTGGAAACTAGTAAAGGTGCTGATGCCAGGGCCCATCCCACACCTGCCAGGGCAGAAGCCCAGAGCAGGGCCCTGGCATCTTCAGGTCCCCAGGGCAGGTTTGAGGGTCCCCAAATTAACCTGTTGAGTCCCACTGAGGAGGCCAGGGTCCTGGAGTCCTGGGCACTGCTATTTCTTTCCTCCCCAAGAAGGATCCTTTTCACAGGGTACCCAGCTACTTAGCCCTCTCCCCTTCCTGCCTAAGGGCTTCCCAGGTGACTCAGTGGCAAAGAAACCCGCCTGCCAATGCAGCAGATGTGAGTTCAATCTCTGGGTCAGGAAGATCCCCTGGAGGAGGGCATGGCAACGCACTCCAGTATTCTTGCCTGGAGAATTTTATGGACAGAGGAGCCTGGCGAGCTACAGTCCATGGGGGTCACAAAGAATTGGACGCGACTGAGCACGCATGCACACAGATATGAGTTTGGGGAGACACCACTCAGACAGAAGTCTGGGAGGTCTCATTGGAAGATCATTGTCTGGAGTCTGCTGCTCTGTCCTGAGGTTTGTCACATCCAGTCCCTCCTTCCCCTCCCCTAGCTGGTAGTCACTTCCTGGAAAACACAGGAACTACACTGCCTCCCCCAAACTCTGCAAGACCCCACCTCCCATCCACATGGGTCACCCCCTGTGACATTCTCATCAGGGGGATCATTCCTGTAAGCACCCAGTGTGACCCCAGACTTCCCCCTCTCTACCCCACCCCAACCCTCAACCATCACCGATTCTTTGCTTCCCTGGAGCAGCAGAATTTCTTTTAAGCCTTTCTTCCCCCTGAGAACTATTTTTTTACATTCTTTGACCATTTTTAAAAAATTAATATTTTCTGTGCCATGCCGCACAGCATGCAGGAATCTTAGTTCCCCGACCAGGGATCGAACCTGCCCCCTGCTTGCACTGGAAGCATGGATCTTAACCCCTGGATCACCAGGGAAGTCACAGAACTGTTTGCAAGAATCATTTAGTGGGGTGGCTCTGAACTAGGGACAATGTCATTCCCCTAGGGACACTTAGCAGAGTCTGGTGACATTCTGGTTTGTCATAACTATGGAGGTGTAGAGCCAGGGAAGGCCAGCAGTTGCAAAAGCTAGACCCGGGAGTGGAGGACACCCCCTGGAGCCCCGCCAGCACATGGGTTTCAAACTTCTGTCCTTCAGCACTGGGAGATAGTAACCCTGCTGTCTCCACCCACCGCCGTTGTTGTGGTGGTTCATCAGCACAGCCCCAGGTTACTGATCCAAGGCATTTGCAGAGCATCTCGCCGTTGTTGCACTTTGCATTTCTCAGTTGCTGTGGAGGCCGAACATGCTTTCATTTGCTTGCGGCCTATGCAGGCTTCTTGTTGGTTCAGTTCAATGTGGTTTAGTTCATTTAGTTTTTTGTTGCTTGATTTTGGCTGTGTGGCTTGTGGAAACTTAGTTGCCCAGCCAGGGATTGAACCCGCACCCTTGGCCGTGAAAGCGTGGAGTCCTAGCTACCAACCGTCAGGGAATTCCTTGGTTTGTCTCACTTTAACAGCTTTGAGGTGAATTGCACAATCCGGTGGTTCCCAGGAGGCAGGCCGTACCCCTACCCCACCATACCCCACCCCCCGGCTCTTCGATTCTTCTTGCCAGCCCTGACTTCCCTTCTGGTGTCTTGTGTGGCTCCCACTGGCCTGGTTCCCATCACAGCCAAGGAGCACCTCACACGCCTGCCTAGGGTGCAAGCTGGTTCTCATGCTGTGCCTGGACCTGCTCTCCACAGCCCTCGGCCATGGAGTGATCTTGATTTCTTGGGACAGGCTTGGGAGTGAAGGGCAGACAGGGGCAAATAACACAAGACGGATTAGCAGTGGGGCCTGAGTGCATTCTCCTGCTTCCTAGGACCTAGCAGGTGCTCTGGAAAGATGGGGAAACGTTAATAACCAATACTTACGAGCACTGATTTCATGTCAGGAGCCGTGGTATCTATATCTATTCTTTCATCTTATCATGAGATCCTCTAATTGCAGTTGTTGCCCCAGGGAGGCTCAGGGAGGTTAAGCAACTTGCCTGTGCTGTCTGTATACTCACTCAGTTGTGTCTTTCTAACCCCATGGACTGTAGCCCGCCAGGCTCCTCTGTCCATGGAATTCTCCAGGCAAGAATACTGAAGTGGGTTGCCATGCCCTTCTCCAGGGGATCTTTCCCACCCAAGGATCAAACACAGGTCTCCCGCATTGTAGGGGGAATCTTTACCATCTGAGCCACCAGGGAAGCCCAAGTAACTTGCCTAGGATCACACAGTAAATAGGAGAATAAGAGGAACAAGGAACAAGATGTGACACCCTGTGGCCACAGGGGCCTCTGGCCCATCCACGCTCTCTCTGCAGTTGCCAGGGCCCCTTCCTCTGCCCTGAGGATACCAGTCGGGCACATGAGGAGAGCGCAAATGAAGGAGCCCTGCGGGGTGGGAACGAAGGCACAGACATGAGGGTCTGGTGCGGGGACCTGGGTGGCTCGAAGAGCTCTGCTGGCTGAGGGAGTCCTGGAGGAGGCTGCCAGGGTCCCACTGACAAAGTTTGAAATGCTTTCAAACTGTGGTGCTGGAGAAGACTCTTGAGAGTCCCTTGGACTGCAAGGAGATTCAACCAGTCAATCCTAAAAGAAGTCAACCCTGAATATTCACTGGAAGGACTGATGCTGAAGCTCCAATACTTTGGCCACCTGATGCAAAGAGCGGACTCATTGGAAAAGACCCTGATGCTGGGAGAGATTGAGGGCAGGAGGAGAAGGGGATGACAGAGGATGAGATTGCTGGATGGCATCACCAACTCAATGGACATGAGTTTGAGCAAACTCCAGGAGATAGTGGAGGACAGAAGAGCCTGAGAGGTTGCAGTCCACAGGGTCGCAAAGAGTTGGACTCTTAGTGACTTAGCAACTGAAACACAACCTTATCTTTTGCTCCTTAATCAGGTAACTTTCTGCCTGTCCTTCCCAGAAATCACAGCATCACCTGGAGTCACCTGGAGTTGCCAAACCTGTTCCGGGGGCCAGCTGTGCCAGGTGAGGCAGTTGCAGGCACGAGGTGCTGATGTTGAATCAGCAGGAGGCCAGACCAGCTGGAGCTTCGGTTTGGTGATTTGTCACTCAGGTGCCTCTCCACGCCCAGACGTGGGCACAGGGCATCCGGGGGGCTGCACAGGCAGCGGGCAGAGGCGGGGTGAGAGCGCACATCTGGAGGCAGAATGTCAGGCACAAAGCGCCCAGGCTCGGCAAAGGATCCAGGGTCGGAGTCCACACCAGGGTATGTGGGGTCGGGCCAGCAGCACAGGGTGGGGGAGTGGGGAAGACAAATGGGATCCCAACCCCGTGGGGCCCCCAGGGCTGGGGGTCTGTGCGCCTGGGGCCTGGCTCAGCGCAGGGAGGTCGTGCTGCCCTGACTCCCGCTCCCTGCCCCTACCTCAGGCCCCAGTGATGCCTGGTGGATGGAGGCTCCCCAGGCTGAGGGAAAAGGTGGATAGACAGGGCCCGGCCAGGTGTGACCTGGGCTGTGCTCAGGAAGTGCTGGAGGGCTTGGGACAAGGGAAGGGGGCAGTGCCTTGTAAAAACAACCCTCACTGTTCATTTCTGATTTGGGGAGTGTTGCATTCTCATGATAGAAAATTTGGAAGCTACAGAAAGATGTTGTTGAGAAGTCAATAAAAAGCACAGGGCGGGACTTCCCTGGGAATCCAGTGGTTAAAACTAGCACACTTCGGTGCCGGTGGGGGAGGGACTGTGGAGTCACAGGACCCAGGACTGAAGCTGCTATGTAGCCCCCATGAGGAGGGCTAACCCTAGGGCTATCCCTAACCCTAAACCCTAACCCTAAACAAGGGCTGACCTCAGATCCACCAAGCCATCTGCCTCCTCATTTGATTGGGCAATGGTGGGGGTGGGCCTGAGGATGTGGTCCCTGGGCTGATTCATTCTGGAGGTATTTAGCCCTAGAGAGGCTCTAGAGAGCCACAGACAAAGCCAGAGCTGGGCCGATGGGACCAGGCGCCACCAGAACTCCATCAGGGAAAGCTGGGTGGGGTGGGTGATGCTGGCGCCTCTGGGGCAGCCCTGAAACTTGAAGGCCTAAGGGTGTTCCTGGCCACCCTGGACCCAGGGTGGGCAGGGCGTGTGGCCAGAGGTGGCCCCGCAGTCCCAGCTGCTCCGGGACACGCTCAGGAGGAAATGGCCCTGGTCGTCTTGGCTCCGAGCCTGGGCCTGAGTGGGACTTCCTCATCTCCCTCTGTTCCTCTGCCATCTGGGGCAGGGGCAGGGGTCTAGGTGGGACCACCCCGGGCCTGGCTGTGGGAGGGCACAACTCGGGTCCCCTTCCAGCCCAAGAAAGGGCCAGGATACCTGCCCTGCCAACCACAGGTGGGAGCAGGCAGGTCCTGGGTTCCCCCTAAGAGCTGAACTCCCGCTGCCCACCTGCTGAGGGGCCTCACCCACACGGCCAGCCTTCCCCCTCCCACCCAGCAGGACTTCCATGTCCCTGGTGTTCCCAGGCCAGCCCTGTGCTGTGCACGCCCACGGAGAAGTCTGTCCCCACTCCCCAGATGAGGAGACTGAGGCTGGGAGAGGAGGAGGGGAAGGTGCAGGGTGCCCAGTGGGGACGCTGAAACCTGCCTCACTCCATGCTCAGTGCTGAGGCAGAGGTCCTGGGCTCAGGTCTGTGAGATGCTGCTGGACCCTGAGGGTAGATGGCTCACATCGGCACACAGAAAAAAAGAGAGACACAGACAGACACAGAGCAACACACACAGACATGGGCAGAGAGACCCTCAGACAGAGAGACACTCAGACAGAGAGACCTGGAGGCACAGGCGATGGTATGGTTTTGGGGCCCTGGTTGGGGTGCTCAGAGCCCTTTCTTGCTCCAAGTCCAGGTACTTCCCCCCAGAGGCCCTCCTGGGCTCCTTCTTCCCACCCCCATGCCCCATCCCCCTCCCCTCCCAGCCCCGCCAGGGTTCCCTTGGGTGTCAGATCAAGACCAGATGGGCTCAAGGCTCCAGGCTGTCAGCTGCGCCTTCCCACGGATGCCTCACCCACCCCATTGCTCCTTGTTCCAGGACCACCTCCCCAGGGCACAGGGAGCAGTCCCATGCTCCGGGGCCCTGCGGCACACCCCAACCTCAGTTTCCCCCTCTGCCACTGCAAAGTTCTGTGGTCTCTGTGGCAAAGAACCCCTCAAGGCCCCGTGGGGGTGTCCGTGGACCCATGTGGGTGCGAGTAGGGGCCTTGGAGGGGTGGTGGAGGTGGGGGCACCCCAACCGACGTTGCCCCCCGCCCGGCAGGATGGACCCCTTCGCAGACACCCTGCAGCGGCTGCGGGAGGCCTTCGTCTCAAGGCGCACGCGGCCGGCCGAGTTCCGGGCCGCCCAGCTGAAGGGCCTGAGCCTCTTCCTGCAAGAGAACAAGCAGCTTCTGCACGAGGCGCTGGCTCAGGACCTGTACAAGGTGGGTGGGGGCGGGGTGGGGCGGGGAGGGCAGGGGTGAGGGGAGGAGGGCAGGGGTGGGTGAGAGCGGGCAGGGGTGAGTGAGGACAGGCAGGGGTGAGGGGAGGAGGGCAGGGGTGGGGGCTAGAGCCAGCTGCATCCCCAGCTCAGTCCTGTGGTTCAGCAGACTCTTCCCTGGGCTGCTAGCTGCTCTACGTCAACAGTAAACCTGTGAAGCAGGTCTGACTGCTGTCCCATGTCACAGATGGGGAAAGTGAGGCACGTGAGAGTTAAGTCACTTGCCCAAGGTCCCACAGCCAGAAAGCGGCAGAGCCCAGGACCCATGCTCCTCACTGCAGTTCCCAGGGACTGGCTGTGCTCACCCTGGAGACTGTCTCCGTGTCTACCCTGAGGACTCTTGGGACCTCCAGCACTAGATCCGCTCCCCTCCTGACCCCGCCCAGGCCTAACCCCTGAATCTCACCTCCACCACAGACGGCCTTTCTTTCGGACGTTTCGGAGCTCATCCTCTGCCAGAACGAGGTCGACTTGGCTCTCAGGAACCTGCACACCTGGATGAAGGACGAGCCAGGGGCCAAGAACCTGGTGAGACCTCTGGCCAGGCGGGACAACTCCAGGGCGGCCCGGCCCAGGCCCTGGGGGAGTCACTGACTTTCTCGGGACCGCGGTCTCCTTGAGGGGACTCCACTGCACAGGCAGGTCGAGGGCTATGAGAGGTGGGCTTTGGGGTGATCCTTAGCGAGGCCTCACTGTCCGTCCCACACCCCAGATGACGCAGCTGGACTCGGTCTTCATCCGGAAGGAGCCCTTCGGCCTGGTGCTCATCCTGTCTCCCTGGAACTACCCCCTGAACCTGAGCCTGTTGCCCCTGGTGGGCGCCCTCGCTGCAGGTGAGAGGACGCCTCCACCCTCACGCCCCCTGCCTGTCTTCCCAGCCTCCCCCAGAGCCAGGAAGGAGGAGGGAACTGGCACCAGGTGGCTGAGAAGGCCTGCTTCCTGTTTGGCCACCATCCTTGGGGCTGTGTGGCCTCCGGGCCAATAGGGCACCTCTCTCAGCTGCACTAGGCGTGAGGACCGAATGGAGATGGGCGTGGCTACACATGGCCCCGCCCTCTCCCTGCCCCGCCCCGCCCCACAGGTAACTGCGTGGTGCTGAAACCTTCAGAGATCAGCAAGAGCATGATGAAGGTCCTGGCCAAGGTGCTGCCCCGATACCTGGACCAGGTGAGGGTGAGCCTGTGTCCCACACCCCCGCTCCCACCAGTGGGAGATCCTGCAGGGTCCCCTGAGATCCTGCAGGGTCCCCTGAGCCGTGCATCCCTCCCGCCTCCTTGCAGAGCTGCTTTGCCGTGGTGCTGGGCGGGCCCGAGGAGACGGGGCGGCTGCTGGAGCACGAGTTCGACTACATCTTCTTCACGGGTGAGGGGGGCCCCGGCTGGTGTCCTGGGGAAAGAGGGATGTTGGAGAAGAGGCTGGAGAAGGCGGGGCAGGGAGGAGGCGATGGCCAGCGGTGTGGAGCATCCCTGATGGCAATCATCTAGGGCAGGTGGGCCTGGCAGGGTGCGGTCCTGGGGCTTCAGGGCGGGGACAGACCCCAGTGGGTGAGCCAGGATGGGGCCAGGAAGGTGGTGCCTGAACCATCCGGCCAAGAGCAGGTGAGTCAAATCCCATGTCCCTAGGGAGCCCTCGAGTTGGCAAGATTGTCATGGCTGCTGCCGCCAAGCACCTGACGCCTGTCACGCTGGAGCTGGGAGGCAAGAACCCCTGCTATGTGGACGACAACTGCGACCCCCAGACCGTAGCCAACCGGGTGGCCTTCTTCCGCTATTTCAACACCGGCCAGACCTGCGTGGCCCCCGACTATGTCCTGTGCAGTCCCGAGATGCAGGCGCAGCTGGTGCCCGCCCTGCAGAGCGCCATCACCCGTTTCTATGGCGACGACCCCCAGAGCTCCCCAAACCTGGGCCGCATCATCAGCCAGAAGCATTTCCAGCGGCTCCGGGGCCTGCTGAGCTGCGGCCGCGTGGTCATTGGCGGCCAGAGTGACGAAAGCAATCTCTACATCGGTGAGCCCCGCCCTCCCTGCCACTGTGCCGCACCCCCACCCCCACCCCAGGGAAGGCACCTCCACACTGGGGGCCACAGCTAGGCGCTGAGTCTGGGCTCTGAGGCTCCCCCGACCCCACCGCTACAGCCCAGCCTGGTGCCACGACTTTATGACACCGGTGTTTCCTGTTGCTGGGGTCTAAGCCCACGACCCCACGACTCCACACTCTGGCCCAAGTTCTCCAAGCTCAGTTCAGTTCAGTCACTCAGTCGTGACCAACTCTTTGTGACCCCATGGACTGCAGCATGCCAAGCCTCCCTGTCCATCACCAACTCCCGGAGCTTGCTCAAACTCATGTCCATCGAGTCGGTGACGTTATCCAACCATTTCATCCTCTGTTGTCCCCTTCTACCTTCAATCTTTCCCAACATCAGGGTGTTTTCCAATGAGTCAGTTCTTCGCATCAGGTGGCCATAGAATTGGAGTTTCATCTTCAGCATCAGTCCTTCCAGTGAATATTCAGGACTGATTTCCTTTAGGATTATTTGGGTCTCCAAGCTCAGACCCCAGAGTTCTAGGCTCAGGTTCCCAACTTCAGCCCCACTATCTGTTGCTCCAGGGGCCACACGATCCCAGGTGCTATGTGCCCACGATTCCGGTTCTCAGCTCCCACTGCCCGTCCTGAGCGTCCGCTCTGCTGTGAACAAAGAACCCTGGTCTCCTGAGCCGAACCACTCGAGGGTCTAACAGGCTGGGACCTGGGGCCTCAGACTCTGGGGTCTAAGATAGGGTCACCCTCTGACTGTGAGACCAAGGATGGTTCTCTGGGCCCCACGGGCCCCGGTAAGGCTGGGAAGCCCCTCGTGGTCACTTCCCGGGGGCTGCAGGGAGAGTACCGTCCCTGGGACATCCGGGTCCCTGGCCCCTGACAGCCCGCGGGCCCGCCCACCATAGGCCCCGCCCACCACAGGCCCCGCCTACCATAGGGCCCCGCCCCTGGGCTGAGCCGGCCCCTGTCTCGGGCAGCCCCCACAGTGCTGGTGGACGTGCAGGAGACCGAGCCGGTGATGCAGGAGGAGATCTTCGGGCCCATCTTGCCCATCGTGAACGTGAGGAGCCTGGACCAGGCCATCGACTTCATCAACCGTCGGGAGAAGCCCCTGGCCCTCTACGCCTTCTCCAACAGCAGCCAGGTGGGGCTGGACGCAGGTGGAGGCAACAGAGGGACCCAAAGGGGTGAGACTAGCCACCTCCCTTTTCCCAGCCCACTTACAAGGGTCAGGGAGCAGACAACTCCAGGGTGACTATAATCCAGGCCATTGGACGACGGCTCCCTGAATACAGGTGTCCCGCTGAGACAGGGGTGGGTTTGGTGGGGGCAGCACCAAGAACCTACCAACGGGTGGGTGGCCAGCTGCCTGCCCTGGCCGGGGCAGCCTCCACCCAGACAAGGAGGTGCCCTTTCTATCTGCCCTGCCCCCAAAATCCTTCTTTTCCTAAATCGTGAAAAAGTTCTGTATGGGTGTGCAGAGCCCCTGAAGGGGGATGGGGCAGAGCAAAGGTGAGACCCTGCAGGCGGAGCTGGGCTGGCTGCCTGTCTGCTGAGGCTGCTAACCCTCACAGGCACTTCTCAGGGCCGCGGGCTCCTCTTTATGAACTCAGAGGGGCGACACTTACTCAGCAGAGGATGGAGACCGGGAGGCTCTGCTCGCTGTGGAATTAGGAGCCTACGCTCCACCCCTCACCCCGGCCTCCCCCTCCCACCAGGTAGTGAACCAGATGCTGGACAGGACCAGCAGCGGCAACTTTGCAGGGAATGACGGCTTCACCTACCTGACTCTTACCTCCCTGCCATTCGGGGGAGTCGGTGAGCCCCGCCCTCCTTCACCCTCCAGCCCCAACTCCCAGGGAAGCCCAGGTGGGCGCTCCAGACCCAGGAAGGTTCAGTTTGGCCTTCACTCACGGTTCAACCTTGATCCAGTCCCCTGGTCTCTCAGGACCTCAGTTTCCCTCTCTGCAAAATGGCTCTTCGCATGGCCTGGCTTTCCCTGGGCTCCCTGCTGGGTGGTGGGCTGCTGCTGCTGGTGGTGGCGGGCTCCTCGGCCTCGCCTTAGACCCTCACTTCCGTGCCCGTGCAGGCCAAAGTGGGATGGGAAGATACCATGGCAAGTTCTCCTTCGACACCTTCTCCCACCACCGTGCCTGCCTGCTCTCCCACCCGGGCCTGGAGATGCTGAACAACATCCGCTACCCACCCTATTCTGACTTCAGACAGAAGCTGGTCACCTGGGCCTTGGGCAGCCACAGCTGTACCCTTCTGTGAGCACCCTGCTGGCCTCCAGGTCTCCGTCCACGACCCCGGGTGCTCAGTGGCTCCCAAAAGGCAGGGGTTCTGTCCAGGAGCAGAAAGGTCCTGCCCTTGGGGCTTTGTCTGAACAGACGCCCGGCTGGACAGACCTCTGGGCCACCAGTCCAGCCCCTTTCAGGACCAGAGTCCCCTCTGCAGCTTTCTGACAGATTTGTTGACCCTCTGCTTGAACATGTCTGGTGACAGAGAACTCACCCCCTAGGTTGAGCAGCCCTGGTGGTTAGGAAGGCCTCTCTCACGTCAGATCTATAATTAGGCTCCCGAAGTACAGAGTAATTTTTAACAGCTCCAGCCACACCTGGTTTGGGAAGCTGGGTTTGTCTGGGTCTCAGTCCCCCCAACTGCAGTGAAGAACGTGGGTCCTTGGAGACGTCTGTGCCCTCCAGGCCAGCATCTGCTGTGCTCCTGTCTGTCCTCCGGGGTTGCACCTGCCCCCTCGCCCCTCACTCCTCTCAGCTGTCCCGACCCAGGAGGGAGCCTCACTCCCATCTCACAGGCAGGAGCCAAGGCCCGGAGAAGGCACCGACTCCCCAGGTCACACAGCCTTTCGGGGAGGGGGGTGTTGGAGCCAGTGGGGGCTGGGGGTCCTTCTACTTCCTGGGGCTCAGAGGGGCAGTAGCCGGCCCACCTCCGGACTGGTCTCACCGCTGTGGCTTGCACATGTGTTGATACACATAGCACAGGTGTGAACACACAGATCCTCAGACAGGCAGACACCGGTGCTCACTCGCACTTACTCACACACTCGGCTGGGGCTGGAGGCTGCTGTTTCTGGGGGCTCTTGTGCCAGTTCCCCGATGCCCTTCCATTCTATGAACACCTTCTGAGGGTGTGGAGAAAAGGGAACTCCCCTACACTTTTCTGTGGGAATATAAATCCGTGCAGTTACTATGGAGAACAGTATGGAGGTTCCTTAGAAAAACTAAAAATAGAGAAACTGATGACCCAGCGATCCCACTAGTGGGCATATATCTGGAGAAGACTAATTCAAAAAGATACATACAGCCCAATACTCATTGCAGCACTATTTACAATAGCCAAAAGATGGAAGCAACCTAGATGTCCAACAACAGATGAATGGATAAAGAAGATGTGGTACATATATACACAACGAAATACCACTCAGGCATAAAAAGTATGAAATAATGTCATTTGCAGCAACGTGGATGAACCTAGAGATTATCACACTAAGTGAAGTCAGTCAGACCAAGACAAATATTACAGACTATCACTTACATGTGGAGCCACAAAAATAGTACAAATGAACTTATTTACAAAACAGAAGCAGATTCACAGACATAGTAAACAAATTTATGGTTACCAAAGGGGAAGTGGGAGAGGGATCCATTCGGTGTATGGGATTAACATATACACACTACTATATATAAAATAAACCACAAGGTCCTACTACACAGCACAGGGAACTATATTCAATATCTTATGATAAACTGTAATGGAAATTATTTGAAAAATATATACATAAAACACAACACTGTGACTCAACTATGTTGTTGTTTGGTCACTAAATCGTGTCCAACTCTGCGACCCCATGGACTGCAGCACACCAGGCTTGTGGGTCCTTCACCATTTCCCGGAGCTTGCTTAATCTCATGTCCATCGAGTTGGTGATGGCATCCAACCATCTCATCCTCTGTCACCCTCTTCTCCTCCTGCCCTCAATCTTTCCCAGCATCAGAGTCTTTTCCAGTGAGTCGACTCTTTGCATCAGGTGGCCAAAGTATTGGAGCTTCAGCTTCAGCATCAGTCCTTCCAATGAATAGTCAGGGTTAATTTCCTTCAGGATTGACTGGTTTGATCTCTTTGCTGTCTAAGGGCCTCTCAACTCTCCTTCAATCTAAAAAATAAATTAATAATAAAAAATACCCAGGTTCGATGCATGATACTGGATGCTTGGGGCTAGTGCACTGGGACGACCCAGAGGGATGGTATGGGGAGGGAGGAGGGAGGAGGGTTCAGGATGGGGAACACATGTATACCTGTGGCAGATTCATTTTGATATTTGGCAAAACTAATACAATTATGTAAAGTTTAAAAATAAAATAAAATTAAAAAATAAATTAAAAAAATAAAAAATACATGTATATATAAAAACACCTTCTGAGACACAGAAGCTGGACCTCAGCCAAGGGAGCTTAACTTTCCAGGACCCCCTAATGCTGTCCTTCCCAGAGCAGGAGGCCCCACACCTCCTGGCAGGAAGCATCTGGGTCTCCAGAAACTGCCCCCCATAGCTGGGGGCTGCTGATCAGGCCCCTCTTCCTTCCCAGGAGGCCCAGCGGCCTGGGAGGGCCCCTTGAACAAAGGCTGTGGCTTCTGACTCATAAAGTGGGTCCCCGAGGCCCCTGCCCTGGGAGAAGCAGGAAGCAGGGAGCAGGGACCCTCAGGCGGGCAGACACACTCACCCACCGGCTCGCTCCACCACCGCTGCCCGGGGATCGGCCAAGTCACTGAGCTTCCTGGAGCCCAGGTCTCGAGCCGCAGCGCAGCAGGAATGAGAGCTGTGCTCCCTCTGCGGGTCTCCAGGGCCCCAGCCTGGGACCCTAACGCTGAGGCAGCCCGAGCGCGGGTTGGAAAGGAGTTTGCAGGGACAGAGCACTGCAGAAGGGACTGAGTGGAGAGCAGGGGACAGAGATGATGAGGGCGCTGCAAATGCAGCCCGCCGCCCCCCTGACAGACCAGGGAGAGCCGAAAGTTTTCTCCTGTTAGTCGCCAGTTTTATAGCCTCAAGACAAAATTCCTGCTAGGAGGTTAGATAATTGGTTAGGGCGTGGAGAGAGACTGCTGGGGTGCACATTTTAGCCTAATTTGGGGTCAGGAAGCCTACAGTGATGATGGGCGGGGGTAGGGGGGCTTTGGTCAACAAAGGGGATCTGTTGGGCCCAGAGCTGACCTTGTTTCTGGGCTCCGTGTCAGTGGCCTTGGTACAAGGCCTCCCACCTGTGGCCTTGGGGCAGGACTCAGCACCTAAAGAAGGTCTCTGCTCTCCCTTTGCTGCAGATCCCCGGAGGGCGCTAGGACCAACCCCCACCCCCCTGGATGACCCAGCCTCAGACTTCAACCCTGTCCACCCCCGCCAGTTACCTTACAGAGGTGCCAGCACCCTGACAGGCCCCACAGGCCCTGCCGTCCGGGTGGAGGATGGGACAGAAGGAAGCGTGTGAGCTGGGCGCTGTAGAGAGGGCTGGCCTGGAGGGAGCCCCGGCTGCTGGGCTGGCTCTGGAGCCAGGCCGAGACCTCCTGGGAGGACAAGGGCTGGTCGTAAAGAAGGCCTGGGACCAGCCGCCCAGGGGAGACCCAGCCTCAGGGCCCTGGCACGGGAACCCAGTAGGTGCTGGGGGCTTAGTCTTCATCCTGCCCTCCCTGTGCCTTGAGACCAGCAGGACGATGGTGGGCTCAGATTGGACACCTGCCAGTTCGGGCCCTAGAGCAGCAGACCAGGACACTCAGGAGCTGGTAAAGACACGACTGAGGTCCGGGTCTACGTCGAGGTGGCAGCAGGCCACCGGCACAGGCAGGGTGGAGAAGCTGGGTCTCTGCAGCTCCCCCGGGGCCCGCGGCCGGTGCCCGGCCAGGTAGATGCCAGCCATGTCATTGCCGTGGTGGCCCTGTCACTGCTGGGGGCAGGGGGCAGGGCCTCTCAGGGCACCAGCAGCGAGCACGTGGCCGGTGTGGGGGCGGCTCAACTAGAGGGTGGAGCTGCTCAGGCAGCCCTGGCACCGACGCTGGGCCCAGTGCTGTGGAAGGCAGGAGGGGGCGCCTTGACAGCCTGACACTCCTCCCACCGTGGAAGGGAGAGGGTGTGGAGCAGGCAACACCCAGTTCACCTGCTGGGAGGGGCAAATGGAACTCTCTCTTTCATTAAACCCTCCCATGGATTCTGTGAGCATCCCTATGCGCATTAGCAGGAAGTCCAGCGTCTCCCTCTCCCCATCTCCCCATCCTCGCTGTTACAGGAACTGGGTCATCCTGCTTCTACAACTGGAGAGGAGGAGGTTGGCAAGAAGAGGCAGCCCACCAGCTGCAGCTCTACAGGGTCTGCCACATGGGGTCGCTGTTGAGCAACACCCCTGCCCCCCAGGGGCCCTCGGGTCCTGCAGTCCCAGAGGCAGGGCCTAGCCTGCTTAATAACTGTTCCCCAGGGAGAGCTGCACCTTATATAAGGCTAAACGCCAAAGAACTGATGCTTTGAATTGTGGTGCTGGAGAAGACTCTTGAGAGTCCCTTGGACTGCAAGGAGATCAAACCAGTCAATCCTAAAGGAAATCAAAACTGAATATTCACTGGAAGGGCTGATGCTGAAGCTGAAACTCCAATACTTTGGCCACCTGATGCGAAGGGCCGACTCAATGGAAAAAGATCCTGATGCTGGGAAAGATTGAAGGCGGGAGGAGAACAGGGCAACAGAGGATGAAAAAGTTGGATGGCATCACCAACTCAATGGACATGAGCTTGAGCAAACTTTGGGAGAGAGTGAAGGACAGGGGAACCTGGTGTGCTGCAGTCCATGGGGTGGCAAAGAGTTGGATACAACTGAGCGACTGAGCAACAACAGCAACAAAGCCCCTCAATTGGCCTTCAGAGGTGGGAGGAGCTTCAGCGAGGACCATCTGTTGGCACTGGCCCTCCCCCCCCCCCACCCCGTGCTCCTGAGCCCAGGGACCAGCCGGAGCAGGCTCCTCCGTGGGTTTCCATCTCAAGGGCCTCCACCTCCTTCCTTCATCAGCCCTGCTCATCCCTCCTGGGGAAGCTGAGATCTGGCTCCCACAGCAAGCCGAGCCTCCAGCCGAGGGCACAGCAAAATGGGGGTGCAAAGAGAAATATTAGGAAGAGGCTGACATGTCAAAAATATGATCCTTTTTAAAGGACCAAATAACAATGACAAGAAAAAGTCAGAACTTGGCTGGACTTCTCTGCTCTTATTACAGCTTCAGGTTTTATTTTGAGGTGTTACGTTACTTGTAACATTACGGTGGAGGAAACGCCGTCCTTTCAGTGTTTGGGGCTAGAGACCCATCTTCTCTGCAGATGCTAAATAGTGATTTTGAGTGATTTCTCCCACAATTTAAAATTTTATTTAATACACTTTTATATTGTAGTTACTACGTGTCAGACACTGGCTTTTGTTTTGTTTTGTTTTGTTTTATGTGTCCGGATTATTCAGCTTATAGGATCTCAACTCCCCAGGGATCGAACCTGAGCCCACCATAGTGAGAGCACTGAGTCTTAGTCACTGGACTGCCAGGGAATTCCCCCCAAACCCTGTTTTAAGCACTATTAGCTGTTTAATTTAAACCTCAGGATGATAGGAGGAGATCGTATAATCCCAGTTTTACAGATGGGAAAGCTGAGATCCAGAGAAGTTAAATGACTTGCTCAAGGTCACACAGCTACCAAGGCTTTGAAGCCAGGCTTCGCCGTCTGTGCCCATGACCACTAGGGCACACAAGGGCAAGCATCTTTCTGAGGTAACCGGGGTCTCCATGTCTAGACACACAGCCAGCTGGCGTCTCAGCAGACACCCTGTTGCGTTGACTGAGGAGGTGAAGGGGCGGGTACGCAGGGCCATCAGTGAGGGGCATCTCTTGGCAGTCCCTGCTGGGTTGCCCCCTTTGGGGCCAGGGCAGAGGTTGGTCCCAGCAGCCTTGGCCCCTGGGTCCTCTCCCAGGACCAAGCCTTCCGGCCACTGTGACTCGTCTTCCAGATGTTCAGTGGTGAGGATGTGCTCTGTAAGGGGGAGCCCACTGTGTACCCCATTTCATCGACACGGCGCCAACCATGAGAGGAGCATTGTCTTCATCCAAACAGAGAAGCTCACGTTCTCCAGGCCTGCCCTGCCCACACTGGCCCCCCGCCCCAGCCTGGGCCCGCAACCCAGGCCACACCTGCCTGGCCTCAGACCTCCCTTCTGAGCAGTGGGTCCTGAGACACAATCTGCAGCCCAGGGCCCCCCTTTGCCCCCGACTGTGTGCCACGTTTCTTGCCGAACCCGCACCTCCATGCCTCAGTTTCCCATTCTATAAAATGGAAGGTGTCCAGGGGTCCACAGCTCCTGTCCTCTCTCCTGTGCGGGAGAGGACCCCTCTCTGTGACCTCGGGATCTGGGGCAGGTCTGCCTCAGGGTGGTCTTAGACCTGCTGTGTGTTCTGCGGCCAGGGCTGACTGTCTCTGTGCCCACACTGTTTCATCACAGCCCAGGGGGAAGATCCCATAGTGCATGGCGGGGGGGTGGGGGGTGGGGGTGGGTGGGACTTGAAGAAAGATTGCCCTGGGGCCAGCAGAGGGGCTTTCAGAGGAGGCCATGGTCCAGAGGAGGGCTCCAAACCCCCTATGTTCACAGGCCCACAGAGTCGATCTGGGAGGGCAGAGGTGTGTGGCTGTGCATGTGACCACATGTGCAGGTATCCAGGCATGTGTCTGCCCAGGCGCTGTATAGGTGAGCACACATTTTTCTGAGAGCCTCAGCACTTTGGCCCTTCTTCCAGAAGGATCCATATGTGGCTGGTGGCACAGCCCAGATGCACGTTTCCAGGTGTGTAATGAGCCCAGTGCTCATAGGACTCAGGGGGCATCAAGGCTGGGGAAGGGGTGCAGCTCGACAAGGCTCTCCCCACCTGGGACCACCTGTCCAGGTGCAGGGGTGCAGGGAGGAGGTACAGGTAGGGCAGGTAGGGTGGGGGAAGTCCCAGCAGGGAGGTTGAGACGGTCAGCATCCGGGAGGGAGCAGGCCCAGTCCTGCCCCTGGGGTCCCCTCCGTCCTGACCAGGCACTCTCTGCAGTGTCCACCACAGGGCCATGCTGGCTGGGGCGGGATGGAGCCCGGGTATGGCCTCGCCGTCCAGGCCTCCCCCACCCCTGTGCCTGACACGGGGGCTGGAGGAGCCCGGAGCTCCATCCTCCCCAGCTCTCCCTCCCTGGGCCCTCTACACCCTGACCCGGCCCATCCATCTCCCCGCGGCCACTGCGCGCTGCCTCCTGCTATTGAGCAGCGAGATGAGAAGGTGTGAAGGATATGGGGGCACCCGGGACAGGCTGGCAGGCAAGATGGATGAGGGGGCAGGGGGCCAGGAGGTGCCTCGGGCAGGAAGAGCGGACCGGCTGGGGAAGAGGCTGTGAAGAAGGGAGGCGTGCCTGCGTGTGTGTGCGCGCATGCGTGTAAGAGACAGCATGTGTTTCTGTGCACAGAGGAGAGTGTGCACGTGTGCACACGAGTGGTGGCAGGTCACTGAGTCTTGAGTCTGTGTGTGCCCATGGGTTGGCATGCCAGTGAGCTCACATACATGTGGCAGGCTTCCCATCTCACAAAGGCAAGTGCAAACACGTACACACACACACACACCAGAAGCCAGTAGACCCCCAGGCCCCTGGGAGTCCAGGCTGAGGGGGCGCCAACCCCATCACTTCTCCTATCTGCCCCCTGCCCCACCGTGGCTCCTGGGACAGGGTAGCATGGCTCCACCTCACTAGGCGGCCCCTGGGAGCCTCTGGGACTCTCCCTCACAAGGGCAGAGGACTTGCTGCATCCTGCCCAGCAGCAGACCCCAGGGCTGGGTCTGTGCCAGGGTTGGCCCTCACTCTCCCGGCGGGATTCCTCCCAGCCTGGCCCCAGGGACCTGGGGCATGGGGCGGGGGGGTGAGGCAGCAGCCCCCCTGAGCTGAGGGAGGAGAGTTTGCCCCCAATGTGTGGGTCCGGGAGGGGCCGGGGTGTCATGCTGTCCCCAGAGCTCGACTGTGGAGGAGCTGTGGGGTCCAGTCGACTTTGGGAACCCTGATCGGGCATGCCAGGCCCAGCCCAGTGCGCTCTCAAGCCTGGTGCCCCAGCCAGGGCCCTAGCGTGGGCCAACCCAGGGTTAGTCCGATGACCTGCGCTGGGCCACATGGCAGCAAGCAGCGTGAGGGGACCCCCCTCCCTTTCTGACTGGCCATCTGCGTGTTCCCTGAATGCCCCACTCCAGATAGCCAGGGGCTGCCGGGGAAGGTGCCAGGTCAGGACTTGCCCCCGAGGCCTCTGACCTGGGCCAGGCTTCCCCGACCCTGTGGGGACCGTGTAGGCTGCACCCCCCAGGCGGGGCCAGCCCATCCCAGGCAGAAGCGATTATGCACTTGGTTCAGTTGGGGAAACCGAGGCTCAGGGCTGTCAGGTCCTGCCGGTGTCACAGCTCATAGGCTGAGCGGTCAGCAGGACCTGGCCTCCCACCCCCGAGTCCAGGGTGGGACTCTGCTTCTGCTCATACACGTGGCTGCTGCCCCCTTGCCTTTCAGGCCCAAGGTCCCTGGTGATTGCATGACAGCAGCTCCCGGTCAGGGGTCTGGGTCCCGGGAAGAGGGCAGCGCCTCTGCCATTCAGCCTTCCATGCTTCTACCGCAGCCCCTCGACCTCCCCGAGGCCCTGTCAGCCCTGGCCCCTCCATTCAGCCGGGCCCAGACCCCTGCGGATCTCCCAGCCTGTCCTGGAGATGGGCCCCGGCCCTGCGTGCATCTGGGCCCATTGATCAGGAATGGCTGGGGGGCTCCAATGGGAGGGGAGGAAGCCAGGAGCAGGGACCGGGAGGGGGAGAGGCGGCCTCGCCACGTCAGAGCTTCCCCACCTGCCCTCCTCCCGCACAGCGTCGCGCCTGGAGCTGGAGGAGCCCAGCCCGGGGCCTCGAGCAGTCCAGTCTAAGGGCAGAAGGGGCTCTGCACACCCCAGAGCCGAGGTCCCACCTGCAGAGACCAGGTAGCTGGCTTGAGGAGAGAACCAAGACGTAGACGATCCAGGAAGGAAGGACAGACCTGCCAGGAGGCTGGAGACCGAGGGAGGGCCTGAGCACTGAGCCGTGCTGCCGATGGACTGGGAGACCAGGAGAGGCTGACCACCGGGACGGCAGGCAGGGACCCCAGCTGAACCACTGTCTCCAGGAACCGGAAGTCCGGGCTGTCCCATGGCAGGTAAGGGGCAGGCGGCCAAGGCAGTCCCACAAGTGGGTTCAAGCTCCGGGGTGGGTGGGGTGGGGCTGGGTCTAAGCTTAGGGACCAGGTAAACCCTACTGTACCCAGGGCCTGGGCAAGAGCATGGGGCAGGGGCAGCCCAGGCTGAGGCCTCAGGCCCCACCAGGGCGGGGCCCATGCAGCCATCCAAGTGCAAATGTGGGAGTGCTGATAGGCAGCAGGATAGAGCCATTTCTGGGAGGTGAAAGCCTTATCAGGCACGGGGGACCTTAGGCCTGGCCCCTCCTTTCTATGGGCCTCACCCCTTGCGTATCAAGGTGGACAAGGACCGCAACTTCCCCTCCAAATCTGACTCCATGTCGGTGGAAATTGGCAATCAAGGGGTGTTGGCTTTCAGAGGAAGTGGGCAGAGGACAGGCCCCTCCCCAGAGTTACTGAGGGCAGCACAGGGCAGCATGTGAACCAGGAGGGGCAGGGTATAGGCTCAGAAAAGACTGGGGAGCCAGTGACCAGCCTGCGAAGCCCCCAGGCCCAGCAAAACCATGAGCCTCTTTCCCTTGGGACACATCACCAAAGACCCTGGGGCTGGCGTCCGTTATCTGGATGATGTACCTGCCCCAGCAGGACAGCTAAGTGATGGGCAACTGCCCACCTGATGGCCTGGTCCAGGTGATGGGGGACATCGGCCCATCCACCCTTCATCTCTGGGGGATTTAGACCTGATATGGCCCGTCCCCTTTCAGTAAGACCCACCCATCCCCAGACTGCAGAGCTTCCAGGGACTTTAGTGAGGTGCCACTTCTCACATGCGGCTCTCAGGGCTGCTGAGGATGGGGCCACTGACCTTGGACCCCACACTCTCACCTGGTACCTACTATGCACTGGCTCTGGCCAGGTGCTGCCCGCCTGTCAACTCATCACAGGAAACTGTGATCATCCCAGGAAACTCCCTCCACCCATGGATCTGTCCATCCATCCATCCAGCACCATAATTCTACCTCTGCCCAGGGGATCACACAGTTTTACTAGGTTCTCAACCCACGTGGGGCTGCTAGAAATGAACAGTCTGCTTTTCAGGATGTCTTTTCTAGTTTTAAAATTTTGTGTTAAAATATACATAACATGGGTCTTCCCTGATGGCTCAGACAGTAAAGAATCCGCCTGTAATGCAGGACACCCAGGTCTGATCCTTGAGTTGGGAAGATCCCCTGGAGAAGGGCATGGCAACCCAATCCAGTATTCTTGCCTGGAGAATTTCACGGACAGAGGAACCTGGCAGACAACAGTCCATGGGGTCTCAAAGAGTCAGACATGACTAGCGACTAACAGTTTCTTTTTCACTTTTTCAAACATAACACCAAAACTATCATTTTAAGTATTTTTAAGTGTTCAGTGGCATTAAGCACATTCATATTGGTGTGCAACCATCACCTCCATCTATCTCCAGAACTTTCTGCATCTTGCAAAGCTGAAACACTGTCCCCATTGAACATTAATTCATTCCCTCTCCCTGCCCCTGGCAACCGCCATCCACTTTCTGTTTATGAATTTCGCTACTAGGCACCTCTTATGAATGGAATCATACAGTCTTTGTCCTTTTGTGACTGGCTTGTTTTACTTAGCATAACATCCTCAAGGGTCATCCATGTCATGGTCTGCATCATAATACCCTTCCTTTCAAAGACTGAATAATATTTCCTTGTCTGGATACACACGTTCTTATCCACTCATCCATCAGTGGACAGACACGAGGTTTGCATCCACATTTTAGCTGTTGCGAACAATGCTGCTCTGAATACCAATGAACCCGTATCTGTTCAGCTACTTGCTCTTGGTTCTTTTGGGCATTCCAGTATTCTTGCCTGGAGAATTCCATGGATAGAGGAAGCTGGCAGGCTGTAGTCCACAGGGTCACAAAGAGTTGGACATGGGCTTCCCAAGTGGCACAGTGGTAAAGAATCTGCCCACCAATGCAGGAGACTCAAAGAGTCAGACATGACTGACTAACACTTCCACTTTTCGTAGTAATTCTATCTTTCATATTTTGAGGAACCATCAGTGGTTTTCCACAGGGGCTACACTGTCTAACATCCCACCAGCAATGCACAAAGGTTCCAATTTCTCTACATCTTCACCAACATGTGTAATACTTTTTTGGTTATTGTTTTTGTTACTTGCTTTGGTTTTTGGTAATAGCCATCCTCGTAGGTATAAAGTATCTCATTGTAGTTAAAATAAAATTTTTTTTTAATAAGAAGGATGGAGCCATGGCAAACTTTTACACAAGCCATGTGCCAGGATTGCAGACCAAAAATGGGCTCTTTTATCTTTTTAAGATTTATTTTTGGCTGCTCTGGGTCTTCGTTGCTGCATGCAGGGGTCATTCTTTGTGGTGGTGCTTGGGCTTCTCATCGTGGTGGCTTCTCTTGAGGCAGAACACGGCCTCTAGGGTCCGTGGGCTTCAGGAGTTACGACACACAGGCTTAGTTGCTCTGTGCCATGTGAGATTTTCCCGGACCAGGGATCAAACCCGTATCCCCTGCATTGGCAGTTGGATTCTTAACTACTAGGCCACCAGGGAAGCCCAAAAGAGGGGCTCTTAAGAAAAAAGTGAGGAGGCCAGAGAGGAAAGATGTTAAAACTGGCTTGGAGAATCCCATGGACAGAAGAGCCTGGTGGGCAACAGTTCATGGGGTCACAAAGAGTCAGACATGACTCAGTGATTAACACAACTTCAGGGTCAGAGATGGGTAAGAGTCAGTCACAGTAATTTGGGGATCTCCTTCAGCTTAGTATTCCTTAAGCAGCACAAGGAAGCCAGGTCTGCACAGAACTGAGAAAGACTCCCCCACCCCCACCCCCCCACAACCCCACCTGTACCATCATCCATAACAAGGTCCTTTCTGAAGGGCCTACTGCGTGTCAGGCCCTGTGTGTGTCTTCATGAATCCTCACGTCAGCTCAATAAGACAGATTTAAGAACTCCTTGGGACAGATGTGGAAACTGAGGTTCCAGGAGGTGAAATAATTTGCTCAAGGCCACACAGCCTCCTGATGGCACAAAGATTCCCTGGGAAGCCAGACAGGTCCTGTCTCTGGCCTCCAGGAGCTTTAAGTGAACATTTACCTCATGAAGTGATGCTGAGTTAGGGATCCTATGGGAACACAGGCCTGGCAATCAGGGAGGGCTTCCTGGAAGAAGAGGCATCTTAGTGCAGCCTGAAAGATGAAGGCTGGTCAGGTGGAGTCGGGGTGGGTGAGGAGAACAGAGGCCAAAGGCCCACATCCTGTCCTCTCTCCCCAGCCTTCCTCTCTGCTAGCCTTGGGGTATTTGCCCCCTCAGAGACCTACACACTGCCCATGACCAGCTCCAGCTGGGAGCCCCAGCCAAACTCCATGTTACCATCAGGCCCTTCCACCAGTTCCACAGGGGCTCCAGCGGTGGGTGAGCCCACTGAGCAGGGCCCCAAGAACCCACGTGTGTCCAGTGTGACGGTTCAGCTGGAGATGAAGGCTCTGTGGGAAGAGTTCAACCAGCTGGGCACAGAGATGATTGTCACCAAGGCGGGCAGGTATGAGCACGGGGGGGTGAGGGGGTGGTGGGATGGGGGACAGGCTGGAACCATGCTGGGGCTGCTGAGCACCCCCTCCCGCAGGAGGATGTTCCCCACCTTCCAGGTGAAGATACTGGGCATGGACTCGCTGGCTGACTACGCCCTGCTCATGGATTTCGTGCCTTTGGACGACAAGAGATACAGGTCTGGGGCTCGCAGCTTAGACCTCAGGCACTGAGATGGGGAAGCAGAAGCCCACCCGTTCCCTGGGTGAATAGGGGCCAGTTGGAGCCATGTCAGGGGGTCTATCCCCGGCAGGCAGGGATGGAAGGGGCTAGCCCAGGGTGGCAGGCGTGACCGCGGGGACCCCAGGCCAGACACCCTTCTGGAGCCTCTGGTTCCTCGTGTGCATATGGGCCAGCACGTGGGCAGTAGGGGACATGTTGACCCCCGTCAGTCTTGGCTCCAGGTGGGGGCAGCAGAGGGACGAGGTAGGCGCCCTGGGGTGCAGTCAGGGCGCCCTCGCCACCTCGCTCCGTCCCCAGGTATGCCTTCCACAGCTCTGCCTGGCTGGTGGCAGGCAAGGCGGACCCGGCCACGCCCGGCCGCGTGCACTTCCACCCCGACTCACCGGCCAAGGGCGCGCAGTGGATGCGTCAGATCGTGTCCTTTGACAAGCTCAAGCTGACCAACAACCTGCTGGATGAAAACGGCCACGTGAGGCCCGGGCCACCATGGGGAGGGGTTGGGCCAGGACAGGGGACACTGGGGCCTGAGTGTGATGAAGCCTGGGGCCAGAACCGGCTGGGGCTTTGATGCCCAATTCCACCTGGCCAGGGGGTCGGACAGCAGAGGGAACTGCCCAGGCCCACCACAGACGCAAGAACATAGCATCGTTGACACTTTCTCCAAGGCAAAGATCAGGCTGACGTCAGGAGAAAAAGGAAACAGGGAAGGGGTCTGAGATGGAGGTGGCAACTGAGGCTATTTGAAGAGAAGTCTGATGGAGTGGAGGAGGGAGCCTGTGTATATAGAAGAGGGAGCTGTGGCAGGCAGAGGAGCCAGCGAGTGCAAAGGCCCTGAGGCAGGAGGATACTGGGGAGTCGGAGGACCTGCAAGGAGGCTCCCGTGTGGCTGGAGTGAAGCGAGGAGGAGCAGCGGGAGGGGAAGAGATACTAGGGGCGGCCTGCGCTGATCTGCAGGACCAGTTGGCTGTGGAGAGGATTCAGATCTTTACTCTGTGTGGGGTGGGAGACACGGATGGGGGGTGGTGGTTCTGAGCAGCAGCTCATTAGGGCTGCTATGTGGAAAACAGGCAGAGGCACCAAGTGGAGGCAGGGAGCGCAGCTGGGAGGTGGCTGGAGAAATCCAGGAGAAAGATGGTGGTGGTTGGGCGGCGTGGAGGCCACGGGGTAGGAGAGGCGGTCAGATCCTAAACCATCCTGTGATGGCTGGGATGTGGGAGTGAGAGAGGCCAAGCCGCCTGAAAGCTCAGACACAAAGGGGCCTTTGACTCAGAACCGCAGACTCGCAACCTCACATGCGGCACCAGCAGTTATGAGACGGGGCGGGGGTGGGGGGCCCTGGAGGAAGGGCGTCAGCCTCAGCGAAGGCTGGCTTCCGCCGCCTGCCCGCCCCACAGATCATCCTCAACTCCATGCACCGCTACCAGCCGCGTTTCCACGTGGTCTTCGTGGACCCCCGCAAAGACAGCGAGCGCTACGCCCAGGAGAACTTCAAGTCCTTCATCTTCGCGGAGACCCAGTTCACGGCCGTGACGGCGTATCAGAACCACCGGGTGCGTCAGGCCACAGTTCCCGACCTGATTCCCCTAGTCCATCACGTGGGAGAAACTGAAGTACCAGGTTCTTAGGCCCGACAGGCGCACAAAGTCCTGCTCGTCTCTCCTTCTGGGACTCCATGGGCATCAGCCCACAGTCATTCCCCTGCCTTCATGCCCACTGTCTCTGTGGTTCCTGGACTGAGAGGCCCAGGGCCTCCAGATTGCAGGGATCCAGGGAGGAGAGGGTGGCTAGCCTGGGGCCCCACAGCCTCTCCCCAGCTCAAGGCTGACCTCTAACTACACTCTCTCCTCTGCAGATCACCCAGCTGAAAATTGCCAGCAATCCTTTTGCCAAGGGCTTTCGGGAGAGTGACCCAGACTCCTGGTACCGTCTGGCCCCATCCTCTCACCCCATTTCTATCCCTAGGCATCTATTCAGTTCTCAGCTCCTGACCCTTCCTTCAGGGTCACAGCCACTGGCTTGTCCTGGGGTCCCACTACCTGACTCAGACCATGACCTTTGCCCTGGGCTCCCCACCATGACCTCTGCCCCCATTCCTGCTTGCCCCACCTCCAGGCCTATATCTCCACGGCCCCTGCTCAGAGTCCCGACCCGGAGTCGCAGCAGCCTCGGCCCCCGCCTGCTGAAAGGCTCCACTGAGCGGGAGAAAGGTCAGCCCCCAGGCCCACAGACACCGTGGGACTGGAGCCCACTGAGTGGGAAGGAAGGGAGGGGACAGGGCCACAGGGCCCCGAGGAAGGAGCTGTAGACTGCTCAGCAAGCTCACCAGGCATCTGTGTGGACAGAGAGGGGAAGCAGAAATAGACGTCTGAGACAATTTTGGACCCAGGGCAGGGAGAACAGTTGGGCAGGGACAAGTTGTGGAGAGCAGGGGTGGTAGAGGGTGAGGGTGGAGGTCTGGTAGACTTCCTGGAGGAGGCGGTTCCTGAGCTGGGCCTTGAAGGACCGAGAAGGAGGGAGGAGGAGGGGAAGAAATTCCAGGCAGAGGCAAGAGCAAGCACAGAGGCTAAGCGCTGGGCAACTTGAGAAAGGAGAGCAGCAGGCTCTTAGACCAGTGGGCTGAAGGCATGAGGGGAGGCCTGGGGTCCACTCAGACCACGCCCTCCCCCCTCAGACCCCAACAAAGCCTTCACCTCCAGGATCCCCGCCAGGCTCCACCATCAGCTGCTGGCCCCTCCTGAGGCACTGCTGGCCCCAGCCACCTACCCACCCCTCACCTACCAGGGCCTGTACCCTGGAGCCTCAAGCCCCGTCCGACCAAGGGCCCGACCAGCACCATACCCCCTCCCCAATATCCAGGCCGACAGGGACCAGGGAGGCCTGCCCCTCCCAGCAGGGCTGGGGCTCCTCGCCCCCACTGCAATGTGCCTGGGGCCTGGCCAGGACCCACAGTGACGGTGGGGGCCCTGTGGACAGAGTCCTCTCACCCTGGAGCCCACTCTCTTCAGCCTTACCTCTGCAGAGACCCTCCCCTCCCCCACCTCCCTTGACCAGGAGAGCAGGGCAGGTGGAGCCCAGAGAGGAAAGCGACCTGCCCAGAGTTACCAGGCTGAGGTGGTGCCAGGCTTGGGATTGGACCCCCTATCTCCAAGCTGCACCCCCTGCCCTGGAGGCGACTCCTCCAAACCCTGCTTTACCTTTCTCTTCCCTCCAACATTAAACCATACGGAATGGGTGGTCAGAGCACTTCTGTCCTCGGAGGTCAGGGTGGAGGGCCTCAGGAAAGCCCACACCTCAGAGTCTGGGCTGCAGACATCACAAAGCTCTGCTCCGTGCTGCTGGCATCCCAGGGAGCAGAGTCATGGTAAAGCCGGCAACACAAGCTGAGTGGCAGGGCTGTGAGGGAGGTTGTAATCCTGCCCTCTGCCTCGCCGCCCAGATGAGGACCAAAACTGCAGCTCAGGGAGGCACTGCTCAAAGTCGAAGCAAAGCATGGGACACCTGCCATTTCACGTTTAGGTGCTGTGTGCAAAACCAGGGTGTCTGGTCCTTGAGGGGGGGAGGGGTTTGCCACAGTCTGGCAGAGGGGTGCAGCACGCCACTGGCAGTGACCACAGGGGTCAAGGTGGGGGTGGCGCGAGGAGTTTGAGAATTCAATCAAAATTCCAGGCAGGAGAGCTTCTAGAGAAAATGACCAGCACCTGTAAGAGCAGAAGTTGCAGAGGAGACGGGAGAGAAGAGGCCAGCTCCCGGAGGTGGGAAAAGCAGGGGAAAGGTCTGGGGCTGGAGTGGGTCCCCTGGAGCTAGAGGGCTCAGCTCATGCCACCCAGCGGAGCCAGGAGATAGGGCCCGGAGGGTGGGGAGGCATCTCTACCCGCTAAACGCCGACTCCAAACATCCTGCAGCACTTGCGGGCGCAGAGAAATGCGGGGTCTCAACAATCAGACACCCCGACTCCCAAACCCCGCGGTCAGTACGGCCGACCCCAGTCGCCGGCCAGACACGAGTCTAGTTGCACTAGGCAAGGGACACTCTCCAGACCCGTCGGGCCAGCCCCGCCCCTACCCGCCCTAGCCCCGCCCCTACCGGAAGCCCAGGCCCGCCCCTACCGGAAGCCCAGACCATCGAGTCACGCCCCTTCCCGCCCCGCCCCAGGCCAGGCCCGCCCCGCCCCAGGCCCTCTCCTACCGGAAGCCCAAGCCTGCCCCTGCCGGAAGCCCAGGCTATCGAGCCCCGCCCCTTCCCGCCCCGCCCCACAATTCTCAGAGGGGCCCCTCCCCTGCCTGAGTCCACCCCTTGGTCGGGCCCCGCCCTCGTAGGCGTGGCCTGTGCCGTTACCGCTCCCCACCAAGGCGGTCAGACTCCTCCCACGGCCCGCCCCCCAAGTTCCCGAGAGACCGCCCCTAGTGTGCTCGCCCGAGCTTCTTCCCTCGCGCCGTCCGGTGCCCTCGGTGTCCCCGCCGCGCTGGACCGGACATGCTGCCCGACTGCCTGTCGGCGGAGGGCGAACAGCGCTGCCGGCGGTTGCTGGCGGGAGCCACGGCCCGGCTGCGCGCGCGGCCTGCGGCGGCCGCGGTCCTCGTGCCGCTGTGCTCGGTGCGCGGGGTCCCGGCGCTACTCTACACGCTGCGGTCCAGCCGCCTGGCCGGGAGGCACAAGGGTGACGTCAGGTACACCTGCCGGGACCTCCTCTCCCTTCTAGGAGGGCGCCGCTAAACCCCGGAGGCTGCCGGGTCGTGGGCAAGGCACTTAGCCTCCCCGAGCCTTGGTTTCCGCCTCTGCAGAATGGGTCTAAGTAGAGCCCGTCGGCCAGCCGGCTGTGGAGGCAGTCAACTATCCACATCCCTCCGCCCGGAACCTGGCGCCGCAGGTACTCCTGCCCCGGCGCCGCCGCGCGGATCGCTCGAAGCGCGGGCGCGGGACACACGGTAGCTCAGCTCATAAAGACTCCGCCTGCAATGCAGGAGACCTCGGTTCGATTCCTGGGTCGGGAAGATCCCCTGGAGAAGGGATAGGCTACCCACTCCAGTATTCTTGGGCTTCCCTGGTGGCTCAGACGGTAAAGAATCTGCCCGCAATGCGGGAGACCTGGGGTTCGATTCCAGGGTGGGGAAGATTCCCCTGGAGGAGGGCATGGCAACCCACTCCAGTCTTCTTGCCTAGAGAATCCCCATGCACAGAGGAACCTGACGGGCTACAGTCCACGGGGTCACAAAGAGCCGGACACGACTGAGCGACCAAGCACACACACTGAAAAGGCAGAACTTCGCCTCTTGCCTGCGACTGCAGGAGGATTCCCCTCCGGGAGCCAAGGGGGAGCGCGGGGCGGGGCTATCTGGCTTCCCGCCCAGGCCGCGACCCCCCTCCCCCGGCGGAAAGGGGGAACACCCTAGGGTTGCTGTCAGCACCTCTGGGGCGACCCACGATAAGCCCAGTTTAGCGTGCCTGAGCTCCGGGGCTTCTCCCCCTTACTCCTGTTGTTCAGGGAGGTAAACCGAGCCTGCAGAGGCCGTGGGGCTTACCCAGCCCTCTCTGCAAACTAGGGGCAGAGACGTTTTTTTTAAGCGAGTCCCTGCCGCAGCGGCTACCCCCAGCCCTTCATGGCCCCAGTGGCCCAAGAAGCAGCCTCCCTCTACCTGTTCAGTTTCCCAGGTGGCAAGTGTGACCCCGCTGACCGGGACGTGGTGCACACGGCCCTGAGGGAGACGCAGGAGGAGCTGGGCATGGCTGTGCCCGAGGAGCAGGTGTGGGGAGTCCTGCGGCCCGTGCACTACCGGGTAAGCCCTTCAGGCCCTCACCCCGCTCGGCCTCTCTGCTTGCCCCGGGCTAGGAGCAGGGCGCTCAGGGACCAGGAAGGTGGCTGTGGGGACTGTGGTAGTCACCAAGGCCTGTGGGGTCCCAGACAACCTGCCCAGCCGTTGTGTTCCAACCTCCCACACCCATCAGGACGGGGCCAGGGGTATTTGATTCCCCTTTCACGGGGGATCCTGAGGCTCAGTCCTGGGATGGAGGTGGCTCCAGGTGAACCAGCTCCACTCAGCTTGGTGGACAGAGGTTGGGGAGGGCATTGAAGGCTAGGCAGGGGAGATTTGAGGGTGGTAAAAGTAAGGGAGAGCAATGGCCCAGAGGCTCGAGTGGGTCTAGTGTGTTGAGGGGGCCTGAGCCAGTCAGCATGGCTGGAGCAAGTCCATGAGCAGGGCCGGGTGGACCCAGCCTGCACGGCTATAGGCCCCAGAGGCCTCCCCTCAGGCTCCCCTGGCCCAAAGCCCCGCCAAGCCCAGCCCAGCCCTGCCCTGACAGCCTGCTCCCCTCCCACCACAGGAAAAGGCCACAGTGGTGCCAGTGCTGGCTGGCGTGGGCCCGGTGGATCCCCAGAGCCTCAGGCCCAACCCTGAGGAGGTGAGTGGGGGCATCTGGAGGAAGGGGGAGGGTGGGTTGTCCTGATGGGGGAGGCTGCAGTGGCCAGCGCTCTGTCTGCCCTCTCTCTGCCCTTTCTCTGCCCCCTGCCCACAGGTGGATGAAGTGTTCGCCCTGCCCCTGGCCCATCTGCTGCAGGAGCAGAACCAAGGTTACACCCACTTCTGCCGCGGTGGCCACTTCCAGTATACGCTGCCCGTATTCCTGCACGGGCCACACCGGGTCTGGGGGCTCACAGCCGTCATCACTGAGTTCACCCTGAAGCTGCTGGCCCCTGGCGTCTACCAGCCCCGCCTGGCTGGCCTGGAGCTGCCCCAGGGCTGAAGGCCTGGCCCCGAGCAGGCCCTGCCTCTGCCCAGCCAGGCCGGCTCCTCTCCAGGACTGAATAAACCCTTTCCCAACACCGTGGCAACTGCATCTTCTGCACTGGAGCCCTGACCTTGGGCAGAGTCCATGGGACAGCTGGCCTGCTGGCTTGGGCACTTGGGGATAATCACGCTGTCACCTGCTATGCGCGCATACTGTGTGTCTGGCATCTTTTCTCTCATTTCACCCTCGCCGCGGCCCTGTGAGGTGAGACCACGGCTGTCCCTGGGTAGTGAGACGGGATCAGGGAGGGCAGACACCTTGCCCAAGGTCACCCCAGTTTGGGATTTGAACCAGGCCCTGTCTGGCACCAGAGCCCAAACTCCTAGCCACTACAGCCACCGCAGAACTGTCTTCCGAGCCTGGCTGACGCTGTGCCGGGCAGCAGCCATCCAGAGAGGAGCCCTGCATGTTACTGCAAACCTGTGACGTGCCAGGCTCTCCCCGTGCCAGGAGCTGTGCTGGGGCCACATCTGTGCAGCAGCCAGATGCTATCCTGTCCTCTAGGGGTGCTCAGTCTCGGGGCAACCTTAGACCAGGCCACATAGATAATCATGTGATTACACATTAATTACTCACAGATGTGTAATGGAATTACATATCCATCTTGTAAATCTCTGTGAGTTAAAGAGGTGGGCAGTCTGACCTGGAGATGGTGGACTGGGCAGTATCAGGTAGGACAAGGGATAGAAAACGCCACCCAGTGGCTGACTTTGCCAAAGGAGGACTTCAGTTCAATTCAGTCAGTCGTGTTCGACTCTTTGCGACCCCAGGGACTGCAGCAGGCCAGACCTCCCTGTCCATCACCAACTCCCGGAGTTTACTCAAACTCATGTTCATTGAATCAGTGATGTCCTCCAACCATCTCATCCTCTGTTGTCCCCTTCTCCTCCCGCCTTCAGTCTTTCCCACATCAGGGTCTTTTCCAATGAGTTGGCTGTTCCCATCAGGTGACCAAAGTATTGGAGTTTCAGCTTCAGCATCAGTCCTTCCAACGAATATTCAGGACTGATTTCCTTTAGGATGGACTGGTTGGATCTCCTTGCTGTCCAAGGGACTCTCAAGAGTCTTCTCCAACACCACAGTGCAAAAGCATCAATTCTTTGGCGCTCAGCTTTCTTTATAGTTCAACTCTCACATCCATACATGACTACTGGAAAAACCATAGCTTTGACTAGACAGACCTTTGTTGGCAAAGTAATGTTTGTGCTTTTCAATATGCTAAGTTGGTCATAACTTTTCTCCCAAGGAGTAAACGTCTTTTAATTTCATGGCTGCAGTCACCATCTGGAGGAAAAGTGATTGCAAACTCCACAGACAGACTAGCTTCAGGCATAGCTGGATCCAGGAGCTCTGGGTGCTCTTCTTTCCTTGCTTTCCACTGTATTAGCCTCACCCTCGGGAGTATTCTCCACTCCCCAGAGCTGAGAGGCGAGGAGAAGACGACAGCTGTAGGATGGAGCGGTGCCAGCATCAGCATCCCATCAATAGAAAACAGTGTCTCTTTCTGGGCCAGTCTATCCCAGAGTTACACTTTCTTGGCTGACTTTGGTCCACAAGACCTTCCCTGAGCCTGTCACTTGGCTGCTGGACTTGGAATTCATTGATCATCCGGGTCTGGGGCACAGGCCTGGGGAACAGGGTGAACCTCCTAGAATGAGAGTAGGGAAGGGGTGGCCCCCCAAAGGACCCCTTGAAAGAGAAAGGGAAGGTGAGCAGGCAAAAGGCAGCCACATTCCCCTGCAGAGAGTGACCTTGAGACCATAGATAAACAGGAGCAGGGCAGGTCAAAGGGCAAGGGAGGGAAGTTGGGGCAAAAGTGCAACCCAGATTAGGACTTGAGCCCACAGTCTTATAATTGGAGTCACTCACCTGGTGTCTCAACGTACTGAGGCTCAGGGTCTCGTGTTTCAGCACAGAAGGAATTCAGTGAGAGGCAAAGTGCTAGGCAAGAAGTAGATTTATTGATATAGGACACTTGCGAGAGAGGAGGCTCTGCCCCAAGGATTAAGTGGGTTACATTTTTATAATCGAAGGAAAGTTGGGGAGAGGGGAAAGACTGCCTTCTCATTCTTCGAGTAGACCTCAGGCTTTCATCACTAGGTGGTCTTCCCTGATAGCTCAGTTGGTAAAGAATCCACCTGCAATGCAGCAGACCCCAGTTCGATTCCTGGGTTGGGAAGATCCACTGGAGGGGGGATATGCTACCCACTCCAGTATTCTGTCATGGAAAATTCCATGGACTGTATAGTCCATGGGGTCCCAAAGAGTTGGATACAACTGAGCAACTTTCACTTTTCATCACTAGCTCCTCCTTCACATCGGACAGGAGAGTATCTGACCCTATAAGGTCAAACTAGGACTGTCTCAGTGCTTACTTAAATCAGCAGAATTGCTGAGGTCCAGCCCCAGCTGATCCAGGGTATTTGAGGGAGAGACGGCGTAGGCGACCTATTTATTTATTTATCAAAGATATAAAGAGTAATAGAATGAGGATAGCTCAGTAGGAAAATTCAGTGGAGAAAAGAAGCTGAGTAGCTTGGTTTACGCGGAAAATCAATATAACCCGTGACACCAGGTTAGCTCTGACCACAGAGGCCGCAGGCGCCCTCTCGAATAGCGGAAGGTGCCCCACCTTAGACACCTTCTCAAGTGGGTCTTAGAAGCCCAGGCAAATAAATGGTCGCAGAGGATATCTGCGCTCCAGATGGAGACTCAGCTGGAGGTTAAGGGGAAGAATGACATGGGGAGACCAAGCGTTGGTGAGCAAGGCCCGTAGCTTTATGTTCAACGGGGCTTTTTATGCCCTAAGTTACACATAGAGGATAATAGGGGATGCAAAGTCAGCAGTCTTTGATCCTTATCAAAAACCAGGGTTTCTTTCCTGTAAATTTATCATATACAAATGGTTTAGGTGATTTACATCATCTTCTGGCCAGAAGGCCTATTAACATTTTATGACTCTTGACAAAGACTTACCAACAAAGACTAATTTTCTCTAAGAGTAATTATTTTAAGGTTTGGCGCCATCTTCCGAAGATAAAATTACATTCCTATAGGGCGGATGTGTAATGGGTTTACAACAAAGGAAAGAATTTATTACCTTAAGGGTCTAAAGTTACTAACACCAAGGCCACTACTTATTTTTTCAACATACCAACTATAATTAATACACATTCAAGGATACAATCCAGGGGATGTGAAAACTTGGCAACAAGCATTGGTTCATCAATGAAATCTTTTACTAGTTTTATTCTGACAGTTTCTAACTCTCTGAGAGGCTCTAATCTATTTGAATATCTTAAGCTTCCCATGCCTCTTGAGGCTGGGAGACTGTAAACATCGTATGCATAGCTGTAGGTGTCCGGGTAAACTTGTCAGGCGAGTTAGAGAGCCATCTGAGGGGTTTCGATTTAAACACTCCTAATTGCCCAGGAACTTTATTAATTGGAGCTGTAGGTTAACTCTTTGACAGAGAGCGAGATGGTGGTGGGGGACAGCCCCCAGTAAAGTCAGAGGTGAGAGCACAAAGCAATAAAGTAGGCAGACTCTGGTTTTTTGGGGGTAGATGCTCGAGAATATCCGGGGGGACTCCCAAGGCTCGATCCCGCCTTTGCGTATGCCGAGCCTCCTTCCTCATGACCTTTGTCACGAGTGGGATGTCTCTCGCCGGCTCCCAGCACAGAATACTTTTTTTCTTTCACTTAATGACCTGGGGCATATCTCATGCTTCCATTTATGGCTTTATAGTTAAGCAAGCCTGCTTCGTCCCATGATGTTCTGATAGTTTTCTTGAGTGCTCACTAACTTGCAGCAGTCCCCCAGAGTTCCCTGGGTTCCCTCTGTCTCTAGTCCCCTACTGGGACCTCTGCAACTGCTTGTGTAACTATCCTTAGTCTATCCCTATCAGAAAGAGCGTCATTGACTCAACGGACCTGAATTGGAACACTCTCCGGAGATAGTGAAGGACAGGGAAGCCTGGTATGCTGCAGTCCATGGGGTCGCAAAGAGTCAAACACGACTGAGCGACAGAACAACAATCAGAAGAAGCAACACTGCACAAAGCTTGGCGTGTTCAAGGAAATGTGGGGGCAAAGGGGCCCACCGTTCAGGGGGCCGTAGCGAGGGGCGAAGCCTCAGTGGTGGGTTAGGATTTTATTCCAAGCTGGGAGAAGGGGGAGAGGAGCTGAAGTGATGGGTTGATGTTTTAAAGGCTTGAGTGGCAAGGGGACCAGGTTGCCTTACCCCTCCTGTCTCCACGGAGCCCTCCCATCTCGCCTCCCCACTCCCCGCCCCTCCCCCTCCCCGCGTGACTCCCCCCCACCGCTCCCCCCAGCCCCCTCTCTCACCCCTCCTTTCCCCCCACCCCCACTCTCCCAGCCCTCTCTCTCACCCCTCCTTTCCCCCCACCCTGCCTCCCCCCAGCCCCCTCTCTCACCCCTCCTTTCCCCCCACCCCTGCTCCCCCAGCCCTCTCTCTCACCTCTCCTTTCCCCCCACCCTGCCTCCCCCCAGCCCCCTCTCTCACCCTTCCTTTCCCCCGACCCTGCCTCCTGTTGCCCTCACACCTCTTGTGTCACCTCTGGCCCTCCAGCCTCCTCCCCTGGGAGCAGAGCCACATGATGGTGGTGAAAATAACTCTCTGACAGAGTGCGAACTGCGGGGGAAGGGACCCTTGGGGTGGAGGGCAGGGAGCTGCGGGCTCCTGGGCTCTGGGGGGGCCCCGAGTCCCGCCCCTTCCGCCTCCCCCACGGCCACCCGCTGGCTCTCACGGGTCACCTCAGTCAGCGCCCAGCAGCCACCCAGGCAGGTGCAGGGGCTCTCAGAGCGGTAAGTGGCCCCGCCGGCCTAGCCGCCGGCACACGGGGTGCCCCCCCTTAAGGCTGGAGGCCCCCACCCCACCAGCCTTGACCCTGTGCTCTGTCCTCAGGTCCCGACTGCCTCCTAGGACCCTCCACGACGCCCTCAGTGATGCCTGTTGGCCCTGTCTGGGTGGGTCAGTGCCGCCCCCTCATCTGTGGTCCTCGGGGGCTCCTCTGAGTCCCTGCCCATGTCTGTGCCCCCATGGCGGGCCGGGGACGGGTGAGCATGCAGGAGCACATGGCTATCGATGTGAGCCCGGGCCCCATCCGGCCCATCCGCCTCATCTCCCACTACTTCCCGCACTTCTACCCCACCGCTGAGCCCGCCTTGCGCCCCCCAGACCCACGCCCTCCAGTGACCCCCGTCCGCTCTGCACTCCAGCCCCAGCTGGACCCAGAGCCAGAGGGAGACTCAGACGACAGCAGTGAGTTGGGGTGGGGTGGGAGGGGGAACACTCTGGGCTCCGCCCATCCAGGAAGGGGGTCTGGGGCAGGCAGGCCAGGCTTCGGACCAGGGAGGACCATGAGGCGTGGTGCCCGGCGGGGGTTGACGCAGACGCTGACCTGCCTGCCACCTGCCCCTAGCCGCCCTCGGCACCCTCGAGTTCACGCTCCTTTTTGACACGGACAACAGCACCCTGCACTGCACGGCTCACCGTGCCAAGGTGAGGAGGGGGCGGGCGGTGTCCCCGGGGCTCGGGCCTGTGCCCCGGGCCTCTCCCACAGCCACTCTCCCTTCCCAGGACCTCAAGCCACCAGCCTCTGGCTCCGTGGACACCTTCGTCAAAGCCAACCTGCTGCCCGGAGCCAGCAAGGTGAGGGCGAGATGCAGGCCCCCACCGTTGCCCCTCAGCCAGGTATCCAGCCTGGAGCGCCCACCTGGTCTGCCATGCCCCTCCTCCCCAAGGCCTCCCCCTCAGGCAGAGGTCCCCCCATTGCTGGGACGGGGGGACCCAGGCAGGGCGCCGGGGCCCGAGGAGGGCTCTGGCACTCCCTGCTTGGCCCTCAGGCCAGCCAGCTGCGGACACGCACAGTTCGGGGCACGAGGGGTCCTGTCTGGGAGGAGACGCTCACCTATCATGGGTTCACCCTCCAGGACGCCCGGCGCAAGACCCTGCGGTGAGGATGGGGCCTGGGCCACAAGGGGGGTGGCTGGGGCAGGGGTGGGGATGGGGGGCTGGCCTGGCCAGGCTGACCTGGGTGGCCCCCAGGCTGTGTGTGTGTGAAGACCCGTGGCTGCGGCGACGGAGGCGGGCGCCTCCCCTGGGAGAGCTGCGGGTGCCCCTGAGGAAGCTGGTGCCCAACCGGGCCCGGAGCTTCAACGTGTGTCTGGAGAGGCGGAGGCTGGTGAGTAGGGCTGGCGCACAGGGTGGGGCTGGGTCGGGGTGACAGGGAGGGAGACCCAGGTGTCCTCTGGCCCAGGTGACCGGTCTCTCTTCTCTTTCAGACCAAGAGACCCAAGAGCCTGGACACAGCACGCGGCATGTCTCTGTATGAGGTCGGTGAGACGTGGGACCCAGAGGTGGGTGCTGGGCAGGGCTCTGGGCCCAGGGGAGCTCAGAGAAACTGAGGCCCTCTCTCTCTCCGGGCCCGTGAACACTCGTGGTCTCAGGGGCACAGGCCAGCTTGAGACAGAGGCTGGAGCTGGGCAGTTGGTCAGTGGCCCGCGTGGGCGGGGCAGGTCAGAGTTCAGGGGAGAACAGCTGTGCTCGGCCCACGGCCGCTAGGCCTGCCCCTGGGGCAGTGCAGGCAATGCTCCTGGGCTGGGCGCTCTGGACTGGCCCTTGTCAGGAGGGGTGAAGGTGACGCAAGGGATTGGCAGAATGAAACCAGAGACCTGGCCTGAGCCGCTGCAGCCCAGGGGCCCCAGGGACCCGCAGAGCTGGGGCAGGGCCCTCCCTGCCCCAGCTCCCCCAGGACCTAAGGGCCAGGCGCTGCTGCCCTGCCCCCTAGTGGAGCCTGCGACTGTCGGTTAGTCAAGTCCAGGCTGGGGAGCCCTCCCAGGGGAGCAGCCCTACTACAAGCCCTTCCCGTCCCAGAGCCCTCCCCCCCACCCCCAACAGCAGCCCCCTGGCGCCTGGCTGGCACTCACAACCCCCCCACCCCATACTGAGAACTGAACACAAGGCAGATGGGCTTTCTGCAAATCACGTTAGGGTGGGAGAAGCACATTCTTTCCATGGTATCCTCCAAGTCCTTCTGGAAGCACCAGGGGCCGATGGGGGGTGGGGGGGGTGGGCAAAGGGCATTCAGCATCTGGCTCTGGGGTGTGGGGTGTGAGGGGGGAGGGTCTTGCAGCTGACGAGGCCTGTGTGCGCTTTGAGGAGGGACAACCCTCTGGGAGCTGCTTCCAGGCTTCCCCAAGAGGGAAGAGACAGGCCCCTAATGGAAGGCCACCTAGGAAGCTCCTATGCGTTTGTGACCCTCAGAGACATCAGTTCCCTCCCCTTCCACGACAAACACAGCCGCAAGTGGCCGATCACGAGACCCGGACAAGCCCCCTCCCCTTCTCAGGCCCCAGAGGGTAGAGTGGACCTGGAAGTCTCATTCCAGGGCACTAAGTCAGTGACAGTATCAGGAAACTGGACCACGACATCGGACACTGGCCCCTGATTTCTTTGAGGCCAGTTTGAGTTCTCCCTCGGGGCTGACCCACCCTACCCTGTGGGCGCTGGGCCGCAGGGCTGACCCAGCCTACCCTGTGGGCGCTGGGCCGCCGGGCTGACCCACCCTACCCTGTGGGTGCTGGGCCGTGGGCTGACCCGGCCTACCCCTGCAGCAGGAGGTGGAGGCAGAGCTGGCCTCGGAGGAGCGCGGGCGTGTCCTGCTGTCGCTGTGCTACAGCTCTCAGCGGGGTGGCCTGCTGGTGGGCGTGCTGCGCTGCGCCCACCTTGCCCCCATGGACGCCAACGGCTACTCGGACCCCTTCGTCCGCCTGTGAGTGTGAAGCAGGTGGCCGGGTGGGCAGTGGGGGTTCCTCAGAGTGCCCCCGTGGCTCACCTCTCGGGGTCAAACCGAAACCAACCTCATCTCTCCCAGTTTCCTGCATCCCAACGCAGGGAGGAAATCGAAATACAAGACCAGCGTTCGGAAGAAGACCCTGAACCCCGAGTTCAACGAGGTAGGCCGGCCCGAGAGAAGGCAGTCCCGGCTGCTGGGGGAGGGGTTGGCATCCTGTCTCACAGTGCAGGCCCCAGCCGCCCTGGGCCACTCACCTGAGTCTGTTCCTAAAGCTGTGAAGGACTAAGGCCGCCTCCTTTTCACCGCGTCCCCTGCAGGAGTTCTTCTATGCAGGCCCACGGGAGGAGCTGGCCCAGAAGACGCTGCTGGTGTCTGTATGGGATTACGACCTGGGCACGGCTGACGACTTCATTGGTGAGCAGGAATGTGGGGGAGCTAAGTCGGGGGGTGGGACTCCCACCTGGCTCCTGACCTGTCCCCAAACCCAGGTGGAGTGCAGCTGAGCAGCCGGGCCAGCGGGGAGCGCCAGCAACACTGGCGCGAATGCCTGGGCCACAGTGACCGCAGGCTGGAGCTGTGGCACCCGCTGGACGGCGCGCCCCTCCAGCTCAGCGACTAGTGGGGCCCCCAGCCTGGCCGGCTCAGTGCCCCTTCCCCAGGCTGACCCACAGCCTCTCTGCAGAGCTGGAAGGCGCTGGGCTGCTTCACTCCCGCTATCCAGCCCCTGGTCAGTTGCTTCCTTCCTTCCCCACTTCCAAATTCACCCCACCATCAAATCACAAAGCAAGAATAAACCTCTCCTCCCAACCAGACCAGACAGTCCGTTTTTTCCCTGCCATCGCCTCACAGGGCAGAATGGGTGCTGTTCTCCTTGCTCCCACCCTCCAGAGGCCTGCACAGGGCCAGGACCAGGTCTGGACCCCAGGCCAGTTTTCCCCTTCTCACTCTTGATTGCTGCACTGAGGGATAAACGCTCAGGGAGATCTATGACAAGGGCTTCCCTAGTGGCTCAGCACATAAAGAATCCGCCTGCAATGCAGGAGACAAGGATTCAATTCCTGGGCCAGGAAGATCCCCTGGAGAAAGAAATGGCAACCCACTCCAGTATTCTTGCCTGGAAAGAGTCCCCTGGAAAGAGGAGCCTGGCGGGCTTCAGCCCAAAGGGTCCCAAACAGTCGGACATGACTGAGCATGCCCAGTCTGCGACAGGTTGACACACAGGAGTCAAGGTGTCAACTCTCAACACGACCTTGTCCTGACCTATCCCCCACTGTCTGAGAAACAAGCTTCTGCGAGTCACGGGCTGCAGCAGCAGCATGCAGGCAAGCAAGGCCACAGAGAAGATGCAACGCGAGAGTGGGTATTGCTAGCTTTATTGTCCAGCCGTCCAGACAGACGGACACCAGCCCCATGGGCTCAGGAAGCGGCCTGCCTGGCCTGGTGCTGCTGGGCAAACTGCTGCATCCGCTCCTCGAGCTCCGGCCGGAAGTGTCGGATCAGGCCCTGGGGTGGGGGTGGGGATGCAGGGAGCACTGTGTGAAGCAGAGTCTGAAAGCCCCGCCCACCCCCAATGCCCAGGCACTCACCCCCTGCGCCCCTCTGGGGCAGGTACTCACCCCTGTGAGGCAGCATACCTGCACGGGCCACGCAGCCCCGTCGCCCAGGGCGCAGATGGTGTGGCCCTCGATCTGCTTGCTGATCTCCCACAGGGAGTCGATCTCTGCCGGCCGGGCATCTCCCCTCACAAAGCGGGCCATCACCTTGTTCATCCAGTCCACACCTGTGCCGGGGCAGCAAGAGATGGCCTGCTGGCCCCCCAGGCCGGGGTGCAGGGGATGGAACCCGAGGGGTGCAGGTCATGGGGTGGGGGGGCTGAGAGAAGCCACAGCAAGCTGGGCGCCCGCAGCAGTGTATTCAGGGTCCGGAGCCTACGCCACCTGTGCCCCGTGCCCCACCCAGGCCCGGCGTGAGCCACAGAGAAACCCCCAGCCTGCCCAGCACGCCTACCCTCTCGGCACGGGGTACACTGGCCACAGCTCTCATGCTTGTAGAACTCGATGAGGCGGGCGATGGCTTTCACAACGTCCGTCTGCGGAGACAAGGGGCAGTGAGGAGGTGCCCGAGCCTGAGCCTCAGCCCTTGGCGGCACACCCACCCGATTCCAGCAGTGCTCTGGCCACCTCCACCCACCCCAGGCATCCTGCGCTGCCAGGCTCCATGGCCGTTCCCCAGAGACAAGCCTTGCCCCCCAGCCTCTCCCACCTCCCTGTATCTTGGGTGACAGGAATCGGGACCCAAGAACTGGCAGGTGTCTCCGAGAAGCTCGGGCTGGGTTACTAGCCAGGCTGGCCTAAGGCAGGCACTGGGTGGGGAGCATGGGCAGCCCTTCCTTACCGAGCGGTCCATGACGATCACAGCAGCCGTGCCCAGCCCCGTCTGCGCCTGTATCAGCGCGTCGAAGTCCATCAGCACCGTCTCACACACGGACTTGGGGATCAGCGGGGTGGACGAGCCGCCAGGGATCACAGCAAGGAGGTTGTCCCAGCCACCCGTGACACCCCCTGGGGCCCCAGCCAGTCCCCGAGAGGATGGATGGTCAGGGCGGGGGCCGGCACGCCTGTCAGCCCCCACCCCAGCCCAGGCCCCCGAGGCACGCCCACCCCACTGGCTGGCCCCAGGCCTCACCGGCGTGCTTTTCAATCAGCTCCTTCAGCGGCACAGACATCTCCTCCTCCACAGTGCAGGGGTTGTTGACGTGGCCAGAGATGTTGAACAGTTTGGTGCCTGAGTTGCGCTCTCGGCCGAAGCTGGCAAACCAGGCACCCCCACGGCGGCAGATGGTAGGGGACACGGCCACCGTCTCCACATTGGCCACGGTTGTAGGGCAGCCAAACACTCCTGCGGGGGAGGAGGATGAGAACCTGGTGGATGTCACATCCCTGGTGGCTCGGTGACAAAGAATCCACCTGCCAATGCAGGAGACGTGGGTTCAATCCCACGTGCTGAGGGGCAACTAAGCCTGTGCGCCGCAGCTACTGAGCCTGCCCCCAGGGCCCGGGAGCTCCACCACTGAAGCCCACGCACCCTGGAGCTTGTGCTCGGCAGCAAGAGGCCATCGTGATGAGAAGCCCGTGCACCAGAACTAGAGTGGCCCCGTTTGCCACAAGGAGAGAAAAACCTGCCCAGCAACGAAGACCCAGCACGGCCAAAAACAAATTTTTTTTTTAAAAAAGGAAACAAACCAGTGGCTGCTGGAGGTTGGGGACAGTTGGGGCGGGTCTCCTGGAGGTGGCATCTGTCCAGGGTCTGCTTCTGCAGCAGAGAGCCCTGCTTCCACCCGTGTTCCTCTCGTCCCCCGGGAGCCCGATTCCAGCTGTGCTGCATCTCTGCCACCCTGCCCCAAGTTCCCGGGGGGTAGGAGCGCACCCGGGTGTGTGGCCTGTGCCCTGGGGCAGGATGAGACTCCGGGGGGCACTGGTGCAGCCTCTATGTTGTTCCCACCTACTCGGTGTCAGGCCCCCCAGTGCAGAAGGGACTCAGAAATTCCCCAAGAATGATCAGTGGCGACCTGAAGCCAGATCCCAGGTTCCACAGGACAAGGCCCGGGATGAGACCAGGCGCCAGGTCGTACCCACGTCTGCAGGGAAAGGCGGCTTCAGGCGGGGCTTGCCCTGTTTGCCCTCAATGGACTCGATGAGCGCAGTCTCCTCCCCGCAGATGTAGGCCCCGGCCCCACGCACCACAAACACGTCGAAATCGTAGCCGGAGCCGCAGGCGTTCTTGCCAATCAGACCAGCCTCGTAGGCCTCTCGGATGGCTACCTGTGGGACAGATGTATGGACACAGTCCCCACGAGCCCAGGAATACTGTGTGTGGGAGGGCGGGGTACAGGCCCAGGGAGCCCATCACCATAGTCCAGGGCCAAAGCTCCCTCTGGACACAGGCAGAAGACGTGCTGGGAGAAGGGTAGGGATTTTTACAATGCATGTGCTGCTTGTAAATGTGATAACATTTAACAAATTCTCCAACTATATGTATTTTTCAAAGACTTTAAGAAATAATGAAAATTTCAGCAAGTAGTTTCTCTAGGTAGCCAGTCTATGGGAGATTTTTCTTTGGCGTGTGTGGATTCCTGTCTTTACAATGAGTGAGTACTGCTTCTGAGTAGAGGAAAAGACCCTGGAGGCTGATTTTTAAATATGTAATAACACACATAATGCTACCATGTGCCAGGTTATGAACCTAATAGAAAGGTGAGGCTTTGGCCCTGGACCAATTACTATAGGCATCACTGGGCTGAGAATTACTGACATGACCTCTTGACCCTTCAAGAAAAATGCCCACGTGTGAGTTCTCTAGCCTACCCCCAGCCCAGGAGCCCTGGAGCCCTGGAAGACCTCCCAGGCTGAGGCTCTGGGACACAGAGCGAGACAGAGGCTTTGGGGTGCACGTCCCATTCAGGACACAGGCCAGCTCGAGAGATCCCCACCCTCCCAGCACAACACCAGATAGATCCCACGTGAGAACCTAAGAAGAACTCTGCCTGGGTTGGGGTAAGAGAGTGCCCACTCAGCACCTGGCCCTCCCCCTGCCCACCTGCAGATTGGAGGCCTCGTTGTAGAACTCCCCGCGGATGTAGATGTAGGCGGCACGAGCGCCCATGGCCCGGCCCCCTACTAGGCAGCCTTCCACCAGCTTGTGGGGGTCGTGGCGGATGATCTCTCGGTCCTTGCACGTGCCTGGCTCCCCCTCATCCGCGTTCACCACCAGATACTTGGGCCTGCAGGGGCCAGCAGGGCAGTTGGGCCACAGGGCCACCAGGGTCAGGCCTTCAACCGTATGCCACCCCAGTCTACCAGGAAACCTCAAACAGGTTTTATCTGACAGCCAATCCTCTGTCCCCGCAACAAGTCCCCAGGGCTCTGCTTGCTCACCACCAATGACGGGGAGCTCACTGCCTAGTCCACACTGGGGCAGCTATGACCGCAGGCAAGGTCTTGGTTCTACTCAGCCCAAATGCTTCTCCCAGTGCTTTCTCAAGAGCCCACATCTGCTTTTGGTCACAATGAGCATTCCGTGAACCTCCATCGTATCTCTGGAGCCAAAAGGAGGCAGAGCTGACATTTATCATTTACTTTCTACACGCAGACCAAAGGGCAGGCCAAAAGCTGGAAGGCACAGTATCTCTCTAATCCCTGCACAATACAATACACATTTACAGAACAGAATACTGAGGTCAGAAAGGCCAGGAGACTGCCCACAGCTATATGATTAGCTGGCATAGCCAGCAACTGATCAATTAAGTCTGCTGGGTTAAAATCTCGTGTAGACTCTGCTGCCCCTCAAGACTCCTGAGGAAGACGATGGAACCGAGTCCCTGCTGCTGGAGCTCTGGTAAGGTTTTCCTACTCCATTCACTCTCAGTTTCCAAGGAAACAGCCCCAAGGCCCAGGTAAGCCCCAGCCACCCAGAGGTGCAACCCCATTTCTGCCTGCCTACACACACCTGCCATCTGAGGGCTTATTCATGAAGCTCCATTTAAGGCCAGTGGGGAAGCCAGCACCTCCACGGCCCCGCAAGCCTGACGTCTTGACCTCACCCAGGATCCAGTCAGGCCCCTTCAGCAGAATCTCCTTCGTCTTGTACCAGTCACCTCGACTCTGGGCACCTTTAAGCCTGGACAGAAGGAGAAGGCAATGGCACCCCACTCCAGTACTCTTGCCTGGAAAATCCCATGGATAGAGGAGTCTGGTAGGCTGCAGTCCATGGGGTCACTAAGAGGCAGACACGACTGAGTGACTTCACTTTCACTTTTCACTTTCATGCATTGGAGAAGGAAATGGCAACCCACTCCAGTGCTCTTGCCTGGAGAATCCCAGGGACGGGGGAGCCTGGTGGGCTGCCGTCTCTGGGGTCGCACAGAGTCAGACACGACTGAAGCGACTTAGCAGCAGCAGCAGGGTGGGGAAGGCAGTGAGGAGGAAGCCCTGCCTGGGGACCCACCAGCCTAAGGGCACCATCTCACCTCCAGTCATGGCGGCCATACAGGTTGGTGAAGATCCGGTCTTCGTCCTTCAGCGAGCCAAATGAGGTTTTCTTGGGCGCTGTCTGGGGACACAGAGAGTCAGTATGCCCAGCAGAGCTCTGGGATTATGAGGGGCCAGGCCAGGAACTACAGATTTTTGGGTCCCCTAGTTAAGGAGGGTTGGACTGGGAGGAGGGCAGGGGCCAAAGCTTCAGAACCCTCCGTAGGGTCATGACTACCATCACCATTTAGTAAGCACTTTCTGTTAGCAGGCACTAGGCTAAGCTTTTTATATCCAAGATCTCATTTCATTCTCCTAACCCTGAGATAGGAATGATTTCCTCCATTTCACAGAAGAGGAAACAAGACTCAGAACAAAATGAGTTTACAAAAGGCACACAGCCTGAAGGAGCAGATGGAATCTAAACACAGGTCTGTCTGTGGCCAAAGCCCACACAGGATCCACAGCACAGACTACAGCCCTGAACCCAGCGTGATGTCATGTCCATTTATTTACTTGTATGGCTCTGCTGGACCAAAACTTAATTTGGCCAAAGTCTTGTTTATATGACTAAACTCTGCTGGAGACAAAACGCGTTTTCTGAAGGAAGAGGAATGCTTCACTGGGGCTGGGACACAAGATGATGGCGGGAGACCCGCTCGGGATAAAGCTGTTGAGGAGAGATGGCTCTGGAATCCCACGAGACACAGAGAGAACCCCAGCTGAGGGCTAAGGGGACCTCGCTTCCAGACACCCAACCCCTTAAGGGCCAATACAGGGAGCAGAACTTTGGACGAGGAATGAACGGCCCTCTCCAAAGCTGTTTCTGCATCTGTAAAATGGGGCAATGACCCTTTCACGCACTACAAGGTTGTAGCGAGGAAGGAATGAGACAAGGACGCTTTGCCACCTGCAAAATTCCCCGTTAGGTCGCGCAATTGTTAAATAAGGGGAAGCCAAGGAGCCGGAGGGCTAGGGGGCCGGGGAGAATCAGCCTCCCGTTTGGAACCCGTCCCCTCCTACATCGGCAACCTTCCTGTCAGACGGGGGAGATGAGAGGCTTCTCCAGAAGGCACTACGGACCCAGGTATGGCGCGCGCAGACGCGACAGCGAGACACGGCCCGCGAGCGCCCCTGGAACGAGCCAGGGCGGGCCTCACCGTGTCGCCGCTGAATCGCACAGACACCCGCGAGGGGAGCGACCCGCCGAGCAGCCGCCGTGCCGCCAGCATCGCGGGGCGGGGCGGGGAAAGGCAAGCCGGTCACCGCCCGCTGTCACCTTCACAGCTCTGAAGCTCAGGACCCGGCACGACCGAGACGCTAGGCGGCGCACAGGAAGAACGTCACACGCGCCCTGACGCCAGGGCGCGCCCCAACCTCCCCGCGCCGCTCCCGCCCCGCCCTTGGCCCCGCCTCCTCGAGGGAGCACGGAGAGGCCGGAAGTGCCCTGTCTGGCGCTGAGGCTGCTGGGAGATGTAGTCCCATGGGCCTCCGGACTGCCTTTCTCCTGCCGCGAGGCTGGCATTTATTTACTGTCTTGCTCGCCGGCTCTGCTCTTTCGCATTTGCCTCCGGACTCTCAGCCTTTGAGCCCACTATGCAGCTGGACCCTCCTGCCTGCCTTGTACTGCTCTGGCCCTGTCCCAGCTCTGCCAGTCTGTGAATTTCCCCCCACCCACCTCGGGCACCCCTGGGCTCGGGGAAGCCGGGAGGCGGGGCAGGCGAGGGCTCTGGGGCAGAGTCTCCCAGAGGAGGGATGTCTAGAGTCCTAGGTTGGGGTGAGGCCAAGAGGGTGGAGCTGGTCATCGGGCGGCCCAGCCTCTCCCCGGTGCTGCTGCACTGTCCGCACCATTCCTCCCGCGGCGCGGGTCAGGAGAGTTTGGCATTTGGCGCTGCTGCTCAAGATCCTGGCGTGGTCCCCGCTGCCTTGGCAACCTGGCCCTGGCCTGAATGGAAGGACTCGGCCTCTCCCGCGCAGGGTCTTCTGGCCCAGGCCACGTCACGCCCCGTTCTCCCCAGGACCTCTTCCGCTTGGGACTTTAGGGCCTTTCTGTCCCCAACACCCCCACCCCACCACCACCAGGCTCCAGTGACCTGAGAAGGTCTGATCTTCGCCTTCCCCTGAAGTCTCCGAAGCTTGATCAACTTTTTAATCAGTTTGTCAGTTCTCTGGAATGCTGTGGCTCTGAGTCCCAAGATGTCTGTTTGGGTCTTCTCTCCCCAGCTTCTCTATTCTCTTATCCTGTGGTCATCCTTTTAAAAAATTTAAATTAATTAATTTATTTATTTTGGCTGCACTGGGTCTTCCTTGCTGTGCACAGGCTTCCTGTAGTTGCAGGGGGCAGGGCTGTTCTCTAGTTGAGTGCTCAGACTTCCCCTTGTGGTGGCTTCTCTTGTTTTGGAGCAGGGGCTCTAGGGCACTCGGGCTTCAGTAGTTGCGGCTCATGGGTGGCTTAGTTGCCCCATGCATGTGGGATCTTTCTGGACCAGGGTCCCCTGCATTGGAAGGCGGATTCGGAACCACTGGACTGCTAAGGAAGACCCATCCTTTCTTATCTCTCAAGAAATGTGCCATTTACAAAGTAATAGGCCCTTAATTTCTCATATATTTCCCATAGTAGCCCCAGGTACTGTTAATTCCATTTTCTCCACGAAGAAAAGGGAGGGCCATGGTGGTTTCATCTCTTGTCCATGGGCGTGAAGCTGCTGCGTGTAGAGCTGGAAAGCGACCCAGGCCTTTCTTCCTTTTCAGAGCGCCCCAGACACAGCAGACACACAGGGCAACTGGCACATACATGACAATCCTTTCAGGGTGTCAGTGGCGTTTCCAAAAGAAGAGGCAAGAGCCGGGGCACCTTGTCTGAGGGCTCCCAGAGGGGTGGGGCAGCCCCAGGCCCAGGGCCCAGCAGTCCTGACTCCCACCCCCAGGCCCCCTCTCCCGGGCAGGAAAAGAGATGGTCCAGTCAGAGCTGGGGATTACACAGCTAATCCGGGCTCAGACCTGAGTGCGTGGATCCCTCCCTCTGGGGTGGCAGGATGGAGCCGGAGGGTGGATTCTCTCCTCATCCCTGCCTAACTGGGTCAGGGGAACACAAAGCCATGGGGAGAAGGCAGCCCGGGGATGCTGCGGATGGGAGATGCTGGGCATGGGGTGATGGGAAAGTAAGAATAAGGGGCAGGGCCCCCAGATCATCCCGTGCCAGGCTCAGTGCCAAGCACTTGCCATGTGTTATCTCCTTAATCCTCCCTCAACCCAGAGTGTAGGAATGATGGGCCCCTGTTTTCAGAAGAGGGCAGAGAGTATTAGCCATGTGGAGTCGCCTGCCTAGGACAGCATAGCAGCCAGAACTCAGCCTGAGGTCTCCTGACCTGCAGTCCCCACCCATCCAGAGCCCACGCTTGCCAGGCTCCACTGGGTATCACCTCTTCCAGGAAGCCCTCTTCTAAGGCATCCCAGACCCTGGCTCTCCGCTGTCTCATCCTGCGCCACTGTCTCCTTTGCCAGCCCCCAGGCCAGAAACTGGGAGGCATCCAGGATGCCTCGTTGTCCCCAGATCCATTGCATCCTGCCAGCCCTACCTTCTACGCACTCCCTGTTCCTGTGCCTTCAGGCCCCAACCCATGGCTATGACCCATCAGCTTTCATCTGCAATTTTGCAAAGCCTCCTTGAGGTCTCCCAGCCTCAAGTCTTTGCCCTGCAATCGCTTCTTCGCACCATGGAACGAGCAGGACTGTTGTAAACCTGGGATTCGCCTTGCTCCTCCCCTGCCTGAGATCCCTCGTGGTTCCCCGTGTCCTCAGGAAGAAACCCAGGCTCCCTGGCGTGGCACTCAGAGACCAACTGAGCTCGGCAGGCTCTGCCCACGCCAGCTGGCTTTGCACCGGGGAATCCGTCTTCCTCCCCTTCCTCCTCCGCCTCCGCCTCCCCAGAGGATCCCTTTGGCTGTCACCTCCCAGGAAGCTTTTTTCCCACCACTTCATACAACTCTTGCATTACTACTGCCATGGGACCAGCGTGACTTCAGCTTGATCTGGTCTTCCCTCTTCTCCAACCCCCAGGACAGAGCTTCTCCCAGGAGGGGCTTACTCAATATTGTAATCTAATTTTATTTTTGGAAAATGAAAAAACTAGATGCTTTTCCCTTGTTGGAAATTTAAGAAATACAAACTAGCAAAAAGAGAGTAGTAACAAGAGAAAGTTGTAACATGTTTTCAGGGGCTTCCCAGGTGGCGCTAGTGGTAAAGAACCTGCCTTCCTGGTCGGGAAGATCCCCTGGAGAAGGGCATGGCAACCCACTCTAGTATTCATGCCTGGAGAATCCCATGGACAGAGGAGCCTGGTGGGCTATGGTCTATAGAGTTTCCAACAGTCAGACATGATTGAAGTGACTTAGCATGCATGCCACATGTTTTCACTGCCCTGATTTAGTCCCTATTAGTATTTTTGTTATTCTGGCTGTGCTGTGTAGCATGTAGAATCTTAATTCCCCCACCAGAGATTGAACCTGTACCCACTGCAGTGGAAGTGTGGAGTCTTTACCTCTGGACCACCAGGGAAATCCCCCCATTATTATTTTTGCTTCTTTCCACTGTTTTCTAGATGGTTAAAAAACATTTCACAGTAGCATATGAATATGTGCTAAGTCACTTCAGTTGTGTCCGACTCTGTGACCCCACGGACTATAGCCCATGAGGCTCCTCTGTCTGTGGGATTCTCCAGGCAAGAATACTGGAGTGGGTTTCCATGCCTTCCTCCAGGGAATCTGCCCAGCATATGAATATACTGACCCTTAAAAATTTAGACTTTAATAGAAAAAACTAAAGTGCCTCCACCCCAGAGCCAAATACTGTCTAATCCAATATTATATTAAATCCTTTAAAAAAAAAAAAGCAACTTTGTTTGTATATCACTTACCTGCAGAAGAATGAGTATTTAGTGCTTTTTATTTGTAGAAACAGTGTCTAACTATAACATGATCTTTCACCCTGCTTTTTCAATCAAAACTGTGTCTGAGAGTAGTCCATTTTACAAATAGATTTAGAAACCTAGTTATCTACAGGTTACACCAGAGCATCAAGGTTAAAGACCTGGATTCAAAATCCTGCTTTCCACCACTTACTTCCTGTGTAATTTTATGACCCATGCCTCTATTGGGAAATTAGGATCACATACATCCCAAAAGAGCACTGTTAGGGTTGAGGAAAGTAAATGAGCAGTGTCTGACACAACACCCTAAGAATGTTTAGCTAAATGCACTGGATTAGATTAAATAGATTAATTCAGAAAATCCGCATCTTTACATTATTGAGTCTTCCCATCCAGCCATGTGATATGATCTCATTTTTTTCAGATCTACTAGGTCCTTCACTAAGCATTTAAAATTTTTAAAAATTCTACACATTTTAAAATATAGGAATTTTATGGGATGTTTTTGTGATCTCTGTTCTGATAACGTTTTCTAATTGACTGTTGTTTGTGAATGTCATGCTCAGTTGCTTCAGTCGTGTCCAACTCTTTGTGACCCCATGTACTGTAGCCTGCCAGGCTCCTCTGTCCATGGGATTTTTCAGGCAAGAATCCTGGAATGGGTAGCCATGCTTTCCTCCAGGGGATCTTCCTGACCCAGGGATTGAACTGGTGTCTCCTGCATCACAGGCAGATTCCTTACCATTGAGCCATGGATGTTTGTGTTTAGTACACTGTTATTTTGCCTTAGTTGATTTTATATCTGGAACCCTTAATGGAATTCCCCGTGAGAAAGTTTGTCCGTTGAAGCTTTTCTATTTTCTGTGCTGATAATTGTATTGTTGAGAAATGATGAGTCTAGCATGTTCCTTTCTAATGCCAGGTTCTAGTTTATTTTCTTATTTCATCAACTAAGAGCTTCAGAATAAGATGTAGTAGGCTACCTGATGCGAAGAGTCAACTCACTGGAAAAGACCCTGATGCTGGGAAAGACTGAGGGCAGGAGGAGAAGGGGATGACCGAGGATGAGATGGTTGGATGGCATCACCGACTCAATGGACATGAGTTTGAGCAAGCTCCGGGAGATAGTGAAGGACAGGGAAGTCTGATGTGCTGCAGTCCACTGGGGTTGCAAAGAGTCAGACACAACTTAGCGACTGAACAACAGAGCTTCCTTATATGGGGTGTAACTTTAATGGGAGTGGTAAAAACTTAATATTGAAATCTCCAATTCCATTTGTTAGAATTTTTGTTTCTCCTTTTCACTTCATGTGCCTTTAGATTTCCTTAGACCAGCACATTTTAACTGGCAGCTCAGAAACAGAATTCCTGCCGCAAGTGTCTATTTCCCTCCTAATTAGTAATAGCTACTCGTGAAAATGAAAGCAGAGTGACTGCAGAAAAGAACCACCAACGCAGGTGCAAAAGGAGATGGAATTCTAAGCAACAACACCTAAAAACCTTTCTAGATAAAGTTGGAGTCTGGAAATATTCACAAGAGCATCAGTCCTAGTCTTTTCTCCAACATCCTTTATTGCCTTGTTCTGTCACAGACCTGGATGCTTCCCTGGTGGCTCAGTGGTAAAGACCCCACCTGCGATGCAGGAAATGCGAGTCAGGAAGATCCCCTGGAGGAGGAAATGGCAACCCACTCCAGGATTCTTGCCTGGGAAATCCCAAAGACAGAGGAACCCGTCATGCTACAGTCCATGGGGTTACTAAGGAGTCGGATTCGATTTAGCGACTAAACAATCAATAGCGATAATCAGATCATCTTCTTCCCTAGTCAATCAGAGGTGTGACCTTGAACCTCCCAATGGCTTGCTTCCAAACCATGCAGTGGGTGGGAGGAGGGTGGATCTGAGCAATAATATTTGGATTACCCTACCAGGACTTCCCTAGTGACTCAGATGGTAAAGCATCTGTCTACAATGTGGGAGACCTGGGTTCGATCCTTGGGACGGGAAGATTCCCTGGAGAAGGAAATGGCAACCCACTCCGGTACTCTTGCCTAGAAAATCCCATGGATGGAGGAGCCTGGTGCAGGCTACTGCCCATGAGGTCGCAAAGAGTCGGACAGGACTGAGCGACTTCACTTTCACTTTCACTGGATCTGGGCGTGGTTTTATTAGTTGCCCCAGGGCACCTTGGAAATGGATTTCCCCTCCAGTTAGGCAGGATTGTAAATGTCCTGAAGACTTTGGCCCATTTATTATTTTAAAAACAAGCACGTGGTGTGGTCAAAAGGGAAAAAAAGCTAAGAGCGACACCAGTCAAGACAGCCTGTTAGTATGAAGTTTGCTGAGGCTTTTGATAGAGATCTTGATTGTGTTAAGGCTCAGTTTCACTGAGCTTCTTCTGTGTCTGAGATGATCCTATTGTGTTTCTTCTTAATTACATCAATCTTTTTCCTAATCTACTGAGTTATTTTTGACCTAAAGGGGTGGCGGAGTGAGGTCACTAAGAGACCAGTTTGGATCTTGGGTTCTATCACCTACCAGCTGCCTGGCATCAGACGAGTTTCTTGACCTCTCTGTGCTTCATGATTAGTTTCAGTGGTCACCTGCTTTAATCTCCGTGAGGTCCTTACAACGGGGCCCCGAATGTTGTAAGTGCTCTGTGTTTGCTGTTCTCGTTTTTTATTATTCCAGGGACAAGGCTTTTGGTCACGCTGTCGTATTTTCTCACTGGATTGACAGCCGTGGCGTGCCCCTTTCCCCCTTTCCCCATTTGCACAAGTTTTCTGAGGGTAAAAGTCATCGTTTCCTGAAGCATCACTAGGACTCACCGTAAGGCCATCTGGACCTGGGGCCTCTGCTTAGGGGTGATCTGACCGCTGTTTCCATTTCTTTTATGGCCATTTGTTTATTTCCTTGAGTCAGTTTTGAACACCTATATTTTAAAGACTGTTTTCTTCATGGATTGTCCCTTTTTCTAATATAAAATATTTCTCTGCTTTTAACGATTTTGCCTTGAGGTCTAGGGTCTCTGATATTACTATTGCTACCTAAGCTTTCTTTTCATTAGTATTTGGGTTTTTCTTTTCTTTCTTTCTTTCTTTTTTCGGCTGTGCCATGTGGCATAAGGGATCCTAGTTCCCTGACCAGCAATAGAACCTGTTAGCCCTGCATTGGGAATATGGTCTTAGCCACTGGAACACTAGGGAAACCCCTGGGATCTTTTCTTTTTATTTTCCATCTTTCTCTTGTTTTAGGGATGACTTTAAAAACAACCCATATTTAAATTTTTGTTTTGTTTTATTTTAACCCAATGTCACTGTCTTTTAAAAAGAGTCTGACCTATTTACATTTATTGGTATTTCCATTGGAACATATATCTGCCATATTATATTATGTTTTCTACTTAGCATTCTTTCTCTTGATTTCTTTTTCATCTGTTTTCTGAACTTCTATTGAATTAAATGAGTTTTCTTTGTGCTAGTCCCTTCTTCCCCAGTATCGGTTTCAAAGTTATACATTTTATTTCTATTTTTAGTGGTTTCCCTTACATTTTTAACACTGATGGAAATTTCCTTTTCCAGCAAAAGCTAATCTATACGTCTATCCTCCTGCTGAATTGAAACAAAAACAGGTGGTCCTGCGTTTCTCTGTACTTACCTCTATCACAAGTTCTGCATCCCTGTTTTCTGGGTTGGCCCTGTTTATGACCTGGCAGAGAGGGCATTTCTGGCACCATGCTTCATGCTCTTGGTGGAGACCTGGCCTCCATCACTGAAGCCTCTCAGCCTTGTTCACCAGCACGGGTTACAGACTGAAGACTTGGCCCCAGGCCCTGTGCGTTCAGCTTGGCCGTGTTCCCGCTTCCTGGCTAAGTCACAAGGCTTCAGCTCCCACCCCAGGCTGGGGGTTTCTTCCTATTTCTTTCCTTCAAAGAGAGCCTTATTTCGAGTCTACACAGAATTCCCTTGTTCATTTCTATGTGATTGGCATGTCATTACTAATGCTTTTTTCCCCTTCTCTGTTTCTTTGAGAGGGAAACGGTGCATCTTCGGTTCTACTCTAATATCTTCAACTGGATAGCTCCCTATTTTTTTACCACTAATTTAAACTTGAGAAAGTCAGTCAGCCTTTGCTGGTGAGGCACACACGGGACAAGGTGAGCGCGAGCAGCGTAATTAACGGCTCACATGACCCAGCCTCCCTCCCTGCTCTCCAGGGCAGAGCGCCCACACATGCCCTGCAGACCATCTGGTCCTGGCGTGAGAACCTGTCGGCCTACCAGGGTCCCAGGGTCCCTCTTTGGCTTATAGTGGTCCTGAAGCCCTGGGCACCGTCTGCAGCCTCCATCAGGGAGCACCTGTGAAGTCTCAGCCCCAGGGATCAATACAGTCCCCTCGGCCCACCCACCCCAGCACCTCCTTGGCGGCAGACGCATACTCAGACACCTGGTGGATCAGGTCGAGGTATCTGCAGGGTCTCCGTGTCAGCCCCTTTCCTGTCTTCACGTTGCCCCTTGGCATTCTGCCTACACCCCCTCTGGCCCTTAACACAAGAGCTCTAGTTTCTTTTTTGCCCCATGTAGCCCTTGACTGCTATTTGGGATGACAGACACCAGGAAGAGCTTACACACCCCTCGACTAATCCCAAGCCTTTAGAAATACGAGACTCAAGTTTCAGTTTTTAGAAATGCCAGGACCTACCTTATAAATCAGCAAAAAGCAAAACCTGTTGAGTGTTTATTAGAAACAGATTGAGCCGTTCATCTTCTGTTACATGTTCTTCCTCCCATGACCACTTTGCACCTTCCAAAGACAATTTCCTCCCAATATACAGAACTCAGAGCCATGAAGGACACATGGTCGGGGGCGCCGCTGCAACGGTCATGACGCCATAGCCAGTATTTATGGCTTCCTTCCTCCTTCCCGAATCCCACGTTCCCTCTGCCTCCAGCCAGAGCCGCAGCTGCTCAGGAGACTTTACCAGGTGGGTTGACTTAATATCATAAAGATGTCACATCTTTCCAAGTTAATCTACAAACTCATTGCAATTCCAATCAAAATCCCATCAAGGCTTTTCATGGAGCTGGGAAAACTGGTTCCAAAATGGATACAGGGTCTTCCCTGGTGGTCCAGGGGCTAAGACTCCATGTTCCCAATGCAGGGGGCCAGGGTTTGCAGGCTGTAACTAAAGATCCAGTGCAGCCAAATAAATAAATATTTTTTTTTAAATAAATAAAATGGATATAGAAGAACAAAGGGCCCAGGATAGCCAGCCTCATCTTGAAGATGAACAAAAGAATTGAGGGGAGATCTGCCAGAGAGTAAGATTAGTTATAAAGCTAGAGTGATCAAGACAAGGAGACCAGGCTTCCGACATATTGTGCTTCTTTATCATCATTTTCTAGAAGTTCTGCCACTTTGATTTCTATTCCTTTTTTTTTTTTTTTTGAAATTTTACTTATAGCATAAAGTTATTTGTATTTATTTTGGGAGAAGGCAATGGCACCCCACTCCAGTACTCTTGCCTGGAGAATCCCATGGACGGAGGAGCCTGGTAGGCTGCAGTCCATGGGGTCGCTAAGAGTTGGACACGACTGAGCGACTTCACTTTCACTTTTCACTTTCATGCATTGGAGGAGGAAATGGCAACCCACTCCAGTGTTCTTGCCTGGAGAATCCCAGGGATGGCGGGGCCTGGTGGGCTGCCGTTTATGGGGTCGCACAGAGTCGGACACGACTGAAGCGACTTAGCAGCAGCAGTATTTATTTTTGGCTGTGCTGGGTCTTCATTGCAGCGTGCAGGCTTCCCATTGCGGTGGCTTCTCTTACTGTGGAGTGTGGGCTCTAGGGTGTGGGCGCTGGCAGCACGTGGGCTCCATAGCTGTGGCTCCCAGGCTGAGGGATTTTCTCTCAGCTCCTGTGCCATGTAGGATCTTTCCAGATCAGGGATCAAACCCATGTCTCCTGCATTGATAGGAGGATTCTTTACCACTGAGCCACCAGGAGAGCCCTCGGTTTCTTTCTTGACATGTCATTTTAAGAGAGATTTATAAATATACTTATAAATATAAATATTATATCTATAAACATTAGGGTCTTTGTGTTTCCTGAGTTATTTTTTTTCATTTTATCACTTATAAGGAGAGACTGTTGTCTGTACTGTTTCTTTCTCTCCCTCTGGAATGTTGTAAAACTTTCTCTGAGCCATGATATATAGTTATTGAAGCAAATATCCCAAGAACAGTTGAAAGGACGGTGCCTTCTCTGTTTCCTTATTGCAGAGTTTGACATTTGTTGTTTCCAGATGTCTCAGTCTCTATCTTCCCATCAGCTTTCTGTTTATGAAAGTCAGGGTATGTGATTTGGTGCATAGAAGCTCATAACTATAAACACTTCAGATGTTTCCTGCCAACATGAGAGATGGAGTGTGTGTTTGCTTTTTATGCTTTTTGTGGCTTTGAGGGGATTCTGAAAGATTTGTGGGAACACCATCTGCAACATCAGAAACCACTGGGCCCCCTCTGGCCGTCAGATGGTCCAAATATATCTCCTTTATCATCTCTCTAATAACTGATAATAGTAGCTATCCTCGTACAAGAGAAATCCTGAGTTGGTTTTTTTTTTTTTGGCTGCACTACACAGCATGCAGGATCTTCCTTATCTGCCCGGGCACTGAACCCATGCTCCCTGCAGTGGAAGCCTGGGGTCTTAACCACTGGACGACCAGGGAAGTCCCTGAGAGATCCTGAGTCTTGATGTAGTCAAGTTCATTCATTTGAGGGCCTCATTTAAGGAATTCATCCCCAGTCCAAGGTCACAATGAAAAATCTTATATTTTTTTTGTTGGTATTTTATGTTTCTTGTTCACACATAAGTGAGCCCTATGGCAGTGTTTTTGAACCTTGATACTATGGACATCTGGGGCTGTACAATTTTTTGTTGTGGGTGGCTTTCCTGTGCATTATAAGATGTTTGGCCGCATCCCTAAGTGCCAGCAGCACACCATAAGTTGTGGCAACAAAAATATCTCTACACAATTAAAAAGTCCCACTCGTCAGTTGATGGCTGTTTGGGTTGTTTCCAGTTCTTGGCTGTGATGAGTAAAGCCTCTATGAACATTCACAGGTCTTTTGTGGACACATAATTCCATTTCTCTTGGTTAAATACATCAGAGTTGAATGGCGGGATACAAAAATATCTCTAGACATGGTCAAGCATAATCTGGGGGACAAAATCACCCCTAATTGGGAACCACTGATCTATGTGGAGTTTATTGTTGGAAATGGCATGAGCTAAGAAGCCACTCATTTTTCTCAATACAGTAAATCAGTCTTACTAAGCAACTCTTCAGACATTTGTGATGCTACTGCCATTACACACCAGGCTCCTGTATATGCAGAGATCTTAAGCAAGATCAAACCAGTCCCTCCTAAGGGAATCAGTCCTGAATATTCATTGGAAAGACTGATGCTAAAGCTGAAGCTGCAATGCTTTGGCCCCCTGATGGGAAGAGCCAGCGCCGGGCGCGTTAGTAATGGACAGGGAGGCCTGGTGTGCTGCAGTCCATGGGGTTGCAAAGAGTCAGACATGACTGAGCGACTGAACTGAACTGAACTGAAAGTTGAAAAATATGCATAAAAATAGAAAAGATAAAAGCATGGAAAAATGAGAAAAATAGAGTATTAGTGAGGAAATCTAGAAAGGGAGAGAGACAAGGGAAAAAATAGTAGGGGACAGATTATCAGATGAATGCGCTTCCCTTGTGGCTCAGCTGGTAAGGAATCTGCCTGCAGTGCGGGAGACCTGGGTTCGATCCCTTGGTTGGGAAGATCCCCTGGAGAAGGGAAAGGCTACCCACTCCAGTATTCTGGCCTGGAGAATTCTAGGGACTGTAGAGTCCATGGGGTCGCAAAGAGTTTGACACAACTGAGTCACTTTCACTTATCAGATGAATAATACATATTCTCAGGCCTGAAGAAGATGAGCTGTCAGGTTGAAAAGCATAATAAGTACCCCGCACATTGAATGAAAACGGACCCAAGACTGATAGGCGAGCCAACCGTGAAATTCCAGGGCCCCCAGGAGGCAAATGCAACCTTGCGAAGAGAGAGGAACACCACACACAAGGCATAAAGAACTTGAAACTGCATCTTATCTTGTGGTGATGACGAAACAAGTGCTTTGACACTTAGGCATCTCCGTGCCCTCCCATGAAGCTGGGCAGGTCCTTGCTGTTGCCTCAGTGAAGACAGAGGATGCCACACAGTGGGGCTTCCCAGGCTAAGTTCAAGAAGGTCACACAGCTTTGTGGTGTCTCTGGAAACACTCACTCCAGTCATTGTGTCAAAGGTCCTGAGGCTGCCACAGAGAAAGCGCAGGTGGAGAGAACAGAGCTGGAGAGAGAGGGAGGGGAAGGAGGGAGCAGGGATGAAGAAACACCTGCTCCCACTGCCCAGCCCTGGAGCAACACTCGTCACTTCCGCTGCGTCCAGATACAAGGGGGCTCTGTGCCAAGGAAGAGGAAATGACTGACTAGATATAAAGCACCAGTTCAGTTCAGCTGCTCAGTCGTGTCCGACTCTTTGCAACCCCATGGACTGCAGCACTCCAGCCTCCCTGTCCATCACCAGCTCCCAGAGTTTACTCAAACTCATGTCCATTGAGTAGGTGATGTCATCCAACCATCTCATCCTCTGTCATCTCCTTCTCCTTCTGCCTTCAATCTTTCCCAGCATCGGGGTCTTTTCCAATGAGTCCTTTCTTTGCATCAGGTGGCCAAAGTATTGGAGTTTCAGCTTCAGTCCTTCCAATGAATATTCAGGACTGATTTCCTTTAGGATGGACTGATTGGATTTCCTTGCAGTCTAAAGGACTCTTAAGAGTCTTCTTTTTTCAACTTTATTTTCTGAGATTTTTCATTTCTGTTATCATATTTTAGGTTTTTTTTAAAAAGTACTTTCCTTTTTGAGAACTTTTTTGTTTGTTTCGTTTTGGTCACACCATGTGGCTTGCACATCTCCTGACCAGGGATTGAACCCACACTCCCCGCAATGAAAGCTGATCCAGTTTTAACCACTGGACCTCCAGAGAAGTCCCAGTGAACGTTCTTTTTTAATAGCCTGTTTATCTTCCGGGTCCCTTGGACTGCAAGGAGATAAAACCAGTCAATCCTAAAGGAAACCAACCCTGAATATTCATGGGAAGGACTGACGCGGAAGCTGAAACTCCAATACTTTGGCCACTTGATGTGAAGAGCTGACTCACTGGAAGAGACCCTGATGCTGGGAAAGATTGAAGGCAGGAAGAGAAAAAGTGACAGATGACAAGATGGTTGGATGGCATCACGGACTCAGTGGATATGAGCTTGAGCAAACTGGGAGAAGAACAGGGAAGTGAAGAACAGGGAAGCCTGGAGTGCTGCAGTTCATGGGGTCAGAAAGAGGCATACAAGACTGAGCAACTGAACACCACCACCATCATCAATCTTCTGAGTTAGTAACTTTTCTTATCTCCCTGAAGATAATCATTAAAGTTTATTTTTAACTCCAGTTTTCTCATGCACAGTCTCTGCCTTCTCCGAGTTCATTTCTCCCTCCTATTCATTGTTATCTTTTTTATGCTAGAGATTTCTCTCAAGTATCTGGCCATCGTTGTCTGTGGATTTGCGGTATTATGATTGAGCAGGAAGTTTGACGGAAGTTCAGAAGTTCAGGAGTTTGAGTAAACTCCGGGAGATAGTGAAGGGCCGGGAAGCAGGTCTGCCTCCTACAGTCCATGGGGTCGCAGAGTCACGAATGAACAACAGCAACCAGGTGATCGAGGGGACTGTGATCTGCGTGGCAGGATTGCGGCCATCGGCTCAGTTTCCATTTCTCACGGATGCCCCCTCTGCACATGCTCCGGCTGGAGCCGGCCTGGTGATGCAGGCGGAGCTTGGGGGCCGGTGCTAGGGCTCGCAGGCTGCCAGCCTTGCCCACTGCCTGTCGCCAAGAGCAGGAGGCCAACCCAGATCTCAGCCAGGCCTAGATTCCTGATGCAGGGTGATGCCACCAAGTTTGCACTGCTGCAGTAGGTGCCTCGAAACCCACTGGGACTGAGTCAGCTGGGGAGGGAGGAAGCCAAGAACCTTCTAGAGGTCAGCGCCTCCAATTGTTCGGAGCTCTTTTTCTGCAGCAGGGTGATCTCACCAGCCACCCTAAGGTCCTCCCTTAACCCTTTATGTCAACAGCCTCAACGCCACCATCCCCCCACCCCCTCAATCTTACCCACCCCCCAACCCCCAGTCTTGCTCACCCCCACCCCCTGATCTTGCCCACTCCAAGTTCCTGATCACTGGCCTCTGCCCCGGACTCTGGACGCTGACCTTGGCCTTCTCTCTTTTCCTGGCAAAGTGGGCAGTGAGAGGTGCCACCCAAAGTTCTTCCTTGGAGAGCATCCTTCTCCAGGGTCCTTCAGGGAGGCCCACCCCAGCCAGAAGCCCAGCTCTTTCTTAGCCCCCAGGGCCCTCCAGGCTGAGTGGGGCGGGTATAGGCATGTTGGCAACGTGAATCACCAACTCCTACAGCTTCCCGGGTCTCTCAGTAACCACGTGCAATGGAAGCAGTGCCCTTTAGCACACCATCTCTGTCTTGGTGTTCTCAGGGGCAAGTCAGACTGATCCTCTGGTGCCCTGAGTATTCAGTCTCCTCCAGGGCCCAGAAATGAGCCAAGAACTGTTCCTGGAAAGAGACTGTGTGGGCTCCTGCTTTCTCCCAACAGGATTTCTCCACTCGAGGAGGAAGATGACAGAGGAAAAGGCTTCCAGTTGCTATGGGTGGGTCATCTCTCTGCAGAGGAGACTGAAGACACAACAGACAATGGCCAGACTATATATGGAAGTAGAATCTGACCCATGGCCTGCAGCGACCTGCCTGAAAACCAACCTCTTATTTACAATAACCAGACAGGAAGCCACCCCACAATAGGTCAGACTTGTAGGAAGCCTGATGACTATCTCTAGGATGATTTAGGATAACCCTTGTAATAATTGCCCCAATAAGTGACTGCTTCCTTAATTTTCATCCCCTCTTCCAATTTAGGGGGTTTCCCTCATAGCTCAGTGGGTAAAGAATCTGCCGGCAGTGTAGGAGACCTGGGTTCGATCCCTGGGTCAGGAAGATCCCCTGGAGAAGGAAGTGGCAACCAACTCCAGTATTCTTGCCTGGAGAATCCCATGGAGAGAGGAGCCTGGCGGGCTACAGTCCACGGGGTCACAAAAGTCGGGGACACGACGGAGCAACTTAACCATCACCTTCCAACTTAGGACCAACCAGAGGAAGCCAAATCTGCTCCCCTAAGCAGTGACATAGGATGCCCCACTTCCAGTCAGCCCGCCCAGAGCACCCCAGGCCGACAGCCTCCATTCAGGGCACACCTGAGTCTCCCCTTTTCAACCCCATAGGCTTTCCCACTCCTCTGCCTGCCTTTGAGCTCTGCCAATCAAGTGGCTGTGGCTGACTCCCTTTCTGGAGCACTCCCTGCCCTGAGGACACCCACCGCTTGTTCTCATTTGCTGGTCTTCACTTTCCCAGAGGGCTGCTAGAACCAGCTAGGAGGAAAGTGGGGTTTCCGAAAGAGAGCTGACGGAGGTGCTGCGGTCAGGAGGTGCTGGAGCACCGACAGTCTCTGTTCGTCCACGGGGGCGATGGACTAGGTGCGCAAGTGCAGTGAGCTCCTGGGCAGAGGGAGCAGCCCAGCCCAGCTCTGAAACCATCCTTTGCTCTCCCCAGAGGCCAAACTCTATCCCACTTTGGCCCTGTAGCCGAATGTCCATGCCAAGGAGAGGGCTGTGCCCTTTAGTCGCTCTGATCAGCTTGGTGTCTTCCTCCCAACCGCCCTCCAGATAGACATTTTCTCAGACATTTCTCCATCACTGACAGCTCTCAGGGCCTGATCTGAGACAGCCTTAGGGACCTAGTCCTGGGCTAGGGAGAATACCCCCGGGTCACAGCCGTCTCTCCTCCCCTGATCCCTTTCAGAGGCAGGACAAAGGTGGGAGGTGACTGGATTCCCTTCGCCTGAGCTGAGAGTAAAGGGTAGATCAGACAGGTTGGGTCAATTATGCTGCACTAACAGGCAACTCGAAAATGCCGGTAGTGGGACTTGCCTGGTGGTCCTGTGGTTAAGAATCCACCCTACAATGCAGGGGACGTGGGTTCGATGCCTGGTCAGAGAACTAGGATCCCACAAGTCTCAGTGCAACTGAGCCCATGCTCTTCAACCAGAGAGAAGCCTGCACACTCCAACTAAAACCCGATGCAGTCATAAATTTAAAAAATTAAAAAGAAAATGCCAGCAGTGTAAAACCACAAGGCCTCTGATCAGCCACTCCACATGCCTTGCTCTATGCTGTCCTTGGAAGTGAATTACCCACTCTACCCACAGTCCAGCATCAGAACCTGTTATCTGGCCCCTCCCCACTGCAGAGGGGACAGGGAAGTTTGATTTTCCCACGTTATGGATGTGCAATAGAAAAAGTCTCGCAAAGAGGGCTTCACTGTTGGCCCAGCCTCCTGTACTCCGTAAGAGTCTAATCCTGACCTCCTTTCTCTTTTTCACAGCAGTAAAATCCACGGCGCACCAGCAAGAGCCATTGTGTGTGCGCCGAGTGTGCTCAGCCAGTCTCCTGTTGATGGACACCTGGTGTTTTCAACCTGCATGTGATCACAAGCAATAAAATGAATAATCTTGCTAGCGCCTTTGTTCATACATCAACAAGTTACTTAAACTTTCTGTGATTCAGTTTCTCATCCATAAATAGGGATAAGCGTACCTACTCAAGGGTGGTAAGAATTAAAGATCATATATACTGAAGCATTTAGTATGATGCCTGGCATCCAAGGGACTTGATAAGCTTTAACAATTATCATTATTTGCAAGGGCAGCTATAGAGGGCTGGGGGATGAATGCCTCTTCAGTTTTGATCCACACTCCCTCAACCCAAAGTCCCCAACTGGCAGTGCCTGTTCCGGCCTCTAGTCAGGTTCCCCAGCCACCCACCCAATGGCACTGCTCTCAGCCATTCTGTGCTCCCAGGCCTCCCCAAGGGTGTCAGGCATTCCGTCCTGATGCTGGAGCCACACCTGCTCTGACACCACGAATGGCCCCTACGTAGGGCCTCTGGGTGTGGAATGGGTGCATGCAGGTATTTCTCTGTCAAACCACCATCCTTGCAGCATGTAGGCAGGTCACCTTAGTCACCACTCAGAGGCCTCCCCCTGGGCCCTCAAGTGACATTTCCTGGACGTCTCAACCTGTTATGAGTCCTCTCATAAGAAACAAGAGAAGCTGGGACTTCCCTGGTGGTCCAGTGGTTAAGCATGTACCTTCCAAAACAGGAGATGCGGGTTCCATCCCCGGCCTGGGAACTAAGAACCCACATGCCGCAGGGCAACTGAGCCCGCAACTTGAGAAAACGTGCGCCACACGGAAGACCCAGCACAGACAAGGTTAAAAAAAAAAAATTAATTTAAAAAATTACTTTAAAAAAGAAATGAGAGGTAGACTTCCTGAGAGGTCAGATTTCCTACTTTGAGCAGGAAGCTCTGATGCTGGGCAAGGCTTCCCAGAGAAGGGTCTTCTCCTCCAGGCTGAACTACAGGGGGCTGCCCATGGCCCCTTCCCTCCAGCCATTCCTGGGAGCCCCGAGAGCCCTAAGCTATTTGCACCCCAATGCCCCCCCCCCACTGTGGACACCCCACAGCCAGCTCACCCAGGCTGGGCTGTTCTCTCTGCCCAGCTAACAAGGATGGGAAGAGAAGGCAGCAGGCAAGCCACCTGGATCACTGTGCTGCTCCCATGCCTGGAATGCACAGGGAAGCAAGGAGAGCCGCACCTGAGCACACATGACTGACCCTCCCACCGCCCCAGCCAGGGCTGCTCTGAGCCACTCAGCTCCTCTCCACATCTCTCCTCTCGGTCAAGGGCCCCTGAGCTCCTGCTGTCCTGCACAGGGGCCCTCCGGCAGGTGGCTGGCTGAGACCAGAAAACATGTTTATTTAAGTGAGCCTGTCTCTCTAGACTGTGTGGACATCCAGGACAGGGACCATAGTTAATTTCTCTTCCTTTTTTTTTTTTTTTTTTTTCTTTCCCCTCTTTGTTTCTGGAGTTCAGTAAACACAGACCAACCCAAGGGCTTCAGGAAGACACCGATTATGTTTTGAAAGCGAAAGTGTTAGTTGCTCAGTCACATCTGACTCTTCGATCCCAGGGACTGTAGCTCACCAGTCTCCTCTGTCCCTGGGATTCTCCAGGCAAGAATAGTGGAGTGGGTTGCCATTCCCTCCTTCAGGGGATCATCCTCACCCAGGGATCAAACCTGGGTCTCCCACATATGAGGCAGATTCTTTCCTGTTTGATCCACCAGGGAAGCCTGATTGTGTTTTAGGATCCAAGTATCCCGGAGAAGGCAATGGTACCCCACTCCAGTACTCTTGCCTGGAAAATCCCATGGACGGAGGAGCCTGGTAGGCTGCAGTCCATGGGGTCGCTAAGAGTCGGACACGACTGAGTGACTTCACTTTCACTTTTCACTTTCATGCATTGGAGAAGGAAATGGCAACCCACTCCAGTGTTCTTGCCTGGAGAATCCCAGGGACGGGGGAGCCTGGTGGGCTGTGGGGTCGCACAGAGTTGGACACGACTGAAGCAACGTAGCAGCAGCAGCAGCATCCCAGCCAGTTGCCCTGGCCCTCCCCAAACCTGAGAGCCCAAGAGGATCAGGGAGGTCCCTGCCAAGAAAACTCAAGGCTCACTGCTTCTCTCTTGGAAGTTTTATTGGTCCTGGGGAAAGGGAAGCAGGCAGCCCCCTGCCTCGCGCAGAGAGTGCCGCAAGCCCTCACTGTTTCCCATTGCCGTTGATGGGCCGGTTCATGTGCTCCGGGGAGGCCAGGAAGGCCTTGAGCTTGGGCCGGGAGTTGAGGCGGGCCACGTAGGCTGAGAGCAGGGGGAAGGAGTCCAGACAGCTGGGTGCCAGGACTTGGTGAATCCGAAGCAGGTCCAGCAGGTTGTAATCCGCAAAGGAGATCTGTAGGGCAGAGCAGGATGGGACTCAGGGGGCGTGAGAGTTGGGGGGGAGGGTGCCCAAGGCAGTCCCCAGCTTCGCTGAACCCATGACTCCCGTGCTGTCTCTGCATAGCTGTGCCATCTGGACAAAGCGGGGTTCAGAAGGGGCGGGGCAGGGCCAACTCACCTGGTCGCCCACAATGAAGGCCTGGCCACCCTTGTTCTGGGACAGCAGAGTCTCGAAAGGCTTCAGGTGCTGGGGCAGCGCCTTCACATAGTCCTCCTTGCCCGCCTCCTGCCAGAGAGAGGCCACTGGGTATCATCCTCCTGGCTCTGGCCTGCTGCCGTCCCCGTCCCGTCCTCCGCCCCGGGGGATGAGAGGATGGCCACTCGCCCAGCCCCACCCTCCTCTCCTCACTCCCTACCCCAGGCTATTGCCACATCCTGTCCATTTCAGAGGCTGAGTCTTCTCTAGTCCACTCTTGTCATGATCATTCCCCAGCCTTGCAAAAGCCTCACAGGATCTTTCCAGATCGCACAGACACTGCCCTGCTTAGACTCCCCAAAGAGCATCTCCAAGCCAGCTGGCCGAGGCCTTCAGGAGCGGGCCTGCTGTCCCTCCAGCTCCATCCATCTCCTGACACTCTCCTTCGCACACACACTAAGGCACACCCTGCCTCTGCAAAACTGCTCCCAAGTGCCCAGATGTGCCCTGTGCCTGCACACTTCGTGCATCCGAAAGTACCAGCATCCCTTCCAGAAGCTCCTCCTTCTGCACCTGCTCCAGGAAGCCCTCCTGACTTCCCCGGGCTGAGGATTAGGGAACCATCTCTGGCTGGTCGTCTCCTGTCCTAGCACCGTTCTGCCATGGCCTGCTACCTGACCAGTCCCTCCCCCAGGCAGGGAGGCAGAAGGGTGTGTCCAGTCTACAGTGGCTCTTGATTCCCACCCCCGGGGATCAGCCAGAGCCACAAGAGGGGGGCGGTATAGGGTTAGAAGGAAACAAGCCCCTTTCTTTCTTTGTCCTCCATGTCCACCCCCACGCCTGCACTTACGTAGTTGGTGTAAATGAGGGAGACGTATTTGCAGCGAAGGTCCTCTACACCGTCATTCACCATGTCCACCAGGGCCGCCTCCCGCTGGTCCTTCCCATACAGCCCTGGGGTGGCAGAAGAGCAGAGGGCGTGAGTGGGAGCCTGAAAGCCAGGGCAACCTGACCCCCACCCCCCTCCGCCCCGCCCCGCCCCGCCCCGCCCCGCCCACCGCAGCCAGGCCATGTGGCTGCCCGTGCACCTGGGCCAGGCAGGAGGGAGAAGGATGCGCAGGAAGAAAGGGGCTGAGTCTGCTGAGTCCGCGCTCCGAATTCAGGGCAGGTGGTCCCGCTCTAAGGCAGGGATCTTCCCAACCCAGGGATCGAACCCAGGTCTCCAGCACTGCAGGTGGATTCTTTACCAGCTGAGCCACAAGGGAAGCCCAAGAATACTAGAGTGGGTAGCCTATCCCTTCTCCAGGGTATCTTCCCAACCCAGGAATCGAACCGGGGTCTCCTGCGTTGCAGGTAAATTCTTTACCAACTGAGCTACCAGGGAAGCCCTAGATCACCTCCGCAGGCCTCCATTCCACAGGGTGGCTAGGCGATTTGATTGACATGGAGGAGGCTCAGCAGGTGCTCAGGAAGGCTGGCTGATGCCTGCCGCCCCGGCCTGGGCTGAGCCACTTGCAGTGCCAGGACTCACCGAGGGTGCGGCCCAGGTGTCGCAGGATGGCATTGGACTGGTACAGAGTGAGGTCTCCGTCCTGGAACTTGGGGAGCTGCCCGTACAGCTGGGGGGACACACAGCTCTGTCAGAGACGCTGAGCTCGGCTGCCCCTCACCCCAGTGTTGCGCCCCCCACCCGCCCCCACAAGGTCCAGCTCCTGAGCCGGGGACGGGACAAAAGTACTCACGCAGGAGGCCTTGAGTGGGCCCTGCAGCCAGCTTTGCATGGCTACCACCTCCTCCTTCCAGCTCTGGTCCTGGTCGGCCAGCAGCATGCGCATGGCCTCGCAGCGCCCTGAGGGAGGGGAGGACGGGGCAATGAGGGTGGGCAGTGCCCTGGGCAGGGGCCAAAGGGGCTGGGGACTGCTCGGAAGACCTCACAGCACACGGCGGAGGGGCGGGCCAGGGCCGGGAGGCTAGAAGTACGTTAGCCCTGGCAGCTCCGGGGCCCAGGAAGGAGGCTCGAGTTAGTAGCCACGTGATGCCAGGGGAAAAAACGGGGGTGTGGGCTGCAGCCCTCAACCTCTGGCTCCCCTCCCGCCCACCCCCGCCGTCCCAGGCCCCTACCTTGAACCGGGAAGTAGACGATGGTGTAGGGCGGCACTGCAGGATGCACAAAGAAGCCAGTTAGCGGCGGGAGAGGCCTGTTCCGGGGGAGACGACACCGGCGCGTCCTCCCCGGGGTCCCATCCCCGGCTCTGGGCGCTCCAGCCCGCCCCCTCGAGAGCCCCAACTGCCCCCCCAAACACCCTGGGCGCCCCCCTCGGAATCCCTGGGAGCCCCAGGCAACGGGGAACTCACTCCTGGAGACGGGGAAGTCGGTAAAGGTGGCGGCTGCGGCAAGGCTCCAGCGCGCTCGGCGGCGGCTTGAGCCTTATAGCGGTGGGCGCGCCCCTCCCCGCCCCGCCCCGGCCCGGCCCGGCCCGGCCCGGCCGGCCGACCCGCCCCCCGTGCTGAGTCACGGCGCTGGCTACGAGCCGCGGCGCTGCCGCCCCCGCCCCACCACTTAATCTCCATCCCCTGGAGGCCCGCAGCTCGCCGGGGACCGATTGCTGAACGTCCGCCGGGCACTGATGAGCGAGGGCTTCCAGAGCCCGGAGGGTCCGCGCGGTCCGACCCCTAGTGGGGTCGCAGACCCCAGACACGCAAACCCCTGCGTGTGGACACTTGTTCCACAGACAAAAGGCAGATGCTGCGCACAAAGACAGAGACACGCCCCTGTGCACCGAAGCCTGCACACCCAGCTCACGCCCTAGGTTGGCTTTTCAGACCCGTGGATCGTTTGGAGGCCACCGTGGAGTTCTTGTATGACTCATGTGCCCTGCTGCCCCTTCCTTACCATTTTTATCTAAATTAATTAATTTAAACATTAATTGGGCTTCCCAGGTGGTGCTAGTGGTAAAGAACCTGCCTGCCAGTGCAGGAGACCCTGGTTCCATCCCTGGGTTGGGAAGATCCCATGGAGGAGGTCATGGCAACCCACTCCAGTATTCTTGCCTGGAGAGTCCCGTGGACAGAGCCTGACAGGCTACAGTCCATGGGGTCACAGAGTTGGAAAAGACTGAAGCGACTGAGCACACACACAAATTAATTCTCACTTCAGCTCGGATATGCCTGCAGAGGGAACCTGTCTTACTCTCGTAAGTGGAAGCAAGCAGCACTTGTGACAAGGACCTCACTGTAGAAACGCGACCCGAGAACAAGATGGTTTTGTAAATCCCAGACAACGGGACACTGTGTGTGTGTGTGTTAGTTGCTCAGTCCTGTCCGACTCCTTGTGACCCCATGGACTGTGGCGCACCAGGCTCTGTGGTGCATTGAATTCTCCAGGCAAGAATACTGGAGTGGATTGCTATTTCCTTCTCCAGGAGATCTTCCCGACCTAGAGATCAAACTCAGGTCTCCTGCACTGGAGGCACATTCTTTACGGTCTGATCTTCCCTTTTCAAACGTGCCACTAACAAGGTTAGGTGTTTCTGGCACAATAACACCCAGCTGATCAGCGTCCTTCAGTTCCATCAGGACTGAGAGTGATTTTAAGGATTCCAGGACAAGCATCCAAGCTATTTAACCCCAACTGTCCACCTGGGAGCCCCTTTCCAAGTCGTTCAGGCACTACTCTGGGTCTCCCTTCTGGCAGTGATGGAGAAAGCTTCAGAGAGGGGTGTCCAGGTGGTGTTTCATAAGGACCCCTCCCCTAGAGCTGGCCTGATGCAGAGGAGCCAGGCCCCAGGCAGGACACCTTGGGTTGAGCCCTGGGCAAGTTCTCCAAGCACATCCAGGTGGAAGCTTCTGGACTTGGTGACTGTGTGGGGAAGGAAGCCCTATGGGAAATGGAGAGGGGGACCCAGGAGGAGAGGCAGCCACTGGGAGGACATCCAACATCGTGCTGGACCTGGTGAGTCCAGGTGTTTGTGGGATTGGGGTGGCAGTTGGGGCAGAGGCAGAAAGAAAACCCAGACAGGAGTCAGGAGAACCACATTCCTGCCTAAGGACCAGTGCGCCTCTCCTGACCCCTTGACGTCTCCTGCACCCCCACCCTGCCCCACCCCAGCAGGGATTCTTCAGGGGCCATGCAAAGCTTGAACAATATCGTCAGTATGTAACTTTCTAAGTGGATAATGAAACTATCATTTCCTTATACATCACCACTGGCCCAGGCAGAGGAGGTACAGGCAAGGACAGGACTGCTCTGAGGCAGTCAGTTCTGGCCCCCGGAAGGGCTGGGCCAAGCCATCAGCGCAGTCCTTGGGCCTTAGCACATGCTCCAGGTTCCCACCCGCCAGGGGCCAGCACTTAGGGTCTCTGCTCCTCCTCTACTCACGACCCTCTTCCCTCAGGTCCCACCAACACCGTCTTCATCCCTTAAGGCACAAAACTCTTTTTCTTCTTTTTCTTCCAGAAGAGCTCCCTTTGCTTGTTTGACCTGAGCTAAAAGTCACCTGAAATTTGCCTCCCCCAGTTCTTAACATCCTGTATTCAATGAGCTACAAAGAGCAAAGAAAAACATAAACAGTTGCAATTTTATATCAAAAACAAACTTCCTGTACATTTCCCTTCCTGCTACACTCTCCCTTTGCAGCACATTCCACAGCCCTGATGAGGACCACACGCCCCCCACCTGCAAAGACACACCCACACCCGCACAACCCTTTCACACACATCATACTCAAACACACCTGCACACCCCCACGCACAATGATCGGGACTAGAATCTCACCAGGCACCGCAGAGGCCCCCTCCTCTGGGGTCTCGAGGGCCTGAGAGGGACAGCCAGACCTCAATCTTCCTGTACAGGCAGGGTGCTTCCTGCTGTTCAGTTGCTCAGTCATATCCGACTCTCTGCGACCCTGTGGACTGCCGCACCCCAGGCTTCCCTGTCCATCACCATCTCCCGGAACTTGCTCAAACTTATGTCCATCGAGTCGGTGATGCCATCCAACCGTCTCATCCTCTGTCGCCCCCTTCCCCTCCTAGGTCTGGGCAATTGAAGTGGGGGGTTGAGGTGGACAAGGTTGGGGGGTGACCCTGGCTGGTGTTCCCCGCCCCCACCCGTCCTGCTGTGGCCCCAGCCCCAGACTCTGTCCCTTTCCCACGGTTCTGAGTAGACTTAACTCAACCTCCCTGATTGCCCCGGGGTATACAGGAGCATTTGTCTACCCCTACTCTCCTTTCCTGTGCCATGTGGATCTTAAGAGATCTCCAGGGTTCGTTTTGTTTTTTCAGGCAGGGCTTTATTGGGGCCTCTACCCAGGTTCAATCCCTGGGTCAGGAAGGTCCCCTGGAGGAGGAAATGGCAACCCACTCGTGTTCTTGCCTGGAGAATTCCATGGACAGAGAGACCTGGTGGGCTACAGTCTGTGGGATCCCAAAGAGTCTGACACAACTGAGCAACTAATACTTTCACTTTTATTTCCTGGTAACAGCAAGGGAGATGGAGAACAGAGCAAACAACAGTTTCCCTTGCTCTCTGGCATGTTGTGGGGGGCAGTGGTGGTGAGCTTGTTCCTTATATTGAGTGAGGGTAGTAGGGGTGTGTCCAGGGGTCAGGCCGGACGGCTGGCTTAGGTGTTTTCTCCACTCCTCTGCTGGTTTCCGGGTTCATTTCAACTTGTCTCATCCCTCTCTCCTCCCACGGCGCAGCCGCAGGGCCATCCTGGGCCGTTCCTGCCTGCTGGACCTCAAGGGTGTGTATGGTGTGTGTGTAGCACGCCTGCTCCTCAGATTCTGGTCCAACGTCTGCTCTGGCTCCGCCCTCCCCCTTTGTGTGCATTTAGTTAGTTCCGTGTTCCCTTTATCCCCACATTTCATTCTGCTGCGTCCCAGGTATGTGAACACTCGATTTACATAAGTAGCGCCAGGCTGCTGTCCCAAATGGCTGCTCCAGCCCGCCCCAAACCCCAGCTACTCTTCAGATTCATTCCTACCCTTCAGACTCATTCCAGACCCATGTACCCCCAACACGCAGCATCAGCAGCTTTGGAATGTTTGCCAGTCTTATTGGTATAAAGTTGTTCTAAATGGCATCCCTCTTTCCTAGGATCTGCATCATCTCGTCCCATGCACCTTGAATTTTGCTTTCCTCTTCTGTTTTGCCCTTCATATCTTGACCATTTTCTGTTTGGTTTGCTGCCTATTTCTTGTTGATTTGCAGGAGTTTATTCTAGATATCGGGCTTCCCTGGTGGCTCAGAAAATAAAGAATCTGCCTGCAATGATGGAGGCATTGGGTTCCCATCTGGGTTGGGAAGATCCCCTGGAGAAGGGAACAGCTACCCACTCCAGTATTCTTCTTGCCTGGAGAATCCCATGGACAGAGGAGCCTGGAGGGGTACAGTCCTTGAGGTCACAAATGTTTCAAGCATCATAAAAACCTTCTCTGTTCAGTCTGTCTCTTCCCTTTGTTCAAGATGTCTTTCTTTAAACAGTGTAATCAGGAGGGGTTTTCTCTGGGGGAGTGGATTGCTTGTGTTTTGTGCTTTTGAAACTTTGTTTAAAAATCCTTTTATTTCTGAATTTTTTTATTTTGTTCTGTGCTGTTTTTAGCTGTGCTGAGCGGCATGCATGCGGGATCTTACTTCCCCAACAAGGGACGGAACCTGTGCCCTTCGCATTTGAAACGTGGAGTCCTAACCACTGAGCCACCAGGGAAGTCCTGTTACTGCTTGTTTTAACAACAAGAGAGAATACATGGAACATTTATACTTGCGTAAGTTGTAAGAGGCAATATTTTCTAGTTAGGTCACACAGCTTGTTTAAAAACAAAAACAACTTTAAAAAACGTCTTTAATTACAGCCCTGGATCACAATAATATGCTCTTATGTTTTCTTTTATTAACTTTGTCGTCACTTTCACATTTACACCATCAATCAAGAGGCCGCCTTGCCTGTACTGTCAGGGAGGAATTCACCTCACCAACACCATCTACTGAACAATGTACCAACTTACATACTGAGCTCCTGAAGCTGTCGGGTCAGTTCTGTATTCTCTTCTGTGTCTGTTCCTTGGCCAGTGCCATAATTTTTCAAAAAATATTTATTTAGTTAATCTACTTATTTGGCTGTGCCAGCTCTTAGTTGAAGCACGTGGGATCTTTTAGTTCCAGCTTGTGGCATGCGAACATGTGCAAGCAACCCAGGATCGAATCCAGGCCCCCTGTACTGAGAGCAAGGAGTCTTAGCCACTGGACCACCAGAGAAGTCCCTGTAATTTTTTTTTTTATTATTATTACTATAACCTTACAGGGCTTCCTTAGTAGCTCAGACAGTACAGAATCTGCAATGCAAGAGACCTGGGTTCAATCCCTGGGTTGGGAAGATCCCCTGGAGGAGGGACTGGCTACCCACTCCAGGATTCTTGCCTGGAGAATCCCATGGACAGAGGAGCCTGGAAGGCTACAGTCTATGGAGTCACAAAGAGTCAGACATGACTGAGTAACTAACACTTTCACTTTCATGGTCTTAAAACTCTGGTAAGGAAACACACACACTCCTTTCCTGAGTCCTCCTCTTCTTTGAAGGTTTTCTTAGCTATTTATGAATCTTTATTCATCTATAAAAATGCTTTTGTGAATTTATCAAATTTCTCCCAAATATCCAACCGAATTTTGATTAGGACTGCATTACATTTAGAGATGAATTTGAAGAGGACTCACATTACGGTAACTTTGTCATCTTACCCGATATTATCGCCTGAAAGAAAGTGAAACTTAGTCGATCAGTCGTGTCCGATTTTTGCAACCCGTGGGCTGTAGCCCATCAGGTTCCTCTGTCTACAGAATTCTCCAAGCAAGAATACAGGAGTGGGTTGCCATTCTCTTCTCCAGGGGTTGTTCCCGACCCAGCGATTGAACCAGGGTCTCCTGTTTTACAGACAGACTCTTTACCACCTGAGCCACTATGGAAGCCCACAGGATAGTCTTGTTCTCTGCTTGTTCAGATTCTCTTCTATATCTTTTATTAAAGTTTTCTGCCAAGAGGTTTTACATATTCTTATATATTCTAGATTGGGCTTCCCAGGTGGCTCAGTGGTAAAGAATCTGTCTGCCAATGCAAGAGGCCTGAGTTCCATCCCTGGGTCAGGAAGATGCCCTGGAGAAGGGGATGGCAGCCCTCTCCAGTATTCTTGTCTAGGAAATACCATGGACAGAAGAGCCCAGCAGGCTATAGTCCATGGGATTGCAAAGAGTGGGACATGATTTAGCAACTAAACAACAACAAAATATATTCTAGATACTTTGTATCTAGCTGCTGTGAATAAAATCTGTTTTCAATGGTACCCCACTCCAGTACTCTTGCCTGGAAAGTCCCATGGACGGAGGAGCCTGGTAGGCTGCAGTCCATGGGGTTGCTAAGAGTCGGACAGACTGAGCGACTTCACTTTCACTTTTCACTTTCATGCATTGGAGAAGGAAGTGGCAACCCACTCCAGTGTTCTTGCCTGGAGAATCCCAGGGACGGGGGAGCCTGGTGGGCTGCCGTCTATGGGGTCGCACAGAGTCGGACACGACTGAAGCAACTTAGCAGCAGCATTAAAGATGTAGAGAAATTCTAGAAATACTATGATTTTGTAGGTTTCTATCTAGCAATATTACTGAAATCTTATTGATTCTAATAGTCTGTTGAGTTCATTCTAAATGAATGCTCACATCATCTGCAAATAAGGAGAGTTCTATCTCCTTTCTTCCAATCCATACAGTTTTAATTTATTTTACTTTCTTTATTTCATTGGCCAGAACCTCCAGAACTATATTAAATATGAATATCTTGCTTTTGATATTAAAGGGACATGTGAGCATGAATGAAGAAGGAAATGTCTTATCTAAATCCTCCCTTTTCGCATGGCTCGGGGTGACTTTGCCCCTGGTCAGGGTGTCTGAGCCAGGGTTAAGGGCCATTGTGTAGAATATCTGCTGTGAATTTTTGGCATGGAAACTGCATCGAGTTCAAGAAATTCTCTTCCATTCCCAATTTAATAAGACTTTGTGTCATAAATAAATAAATCTTATTAAATGTGTTTCCTACATTGCTTCATGTAGTCAGATGGTGTTTCTCCTTTATTTTTATTTGTGTAGAAAATTATACTGATACATTTCTAATGAATTCCTTTTTTGTTTTCTTATTGTTGTTGTTTAGTTACTAAGCTTTGTCCAACTCTGTTGTGATACCCATGGACTGTAGCACTCCTAGATGATATATTTGTTGAGGCAGTCCAAGCAAGGGCTGGAAAAGAATTTCCAGACACAGAGTATTGCAGAAAGGAGTGAGTTTATTAAGAACAAACAGCAGAGGTATTGTGGGCACTGTGGGCACAGCGGTTGACAGCAAAGACCCAGCACAACCAAAAATAAATAATTTAAAAAAAAGAAGATTATTTAAAAAAAAAAAGTAAAACAGAGCTGAGACTTCCCTGAAGTCCAGTGGCTAGGACTCCTGACTCCCAGTGCAGGGGGTCTGGGTTCCATCCCTGGTCAGGGAACTAGATTCCCACATGCCACAGCTAAGAGTTCACATGCCGTGAACTATCAGACCTGATGCAGCCAAATGAATAAATAAATTCAAATAAAATAAAAGGGAGCTCCTCAGATGTGACTCCAGACACTGTGGTCTGGATAGTTCTGTATCCAGGGCTGTCCTGTATTCTGCAGCTTGCCTCTCAGCACCCCTGTCTTCTACCCATTACGAGCCAGCAGCCTTCCCTGGATGATCAAGAATGTCCCCAGACAGTGCCAGATGCCCCCTGGGGGCGCTCAATCTCCAACAATTGAAAACCACAGGTCCAGAAGGACTTTTTCATCTTCTCCTTGTGCTTCAATTTTAAATGCATCCGGAGCTCCAGCAAGAGGGAACGCCACGGTTGCACTTTGGACATGTCCTTTAGGGAGACGTTTTCTTCTTAGAAATGCTGCAATATTTTTCCTCTTCTCCCTCTTTATCACCATGACACCAAATTTCTGCTTTGAAGTGAAAAAACAAACATACCCCTCTGCAATCAGGACCTGAGCTGCTGATCAGAGCCTGACTCTGATTCTACTCTCTCTCTCTCTCTCTTTTTTTTTTTTTAACAGTAATTGCTCCCACTTCCTTCTGGGTAAGCGCCCACCTGGCTACGTTGTTTCAGGCTTCTGGCATCCTGTTGCCATGGGGAACCCAGATCTGCACAGCTTCCCCTACTGTCAGCCCTGGCCTGCAGAGGGGCACGGCCGTGAGACTCATAGCGAGGCTGGGGCCCTCTCGCCAGTGCAACCTTTACTTCTTTGGTTTATGTGGAGTTCCCAGCCTTACGCAGAATAACCAGCCCTGCATGCCTACTTCTCTGAGCCTTATACCTACACTTCCCTTATAGTTCAGTCGATAAAGAATCTGCCTGCAATGCAGGAGACCTGGGTTCGATTCCTGGGCCAGGAAGATCCTCTAGAAAAGGAAATGGCAACCCACTCCAGTATTCTTGCCTGGAAAAGTCCATGGACAGAGGAGCATGGCAAGCTACAGTCCATGGGGTAACAAGAGTCAGACACGACTTAGCGACTTAACCCGTACCTGTACCTTCCACCATCTATCATGGCAATCCTAGCATTTCTACCTCACTTGGTGTGGATATTACTGCTAGGAGCCACCCTAACAGTTCTAGTGCCTCATTTCCTGGTGTCCTTGCCAGAAATTGAATCCAATAACCCTGGAGAGTGTTCCCAGTTCAATAAACTCTCCTTGGTTCAACATCAGATTCCTTTGACACCGTCCAGCCCCTGGCACATTCTCCTGATCTGTGCCCTCTGGGTCTCTGGCTCCTTTGTAGGCAGTCTTATTCCTCCTTTATCAGCCCAGCTTGTCCCCACCTAGTCGTATGGTGATCTCACCTAGTTATTTACACAGTGGTTGGAAGAGGCGGTGGCAGGGGGGGGGGGGGGGGAGGTGCTGCATGCTGTCTTGCATGGGACAGGGGTGGGGCTGAGCATTAGCCCTTAACCGAGAGTAGTGGGCCACTTCTGGCTTGAAGGTTCACCGGAAGCTGGAGATTCAAGAATTTGGAGGTGTGTCAGCCCAGATGTTGCCCTGCTGTACGGCAGAGTCTCCTGACCTGGGCACAGCAGAAATGCCTCGATGGAAACTGTACCTTCTTTAGAGCTCAGCTGCTCTCCGGATTAAGTTCCTGGCCTGGCACTTTGCCCTCCAGCTCTGCAGGGAGGTGGAAGCCTAGCTCTCTTCCTTCACACCCCATAGCTTTTCATCCCAATTAAAAGCGCTCAGCCTTTCACTGTCTTTTTTTCCAAAGCATCAATCAAGCTTAGCAGTGGACATCTGATTCTACCATCCTTGTAGGTACACCTGCCCTCCTGTTTCTCACATGCCTGATCTAGCTGGACAGCTGGTACATTCCTTTCCACTCCCCCTCCCCCCCTCCCCCAATTAAAGTATGGCAGTCATTCTGTTACCTGGGCCAGGAGCTCTCTCTGCCACCAGCATGGCGTGCCGTCACGGCCAGCTGGGTGACGAGTGACCCTACTCCAGACTCCCACTGGGTGTCTGCTTTCTGAGTCACTTCTGTTACCAGCTGCTGTATTGGCTCCCTAGGAAGCAGAGCTCGGCCTGCGGAAGGTTTATAGGGAGAGTTCTTAGGGTCAACACCCAGGGGAGAGAAAGGAAGGAAACAGGATTGGGTGGAGGATAAACTGAGCTGAAGTGGGATATCCGTGAAGGTCTCAGCCAACCCCGTGGAAAGTGTGGAAGCTGGATGGTTCTGGAAGATTGTCCTGAGTTCAGACAAAGGTTGAGTGTTTTTACTCCTTTGTCAACCAGTCACTGGGGACTTCCCTGGTGGGTCCAGTGGTAAAACTTGTGCTCCCAATGCAGGGAGTGGGGGTTTCAATTCCTGGTCAGGGAACTAGATCGCACGTGCCTCAACTAAAGATCCCCCTCGCTGCAGCAGAGACCGAAGGTCCTGCGTGCCGCAACTAAGACTCAGCACAAGGGCTTCCCTGGTGGCTCAGTGGTGAAGAAGCTGCCTGCCTGCCAAATCAGGAGACATGGGTTCAATCCCTGACCCAGGAAGATCCCACATGCCAAGGAGCAACTAAGCCCGTAGACCACAACTATTGAGCCTGTGCTCTGGAGCCTGGGAGCCACCACGGCTGAGCCCTGACACCCTGGAGGCCGTGCTCTGCAACAAGAGAAGCCACGGCGATGAGAAGCCCATGCGCCGCAACTCGAGAGTAGCCCACACTCGCCACAGCCAGAGAAAAGCCTGGGCAGCAATGAAGACACAGCACAGCCAAAAATAAATAAATTAAATTACTTTCTGAAAAAAGACTCAGCACAGCCAAATAAATAAATAAGCAGAACTTCCAGTAAAAAATGAACTAACCAGTCACTGGATGTGGGCTGGGAAGGAGGCGTGAACTCAGGCGTGAACTCGAATGTCTTCCAAAGCAGTTCCAAAGAGGGCGGACTGCCTAAGGCTGTTTGCCACTAGAGTGCCCAGGGCTGGGGAGCTGGTCCTGCCCTTCGGTTCAGAAGGGAATTCTTCTCAGCAGGCAGTACAGCATCTCCCCGGAGAGGAAAACTGAAGCACAGAAGAGAGAATTCTTAGAAGTTCAAAATGATTGCCAACACAAAAATCTAACTAAAGGGTTGCAGTATAAAGAGACGGTCTAAGATTTTTTGTTGTTGTTACTGTTCAGCAGGTAAAAGAAAAAGACTAATGACAAGAAAAATGAAACCAAGAGTTTTGCCATCCAACAGAAAATGACATTATTGCACAGGTGGTAGGAGAGGGTTTTGTGAGGTAATGGACATGCATCCCCAGACTGAGAAACCTTAGGAATCCAGGGGAATGAAGGGGAAAAAAAAAAAGACTGACATCTACAGCCATGGCTGAGGAGGTTCAGAATATCCAGAGTAAAAAAATCTAAACGCTTCCTTGGAGGAAAAAAGCACTGCTCACACAAGAGTGAAATCAGACTGGCCTTAGATCCCTACCCCCCAGCATCCTCCCCCCCCCACCACCTCCTTACCCCAACAACCCAGGGTAGAGGTGAGAGGACCTCCAGGTTGAGGTAGGGATGATTTCCAGCTGTGAATATCCACTCAGCCAAATGATGGGTCAAATGGAAAGACAGACATTTTAGATACGAAGGCTTCGAAAAAGCTAGCTTCCATGCCTTTCTTAGGAATCCGTGTGAAGTTTCACTGCAGCCAAATCAGGGTGCGAAGCAAGAAAGTAGACCAGGGACCTGGAGCCCCTCTCTGCTCCCCCAAGCCCGACAGCACCCAGCAGCCTGGGCTGACACCTCTGTGAGCCAGGCCCTGGGAGGAGGAGGCCCGGAATGGGGAGGCTCCCCCTCAGATCACTCTGGGCCCCTCCCACGGTGGGTTCAGCAGCCTGCTGAGGGGCCTGGGCAAACACGGGCTGGTCACCGTGGCTGCCTGACCTCTGACGGCCCAGCCGTGGGCCTCGCTGGAAGATGCTGACAGCCCATCTTGGGAGCTCCACCGCCCATGGGGAGCCGGTCCCCAAGAGCAGGCTGATGCCAGGAAAAGCCCATGGCCCTGGGCTGATCCAGTGCCGCTCTATGCCCACCGACGTGCTATGGGAAGCATGACCAAGGGCTCGGGCTCGGTCAGGCCTCAGAGGCCAAGCCAGGGGCACGAAGGGAAGACGACTTCACCCCACTGCTCCCCAGAGGGCTTAGAGGGACTGGGGCTGGATTCCTGGGGCTCCAGGGCCCTGCTCACATCATTCGTGGTGTCCCAGCACAAGCTGATAACCAGGTGAGCGTTCAGAGTAATCCCCTCAAACCTCCCGGAGCAACCGGAAACCCCAGAAGGGCTTGCATCTCCAGCCATGCTGGAGCAGGGCCAGCTGGTGCCAGCAAGGCTCTTCCAGGGTCTGCGTCCTCTTAGTGCCAGGATGCGGGTGTCCACCGCGCTCGAGGACAGGGGAAGGCCGCAGGCACAGCTCCCCCCGCACAGGCCTTGAGAAAGTAGCAGCAACAGCCCTGGGACAGCCCTGGAGGGCCAGTGGTTAGGAGTCTGTGCTTCCACTGCAGAGGGCACAGGTTCAATCCCTGGTGGGGGAACTAAGATCCTGCGTGCCAAGTGGTGCAAATAAATAAAACAATAACAGCCCAGGGACTTCTCTGGTGGTCCAGGGGTTAAGAATCGGCCTGCCAATGCAGGGGGCACGAGTTCAATTCCCAGTTCAGGAAGATCCTACATACCTGGGGGCTACTAAAGCCTGTGCACCCCGATACTGAAGCCTGTGTGCCCGTGCTCCGAGGCAAGAGGAGCCACCATAATGAGAAGCGTGTGTGCCACAACTAGAGAAAGCCCGTGTGTGGCAACAAAGACCCAGTGCAGCCCAAAATAAATTTGAAAAAAATTTTTTTAATTTAAAAATAATAGCCCTGCCACCAGACAGACCACACCTCACCATTACACGGCTCTCAGGGACTAGCCTGCACCCCGCCTGCTTTACTAAAAGCCTGGGAAGACACAGTTAGGGTCCAGAGCTGAGTTGTTGCTGTTCAGTCTCTAAGTTGTGACTTTGCGACCCCATAAACTGCAGCGCGCCAGGCTTCCCTGTCCTTCACTGTCTCCCAGAGTTTGCTCAAATTCATGTCCACTGAGTCAGTGATGCCATCCAATCATCTCATCCTCTGTCGCCCCCTTATCCTTCTTCCCTCTTTCCCAGCATCAGGATCTTTTCCAATGAGTTGGCTCTTCGTATCAGATGGCCAAAATATTGGAGCTTCAGCATCAGCATCAGTCCTTCCAATGAATATCCAGAGTTGATTTCCTTTAGGATTGACTGGTTTGATTTCCTTGCTGTCCAAGGGACTCTCAAGAGTCTTCTCCAATACCATAGTTCGAAAGCATAGGCCTCCACAAACTGAGCAATCAAGAAGGCAAGTCCCCTGCCCTGGTGGCATTTGGGTTGTAGTTCCCCCTCTTGGGCTTCAAGGGCAAGAGTGCACTCTTGGGGCCAAGCGGCTTGCATTATAGCTCCCACATGCTTTCAGCGACCTTGGCCTAGCTCCTTAGAATTTTTGTGCCTCCCTTTCCTCTCGTGCAAAGTGGAGACAAGCTGTGGGAATTAAATGAGATGATACTGGCACACAGAGGTATCATTCGTACCCGGCCTGGTCCCTGCCCGCTGCCCTGTACTCCAAATAGAGCCACAGATTCTTCTCTCCCACCTCCCCAGTTAGCAGAGGGAAGGTGGTCAGAACCCACTGGGTCAACTCAGGATCCAGACCTCTCGTTCTTCCCATCTATCCTGGGATAGATGCCTTTTCTGCTCTCAGGATCTCTGCTCCCTGAGACTGGCTCCAGGGAGCACACCCCACCCTAGAGCCATCCCCACGCCTGCCAGGGGCTGATGAGTTCCCGCCTCGTGTGGGAGAAACTGGTTTCCCTCCAGGCGCACATCCTGAAACACCCAGCCAGGGACTGTCAGGTGCAGGGCCTGGCTGTGGGAGCACCCTTCCTCTCTAGATGCCAAGGTTCTGGTACCTTCCTGAGACACAACCAGGGAGTTCAGCGGCCAGGAGGAAGGTGCAACCCAGGAAGAAACTTGGTACAGAGAGACAGGACCAGAAGATGCTGCCCAAGAACAGAGGGACCACCCACCCCCTCACACCTTCCACAGCTTTTTCTTGAACATCTACTGAATATCAGGAACTGGTCAAGGCACCGAGAACTCAGCAGGGGGTGAGACAGAGTCCCTGAGCCCATGGAACCTGCCTGATCCCCTCCTCCCTGTGCATTGACAGATTCTATCAATAAAACCACTGGGACTAAATAAATTAGCCACTCCCCTTCTCAAGGTTGGAAATACTCACAAAAAACTTACCATAACAAGTTCCTTGTCTCAGGCTGGGACTCCCCAGAAAGCACAGTCCGAGACCAGGACATGGCTTGGGGCAGGCCGCTGGTTTGGGGCAGTGGTTCAGGGAGCAGGGGTGAGGGGCCAGGGAGACTGGGACGGGCTGGAGCTGAGCAGGTGAGCCTCGAGTCAGAAGCACTGTCCTCTCCCCGCCGGCTAGGTCAGTCCGTTCACTTTGCTTTGAGTGGGGTTTCTGTAGCTTGCAGTCCAAATCATTCTAACAGAAGTGGAGGAGAGAGTGTTAGGAGTGAGCCCTCCAGCCCTGTGGTGGTGGCATGTTTGTGGGCTTCAGGAGATGCTTGGTAGAATGTGAGAGAATCGCTGCTGTCAAACCAGGGATGTGTTACCCCAGGCAGACAGGGGCTTGGGCGGAGCCCACGGGGAGCTTCCCTGGGGGCCTGTATATGAAACATAACTGAAATAAACCAGTTATACAGTAGGCAGCTTACCCCCCCCAACCCTGATTCCTTAAAATAACTGGTTGAATATGAATTGATCCGTGCTGCGCCCTGCCCCCCCAAAGTGCTGAAAATGGAGGAAAAAAGGGACTTCTTGATAACATTGCCTCTCTTTGCTGAGGCTTTTTGCAAGTCCTGTTCACTAGAAATCATTGTCAATCGAAAGTCAGAACTTCCAAACCAAATGCTGCATGGGGTCACACCGGGTATTGGCAGCAAGTAACTTATTTTACCAACTGCATTGTAAACCCCAGAAGGTGCCACCCCAGCAGGTGTGATTCAGAGACCCCCTTCCCCTGGCTGGAACTCAAGAGATGGGCCAACCGTGTGACAGAGTCAGCCAGAAGGAGCCTGGGTCTCCAACACCACGGGGAGTGGATACCAGCCCATCCAGATGACTCTGGACTGTTAGTTGAACAAGAAGAGAACTAACTTGTTTCAGCTTCTGTTATTTGAAAGCTTTGTAACCTCAGTTTAACTTATATCCAATTAATATACAACTGGAAGCAAGAATTCCCAGGTGGTTCAGTGGTAAAGAATCCACCTGCAATGCAGGAGACGTGGGTTCGATCCCCTGGAGAAGGGAATGCAATCCACTCCAGTATTCTTGCCTGGGCAATCCCAGGGACAGAGGAGCCTGGTGGGCTACAGTCCATGAGGCTGCAAAGAATCAGACACGACCGAGTAACTAAAGAGTAATAACAAAGAAGCAGAAAGGTAGGCAATGGCTATGAAGGTTTTTCCCAGCCCCGGAAAGTGAATATGTTTCTGTAAACAATCTCTTTTCTTAAAGCATATTTTATATGGCCAAACTTAATATTTAATATGTGAGGACTAAATATTTAAATCCTTTGGCTTGAAAGGGGAGCAGATTACTAGTCACCTGTGCCCATATTTCAGAGTCCAACCCTCATCTTTTAAAAAAAAGTGTTTGTGATTTCTCTGATGGTCCAAGGAAATGGTTGAGACTCCGCACTCCCAATGCAGGGGGCCCAGGTTACATCCCTGGTCAGGCTACTAGATCTGACACGCCACAAAAAAATAAATAAAATAAAAACTGCTTATTGTATACAGAGGATGGATAAACAACAAGTTCCTAGTGAATGGCATAAAACACTGCAAACAGTACCCCGTGATAAACCAAATGGGAAAGAATGTGAAAAAAATACATAAATGTGCATAACTGAATCACTTTGCTGTAGAGCAGAAATTAACACAACATTGGAAATTAACTATTCTCCAATAAAATTAAGGGGGGGGGAAGAGTTTGCTGTTTGGAAATATTTTGTGTGGCAATATTACACAAGCCTCAAGCATAAGAAAAGGTGTGTGACATCATTAGTCATCAAGGAAATAAAAACCATTAGATTGCCACTATACATCCATTAGGAAAATTGGAAGCACTGACAATTCCAAGTGTTAGCAAGGACATAGAGCAACTGGAACTTTCATGCTTTCTTGGTGGGAGTGTTAAAATGATTCAACTACTTGGAAAAATCGTGTTCTCTACTAAAGCTCCACTCCTGGGTATATATTTGCGATGGTTAATTTTATGTGTTAACTTGAATAAGCCACAGTACCCAGATGTTTGGTCAAATACTATTCTAGATGTTTCTCTGAAGGTTTGTTTTTTTTTTTAGATGAGATTGACATTTAAATCAGTAGACAATGCCAGCCTACCCTTCAGATTTTGGATTTACCAAGCTTCCACAATCAAATAAGCTGATCCTTAGGCAATGGCACCCCACTCCAGTACTCTTGCCTGGAAAATCCCATGGATGGAGGAGCCTGGTGGGCTGCAGTCCATGGGGTTGCAAAGAGTCGGGCAGGACTCAGAGACTTCACTTTGACTTTTCACTTTCCTGCATTGGAGAAGGCAATGGCAACCCACTCCAGTGTTCTTGCCTGGAGAATCCCAGGGACGCGGGAGCCTTGTGGGCTGCCATCTATGGGGTCGCACAGAGCCGGACACAACTGAAGCGACTTAGCAGCAGCAGTAGCAGTAACTCATAATAGCCCCAAACCAGACATTCAACCCAAATGCCAACCAGTCAGTTATGATATGGTCACCCAGTGGAGGGCTGCCCTGGTGGCTTAGATGGTAAAGAATCTACCTGCAAGGCAGGAGACCTGGGTTCGATCCCTTGGTCAGGAAGATCCCCTGGAGAAAGAAATGGCAACTAACTCTGGTATTCTTGTCTGGAGAATTCCATGGACAGAGGAGCCTGGTGGGCTACAGTCCATGGGGTCACAAAGAGTTGGGCACAACTAAGCGACTAACACACCCAACGGACGCTGCCACACACCACAGGGATGAAACCCACAGACATTACACTAAGCCAAAGAAGCCACATGGAATAATGCCTGGTATACGACTCCATTTATGTGAATTCAGAAACAAGCAAAACTAGTTTATGGCATTAGGATCCAGAATGATGTGTGGTTTGGAGAGCACTAACTTTGAGGGGACTTTATGGGGTTGAGGTATTAGAAACATTCTCTCTCTCTTGATCTGGTGGTAACTGCAGAGGTCTGCATGAATCTGAAAACTCACAAAATCCACTTAAAGAGGAGTGTACTTTACAGTATGTGCGCTGTAGGCATAATAATGTATTTATGGATGTATAATACCTCAACAACAGCAAAATTTATCCCTAAAGTTAAAAAGCAAAATACACATTTGGGCTTCCCTGGTGGCTCAGTGGTAAAGAATCTTCCTGCCATGCAGGAGACACAGGTTTGGTCCCTGATCTGGGCAGATTCCGCAGGCCAGGGAGCAATTCAGCCCACGCATCACAGCTGCTGAGCCTGTGATCTAGAGCCTGCGAGACGTAACTATTGCTCCCTCACACCCTATAGCCTATGCTTCACAACCAGAGAAGCCACCGCAATGAGAAGCCCGCATTCCGCAGCTAGAGAGTAGCCCCCACTCGCCTCAACTAGAGAAAAGCCCTCACAGCAATGAAGACCCAAATTAAATTAAAATTAAATAAATAAATTAACTAATTTTCTAAAAACAAGTTGAGGTAAATTTTTCTTTTACCATTTTGCATATTGGTTCGCTTTCTATGAAGCAATGATTCTCTGTGGTACTTGTGGTTTGCTGGCATGAGGACTCAGCTCCTGAAATAGTCCTTTAATCACAAACATCTGAGTTGTCTTTTTGGAAATTGGCTTTTAGCTCACTTGCTCTGTGCACAGGCAACGGACTCTACAATTTCAATCCACTGGAATGCACTGACATTTCTACGGAATCAATTTTGGTATATGTTACACGCGTATTGAAAAGAAAGTGTATTCTGGGACTCCCCTGGTCCAGTGGTTAAGAATCCTCCTCGCAATCCAGAGGACACAGGTTCAATCCCTAGTCGGGGAACTAAGATCCCAAATGCAGTAGAACTAAGCCCACGCTCCTCGACCACTGAGCCATAACTAGAGAGTCCATGTGCCTCAAGGAAAGATCCTCCATGCCGCAACTAAGACCCAATGCAGCCAAATAAATAAATAAAAGTGTATTCTGTGGTTGTTTGGCTTTTCCATATTATTTTGAATTTTTTCCCTGCCCGATCTATCAGTTACTAAGAGAAGCATGTTAAAATATCTGAATACAGACTGAAAGAAAATATAAATGAAACAAGATTGGCAAATACACACACACACGTAATGACTTCAGCTTTGTGTATGTCTCATTGCAACTCCATCATGTTTTGCTTTATAAAGTTTGAGGCCATGGTATTAGATACATACAAACTTAGAGTTTTTTTTACTTCTGGATAAATATTGAGGCTTTTCTCATTAACAAAATTCCCTCTCTATATTTTTTTAAGTTTTTCATTCATTATGTATTGACTTTTGGCTTCCAAGTGCTGTTGTCCTGATATTGATGCAGCTACACTTTCTTTCAGGTGGCACAGCATGCCTTTTTCACCCTTTCACTTTCAGCCTCTCTGTATCCTACACTTGAAATGTGTTCTTATACATAGAATGTAATTTAATGTTCTTTTGTCATTCTGACATCCTGTGTCTTTTAATTAGAACCTTTATATCTATTTACTTTTTTTGACCTAAACTTTTCCTTTTGAGATAACATCTTGCAAAACTGGAGTGCTACAAAGTCACACCCAGGATATTGACTCTGATACAATCTAACCATCTTGTGCAGAGTGCCCTGGCTTCAGCTGGACTCCTATGTGAATGTGTGTGTCTGCTGCTGCTGCTGCTGCTGCTGCTAAGTCGCTTCAGTCGTGTCCGACTCTGTGTGACCCCATAGATGGCAGCCCACCAGGCTCCCCCGTCCCTGGGATTCTCCAGGCAAGAACACTGGAGTGGGGTGCCATTTCTAGTTCTATGCAATTTTATCACCTGTGTAGGTTCACGCATCCACCACCACAGTCAGGACCCTGAACAGTTCCTCACCACAATCTCTTACATCATCTTTTATAACCACACCCACGTCTCTCCCCCGCCCACCCCCCCACCCCGCCCCAACTCCACAACACTTCCAATCCCCTTGCCTGTCCTTAATCTCTGGCAACCACAATCTGTCCTCCATTTCTATAATTTAGTCATGACAAGAATGTTATATAAATGGAATCAAACAGTATGTAAGCTTTTGGGATCAGCTTTTCCCTCCCAACTCAGCACACTTCTCTGGATTCCGGTTGCCCTGTGAATCAATAGTTCTTTCCTCTTTTTGAAAATCAATTAAATAATTAATTTGACTGCACTGGGTCTTAGTTGCCCCACCTGTGATCTTCGGTCTTTTAGTTTTGGCACGAGGAGTCTCTTTTTTTTTTCTTAGTTGCAGCATGTGGGATCTAGCTCCCCGTCCAGGGATCGAAACCCACCCCTGACTCCTGCATTGGGATTGTGGAGTCTTAGCCACTGGACCACTACGGAAGTCTCAGTTCATTCCTTTTATTCCTGAGTCATATTCCTTGGTATATTAAACCACTCACCCACTGAAGTATATATGTGTTAGTCTGGAGGCTTCCCAGGTGGCTCAGTGGTTAAGAATACTCCTCGCAATGCAGAGGACACAGGTTTGATCCCTGGGTCGGGAAAATCCCCTGGAGAAAAGAATGGCCACCCCCTCTAGTATTCTTGTGGGGAGAATCCCATGGACAGAGGAGCCTGGCGGACTTACAGTCCATAGGGTTGCAAAAAGCTGGATACAACTGAAGCAATTTAGCAGCAACACACACATGCTTAAGCACACCTACCATAAATTGTGAAAATGAAAGTTCCTCAGTCGTGTCTGACTCTTTGTGACCCTTTGGATTATATAGTCCATGGAATTCTCCAGGCCAGAATACTGAAGTGGGTAGCCATTCCCTTCTCCAGGGGATCTTCCCAACCCAGGGATCAAACCCAGTCTCCCACACTGCAGACGGATTCTTTACTGTCTGAGCCACCAGGGAAAAGTGGGAAAATGAAAGAATGCCATTTGCAGCAACATGGATGGACCTAGAGATTATCATACTGAGTGAAGTAGTCAGAAAAAGACAAATGTCATACAATATTGTTTATATTTGGAATCTTGAAAAAGTGATATAAATGAACTTATTTACAAAGCAGAAACAGACTTATAAACAGAAAACAAATCTGTGGTTACCAAAGGGGAAAGGGGTGGGAGAAGTAAACTAGGAGTTTGGGACTAGCAGATACAAATTACTATGTATAAAATAGACTCCACATGGCTCAGAGCAACTCTGAGCTTGCGCTCTAGAGCCCATGCCCTGAGCAAGAGAGGCCAAGTGTGCCTCACAAGTAGAGGGTAGTCTGCATGTAGCAATGAAGACCCCCCAAATTTAAAAAAAAAATAAAGAAAGAAAACCTCTAGCTCAATGCCTGGCCCATAATAAATGTTCAATAAATGGCTGAACACAATTTTTGTAAGAAGCCAGCTCTGCAGGTATTTTCATCACCCTTACCTTAGGGGCTATCTCAACATCTTGGGAAGGTGGCATCTCTTCTTTCACCATACGTTTGCACAAGAATGCAATTGAGCAAGAGGGGAAAGAAAACAACTGATGATGTGCTGACCTCTAGCAAAACTTGAAGTTCGACATTTTCAGCGAAGTCATCATTTGAGCACTTGCGTGTAGAATGAAATAAAGAAATATTACTACTTTGAGATTTCCTCTGCAAGTAAAGTTTTTTTAAATCAAGTTTTCTATTATTCAATTTTTAAAATCAACATGTTATTCAAGAATAAAAGCCATCATGTTCATGTATGGCAGACACCAATACAATAATGTAAAGCAATTATCCTTCAATTAAAATTAAAAAAAATTTTAAGAAGAATAAAAACCAAATGGATTGTTCTAATCACAACAGATAGAAAATCAATCTTTTCAGAGACAGCCCTCAATAGGTGAGTCCTCTGTTTTTTTTTTAATTTTAAATTTAATTGTATTAATTTATTTTTAAATGCCTATTTGTATCTATTTGACTGCTCCAGGTCTCAGCTGCAGAGTGTGGGATCTAGTTCCCTAACCAGGGATCAAACCTGGGCCCCTGCACTGGGAGTGTGGAGTCTTAGCCACTTGACCACCAGGGAAGTATCCTATTCTTCTGTTTAAATAGTGTATTAGTCAGCGTTCTATCCAGAAACCGAAGCAGTAGGGGAGACACAGATAAGAATTTTTTAATGATTTATTTGTTTATTTCTGGCTGCACTGGGTCTTCTTTGCCGCATGGGCTCTCTCTAGTTGCGGTGAGCAGGGGCTACTGTTCATTGCAGTGTCCCGGCTTCTTGTTGCGGTGTCTTCTCTTGTTGTGGAGCACAGGTTCAAGGTGTGTGGCTCAGTAGTTGTAGTACATGGGCTTAGTTGCCCCACATCAGGTGGGATCTTCCCTGACCAGAGATTGAACCTGTGTCCCCCGCACTGGCAGGCAGGTTTTTAACCACTGGAGCACCCGAAAAGTCCAGAGCTGTTTTAGATGTATTGCCTTGTTTGGGTATGGCAATCAGGATCACAGAGCAAATGAGGGGAAGGCATGGGACCTGAAGTCAAGCTCATTAGCTGCTCTTCAATGTGAATGACCTGCATGGAAAAACTAATTGTTGGAATATGCATTGGGGCGTTGGGCTGTGCTGGGTTTGCAATCAGGAATTGAGATCATCAAAGGAAAGATTCCTGTTTGAAGAATGCACCTTTATCCCGAGGACTAACCAGCACTTGTGCCCAGTGGTGTCAGAGAAGACACCAAACCTCAACCAAAGGAACCAGAAAACCTCTGGGAAGTAGCTCATGAAACCTCAGAGCACCTGCCTTGCTTTGTGAACCCGGAAAGTTGCTCCATGTCCATCCCACGCTGGGACCAGATGCTGCTGGCCTGGTTCCGACCCTGTATTAGTTATCTACTGCTGTCTAACAAATGACCCCAAAGTTTATTCACTTAAAATAATAAACATTTATTATCTCCTTCTCTGGGTCAGAAATTTGGGAGTGGCTTGACTGAGGGGTTGTTGCCCAGAGTCACTGTTTTAAATATTGTCTTTATTATTATTTAGGTCTGGCAAGGCCAACAGATCAAGAGGCATCTGCCACCGAAGAAATAGTTTCTCACAGATCCCAAGAGAACGGGGCATGCCATTCTGGGGTAGGGGTGGGGGGGCGTCCACCCGAGGATGTACCCGGGGGTGGTCAGGAGGCAGAGGGAGATGGGAAACTTCGGGCAGAGCCTCTACTGTGGTTTCCATGGAAAGAAACACACAAGGCAGGGTAGGCAGGCCAAGGATTGGTGAGTTTGGATCATTGCAGTGGGCTCTGGAGCATAGGGGCCATCTCTGGTTGTTTGGTACCTGGCCCTGGGGTGACTATGGCAGGTGTATGGCCAGGGTATAAGAGCCCGTTGAGGGAGGCGGGACATGGGCTCTGAACTGGTTGGTTTGCATCTGAAAGGCACACTGTCAGGCCAATTGTTTACCATCGCTTTTGTTGTTGTCCGGTCACCAAGTGGTGGACTGCAGCACACCCGGCTCCTCTGTCCTCCACTATGGCCCCGAGTTTAGTCAATTCACGTCCATTGAGTCAGTGATACTATCTACCCATCTCACCCTCTGCTGTCCTCTTCTTTTGCCTTCAATCTTTCCCAGCATCAGGGTCTTTTCCAATGAGAATTAGTTAACCCTGCAGGGTCAGTCAGGCCCTAGAAGTCAGAGCATCAGAATACAGAAAATCAGACTTCCCTGGTGGTCCAGTGGCTAACACTCCACACTCCCAATGCAAGGGGCCACGGTTTGATCCCTGGTCAGGGAACTGGATCCCAAATGCTGCATCTAAGACCCAGTAAAGCCAAAACAAAACAAAACAAAACAAAACTAGAAACTAAAACACGTGGTTAATGCAGTCTCTCATGAGGTTTCAGTCAGCATTGCAGCTGGGGCTGCAGCCATCCGAAGGCTCGACTGGGGCTGGAGGAGGCCCTCCCGATGGCTTGCTCACATGGGTGGTGACTTCGTGCTGCCTTGGCAGGAAGCTTCCGCTCCTTATCACCTGAACCTCTCCCCAGGGCTGCTTGAGTGTCTTCCTGGTTGGCTGGCCACCAAGAGAGGGAGCCAGGAGCAAGCCAGAAAGCTTCCACGACCTAGTCCCGGACAATCTGCACCATCTCTCCCACACCTGTAAGCTGGAAACAAGTCACTACATCCAGCCACACCCAAGGGGTAGGAGATTGATTCCAAATTCTGACGGGGAAAATGGATCTGTAGACATATTTGAAAATTGCCACAGTCTCTTTCAGCTGAAATCACAGAAGCTCAACTCCAAACCAGAAGCATGTCTGAGGTCATGTGAACAAATCAGAGGAAGGACATGGCCTCTGGGAGACTGGAATCATGGCTGAAAACTCTCTCTCTCTCTCTCTCACGCACACACACACACACACACACGGGCTCAACTCTCTCAGCTATAACCAACCCCACAGTTTGCTCTGAAGTCACACCCTCACTGACTCTTTTTGTGCAGGGGCTGTGCTGAGCCTTCACTGCGGCGGGTGGGCGGGCTCAGAAGGTGTGGTGCACAGGCTTAGTTGCCCCGTGGCATGTGGGATCTTAGTTCCCTGATCAGGGATTGAATCCGTGTTGCCTGCATTGGAAGGCAGAATCTTAACCCCTAGGCCACCAGGGAAGTCCCCTCACAGACTTTCGTGAAGAAAAGAAAGCTCTGGTTGCAGAGGAAGCTCCTGGTGCCTGGCCAGCACTGCCCTGCCTGGGTCATGGGAGGACTCCGATGGACCCAGCTCCCTGCCAGGGCTCAGCCCTTGGACCACACTGTGCCCAGGGCTAGAGCTTGGGTTTGGGTCACACGTGTCTGGGGGGCAGAGGCTGGTACCAGCAGCAGACAATGAAGTCTCACAGAGAAGCCCACAGACATTACCAGGTTAGAGCTGAGTGACCAAGCCAGCTGTGTGTCTCAGTCTCCCGGAGCCTGATTTATGAGCCCAATTCCCAGTTGCCTTATTTTTGGCATAAGAGGGAAAAGCCACTGCTTCAAACTCTCAAAATGGTAACTTTCCACTCTCGTTGTTTACTCACTAGGTCATGTCCGACTCTTTGCAACCCCATGGACTGTAGCCCAGCAGGCTCCTCTGTCCATGGGATTTTCCAGGCAAGAATACTGGAGCAGGCTGCTATTTCCTCCTCCAGGGGATTTTCCTGACCCAAGGATGGAACCCACGTCTCCTGCATTGGCAGGTGGGTTCTTGAACACTGAGCCACCAACTTTCCCCAGATGTGGCCTAATCAGTAGGTCTAGCTGGAGACTTAAACATACTGAGCCCAAATCTTTGAGAAACCACCATTTTCTCAAGGTTGACACACTTTTGAGCCAGAACCTAGCAGGGGATCAGCCAATGGGCGAACTAAAAGCCTTCGTTTATTTTCTCCCCTAGATGCTTCTCTTAAGATCAAGGCTCAGGCAAGTAAGTTGGAGGAATAGTAACCAGAGCTCGCGGGATCCTGGGCTATTTTCCTGACTTTGTGGAAAATCCCATCTGGAGATGTGTAGGCTCCCCACCCCCACCCCGATGGAAAGTCTTCCAAGAGGAAGATTTGGAGTTCAAGTTTTGCTGCCAAAAGCACTTCCTGGACAAATACTCAACAGTTCTTGGGGGTAAACGTCTCCATAGGGTCATGAGAGGATCCTCCCAGTTGTTCGTGCTCTCCCTGGTTTCATTTCCACATGTTTGCAGAGCTGGTTTCCAGCCTCTCGGCCTTGAAAGCAAACTGCAAAGCAGACCAGCAGTTGAACATGACCTGTGATCTGGCTTCTAAAATTCCTGTGGCTCCCTCTTGATTGCAATCAGGAAATTTAACATGTCACTAACATTAACATTGCAAATAACCACTCCGTTGACGGCTAGATTCGTGCAGAGCACATTTGAGAGCATTTTCTGGGGCTCTTTGGGAAAGAATGTAGGCTAGGCCGTCAGTCTGCCTGGGTGCAAATTCTAGCTCTGACCTCAGTTTTCTCATCTGTAAAATGGAAGTTTTAGGGCCCACCAAGTATCTGGCACACAGAAGGTGCTTGGTAAACACTGTGTGGCCTTTCGTGATGTCAGAAGAGGAAACAGGCCCAAAGAGGGTATGCTGCTGCTGCTGCTAAGTCGCTTCAGTCGTGTCTGACTCTGTGCGACCCCATAGACGGCAGCCCTCCAGGCTCTCCCGTCCCTGGGATTCTCCAGGCAAGAACACTGGAGTGGGGTGCCATTTCCTTCTCCAATGCATGAAAGTGAAAAGTGAAAGTGAAGTCGCTCAGTCGTGTCCGACTCTTCGTCTGCGACCCCATGGACTGCAGCCTACTAGGCTCCTCCGTCCATGGGATTTTCCAGGCAAGAGTACTGGAGTCGGGTGCCATCGTCTTCTCCACAGAGAAGGTATACACCTGGGGAAAGGCAGCCAGGGGTTCCAGCCTCCAGGGCTGGGAAGAGAGTCTTCAGGTGGCTCACCAAGTGGGCTCAGGGGGAGTGGGCTGGAGGCGGGGAATGGAGCCCAAGCTAGAGCCATCCAGGACCTTGACGGAGCCAGGAAAAGGTGGTGCAGGCCAGAGACGAGCCTGGGAAGGACTCAGCTGACGTCCCCGCAGCTTCTGGAGTGGCGGCAGAGCAGAGCCCATAGGCTGAGACCTGGACTCAAGGCCCCATAGCAGGCTGGGCTTCTACAGGTCAGCGGTGACTCCCTAAACCCCTAACCCCCAACCTCCCTGGTCTAATACCCCAGGGAGGGAGATTATCAAGTCTCAGAGCTGCCACCAAAGGGCAAACTCTCACAGAAACAGATCAACCCCTTTATTCCACCTCTTCTGACCCAGCTGCAGCTGGTTGAGGACTGGGAGCGCCCACAAGGACTGGCATTTTGAGTCCATAACTGCTTGTCCCTCCTCCCCAGCTGGAGAGCAAATCCGATCAACAGGCTTTAAATGTTCCAGTCCCCACCCCACCCCCATTTTTTTCCCCCTGCAACTCTTTATTTATTTATTTTTGGTTGCACTGGGTCTTTGTTGCTGCACCCGGGCTTTCCCTAGTTGTCGAGGGTGGGGTCTACTCTTCACTGCGGTGCACAGGCTTCTCACTGGGTGGCTTCTCTTGTTGCAGAGCATGGACTCTAGGTGTGTGGGCATCAGTAGTTATGGCAGAGAGGCATAGCTACTCCTCGGAATGTGAAGTCTTCCTGGACCAGGGATCAATCCCATGTCCCCTTCATTTGTAGATGGATTCTGTGCCACCAGGGAAGTTCCTGATCCAGCCTTTAAACTGGAACCACTTTCACTTCCACCCCGACCCCGAAAGGCTGGAAGCCCAACCTGTTAGGGCTCCTGTCTCCATATAATTGAGTGGGGGAAGGGGGTCACCAGAGTTACCAGCTTGCAGGGCACCTGGTAACTGCAGTCACCCTGGACCAGGATATAAAAAAGAGTGGTTCAAGCTGGGAGAGTTGTTACAAGCAAGGTTCTGTGACCAGAGAGCCCAGGTTCGAATCCTGGCTTGTGGCATGTCTTAAAGGAGGTTGCAGGCTTCGCTGGTGGCTCAGATGGTAAAGAATCTGCCTGCAATGCAAGAGACCTGAATTCACTCCCTGGTTTTAAAAGATCCTCTGGAAAAGGAAATGGCAACCCACTCCAGTATTCTTGCCTGGAGAATCCCATGGATAGAGGAGCCTGGTGGGCTAGTCCATGGGGTCGCAAAGAGTTGGACACGACTTAGTGACTAAACCACCACCACCACAGATATTGATGTCTTTGAGTTGTGGTGCTGGAGAAGACTATTCAGAGTCCCTCAGACAGCAAGGAGATCAAACCAGTCCATCCTAAAGGAAATCAAGCCTGAATATTCATTGGAAGGATTGATGCTGAAGCTCAAGCTCCAATACTTTGGCCACCTAATGAAAAGAACCGACTCACTGGAAAAGATCTTGATGCTGGGAAAGATTGAGGGTGGGAGGAGGAGGGGATGACAGAGGATGAGATGGTTGGATGGCATCACTGACTCAATGGACATGAGTTTGAGCAAACTGGGAGATGGTGAAGGTCAGGGAAGCCTGGCGTGCTGCAGTCCATGGGGTCACAAAGAGTCAGACACATTGAGTAACAACAAAGGTGAGTCAGCAGCACCTCCCCTGGAGTCAGGGGAGGCAGAAATGAACTTGATCCGGTCTCTGACCTCACAGGGGAGGGCTGGAGGGGTGACAACTGGGCAGGCCAGACCCACAGAGTGGAGAGGCAGAAGTGCCCAGGGAACCTGGGAGAGGGCTGAGGGGCATGACTGTGGGGGGTGGCGGGGAAAGTCGGGGAGGCAAGGTGGGGAAAGTGGGGTAGGGGAGGTGGAGGCGGGGAAGTGGGTCATCAGCAGCACAAAGGCAGGGAGGGGCAGGAGAGGTGGGCTGTCTGGAGAGCAGAGAGCAGCTCTAAGGGTGAACCAGGTGGCTGGGGGTGGGGAAAGTTCTGGAAACCAGAGAATTCAGATGTAGGAAGGCCCGGCAGGCTCATCATTCTGAGGACTCTGCCTGGAGAGCAGTGAGGAGCCATGAGAGCTCTGCGTTGGGAATGCAGGCCTTCTGGAATTATCTGCCTCCACACTGTCCCAGGAGCAGCAGGAGGCCTGGGACAGGCTGAGCGGTCACAGCCTTGCAGGAAGGAGACTTGGGCTGGGCCTGGGCAGGTGGTAGGGTGCTCCCATGGTGGGAGGGGGCGCTGACAGAGGCCCCAGGAGCTGGAGGACCTTGACTAACCCCCACCCAGGTCCCCAAGCAGCACGGCGTGCCCAGAACTCCCAGGACTGTCTTCAGCCATACACCTGGGCCCTGCTGGCCACCTTTCACACTGCTTGCGGGTGACCGTGGGTGACACACGAGAACGGGCAACATGATCATGCGTGTGAAACACTCGAGGGTGTGTGTCACTCCAAGTGGCGCGTGTGCGCAGCAGCGGAGAGAGCAGAGACCAGTCACCCTGCCTGTGCTGGGTGACGGAACCCATCACACAGCTGTCAGGAACTGCGCGTTCCCTACACGGCAGCCCTTTTCTCAGCTGGAGAGGGTTCCCAGGTTGCTGCGGCCCTGGGGAGGTCAACCCCCTCCTGCAGGCAGCCCTCCAGGGTGGATCTTGGAGGTGTGGAATCTCACCTTCCTCTCTGGACTTGGAACTCCTCTTTGTATCTTGGCAGCTCTGAGGGCCTGAAGCTTTTTCAAGGCCCAGCCCTCATCCTCTTTGAGACAGTCTGGGAAGGGCTGGGAATCCCCAGTGGCCACCCGGTCCCTCAGTGACCACAGCACAGCTTTCCTCTCACCGTGTTTATTCGTCTCAAGGGCAGCCCCTCTCCCAGGGGAGGCTGGGCTCATATTTTGCGGCTTCCAAAGATGGGACGGTTCACATGCTCCGGGGAGGCCAGGAATGCCTTGAGCTTGGGCCGGGCGCTGAGGCGGGCCACGTAGGCCGAGAGTAGGGGGAAGGGGTCCAGGCAGCCGGGGACCAGCACCTGATGATTGAGCAGCAGGTCCAGCAGGTTGTAGTCGGCGAAGGAGATCTGTAGGGCAGGGGGCAGGAGGGCTTGAGTGGTATCAGGAGAGAGAGGGCGCGGCTTGAGGGGGCAGAACACTGGCTGCTCCAGGAGCCAGTCACGGCCTTGCTCTGGGCCTCGGTTTGCCCATCTGAAAAATGGACCTCCAATGGCTGGAGGTTCCAACCTCCAGGGAGCAGAGACCAGTCACCAGTCCTCTCACCCTGGCTCTCGAAGACATTGGGGGAGTTCCAACCTCCCCCAGTGCTCACCTGGTTGCCCACGATGAAGGCCTGGCCCCCCTGATTCTGGGACAGGAGGGTCTCGAAAGGCTTCAGGTGCGCCGGCAGCTCCTGAACATATTGGGCTTTGTCCTCCTCCTGTGAAAGGAAGTGATGCCTGTGGTGGCCTGCGGTGGGCCTGGCCCCAGGCAGCCTCCCCGCCCCAGCCCTGAGCGCCGGCCCCAGTGGCTCACGCGCTTGTGGTGAATGAGGTGGCCGCAGCGCCTGCGGAGGTCTTCCAGGCCATCGTTCACCATGTCCACCAGTGCCGCCTCCCGCTCGTCTGTGCCGTAGAGCCCTGCGTCAGCGGCCGGGTGGAGGGTCACGTTCTGTCCGGGCTGGGGTCCGGCCCACTCAGTGCTCCCCTTCCCCCCAGACCTGAAGGCCTCAGGTCTGGACACCCAGGTCTCCTGCTCTGGGGGGTCCGCTCTGCCCAATTCTGTCACTCCTGTCTCCACGAGCCTAAGGAACGTACCCAGCAGGAGTCCAGGCGCTCGTCTTTGAGACCAGACCCTGGTCCCTGGGACTCGGGAACTCCCAGCCCAAGCCACCCCCAGTTCTTCCTCCAAGCTGTCCCCCTGCAAGGGCCAGCCAGGCTCTGATTACGCCTCCCCAGGCCCGAGGGGTGCCCGCTTGTGGGGCCTGGCCAGAACCTGGCTCTGCAGACTGTCGTGTCCCTCTGAGTGCAGGACTTGCATGGGGTGGGACGGCGAGAGGCAGGCTACACCAGAGGCCCCGTCCTCTCACCCTGGCTCTCGAAGAAGTCAGGGTGGGCCTGGGCCTGGCTGCTCCCACTCCCTTTCCCTGACTTCCCTGATGTGGGATCCCCTTCCCACATCCTCCTGTACCCACCCCCCAACCCCCAAGCTGGCCGAAAAAGAGGCAGTCACCTCCCCAAGCCACATTCCTGCCACCCTTGAAACAAGGCCACAGACCTGCTCATTGTGTGCACCAGGCTTTGCAGATTCGGGTGAGGCCAGGGCAGGAGGAGACCAGCCTTGAAGCTCCTGGTCACACCCACAGTGACTCTAGACTACAGCGGCATGTACCATGTGGTGGCCAGTGACCACCTCTGAGCTGTCATCCAGGAAGCGATGAACCCAGGAGGGCTGCCGGCCCAAGCCATGTGGTCCCTGCCCTGGGGGGCTAGAAGCCCCAGCCCTGTCACCCAGAACCCTCCTAACCCAGGCCCTGCCCCTTCCTCTAGGGCCATCTGGCCTATCCCCCAGCCGTAGGACCAGATCCCAGGACATCTGGGTGGGACCCTTCAGGAGCTTTCCTGGACTGGGCTGCCTTCAGCCTCGGGACTCACCAAAGGAGCGGCCCAGGTGTCGCAGGATGGCATTAGACTGGTACAGGGTGAGGTCTCCATCCTGGAACTTGGGGAGCTGCCCATACAGCTGGGAGGGGTGGGGCACGGCTCGGTAAGGGACACTGAGCTCAGCTGCCCCCTACTCAAGGGTTGCCCCACCTGTCTGGGCGCCGTCACTCACGCAGGAGGCCTTGAGTGGGCCCTGCAGCCAGCTCTCCTTGGTGACCACCTCCTCCTTCCAGCTCTGGTCCTGGTCGGCCAGCAGCATGCGCAGGGCCTCGCAGCGCCCTGGGGGAGGGGAGGATGGGGCAGTGGGGGTGGGCAGAGACCCCAGCCTCGCAGCAGCCCCCTGGGGAAGTCAGGAGTGGATGGGAACTGGATGTGGAGACAGGACACAGACCAGAGTCTGAGCCCCCTGAGAAGATGAGCAGCGGATAAAGAGTGCAGTCCCCGGCCCCCACAGCGTCTGGACCAGGTGGACAGGGTTGGAGGCCCAACCCACTTCGGCCCAGGGAGGGACCCGAGAGGGAGGAATAGAGCGCACCGCCCGCGGGCCCCCTGCCCCCACAAAGGACGCTGCGGCGGGACCCCAGCCGGCGACCCCGCCCCGCCGCCCCGGGGTCCCGCCTCCGCCTCGGGCGCTGTCCAGACTGCGCGTCCTGCCGGGAGCCCTTCGCCCTCCTAAAGGAGCAGCGGCCGCACCTCGGGTCGGGAAGTAGACGATGGTGTAGGGCGGCACTAGGGTAGGCAGACAGACCGGACGATGCGGGAGGATCGGGGGTCAGGCCGCCCGGGGAGGAGGTGGCTCGGCCGGCCCCTTCCCCCACCCGGTCCATACCCTACTCACTGGAGGCGGCGGAGTTCAAGTGTGGCAGGAAGTGGGGAGGACCCAGAGGCCGTATATTTAAGGTCCTGCTCCACCCCGGCGCCCCACCCCGGGAATCCGCCGAGTCACCGAGCGGATCTGGGTTGGGGCGAGGTGTGGGTGTGGTGAAGCCGGGCCGGAGGGGCCCACCGGCTCTCCGCAGCCGTGCACCTTGCCTGCTGCGCAGCGGTTTTACAAGAGGCTCCCACACTCAGCACCGGGCCGCCACTACCGGCCTCCTCACCGCACCTGAACACAGCATCCTCAGGGCCCCCAGAGGGCCAGGACTGAGCGCCCCAGCACCGGCACACAGTAGGTGCTCCATAAATGCTTTTTGCTTGAATGAATGCTATTTCAATAAACACCCATTTCCGCAGCCTCTCTCCTTTATAATAATAGCAAACCCTCAGGGACTGAGGGCTGCCGCTGAGAAACTTACACCTATTACAACCCTAAGACTTGGTCCTGTTCAGATCCCATCTTACAGAGGAGGAAACTGAAGCACAGAGTGATGTTCCCAAGGTCAGAGGGCTAGTGAATACATCGGGTTGGATTCAGGGCATCACCTTCAATCCTCACGGTCTTCTGCAGGGCCTTGTTATTTGACCACGTCTAAGGGTTCTGCATGGAGAAGGCAATGGCACCCCACTCCAGTACTCTTGCCTGGGAAATCCTATGGACGGAGGAGCCTGGTAGGCTACAGTCCATGGGGTCGCTGGGAGTTGGACACGACTGAGCAGCTTCACTTTCACTTTTCACTTTCATGCATTGGAGAAGGAAATGGCACCCCACTCCAGTGTTCTTGCCTGGAGAATCCCAGGGACGGGGGAGCCTGGTGGGCTGCCGTCTATGGGGTTGTACAGAGTCGGACACGACTGAAGTGACTTAGCAGCAGCAGCAGCAAGGGCTCTGTAAGAGGCTTCCCAGGTGGCTTAGTGGTAAAGAATCCGCCTGCCAATGCAGGAGACATGAATTCAATCCCAGGGTCGGGAAGATCTCCTGGAGAAGGAAATGGCAACCCACTCCAGTATCCTTGCCTAGGAAATCCCATGGACAGAGAAGCCTGGTGGGCTACAGTCCATGGGGTTGCAAAGAGTCAGACGCGAGTTAGCGACTAAACAACAACTCTTCACATACAGGCTGAAGGGATACGGGTGAGTGGAAAGACAGATGAACTGGAGTGAGCAAGACTTTCTGGGCCTGGGAGGGCTGTGTCTTTCCAGGCTGGGCCTGTACCATCCTCCCTATGGGCCCATCTGCACCTGCAGCCTGATTCTCATGGCTGCCCCTTCCTGGTGCTGGGGGTGGCGGTGGGTGGGGTCCTCCTTGGTAACTGGCACCTGACTGAGCCTGGTTTTCTCATCAGAGCCACCCAAAAAAGGAAGCTGTCCTTCCCCGGGTGTAGAAGTATCCAGCCCAAGCGTGGGAAAACCCCAGGCAAGCCCGATTAGGAGCATCCCTGAGCCTCATGGAGCCCACAGCTGCCTGGGTCTGGGAGCGGGTGGGGGAGGTGGCCCCAGAGCTGGGATCTATCCCTGACTCACAGCTGCAGGAACATCTGCCCAGCACTTAGCAGCTTACAAAGAGCTTTTGCATAAATGGTTTCATGTTATCTCCACCGCAGCCTGGGAGGAACGGGGTCATGTTCCCATTATGCAGAAGAGGACACCAAGGCTCAGAAAGACTCAGTTACCCGCTCTGGCCTGGCATGCCTGTGCTCCTTCTGTGCACAAGCATCACACACCTGGGAGCTTGGAGACACCCTGCCAGCCAGCAGGCCACCTGCTAGCTCACACCCCAGCCGTCATGACTCGGGCCCGCGGGGCAGGCCTTAGCACCATGCTGCAGTGTTCTGCTGACTGCTTTTACCCACAGTCCTCTGGCTCCCCCAGCCCAGCCTGTGGTCTAGCTTTGTGGCCACCCTGGGGCCTCTTCCTCTGAGGCCAAGAGCACAGCTTTCCCAGTTGCATGGGGCAGGCAGCTTCCTGTGTCCGTCCCCCACCTCCAGTCCATGTATATGTCAGCCCCTGTCTGTGGTGGAGTTTAAAGTATATGTCGGAGAAGGCAATGGCACCCCACTCCAGTACCCTTGCCTGGAGAACCCCATGGACGGAGGAGCCTGTTGGGTTGCAGTCCATGGGGTCGCTAAGGATCAGACACGACTGAGCGAATTCACGTTCACTTTTCACTTTCATGCATTGGAGAAGGAAATGGCAACCCATTCCAGTGTTCTTGCCTGGAGAATCCCAGGGACGGGGGAGCCTGGTGGGCTGCCGTCTATGGGGTCGCACAGAGTTGGACATGACTGAAGCGACTTAGCTGCAGCAGCAGCAAAGTGTATGTAAGAGCTTTATTGCTACACAAAATTCACCCTTACAAAGTGTATGTTCTGTGGGTTTTGGTATATTCAGTGTTGTGTGATCATCACCACTAATTCCAGAGCATTTTCATCACTCCAAAAAGAAACCCTGGACCCATTAGCCATCACGCCTCATTCCCCCTCCTACCATCCCTACCTGGAGAATCCCATGGACGGAGGAGCATGGTGGGCTACAGTCGCAAACAGTCAGACACTACTGAGCGACTGACACACATGCACACAATCTATTTTGTCACTATGGATTTGCCTCTTCAGGATATTTCATATAAATGGAATCATACACGATGTGGCCTTTCACGTCAGGCTGCTTTCTCTTAGCATAATGTCTTCAAGCTTCATCTATGTTGTAGGATGGGTTAGGACATCATTTCTATCTATGGCCAAATGATATTCCATTGTCTGGACATACGCATTTTGTTTACCCATTTATGTATTAATGGACATTTGGGTTGCTTCATTTTTTTACTGTATGAGTAACACCTTCCCTGATAGCTCAGTTGGTAAAGAATCTGCCTGCAATACTGGAGACCCTGGTTCGATTCCTGGGTGGGATGATCTGCTGGAGAAGGGATAGGCTACCTACTCCAGTATTCTTGGGCTTCCCTGGTGGCTCAGCTGCTAAAGAATCCGCCTGCATTGCGGGAGACCTGGGTTCGATCCCTGGGTTGGGAAGATCCCCTGGAGAAGGGAAAGGCTACCCACTCCAGTATTCTGGCCTGGAGAATTCCAGGGGTCACAAAGAGTCAGACACATCTGAGCAACTTTTACTTTATGAACCTTGTAACAGTGTTACACACAAGTTTTTGTGTGAACTTATCAATTCCCTTGGGTATATACCTAAATGTGAAATTGCTGAGTCACGTGGTAACTCATTTTGAGGAACTGCCTAACTCTTTTCCAAAGTGGCTGCACCATTGTATAAGCCCAGCAGCGGGCCTGTGAAGGTTCCAACTTCTCCACATTCTCACCAATGATTGTTACTGTTTGTCTGTTTCACTGTAGCTGTCCTGGTGAGTGTGTGTATAACTTAAGTGATATCTTACCACCGGCCATGCCTGGGTTTGGCTTGCGGGGAACTGGGTAGAGAAGGAACCATCATCTTTGCCTTTAGGGGAATTACAACTCAACTCAGAGTAGGAGGAGATAGACACAAGTCTTTTTTTTTTTTAAGAAATCCTTATTGGTTTTTATTTTTTTTTTTCGGCTGTGCTGTGGAGCATGTGGGATCTTAGTTCCCCAACCAGGGATCAAACTCATGCCCCTTGCATTGGTAGTGCAGAGTCTTAACCATTGGACCACCAGGGAAGTCCCCAAGCACAGGTCCTTATTCACACATTGATTAGTGTGTCTCAGCAATGATTGGACTGGACATAAGGGAAGACACTGAAACAAGTAAAATATGGTCTTTACCCTAATGAACTCTTTGACTTAAGAATGTAAGACCTTCAACAGCAAGTCCATCCACCCAGCCTCCATTTATCTGTCTGTCCATCTATATACCCATCTACCCAGTTATTCAGTTGGTAAAGAATCCACCTGCAATGCAGGAGACCCTTGTTTGATTCCTGGGTCAGGAAGATCCTCTGGAGAAGGGATAGGCTACCCACTCCAGTATTCTTGGGCTTCCCTTGTGGCCCAGCTGGTAAAGAATCCGTCTGCAATGCAGGAGACCTGGGTTCGATCCCTGGGTTGGGAAGATCCCCTGGAGAAGGGAAAGGAACCCACTCCAGTATTCTGGCCTGGAGAATTCCATGGACTGTATAGTCCATGGGGTCGCAGAGTCAGACACAACTGAGTGACTTTCACTTTCACCCAGTTATTCAGCCATTCGACAACCAAACATTAGATCAGTAGTCCATCAAAACATCTACCTGTCCGTTTACCCACCATCTCATTTACCCAGCCACTACTCATTTACCTACGCAATCACCCTCTACTTGTCTGTACCTCCATCTTTCCATTCACCCATCTATCCATCCAACCGACCATCTGTCTATGAAACCATTAGCCCATCAAATCATCTACCCATCCTTCCATGCAGTCACCCAACTGTCCATCCATTCATTCATCCAACTTCCCATCTATCTTCTCAACTATACATCCACCTGTCCATTTATTCATCCTCCCATGTTTGTCTATCCATCCAGCTTCTCAATTGTTCATCCTTCCCACCACCAACCATTCAAACCCATCAAATCATCTGGCAACCAATCCAACCACTCACTTATCTACCAAACCATCCATCCATTCATTTGTCCACCACTGATCCACCTGGGCATCTTGGACCCTGGAGTTGGACATGAAGGCTTTGCTCCTTCATTGAAAATGGTTCCAGCCCACATACCCTGACCAGTGATAATCCCCACTTCTTTGGCTTATACTTTGGAACACATTTCTCAACACTTCCCCACCTTCTTAGGAGGTTATTTGGACATGGATTCTTTCATCTCATGTGACATCCACAGTTTTTTGAGCCTTTCCAATACGCCAGGAACCTGATTGGTCTTTTCTCATTTAATTTTCACAAAGGCACCATGAGGCAAATACTAGGTCAATCCCTATTTTCCAGATAAGGAAACTTTCTTACCCACTTTCCATAAGGAAAGTAAGACTCAGAGAAATGAAATACCTTGCATAGGGTCACACAGCAAATGCAGGGGAGATCCCAGGCCTGCAGGTCCATTCTAAGACCATGCAGAAAACAGGAGAATTCTCTAAGGGATGTTTACAGTCCCACTGGGGATGCTGTGCATGCCTGGCCTCTGGGAGGAGCTGTGACCCAGGGTGCAGAGGGACCGAAGGATGCTGAAGCTGAGTCTTCAAATGGTCAACATGAATGGTCACAATGAGCCACCCTTGACCACCGGCCGGCATCCACTGGCCTCTCAACCCTGGCCTTTGCTCAGATTCACTCAGGGCTCTGTGGAGGCCGTTCCCTCGGCCTGCAAGTCCACCCGCCCCCCTTCATGTGGTCACTCCCATCATCCCTCTGGTCTCGGCTCACAGGTCATTCCCCAGCCCCTATCGCATCAAGGTCCCCATGCTCCTCCTCTGACAGCCGGTCAGGCCCTTCCCTGCGCTCACCCCTCCACATCAGCTCTGGGTTTGCTGAAGGTGCAAACCAGGTGGGAGGTCCCAGGAAGGCGCACAGAAGGGGGTCCACAAACATTTGCTGAAATCAAGTCTCCTGGGAGTTTTCTCCTACCTCTTGCGGCCTTTGCAGGGGTTACAAGCCCTTCCTCCCTCCTGAAGGCCTCCACCCACAGACCCTGCTGGATTCCAGAGCCTTGGAACACCCCATGTTCACAGCTGGTTCCTGCTGGGGACCCTGGGACTCACCCAGGTAAACATCAGTGGGCAACGCCTAGAATGCTGCCCATCCACCCGTCTCCCCCATGAAGCCTTCCTGATGCCTAGGTCCCTGCCCCAAAGCTCTTGGAGACTGTCTCTCAGCCCTTTGCTGAATTAGATGTGCCTGACATCAGGGCCCTCAGAGCAGACGGGGTCTGTCGTGTTGACCCGGGGCTGGATCCCGGCAGACCTTTGGTGTTTGCAAAAGAAATACATGAATGGATGGCCATGCTGTGGCAAGAGAGGCCAGCGCCACCAGCTCAGGTGGCAGGTGCTTGGTGGGATCTGGTTCCCTTGGACAAAGGCCGGTGCGGGGGGCAGGTGAATAAATCATGAGGGGCCCGGAGCAGGGCCGGGGCAGGACAACTGACCTCATTCTGGGAGGTGAGGAGCCGGCAGCTGGGCGGTAAGTGGGTTAGGGGCAAAACCTGGGGGGAGGGGCACACAGAGGCCGCTGCAGGCTGCCTGGCCCACCCTCACCCTTCTCCCCAAGAAGCAGGAAGTTGGAGGTCTGCACAGGTTAAGTGGGAGGTGCGGGCGGAAGTGGGGCGGTGGGCAAGTGCAGAGATACCCCAGGGCTCTGGGTCGGGGAAAGTGGGGCAGATCTGGGATGGGGCTTAGGGGGATGGTTTTTCCAGAGTCCAACAGCCATCCTGGGAGAGGGTATCCTACGGAGAACAGGAAGAGCAAGAATGCACAGACAGAAAGAGGGACAGACCAATGTGGGGAAGAGTCTCACCCAACAGAGGGAGGAAACTGACAAAGAGATGGGCACAAGTGGTCAGAGGGACCCACAGGGACACAGCTGGACAGATGTCAGCAGGGGGCAGGGGGTGGAGCGAGAATGGCAGGTGAGACAGACACAGAGAGACCCCCCCGGAGCAGAGGGGCCAGGGAGGGGCAGAGAGCAACACAGACTCAGAGGCGGAGGGGCATATGGGGAGATGGGCAGAGAGGCCACTGTGACGCGAGGAGCCCCGGGCACGGTCTGTGGCAGCCTGAGCATGGTGGGTGGCAAGGCAGGGTTTCAGGGAGGGGCTGTGTGAGGGGTCCAGGGAGCTAGGAAAGATGGGGTTCTTGGAGGGCCTGGGGCCCACCAGCCCCTGGAGCCGGAAACAGGAAGAAGAGTAGCAGGGACCCTGCGGGAACCACACCTGCAGCTGCCCACACGGCCACCCTCCCGCAGGCCCTGGGAAAGTGCAGTGGGCAGTGCCCCTCAGACGGCAGGAGGTGCCAAGCGCTCGTCTCCATGGCCCTTCCCCAGGGCCCGGCAGATGGCAGCCTCCCCACGGGGGACCCCACCCCCTCCGAGGTCACGCCAGGGCCTAGCCGGGCCCCTGCCAGCCCAGCAGCCACCAGGCGGCGGGCGCTCCTTCGGGAACTGGAGGCTCAGGTGCAGGCCGCCTATGGGCAGGTAAAGGGGGCCGGGGTGTGGGATCATCCTCAGCTGAGGGAACCATGAGGGAATAGCGGGGACCCCACGCCTTAGCCGGGGCCCCACAGGACAAACCCAGGGCTGAGCCCAGGGAGGGGAGTTCAGATATGCACTCTGATGGATGGGCCAGCAGCCACTCAGCTGCCCAGAGAGAGGCTGGCATGCCCTGCAACCTCTGCCATCACTGAGCCCTGTTTCCAGACCGCAGAGCCCAGGGTCAGCTGTCCTTGGGTCCTTGCCTAAGTAGCCAGGCTGGGGCAGGTCCAGGCAAGGGTGCCGAGGGCAGGCAGGCTGGGCGGATGCTCTGAGGTGACAGCAGGGGTCCAGCTGGGAGGGGCAGGTGCTTCCTGGGTCTGCCATTCCCTGGAGAGATGACTCAGCCCACCCTGGCAATCAAGGCACCTGGCTTCCTCCTCCCAGGTCTAGGCCCTGCTTCTGAAGACATTAAATCTCTCCAGATTGGGCTGGTGGGAGAGAATGCTGGAGAGGGCGTGTCTGCAAGACCCTCAGGAGTGAGCACAGGGAAGCTGTGCCTTCCAGGGGGGGGCCTTGCGCCCCAAGTGGCCACCCTCACCAGCAGAGATGCTCAGAGATAATCCCAGATTAGGACCCAAGCCCCTGTGCCCCGGGCTCTCCGCCTGCCCACCCGCCCGCGATCTTCCCCACAAAACCCTCGGAAAATCCCCTGCAGTGATCTCAGACTCTCACTGGGAGCCGGTGGGAGCCCACAGCATCCTCTGAGGCCCAGCCTTGGGCTGCCCCCGGGACTCCAGGCCTGGCATGGTTCAAGGGCCCATGGGAAACTGTGCCAAGCGGCCCCGGCACCGGGCGCCTAAGGTAGGAGGGTTAAGGGGGAGAAGCCAAGGCCGGGAGGCTGGGCTGGACCCTGAAAGGGTCTGATGGGGTGGGCAGGGCCCAACTGGGGTCACAGGTGGGCACAGCAGGGGGATGAGTGGGTTGGCGCCCACCACTGTCGACCAAGATCTTCCCTGGCAGACCCCAGACTCTGACCCATCGTAGTCTTGGCTCCTGCAGACCTCTGGGCCTTCTGCTGCCAAGCTCGTCAGGCCACCCAACTGCCCATCCAACTGCCCCCTTCCTGCTGCTGCCCTTGCCCTCTGAAGTGACCATGGCCCTGTGCCTTGCCCCTTTTCTGGGCCCTGGTTTGCCCCACTGAACAGTAAGGGAGTGGACCCTTCTCGTCAAGAGTATTGATGATGAGGTTCCACTGTCCCGTGCTGGGTTCTAACGACGGGAGAGGCTGGCAAGTGAGGGTGGAGAGGGGTCACTGCCCCAGCTCATGGCTGGCTCTGCTGCAGGACCGCTGGCAGTGGCCTGGCTCCCCCCCAGGGGGGTCCCGCCATGGCCTGGGCCCCAGCCCCAGCCCCAGCCCCAGTCCCGAGGAGCCGGGGGCCCCTGGGCCGGGCGTCCAGGGCTACTCCGTGCTCAGCAGCGTGGTGGGGCCCGCCTGCATCTTTCTGCGGCCCAGCATCGCCGCCACCCAGCTCGTATGTACGGCCACCACCTGCCTGCCTCCGGTCCCTACCCTTGCCCCCACGTTTTGCCTCTCCTTGATGGGGGGGGGAGAGGACTGAGTGGGGATCTCAGAGCAAAGGCTCACCAATCTAGGAATGTGGGGGAGAGAGAGGCATGGAGAAACAGACATAAGATCAAAACGGGGGGGACCTGGGGAAACAGGCCAGGAAAGAGAGAAGAGGGGGGCAGAGAGTGTCTCAGAGAAACAGCAGAGACAGGAGCCACCAAGGGGATGGGCAGGGAAGGGACAGGGCCCCCAAAGAGGAATAGAGAGAACAAGAGAGACATGGCCAAGCCGGAGGGTCTGCCCAACCCCAGCTCCATCTCTGGCTAACGGAGCTCCAGAAGGAGGGCACAGGGGACAGGAAGGGGGGCCCAGATGCCCAGCCCATCAGCATAAATGGTGGGCGGGAAGGAGTGCCTGTATGTTGTGGGGCTGAGTGGGGGGCCCCAGAGAACCAGAAAGAGGAGGTGCAGGTACCTGGGGGGTTGTCCAGGGAATTCTTAACCCTTCTGTCTTCCCTCAGGACCGGGAGCTGCGGCCAGAGGAGATTGAAGGTAAAGGGTTGGGGAAAGAACTAGAGTTTCCGGAGTGGGGGGCACTGGGTGGGGGTCCGAGCAGTCTCCAGGAGGAACTGGGAGCAAGCAGGCTGGAGGGGATCCAAGCGGGAAGATGGGGACCAGACTGAGCAGGGCGGGGTTGAGAGAACCCCCAGATGTCAGTTTCCTGCTTCTATTTGCCCGGTGGGACATGGTCCCCCTTTTATTCATCCAGCGAACACTTCCTGGGTGCCCACTGTGGGCCTGGCCCAGTTCTGAGTACTGGGAAACGTGGCCAACCAGATAGATCTGGCCTGTGTCCTCTGGAGAGAGATGTCAACAGGTCAACTGCCAGTACAAATGGTGCTATGCGCTCTCAAGGAAGTGATCAGAGGAGCCAGAGGGGACTGAATTGAGAGGGAAGACCTCCTTGAATAGGTGGCATAAAGACCAAGAATGTTCCAGAATGTGAGCTCCATGAGGTCAAGGATTGTTTTTCCCTCTCTCTTTCTTTCTCACCTCCTTCACTCTCTCCTTTCTCTCCTTCCTCTCTTCCTTCCTTCTTTTCTTTCTCCCTTTCTCTCTTTCTTCCCCTCCCTCTCTCTTTCTCTCCTTCATCTTTTTCTTTCTTCACCGCCACATCTGCAGTACCGAGAGTAGCACTTGGCACAGAGCAGATGTCCCTTAAATATTTGCACAGTGAATGAAAGGAATAACATTTGCAAAGACCCTGGGGTAGCAAAGAGAAACAACTGTTTAGAAAGCAGGACATGACAGGACCAAGGTGAGAAGGTCTAATCCAGGCTGGGGTCCCAGGGGACGTGCGGAAAGGACTGACCCCGCCCTGCCTGGCAGAGCTGCAGGCCGCCTTTCAGGAGTTTGACCGAGACCAGGACGGCTACATCGGCTACCGGGAGCTTGGGGCCTGCATGCGGACGCTGGGCTACATGCCCACCGAGATGGAGCTCATCGAGATCTCCCAGCAAATCAGTATGTGCCTGAGACCTGTCCCACCCCCAGTTCTCCAGAGGCCATGACCATGGTCAGGGCAGCCAGGCAGCTCAGGGAACCGAGGTGGCTACACAGGTTGGCTCCCAGAACCTGGGACTTTGATCGTTCTCACAGCAAGCTCTCTGCCTCCAGAGATCTCACCATCCCCCGTGAGGTGGGTGGGTCAAGGGCTAGCATGCCCACTTTTTAGATGAGGCAACAGTCTCCGCTAGTGGTAAAGAAACTGCCTATCAACGGAGCAGGCTTAAGAGACCGGGGTTCAAACCCTAGGTTGGGAAGATCCTCTGGAGAAGAAAATAGCAACCCCACTCCAGTACTCTTGTCTGGGAAATCCCATGGACAGAGGAGACTGGCGGGCTGCAGTCCATGGAGTCACAAAGAGTTGGACACAACTGAAGCGACTTAGCACGCAGCCACAGTCTCTGAAAGGTCCCCGTGACTTGCCTAAGGTCACACAGCCAGGTCACTGGAGTCAGGAACTTGAGCCCAACTGAGCTCTTCAGGAAAATTAAGGAAAGCCAGCAGGAGACACAGCCTAGGAGACCCAGAGGGAGGGAAAGGCCCATTCAGTGGGGCGGGGAGAGGGACACAGGCCAGGAGGGGAGGGCGGAGGAGGCCAGGGCTGGGCAGGGGTCTCTGATGGTTCCGGGTCTCTTCTGGGCGTGGCCCCCAGGTGGAGGGAAGGTGGACTTTGAAGACTTTGTGGAGCTGATGGGCCCCAAGCTGCTAGCGGAGACCGCGGACATGATCGGAGTCCGGGAGCTGCGGGACGCCTTCCGGGAGGTGGGGTCTCCGGGGCTGGCGCGGGCGGGGCCTGCGTGTCCGCGGCGAGGGCGGGGCCGCGCGAATCAATGACTGGTTCGTGACCCGGTGTCGCCGCAGTTCGACACCAACGGGGACGGCTGCATCAGCTTGGGTGAGCTCCGGGCGGCCCTGAAGGCCCTGCTGGGAGAGCGGCTCAGCCAGCGGGAGGTGGACGAGATCCTCCGCGACATTGACCTCAACGGGGACGGACTGGTGGACTTCGAAGGTACCGCGCACCGCTCCCCCATGCTCAGCACTGCGGACCCTGCGCGAGTTTTCACAGAGGAAGAGCCTCAAGCGCTGTGTGTGTGTCAGGCTCTGTGCTAAGCACACCTATCTCCTCTGCCGGCTAACCATCAGGAGAACCTGGGAGGAAGCCAGGCTTAACCCCACAAGGAGGAGAAAGTCGGTTCTTAGGGAAGCGAGGGTGCTTAGCAAAAGAAGTGGATGGAGCCAGCGTCTAGATCCAGGAAGCCTACCCCTTCCCAACAGAGGGAAAACAAGGATTAAATAATAAAAGGAAGCCAAGGAAAGTCAAGTCTTCCCTCATAGCTCAGCTGGTAAAGAATCCACCCGCAATGCAGGAGACCCCAGTTTGATTCCTGGGGTCGGGAAGATCTGTGGGAGAAGGGACAGACTACCCACTCCAGTATTCTTGGGCTTCCGTTGTGGCTCAGCTGGTAAAGAATCCGCCTACAATGCAGGCAACCTGGGTTCGATCCCTGGGTTGGGAAGATCCCCTGGAGAAGGGAAAGGCTACCCACTCCAGTATTCTGGCCTGGAGAATTCCAAGGACTGTATAGTCCATGGGGTCGAAAAGAGCCAAACACAACTGAGCAACTTTCACTTTCACGGAAAGTCAGGGCTTCCCTGGTGGCTCAGACAGTAAAGAATCTGCCTGCAATGCAGGAGACCAAGGTTCAATCCCTGGGTCAAGAAGATCCCCTGGAGAAGGCAATGGCTACCCACTCCAGTATTCTTGCTTGGAGTAGTCCATGGACAGAGGAGCCTGGCGGGTTACAGTTCATAGGGTCACAACGAGTCAGACGCGACTGAGCGACTAAACACACATAAGGAAAGTCAGTGTGTAGAAATTCTCCAAGGTAGGCCCAAAAGTGTTCCCAAGCTTCCTAGCAGCCAAAGCAAAGAGGAAAGTAGGTTCAGTTACAAGATTTTTTTTCCCCCAAAGACAAAGCCCCTCTTCCTGGCCTATTCTCCACCAAATTCAGGGGACTCCGTTGCAGGCCCTGCCCTTGACCACACCCCCTCCCACCTCAAAGCCAGTATCTTCGCCTCACTCCAGGGTGTCGAGGTCCAGAGAGCAGACTGAAATGTTGGCTTTGTCCTGGCAGAGTTTGTGCGAATGATGTCTCGCTGAGCCTGCACAGAAGCTGGAAGCAGCAGACAGGACTTGGGACCAGAGCCACTGCCTGCCAGTGTGTTCTTGGAGCCCCTCACCTCCAGCTGGGACCCCTCCCCCTCTTCTCCCTGCCCTGGCCAGTGTGCACAGCCCTTGCCTGCAACACCCCCACCCCCCTCCTCCACCAAGCCCCTTTGCCCAGCTCTGTTTCTCTGACAATAAAGCATCTTCGAGCTGGGGACACAGCTTCCACTGCTCACTTGTTCATCCTGCAGGTATCTGGCCCTCAAAGTGAAGTCCTCTCGATTGTGAACTTTGGGTGGGTAAGGGGCCCTCCCTAGATCCTACAGCCAGCCCAGAGCAAGTACTGGGAAATGTTCCCAGATGAGTAAACCCAACCTGCTTCTCCCAGAGCTGGGTGCATGGTGGCCCCTCACCCTGTGAAATGCTCTTCTGGATCCAAGGTTACAACCGAAGACCACGTGCCTAAGGGCTTCTCCCAAGCTCCTTCCCATTTCCTCTTAGAGGGGCGCAGCTCAGAGCTCCCTGCAAGAAAGAATTTGCTGGTGGGCTGCAGGGGGTGAGGGAGCTGACAGGCCCCTTCAGGATATATCTCAGCCTTTGGGCACACACCTCACTCTTCCCGGAAGCCTGCAGCCACTGACCGAGCACACAGGTGGGCTCTGTTCCAAGCTCCCCCCTCTAGGTTAGCCGAGGTGTGGTCAGGTCAGCCCCAAATCAGCAACTCTCTGCCCAATCCTTCTTCATCACACTTCCTCTTTTTCACATTCCGAACTTCATCTTGGTGTTTGCCTCCCAGGGAAACCAAATGATACAGCTCCTCACTCCAGCCCTGCCATGGTCTTCATAACCCCATTTTCCATATCGAGGGACCCGGGAGGCCAGGTCCCAGCAACGTGCGGGAGTTCTCCCAGCTCCACTGCCCTCTCCCTGCTCCTGGCCATGCAGCACGTGCTGCCAGATTTTTCTTTCTAAAATGCCATTTTGTCACACTCCTATCCAGAAACTGGCCACGGTCCCCCATTGCCCCCTGGGATGATCCAGTCCCTGTGCCTGGCACTGGAAGGCTCCATGAGGATGAGGAACTGGCATGCAGTCACACATGTTAGGAAGAAGCATCAGGGGGACTTCAGCCAGGCCTGGGGACTATAGAGTCACAGTGCCAACCAGAAAGGGAGCCTTCAGGTCAGAGTGGACCCTGGACAGGCTGAGGCCTCTTCCAGCCCTGCATGACCAGCCACCATTCCCACCTGCTGGGAGGAAGGATGAACTTGACCTCTAGGCCCAGAAAGGGGAGGAACTTTCAGTGATTGTGCCAACAAGATGGCCTTGAGACAGATCAGGCAGGCAGCCACCAGCGCCTTGCTCAGTCTGGAGCTTGGACACCGAGGTGCCAGGGCTGGCTGTAGCAGCCTCAGCACCACTTGCTTGGCAGATCACAATTAATCCTTAATCCCCAATTAGGTGATCTCTTCTGCCAGTCTGGCAGGCTTGGGGATGAGGGGGGAGTTGCAGGTTGTCTGGGAGCCATGGTCCACCCTCCTTCCCCCTACCCTCCACCAGCACGCACAGATGGCATTGCTGCCAGAGAAGAAATCTGTCCCCTCTGCAGGGGCTGGGGAGAATGATGGACATGGGCCAGGGGAAGAGCAGACCCTGTTCAAGGTCAGCCTCCCACTGGCCCCAGCTTGGTAGGCGCTATGGTTGGAACCGGGGAGGGGGGACGGTTAGTGGGGAGGTTTTAATTGGCTGCCGTGTATCTGCTGGCATCAGCAGTGCCCACAGCTCCCCTAAATCCCCCACACGCCCTCCCACCCCAAAAAGGCTGTTAGCCCAGAAGTTCCAAGCAGACACAGCTGGAGCAGGGACCAGGGCTAGAAGGACCAATAAGCAGGCGGCAACTATGTGGAGCCAAGAACCCCTCCCCCGTCTAAAGGGGGCACCTGCCCTCCAGCCCCACTGGCTGCTGCCAGTTGGAATAGGCTAGAGCTACAGGATCTCCTGGTTTTCAAGAGAAGCTGTCAGTTGAGATTTTTACGTTAAGTTCACTTTATTTATTTTTAATTTTGGCTGCACTGGGGTCTTTGCACTGAAGAAGGCGATGGCACCCCACTCCAGCACTCTTGCCTGGCAAATCCCATGGACGGAGGAGCCTGGTGGGCTGCAGTCCATGGGGTCACCAGGAGTCAGACACAACTGAGCGACTTCACTTTTACTTTTCACTTTCATGCATTGGAGAAGGTAATGGCAACCCACTCCAGTGTTCTTGCCTGGAGAATCCCAGGGACGGGGGAGCCTGGTGGGCTGCCGTCTCTGGGGTCGCACAGAGTTGGACGCGACTGAAGCGACTTAGCAGCAGCAGCAGCAGGGTCTTTGCAGCAGCATGTGGGGCATCTCTCGTTGCAGAGCACGGGCTCTAGAGCTTACAGGTTCAGTGGATGCAGTGCTCAGGCTGAGTTGCCCTGCAGCGTGTGGGATCTTTGTTCCCGACCAGGGATCAAGCCTATGTCCCTTGAACTGGAAGGCGGATTCTTAACCTCTGGACCACCAGAGAAGTCTCAGTTTCACTTTAAATAGTTGAGGTATAATGTACATTCAGTAACATGGATGAATGTACAGTTCAGTGAGTTTTTGCATGCATATGCAGCCAGGTAACCATCACCCCGATAAGGATGTTAATCCACTTATTTAAGAGTAGTTCCCGGTTTACACAATTATACTGAAGACAGGACAGGGAGCTCCTGAATACCTCACATCCAGTTTCTCCCATGTGTTAGTCAAGGCTCTCCAGAGAAACAGAGCCAATAGGCGACGTGTCAGTGTAAAGATATTTATTATTAAGGAATCGGCTCAGGCAATTATGGGCACTGAGCCATCCTCAGATCTGTAGTCAGCAAGCTAGTGATATGGGAGACCTGGTGATATAGTTCCAGTCCAAGCCCAGAGACCCCAAAACCAGAAAAGTTGATGTGGGAAGTTCCAGTCTGAGAGCGAAAGAAGCCTGGTGACCCTGCTCAAAGGTCAGGCAGGCAAAACTCCCCCCTCACTCAGCCTTTTTTTTCCATTCAGATCTTCAGCCCACACTGGGAAGACCCATTCGCTTTACTTAGTACTCAGATTCGATGCATCTCATCCAGACGCTCCCTCAAGACACTCCAAAATAACGTTGGACCTACGGCCTGGGCACCCTCATGACCCAGTCAGATCGATACACAGAATGAACCATGACACTCTAGTAACATCTTACATTGGAATGGTACTTCTGACACTACTTATGAACTGTGAGTGAAGTGAAGTGAAAATCGCTCAGGCGTGTCCGATTCTTTGCGAGCCCATGGACTATGTAGTCCACCATGTCCATGGAATTCTCAAGGCAAGAACACTTGTGAAAGTGAAAGTTGCTCAGTTGTGTTTGACTCTTTGAGACCACACTGACTATACAGTCCATGGAATTCTCCAGGCCAGGATAGTGGAGTGGGTAGCTATTCCCTTCTCCAGGGGATCTTCCCAACCCAGGGACTGAACCTGGATCTCCCACATTACAGGTAGATTCTTTACGGTCTGTGCCCACAGAGAAGCCCAATGAACTAATAGTGACGCATTATTATTAAAGACCACATTTTATGCAGATTTAATCTCTTCTTCCCTTGTTCTGTTCCAGAGTGCTTTCCAGGACACCATTTACATTAGAAATCATGTCTTTTTAGGGTGCTCTTGGTTGTGATGGTTTTACAGAATTTTCTTTTTTAATTATCTTGTCAGTTTTAAGGAATACCAGTCAGGTATTTTATAGAATGTCCCTAAATTGGGATTTGCTTGTTTTTACCACAGTTAGAATGGGGTTCTTGGGACTTCCCTGGTGGTCCAGTGGCTAAGACTCTGGGCTCCCAGTGCAGGGGGCCGGGATTCAATTGCCCTGGTCGGGGAACTAGATTCCACATGCTACAACTGAGACTCAGCACAGCCAAATAAATATTTAAAAAAGAATGGTGTTCGCATCCCAACATATACTATCTATATTATCAACATGACTTCATCATTGATTCTGATGTTGATCACTTGGCTGAAAGTAGTTTTTGTGCTATAAAATTACTCATTTCATTTTCTTTCTCCTATTACATCCAATCCTATTAAAGGTCGATTTGTCTTTTCTCCATTTATTTATTTGCTCACTCTTTTTTATATCAATATATATTTTATACAAGTTATAATCCAGTACTATTTTATTAATTTTCTTGCTCAAAGTGCTCCACCTTTGGCCATTGAGAGCACTTTCATTTGGCTCCTGTGCCCCTCTGACATACCCCCATCACTGTAGGGGCTTGGGTTTGGGAGTTTTGAGTTTTGTTTTAGCGTTTTCTTACTTTCTGGCACTACTAGCTGTTCCAGAATTATCTTGCGTATTTCCGGTCCCAGTCCTAGAGTCAGCCATTTCTCCAAGGAACTCTGCTTCATTTTATTGGAGAATGGTATTTGAAACCAAGATCTGGCTGTTAAGTTGTTTCTAGGTACTCTAAGCTAATAGAATGAGGATATATATGCACACTAACTTGTGGATATAAAAAATTTTAAGTATTTCTGCATATAACCAACTGCATTTATATCAAGCTAAACATGAGTTCCTATTGGTATCTCCAACTCTAGTCCATTACCACATGGATCATTCTAGCGTCCTCCTCCTCACTTACCTGTAACTTCTCATTCCAACATCAAGAATTGTTAGCCTATACTCCCATGGGAAACCACATCATCAACTAGGGTGCAGTGCTTTTTGTCTTTGTTCTTATGGGCTCCACTCATTTCCAATTTCCAGATTATGCTTTACCTACTCAATTTTACCCCTCACCAACTCCTGGCAACCAGTACTTTGTTTACCTTCTGTATAAGTCTTCCTTTTCCAGAATGTCATATTGGCATCATACTGCATATGTCTTTTTCAGACTGACTTCTTTCACTTAGCAATATGTCTGTGTCTTTTTGTGAGTAGATAATTTCCTTTTATTGCTGAATAAAAACATCAGTTTCTTTGTTGACTCACCTATTGAAAGCCACCTCTACTGGGAAGCTTTTTGTGATGTCACAAGGCTGGACCCTTACTCTGAATTCCAGAGGAATTGTCCCTCTGGAATTCCTTGCCCCAGGAATCCACACTGTCTTACTCTATTGTGTGGCTTTACTTCCCTTTACTTCCCAAGGAGACTAGGATCTCCTTGAGGACAGAAACCATGACTAGTTCATTTCCATCAGTGTCCAGCACAAGGCCTGAGATGGAGGATGGGGTGAGAAAATGTTTGTTGAATGAATAAACAATGTCCTGGGCATGAAAAAAATCTACAGAGCTGGTGGGGGCGGGGGTGGGGGGTGGGGGTGGGGTGGAGGGGTGGGGGTGTGGGATCTGAGTGGAGATATGGATAGGAAAAAGGAAATGAAACAGTAGGCACTTTATGAATATTCATTTAATCCCCACAACAACCCTATGAGTGCCTTGGACTGCAAGGAAATCCAACCAGTCCATCCTAAAGGAAATCAGTCCTGAATATTCATTGGCAGGACTGATGCTGAAGCTGAAACTCCAATACTTTGGCCACCTGATTCGAAGAACTGACTCGTTGGAAAAGACCCTGATGCTGGGGAAGATTGAAGGCAGGAGGAGAAGGGAACAACAGAGGATGAGATGGTTGGATGGCATCACCGACTCGATGGACATGAGTTTGAGTAAACTCTGGGAGTTGGCAATGTGACAGGGAGGCCTGGCATGCTGCAGTCCATGGGGTTGCAAAGAGTCGGACACGACTGAGCGACTGAACTGAAGTGAACTGAATGTCTTCATTTTACAGACGGGGAAACTGAGGCCTATTGAAGTGACTTGCCCAAGGCCAAACAGCTAGCGGACGTGATGTAAGCTTCCAACCATCAGTCTGACCCCAGATGGTGCTGTAGTCCATGATCCAGGACGGTCCATGCTACAGGGCCCGGCAAACAGTTTGAGTATTCAAGGTGAGCTGTTCCTGCGATTGTCATTATGAGTCACCGGCATGGGGATTTGGTGGGGTTGCGGGGCGTGGGGGAGGGGGGGGGAGAGGGGGCAGGCTGAGGAGTCTTTGAAGTCGCCCTTGGACCTTACACCAACCTAGACCCGAGGTCCAGGCAATTAGAAGGGAGAGACGCATCACCCGCGTAGGTGCAGGACCCGTTGCCATGGGAACATATGGGGAGGCCTCGGGGAGGGCGCATGCGCGAATGGGGACAGGTTGTGGAACCGGTGAAAGGTGACGTAAAAGCGGACGGGGTGGGGCGCGGGGCTGGGAACGTCAAAGCCCTGCGTCCTCCGGCACCCAGAGCGGAGGACAGGCGCGCGCGCGCGCGCCGCGGCTGTGACGGCAGCGGCGGCCACAGCCCAGCCGAACCGGGACGGGGCAGCGGGACGCTGACGTACAAAGCAACGTGAGTGAGGTGCGAGGGCGGCACCCGCGCCGGGGAACCCAGCTCGGCGCGAACCGCGGCGGACGACCCAGCTCTCAGGCTGCCGAAGCCCCGCCCTTTAGGCTTGAGGACTAATCGGATTGAAAGCGCGCCGGCCCCGGGCCGCGAACTCTCCAATTGTGGAGGGTGTCGGCCACCGCCCAATCCGAAGCAGACAGGTGCGAGGTCCGGAAGGCGGAGGCCAATCAGCAGCGGTTGCGGCCTGTTGGGGCCGGTCTCTGCCAATGAGGAGGGCCGAGTGACATCTCCACGCGCCAATCGGGAGTGAAGGATCGTTCGTGCCCGCCCGCCCTTCCGGCCCGAGCTCTATTTACCAGGGGCGTGCTGCCGGCCTGCCAATCAGAGTGCGGCTCAGAGGCCAGGCAGCCAACCCGGGAGGAGCGGCCGGCCGGCGTCCGCCGCACCCAGGAGTTGGGGATGTCCTACAAGCCCATCGCCCCCGCCCCCAGCAGCACCCCCGGCTCCAGCACTCCTGGGCCCGGCACCCCGGTCCCGACAGGTGAGGACCCAGCTCCATCCCTGCTTGCCTGCCCGGGCGGTCAAGGTCTCCGAAGAGAAGACGACCCGAGTTCTGCAGTGTGCTAGGCCCGCCGCCTGTCCTCGCCGAGCCTCAGTTTGCTGGCCTGTAAAGTGGGCGTGGTCGCGTAAGGGTTGTTGGCTGAGCGCAGCGGGAGGGGGCTTGTCCTGAAGTTTAGCGGCCTGGAATGGAGCGTGCCTTTGGAGGGAATCGGGGCGAATCTAGTCCGAGGCTTGGAGCGCCGGGAGGAGGCGCTCCTGACCCGCGCTGACCGCTTACTCGCTCCTCTTGCAGCTGGAAGTGTCCCATCACCATCGGGCTCTGTGCCGGGAGCCGCTGCCCCTTTCAGACCACTGTTTAATGACTTTGGACCTCCCTCCATGGGCTATGTGCAGGTGAGTGGAGCTGAGGGATTGCCTGTGGGATAAGGACTGGAGGTGCCCTGTTGGCCTGAACTCACTGCCCTGTTCTCTTTTGACGTAGGCAATGAAACCACCTGGCGCCCAGGGCTCCCAGAGCACTTACACCGACCTGTTGTCTGTCATAGAAGAGATGGGCAAAGAGATCCGGCCCACCTATGCTGGCAGCAAGAGCGCCATGGAACGCCTGAAGAGAGGTAAGTGAGGCCAGGAGACAAACACTGAACAACCCTTCACAAGGTAGTGAAGGAAGGACTTCTGGAGGCCGCCTGAGCCAAGCCTAGACGAGGGCAAGGATCACTATTCAGAGAGGTGTTGGAACTGAACTGAAATTGAATCAGTTTCTAAGGAAGGACCAGGGAATTTGTATTTCAGTCAGTCAGTTCAATCGCCCAGTTGTGTCCAACTCTTTGCGACCCCATGGACTGCAGCACACCAGGCCTCCCTGTCCATCACCAACTCCTGGAGTTTACTCAAACTCATGTCCATTGAGCTGGTGATGCCATCCAATGCTGTATTTCAGCGGGGTAAATTTGCTGGTTAACATCTAAACCTCTAATGTCATCGAGTCCCTCATTAGATTATAGTCCCTTTCACTGAAAGGAAACGGGGTGTGAGGGAGGGGTCTTCCTCTGGAGGGCAGACCTGGGACTGTGGAGGGTCGCTGAGATCCTGTATGTTACTTGCCCATGCCCACCCCAGGCATCATCCATGCCCGGGCCCTCGTCAGAGAGTGCCTGGCAGAGACAGAGCGGAACGCCCGCACGTAACAGGACTCGACTCCACCTCAGCTTCTGGACCTTTCCTGGCCACTGCAGAGCACCTGCTTCTCCCTGGCCTTCACCCCGAGTTGCACTTCCCGTCCTGGGCTTCCTGTCCTGTGTCCTTTGGTGGGTACCCTCCAGGAACCAGTGGGGTGGCTCTTAACTCCAGTCGGCAGCACTAACTGGAACCCCCCGAAAGAGTTAGCAGCAAGGTCACTGTGAGTCTCACCCATGACCTGCCAACAGTGTTGATCCAACTGGAGCTGTCTCCTTTCTGTGGCCTCCACCACTCAGCACTTACCCAGGACTTTTATCTACTTTGCCCAGACCCCTTCTCCCCCAGCAGGGCCTCAGAAGGCCCATGGCCTCCCTGCCTTTTCTCCTGGGCCATAACAACTCTTTTCTCAGTGTGTCTTTTGCTAAATATGCCCTTTTTATATAAATAAAATATAATTTGGAGTTGTTCTCTCAGCTAGTAGTCTTTTTTTTATTTTATTTTACTTATTTTTATCTGTGCACTGCAGACCCATGCCCCTGCACTGGAAGCATGGCATCTTAACCACTGGACCACCAGAGAAGCCCACAGTTCATAGTTTCTCTGAGCCTGGTGCTTCTAAGCCCGGGTGGGCCACGAAGAAAGGGAAAGAAGACACTTGGAGGGAGATGGTCGGGTACAGTGAGTGGGAGGGAGGCCCACCAAGCCTAGCTTTGCCTTGCCTCCACTGCCCATTGACCTTGAGTGGGACCCTGCCCTTCCCTGGCCCTCAGCCTGCCAGCTGTTTGTGGCAAGAGTTGAACTCCAATAGCTGAGTGCCCTGCCCTCCTTCACAAGATGCCACCAGGGGGCAGCACAAGGCCTGGGCTGCTTCCACAGCTGGAGGGCTCTGTCTCCAGCCTGAGCCTAGAGGGTTCTTTCTCTGGACTAAAGGTGCCTGGAGGGTAGAAATGCCAGTTCACTTAAGCCTCACCCTCGCATGCCTTAACACCCTAACATCCTAAGCTTGGAATCAGCCCTGGGGCTCGGAGTACACCCTATCTCCGAGTCCTACGAGGAAAGAAAGGGAGCCAGGCTGCTTCCCAACCCCCAGGACCTGAGAAACAGTCGAGAGAGAACTGGTTTCCCCAGTGTGGGTGAGACCCTGCGCCACGCCGCCCTGCACCGTCCCAGTGCCCTCTAGCCAACTGGGTGCGGTCCCAAGAGCCCAGCCCTAGGCCCTGGCAGCTTTTGCCCACGGTCTTGGCGCCATTGGCCAGACTTGTGAACCCGGAAGATACAGGTGGGGAAAGCGCTGGGGCCCCGTTCCGGGAGGAGCCCCAAGACTGGAAGTGAAAGTGACTGCAGCCGTCTGAATGACCTGGCGGTCTGGGACACCGGAACCCCACCGGCTAGGCCAGGGATGTCAGAGACCAGCCGGCCAGACTTGGGAAGGGGAGGCGCTTCCCCCACCCTGGGCCCCGGGTTCCCGGGGCCCGAGAAGTTGGGGATGGGACTCTTGTCATATTTCCACAGCACACTGGAGGGCCGGGCCAGGGTGGAGGAAGGATCCCAGAGTGTCTGGGGATCCCAAAGAACACGGCCGGCCTAAGCAGCGACAGCATTTGGAGAAGGGCCTCTTCCCCCGCCGCCGTGGGGAAGGAAGGAAGGTTGGGGCCGCCCTCCGCCGCCGCGGGCGGGGCTGCCCGGACCCCGCCGGGGTGGGGAGGGCCGCGCGCCCAGGAAGGGGGCGGGGCAGCCGCAGTGACGCGGCGGTCGGCGGGGAGGAACCGGAGGGGTGCCGGCGGGCAGACCGGGAGGAAGGTCGGGGCCATGGGCCCGCGCTGCGCCTCCAGAGGGTCCGGCCACTGCTGGAATCCGCGGCCGGGGCTGGGGGCGCTCGGGGCTCCGACCCGCGGGCCGTCGGCCCCCGCCCGTACCGGGTGAGGGGCGTCCACCCTAGACTAGAGGTGAGCCGGGACGTTGGCGGGCGGGCCGATCGAGAGCACGGCGGGGGACGGGGACACCGGGGAGCAGAGGGAAGTGGGGGCCTCTCGCTTGCTCAGTGGGTGCGAGGTGGGGGTACGGCGGCAGCGAAGTCGGGGCGCAGGTGGACGGAGCAGGGCTTGCAGGGCGGGGGCCCGTAGGGTACTTCTAGCCTGAGCCTGAAGAGTGATCAGCCCTGGAGAAGGAGGATGAGGCAGCTGCATAGACGAGTGCCTGGGGGCCAGGAACGATGCGGGGAAAGGGGAGCTGGGGCCTGGGCTGCCCGTCAGGGTGGGGAAGACAGGTCTCGGGGCGGAGGTGTTATCTAGTCTTTGAAGGTAGTTTCGGGGGTGGGGGGCGGGGGGCGCCCGGGGCTGCTCCGCGGAGAGACACGCGGGGGACAAGGTTCTAAGTGGATGTCCAGGAGTGGGGGACACGGACCGACTCGGGGAAAGGGATGCAGGGGGCGGGCCCCGAGGGGCGGGTGGTGGAAGGCGGCCCGGAAGGAGGGGCCCCAGGGTTCCCAGGGGCGGGTCCCCAAAGGATGCTGTTCCGAGGGGCTTAGGACGCCGCCGCGGCCGGAGAAGCAAGGCTGGCCCGCCAGCCCGCCGGCCACCTCCCGCGGCTCCTGGGGGCCCGCGTCAGCGCGCGGTTGCCATGGCGATGGGCGGGTGGGGGGCGGGGGCTGCGCGGAAAAGAGGTCAGCGCTAAGCTTCGCGGCGGCTCCCGGCCCCCCGCGGCGCTGGCTGCAGAGCTGGGCTCGCCGCTGCCTGCCCTGTGGCGAGCCCGGGCATGGGGTCCCCGCGCCTGAGCCCCTCGGCCCGCGCGCAGGGCTCGGGGCCGCGCGCCGCCGCCCCGCACTGACGGCCGCGCGGTGCCCTGCGCCAGGAGCCGCGGAGGCCGCGCGCGGCCGGCCGAGCGCTTTCAGGATGCTCATCAAGGAGTACCACATCCTGCTGCCCATGAGCCTGGACGAGTACCAGGTGGCCCAGCTCTACATGATCCAGGTGAGGGCGGTGGCAAGTAGGAGGCCGAGGAGGGGATGGGGGCATGCTTCATGCTGGGTATCCGCAGGAGCGCGCAGGCCACACCTGGGACAAGGGGCCAGGCCCAGCTCAATCCCCCTCCAGTCCAGCCCCGGGCCTTGGGAGGGCTCAGGCCAGAGCAGAAGAGAGCCCGTCCCCAGTCGGATGTGGGGGAGGGGTGGGGTGGTTAAGGACTGTGCGAAGAGGGACGGAAGGGCCTGGTGGTGCCTCCCCACCCTGAGTGCCCAGCCCCTGCTGAACGCTCAGCCCCCATCTGATCTCCTTTAATCCTCCTTAGAACCCGTAATCCTCTGGAGGTAGGGAGAGGAGCGCATAAGGAGGCAAGAGTGGGGGGCAGAAAGTGAGGAGGGGTCCCAGGGGGTAGAGAAAGACTAGGAGAGGTTTCCCAGAGGGTGAAGGAACCTGGCCACCCCCGGCGGTCAGGGAGATGGGCTGAGGCTCAGGGCCAGAGACTGTCAGAGGAGTAGGCAGGGAACCCAGAGGGTGAGGTCTGGGCTGAGAGGAAGCAGGTAGGGAGCCAGGCTTGGGCGGAGAAGTGTGAGCCAGGGCAGGCGCCCGGGGAGGGGAGGAGGCCGGTGCCCCTTCCAGAGGCATCCCCTGAAATGTGGGACCAGAATCTGAGCAGGCAAGAGGGCTGGGATCTGGCCTCAGAGGGTTGGGTGAGCCATGTTCAAACTCCTGAGCTACATAAGGACAGGATCTTAGTGCTCTCCAACTAGGAGGGGTGTGGCAGGAGCTGGTGTTGGGGTCCTAGAAAGGCAGGGATCCCTTTTACTCTCCTGATTCTTCCAGCCTGCCCACCCTGGCCCCTTGCTGGCAGGGCATGCAGCTTGTCCCCCTTAGGAGCTTACACGGGCTCTCTCTCTGCTTGAAGTACACCCCCCACCCCACCCCATATCTGCCCAACACCCTCCTTTCCCCCCCAAGTCATCTTCAAATCAGGGTCATGTTATCTTTTCAGTGAGGCCTTTCCTGCCCATCCTATCAAAACTGCAACCCCCAACTCTATCCACCTAACCCTAGTCTATGCTTTCTTTTTACCATGGCACTTAGAACCCTCTAGGATGCTTTTTTTCTGTTTTCTGTCTACTGTGTCTCCCTCCGCTGGAGTGTACAGTTCCACAAGGGCAGGCAGGGGTCTTTACTCTGTACATCACCAGATCCCAGTGAATATAAGCCCAGACAGTGCCTGAAATAGAGCAGACAGCAAATACTTGAATGACTGAACAAGTCCTGGCTTGCAGAACCCCAGAGGGGACTGGTCAGAGGCTATAATCCTGACCCCAGTAGCTATAAGGGAGCAGAGTGGGATTTCAGAGACCTAGAAAAGCTGGGACTCGGGCCTCAGAGCTGCGCCGGGGACCAGGCCTAACTGGGGAGCCCATCCCAGGAGCGGAGTTAGGGCTGAGCTGCCCATCCTCCTCTTGCCCTGGGCTGCAGAAAAAGAGCCGAGAGGAGTCGAGTGGCGAGGGCAGTGGCGTGGAGATCCTGGCCAACCGGCCCTACACAGATGGGCCGGGCGGCAGTGGACAGTACACGCACAAGGTATACCACGTGGGCTCCCACATCCCAGGCTGGTTCCGGGCACTGCTGCCCAAGGCTGCCCTGCAGGTGGAGGAGGAATCCTGGAATGCTTATCCCTACACCCGAACCCGGTGAGTGAGTGGGGTGGGTCAGGGGCCAGGAGGGGAAGGGCCCTGGTGGGCCCAGTAGTGACCCTCACCCCTGCCCTCTGCCCAGGTACACCTGCCCCTTTGTGGAGAAATTCTCCATTGAAATTGAGACCTATTACCTGCCCGATGGGGGGCAGCAGCCCAATGTCTTCAACCTGAGTGGAGCTGAGCGGAGACAGCGCATCTTGGGTGAGACCTACAGCCAGTAATGACCCCAAAGCCCCTCTCAGACCACCTGCCACCTGGAGAGGTGGCCTCTGACAAGTCCCAGGCTCACTTCCTGGCCTCGGCTTTCTGTGCGTGAAAAATTGCCCTCCCAATCCCGAGGTGGGGGAGGAGTAGCAGGGGCTGGAGGGGGCTGATATTGCTCAGGGCTGTTGGAACCTTCCCAGATACCATCGACATTGTGCGGGATGCTGTGGCCCCAGGCGAGTACAAAGCAGAAGAGGACCCCCGGCTGTACCGCTCGGCCAAGACAGGCCGAGGACCGCTGGCTGATGACTGGGCGCGCACAGCAGCCCAGACCGGGCCCCTCATGTGCGCTTACAAGCTGTGCAAGGTCGAGTTCCGCTACTGGGGCATGCAGGCCAAGATCGAGCAGTTCATCCACGATGTTGGTGAGCACCCTGTCCTGGGAGGTTCCACTTAGCATGCACTAGGCCGCGTGTTTGAGCCAGGGATGCTCCCAGTCTGCCGGGGACACAGAAACATAAAACCATCCTTTCCATTTGATAGGGTGGGTGCTGGGGCAGAGGGGAGCAGCGCAGCCTAGCTGGGGTTGGGGGAGCCTGCCTTGAGGTACAGGGAAGAGTCAGAAGGGCAAGAAGCTGGCAACATAATCTCTGAGGTTCATGCCGGTTCAGACACTCAGAGATGCATCTGCTCATCCATTAAAATTCTAAGACGCCAATGTTCTGTGGGTCAAGCGAGGCTTAGAGACTCTCAGGAGGGTCTCCAGCTGTAACTGGCAACACGCCGTGGAGTGCAGGCCGAAGCTGGGTGCTGTCAGAGTCCCTCCCACCCCAGCTCTGAGTTCCATCCTCCTGCTCTGGTCTCCAGCAGGCCCTAGGTCATACTCCCATGGCTTAGCCCTGCCCCACCTCCCAGGTCTGATGCTGGGCTCCCCACAGGAAGAAGGACGGGGGCCCCCAGGGACCTGGGTTCCACTCCACCACGGACTCTCATGGAATCTCCCCTCCAGGGAGCTGCTTCCTTAATTGTCCCTTTTGTAAATGAGGAAAAGGTTGGGCCTGATAGCAAAAGCTGATATTGTTATCACAAGATGCCAAATCCTCTGCTAATCACTTCCCATACAAGATATCTTTCACACCCCCCACACCCCTCAAGGTAAAGACTATTATGATTCCAGATGAGGAAATTTAGCTCAGAGAGTAGTAATACAGGCTCTTTATCCTAAATTTGGAAAAAGTCCAAAAAGCACAAATAAGATTAGGGGCCTCCCTGGAGGTCCAGTGGTTAAGACTCTGCACTTCCTATGCAGGAGGCTTGGGTTTGATCCCTGATCAGGGAACTAAGATCCCACATACCATTGAAGAAGGAAATGGCAACCCACTCCAGAATTCTTGCCTGGAGAATTCCATTGACAGACGAGCCTGATGGGCTACAGTCCACAGGGTCACAAAGAGTCGGACACGACTGAGTGACTAACTTTCACTTTCACTTTCACCATGTGGTACAGCCAAAAAAAAGCAAGTGAAAATCACCCACATATAACCATTATTAAGATTCTAATGCATTTCCTTCCAGAAGTTTATAATTCAATCATTATTACTTTATTTCCTAGATACTGAGGTTTCTAACTTTACTCCTCTGCTTAAGATGAAAATATCCCAGAATGGGTATCGTGTTTTTGCTTCACTAAGTGCCAACACTTCCATTAACTATTAACACCTTCATTAACCATCAACAATTTCATTAACTGTTAACGCCTTAATTGTTGACTCCTCTGATGAAGTCAGCAGGGAGCCAGCTGAAAGAGCAAGAACAAACATTGCTCCCAGCTTCCTGGGGTGTCGGGGTGAGCTCAGAGCTAAGAGTTGGGGTGTCTGGAGGGACAAAAGAGGCTGTGGGCAGGGAGGTAGGTAGGACAGGAAGAAAAATACCCCACTTCCCACTGCCATCACCTGGACAGCACTCACCCTTCCCTACTTTGCGGCTCTGGGTGGGTGGTGTGCCCAAGGGAGCCATTACCCAAATTCAAGGGAATTCAAGGCTTGGTATGCAGGGCAGGGACACTGGGGGTGGGCAGGGCACAGCTTTGATGTCTGGGCACCTATAGGTCTGCGCCGGGTGATGCTGCGGGCCCACCGACAGGCCTGGTGCTGGCAGGACGAGTGGACAGAGCTGAGCATGGCTGACATCCGGGCACTAGAGGAGGAGACTGCCCGCATGCTGGCACAGCGCATGGCCAAGTGCAACACAGGCAGTGAGGGCCCCGAGGCCCAGCCCCCGGGGAAGCCGAACTCTGAGGCCCGGGCCGGGGCCAGCCACGCCGGCACCCCCGATGGGCCCGAGGCCCCCCCAGGCCCCGATGCCTCGCCTGATGCCAGCTTCAGCAAGCAGTGGTCTTCATCCTCCCGTTCCTCCTACTCATCCCAGCATGGGGGTGAGGCTGGGGCACGGGGACTGGTGGTGGGGTGTTGGGAGCGTGGCCCTTGGCCGGACGCCCAGCCTGAGGCCCTCGTGGCCCTGCAGGGGGCGTGTCTCCCCAGACTTTGTCTGAGTGGCGCATGCAGAACATCGCCCGGGACTCTGAGAACAGCTCCGAGGAGGAGTTCTTTGATGCCCACGGTCAGCACCCCAGCCCTGCCGGGGGCGGGGGGGCCCTGAGCAGTGCCTACAGCCCCATGACACAGTCCCTGGTCCCTTCAGAAGGCTTCTCGGACAGTGACGAGGTCTTCCCCAAGGAGATGACCAAGTGGAACTCCAACGACTTCATCGACGCCTTTGCCTCCCCCATGGAGGCTGAGGGGACACCAGGTAAAGGTCCCCTATCCCGTCACCGGCCACCCGCACCCCCTAAGTGGTGGGGACTCAGAGAACTACTCATTCCTAAACATAACGGGGACCTAAGGTGAATGTCAACCCAGAAAGGGTGCTCTTTAAATACACAGATGAATGATGAGTGGATAATGGGTAGATGGATGGTTGGAATGTAAAAAGACAGAACAAAGAATGGAGGAATTCATTTGGAGGCCGGGAAGTCTTCATGCAGGAAGTATAGATTTTGAAGGACTAGACCAGCTCTGTCCAAAAGAACTTTCTGAGATGCTGGAAAGGTACTCGTCACTAGCCACATGTGACTCTCAAGTTCTTGAAATGTGGTGAGTGTGACTGGGGACCTGAATTTTGCACAGTAATTTAATTCACTTCAACTTAAACAGGCACATGTGGCTAGTGGCTACCACATGGGACAGGGCAGGATCAGAAGGAATCTTCCAGGCAAACGGGCATTGTGGGGAGAGGCGTCTCTGGGAACAGCAGGGACTGGCTGGCCTGTGCTAAGGTCTAGAAGTGTGAAATGACCTGGGGGAGTCAGGTGAGAGGGGCAGGTCTGAGGGAGATGGGGGCAGGGGGTAGTGCCCAGGCAGACAGCGAGCGGGAGCACCTGAAGTGCCAGGTGAGGGCATCCCCACAGAGCCCTCAGTCTCTCTCCCTGGCACTCCCCCTCCCATAGACCCTGGAACCGAGGGCACCAAAGACCTGGGGGACGGGGCCCGGGCACCCAGGGACTCGGAAGTGAGTATGGCCGGCCACCCCGCGCCTTAGTTCTGCCCAGCCACACACCAGCCACCGCTCTGACGTCACACTGTGCCCCCTGCAGGGCCCAGATGGAGACAGCGCTGGGGAGCTGGGGGCGGAGACATGCGCGGTCCACGCCCTCTTCCTCGTCCTGCACAGTGGCAGCATCCTAGACTCGGGCCCGGGAGATGCTGACTCCAAGCGGGCGGACGTGCAGACGCTGAGCCTAGCCTTCGAGGCTGTCACCCGCGTCCACTTTCCCGAGGCCCTGGGCCACGTGGCGCTGCGCCTGGTGCCCTGCCCACCCATCTGCGCAGCCGCTTATGCCCTCGTCTCCAAGTACTGGTCTGGGGGGTGGAAGGCGGGGGTGGACACACAGGGTCCCCGAGGTGTGGACAGCCACCTGGAGGCTCCTGGAACCAGAGAGGCCCCCATGGGGCAGGGCGGTGGGGGGAGAGGCCAGGAAGCCAGACACCTGGGCCAGTCACCTGCCCAGCTGTCCTCAGTTTCTAGTCTATGGCTCCACAGAGCCATAGTCTATGGCATCACAGAGCCCTCTGGGATACTGGTGGACCCCACAAAGCCCCCGTGGTGCTGGGACTTGCTAACAGGTCAGGGGGACTTCGAGGGGGCAGGGGTAGGCCTGGAGGCCCCGCCCATTCATTCCGCCCCTCCTCCTGCAGCCTGAGCCCCTACAGCCACGATGGTGACAGCCTGTCCCGCTCCCAGGACCACATTCCCCTGGCCGCCCTGCCGCTGCTGGCCACCTCATCATCCCGATACCAGGGCGCCGTGGCCACAGTCATCGCCCGCACCAACCAGGCCTATGCGGCCTTCCTGCGCTCCTCTGAGGGCGCCGGCTTCTGCGGGCAGGTCAGGGGTTAGGGGTTGTCCGGGGGGAACTTGCCGGCTGAGCCTCCCCCACCCTCCTGCCCGTGCTGCAGCCCCTCCTGACCGCGCTGCCCTCTCTCCCAGGTGGTGCTGATCGGGGACGGCGTCGGCGGAATCCTGGGCTTTGATGCACTCTGCCACAGTGCCAGTGTGGGCACTGGGAGCCGGAGCAGCAGCCGCCGTGGAAGTATGGTTAGTGTGGCTGGACCTGCCTCCACCGGAGGAGCGGGGGTGGGGGGGAGACTCCCCTGCTCTAGTTCTCTGCCCCAGGAATCTGACCTCTCTCCAGCCTGTTCCTTGCTGCCTCTGTCCATCCCCTCTGGGGCTCTGCTCGCTGGCTCTAAGTCCCTGCCCAACCCCCATGCCTCCTTCCTCACTTCCAAATAAGTAGAAATCGATTATCTCCAGTCCTAAGGATGTTTCTGTCTCCTGCTTCTTCTAGAACAATGAGCTGCTCTCCCCGGAGGCAGGCCCAATGCGGGATCCCCTGGCAGAGGGGGCTGAGGGGCTGGGCCGGGCCAGCCCAGAACCCTCTGCCCTGCCCACCCAGCGCACCCCCAGCGACATGGCTGGTCCCGAGCCCGAGGGCTCTCAAAACAGGTGACATTCCCACCCCATCAACCCCAAACTGGGCTTGTGCTGGGCTGCGGAGGTGGCAGCGCTGACAGCCACCTCCGCACGCAGCCTGCAGGCAGCCCCCCCAGCCACCTCCTCCGGGGAGCCCCGGCGGGCGAGCACAGCCTCCTGCCCACCCACTGCCACCTCTGAGGCTCCCGACAGTGCCCCCTGTGCCGCCCGCCTTGACTTCAAGGTCTCCGGCTTCTTCCTCTTTGGCTCCCCGCTTGGCCTGGTGCTGGCTCTGCGCAAAACTGTGATGCCCACGTTGGAGGGTGAGCCCTTGGGGTGCAAGTGGGGGGCACACCTCCTCCTCCATCTGCCCCTCCCCTTAGCTCCTCCAACCTCTCCCTCTCACCGGAAATTCGAGCATTTATGCCATTCCCCACTGTAAAAATTAAGTTTCTTGGCTAGAGAGGGGGAACCTGAGGCCCAGAAAGAAGGGACTTGCCAAGGCCACGTTTCCCAGCATGCACCAGGAGGAACTTGTATGCCCAGATGCCCTTCCTGAGAAAGGGTCCAACAGGCCTAGGGAACACTTCATCCCGAGCATCAGCAAATCGAAGGCTGTGATCCCTTGTTAGCCAAGAGACCTGTCTCACTTTTAAGCAGGACCCCGGGGACCCCCCAGGGAGTACAGTCTGGGAAGCGCTGTTTCAGTGCCACCCAGCATGTCAGGGAGCTGCTCCCCACCACCCCTACCTCCCAGAACGCCCAGCTGAACCCCCTCTCTCCTTTATCTTCTGGGTACCAGTGGCCCAGATGCGGCCAGCCTGCGAGCAGATCTACAACCTCTTCCATGCAGCCGACCCCTGCGCCTCCCGCCTTGAGCCCCTGCTGGCCCCCAAGTTCCAGGCCATCGCGCCCCTGGCGGTGCCCCGCTACCAGAAGTTCCCTCTGGGAGATGGCTCATCTCTGCTGCTGGGTACGCACCCAACCAAAGTACAGGGAAGAGGAGGAGAAGGGCCCCAACAGTGAGGGATGGAGATAGCCGCCCCCCCCAAGCAAGAGGCAGTTCCCGCATCATTGGTACTCTCTCAGGTCACCACTCCCAGGACCAGGAGCCGTCCCCTGGCCCCTTGGGCAGTCTGGATCCCCAGACCCTCTGCCCAGAAGCTGGGGGCAGTGGTGGTGACTGGACTAAAGAAGAGAGGCAGTGACAGCGAGAGCAGCACTCACCACTGGGGCGGGTGTGAAGGGGTGCTGCATCCATGTCTAGGCATGCACTGTGTCTCCATGGGCACTTGAGGTCACGTCCTGATGTGGGTTGTGTACACATGCATTTAAGTGAGTACCCATCTGGCCCCATGAGACAAGCGGGCCTGGATTGGGGTGATGGTGGCAGGCATTCTGGCAGGAATGCTGCTAACAGGGGAGAATGCCCCCACCCTTCACATCCACCCACATGTTGGGGCAATTCAGCCTCAGCCAGGACCTGACCAGGGAAGGCTGGCAGCGGAGATGGGGGAGGTGTGGGGCGGAGCAGTCCTGGAACCCCAGTGGAAAGACAGGCGGGTGGCCTGGCCCAGCCCACCACTGAGGCTGCCCTCCACCCACAGCCGACACTCTGCAGACCCACTCAGGCCTCTTTCTGGAGGAGCTGGAGATGTTGGTGCCCTCAACACCCACGTCTGCCAGTGGTGCTTTCTGGAAGGGCAATGAGTTGGGCGGTGACCCGCCAGCCCAGCCAACTGCCCCCAGCACCACTAGTGAAGTAGTTAAGAGTAAGTCAGGCCAGCCACCCCGCCTGGGGGTGGGGGGCAGTGGTGGGGGTGCGGATACTTGTTCCACCGCTGAAGCCCAGCAGAAACACCCTTGCCCCAGAGCCTTGGCTCTGGAACAAGGGGGCCCCAGCACCCAACTCTGGACTGGCAAAGAGCAGGGCTGGTGGAAGAGAGGGAGGGAAGAGCCCTAGAGGCCAGACAGGTGGGCCTGGGGTGAGAGGCCACCCCTGACTCACTGCCCACCGTGGCCGAGCAGTCCTGGAGCGCTGGTGGGGGACCAAGCGTATTGACTACTCGCTGTACTGCCCGGAGGCACTCACCGCCTTCCCCACCGTCACGCTGCCCCACCTCTTCCACGCCAGCTACTGGGAATCGGCCGACGTGGTGGCCTTCATCCTGCGACAGGTGGGCCCAGGGATGCGGGGAGGGGGGTGGGGGGGAAGCGGGCAAGGATAGGGAGCCGGAGCTGGGGGAGGGGCAGCCCCAGGGACCCTTCCCCCGCCCGCTTCATGTGGCCTCGCTGGTGCCCATTCCCCGCAGGTGATAGAGAAGGAGCGGCCACACCTGACCGAGTGCGAGGAGCCGTCCATCTACAGCCCGGCCTTCCCCAGGGAGAAGTGGCAGCGCAAACGCACCCAAGTCAAGATTCGGGTACGTGCCTTGCCGCTAGGGACCTCAAGTCTCCTTGGGATCTCCGCCCCTAAGCCCCTCTCAGGTTCCACCTCCTCCTGCCTCGGCCCCGCCCCAGGTACCACCAAGTCTCCTCCCCTCCCTCTTCCCCGCTCCCTCCGCCAAGTCAGGTTGGCGCTCATCTCGCCCCTCTCAGCCTCTGCACAGGGTCTATATTGCCTCCGCCCCTTGGAACCGCAGTCCGCACAGAGGACCCCCAGGACCTCTGATCGGGGTCAGCAGAAGCGCCCACCCATCGGGCCTCGCCCCTCTCTCGGAGCGAGCTGGCCCGCCTCCTCCAGGCAGCGCGCACACACGTCTGGGCGCGGGTCCCCCTCACCAGCTCTTCCCGCCTCCCTGTCATCTCCTGGCCGTGGGCTCACACTGTCTCCTCCCGCCAGAACGTCACCTCCAACCACCGGGCGAGCGACACGGTGGTGTGCGAGGGCCGCCCCCAGGTGCTGAATGGGCGCTTCATGTATGGACCCTTGGATGTGGTCACGCTCACGGGAGAGAAGGTTAGGACACAGAGGCCTCAGTCCCATGTAGACCAGCCCCCTCCTCGGGCTGACCTGGCCCCAAGCGGGAGCTCCCTGGTCCCGCCTCCTGTTCCCTGGACAGCTCCGGGTCCTGGCAGGTTGAGCCCCCAACCCCGTCCTCCTTCCCCCGCCTCAGCCCTCTTCCGCTCAGCTCCACGCCGCTTAGGGGTTCCCCCCTCCCTCCGCTCCGCTCAGGGGGACCCTCTGGCCCTCTCTCCCTGCTAGGTGGACATCTACATAATGACGCAGCCGCTGTCGGGCAAGTGGATCCACTTTGGCACCGAGGTCACCAACAGCTCGGGCCGTCTCACCTTCCCGGTGCCCCTGGAGCGTGCGCTGGGCGTCGGCGTTTACCCAGTGCGCATGGTAGTCAGGTGAGCGTGGGGCGGGCCCGGCCTCTGCGGGGCGGGGCTCCCGTGGGCCCCGCCCCCACGCCGCTCACACAGCAACCCACCCCCACCCCCGCCCGGGCCGTAGGGGCGACCACACCTACGCCGAATGCTGCCTAACGGTGGTGGCCCGCGGCACTGAGGCCGTGGTCTTCAGCATCGACGGCTCCTTCACCGCCAGTGTGTCCATCATGGGCAGCGACCCCAAGGTGCGCGCCGGCGCCGTGGACGTGGTCAGGTAGGAGCGGCTGCCCCTTCTCTTCCCCGCTCGCTGTGAGGACTGGTCCCCACCCCTGGTGCGCGGGGCTGACCGCCGCCCCTCCCTGCAGACACTGGCAGGACGCGGGCTACCTGATCGTGTACGTGACGGGCCGTCCTGATATGCAGAAGCACCGCGTGGTGGCCTGGCTGTCGCAGCACAACTTCCCCCACGGCGTCGTCTCCTTCTGCGATGGCCTCACTCACGACCCGCTGCGTCAGAAGGCGATGTTCCTGCAGAGCCTGGTGCAGGAGGTGTGGTGGTTGGGGAGGGCCCCCGAACCCCGTGATTGCCCCGAGAGGAGGCCCGTTTGTTCCCACCCGCATGGCCCTGGCTCCCAGCCTAACAGACCGCACATCCCCGCAAGGGTCTCTAGAGTCCTTGGGGCCAACTAGGGAGATCCGGCTAGCCCCACCCCCCAGCCAGACTTGGTGCTGGAGACTAAGAGGCCCCGCCCCTAACCCTTCAGCACTGAACGCCCACCAAACCCCACCCTCTGTCTCCCGCCCCGCGCCCCCCTCCCCCCCGGGGCTGCTGATTGGCCTCTCCGGCCACAGGTAGAACTGAACTTCGTGGCCGGCTACGGGTCCCCCAAAGACGTGGCCGTGTATGCGGCGCTGGGCCTGCCCCCAAGCCAGACCTACATCGTGGGCCGTGCCGTGAGGAAGCTGCAGGCGCAGTGCCAGGTGAGGGCCGAGTGAAGGTGGGGCTGCTAGCCAGTTGGAGCATGGGAGCCTGAGGCTGTGCCTTGAGGACCACTCGTGCGTTAAGAAGCACCTAGGAGGGAGGCTGTGAACAGGCTGGCCAGCTTTGGGGAACTTGGGCTTCTCCTAGGATCTGGGAGGTCACGAGCAGCTGGAAGCTTCCGGACAGGCCAGAACGGGTAACTCAAGCTGGAGTATGAGCAAGACCTTGGGTGCTCGTTCCACGCTGGCATGGTTCTGGGCACAAGCCTTGACCTTTCTGAGCCTCACTTTCCTGTCTGTAGAACGGATCTCCGCAGCCGTCACGAAGAGCCCATGATTTACTGCATGTCAGCGAGCACTGGGCTGGGCACAAAGCAAGTGCCTGCTAAATGTTAGCTGCTGTTACTTCCCTCCAAAACCCCATTTTACAGATGAGGAAACTCAGGACGAGGCCCAGAGAGGGGCAGGCTCCCCGGCGGGGTTTGGTCAGGCTGTGCCAGCCTGGTACTGCAGCCAGCACTGCCCAGAGCCTGGGAAGGGTGGGTGAGGGCCGTGTGTGGGCCCGAGACCGGCCATCCCCTCACCCTACCCACCTCTGCCCGCAGTTCCTGTCCGATGGCTACGTGGCCCACCTGGGCCAGCTGGAGGCTGGCTCCCACCCTCATGCCACTGCGGGACCCTCAAGGGCCGCCCTGGCCAAGAGCAGCTATGGTGGGGCTGCCCCTGTGGACTTCCTTCGGAAGCAGAGCCAGCTGCTCCGCTCGAGGGGCCCCAGCCAGGCGGAGCGGGAGGGTCCTGGGACGCCGCCCACCACCCTGGCGCGGGGCAAGGCGCGGAGCATCAGCCTCAAGCTGGACAGCGAAGAGTGAGGCTCCAACTGTGGCTGGACTTGGGTTATTTATTCATACACTCGAAGAGCCCCAGTGGAAGGCTGGGCCCCCAGCCCCATGACCTGCATCTGTTTGCCCTCAGGGATAGTTCCCTTTCATGCTGGAGGACCCAGCCCTGGGGGCTGGAGGAGGGAGCAGCAAGGGTCCAGAGGCTTTTCCAGCGTGTGTAACTCCATGGAAATAAACACCGCCTGCATCCCGCCTGACTGCCCACCAGCGTGGCATCACAGGGCAGCCCAGCTCACAGTTTCTAGTTCAACAGAGATGCTGAAGGGCAGAGAGGAGCCGGGATGTGCCCGGGGTCAGACAGCAGGTCAGAGGGCAGGGCCAAGATTAGGACCTGGAGAGCCAGCCTCCCCCACCCTCCTTCCCCTCCCCACCTGGGCTGGCCTTTCAGTTACCAGGGGCCCAGACTTGGCTTCTCACTGGAACCACTGCCTGCATGAGCTGAGACCGTGAGATTGGGGGTTGGGAGGGGGGCGATGGGGAGGGCTGCACCGGGAGCCCACCTCACCCAGGCAGTAAGCCTCCTGGCTTGCACTTGCTTCGTCTCCCCCTTAAGACTGAAGGCTCCCAGGCACCTCGGCCTTGGCCACCAAGAAACACTTCCCTTGTGACAGAGACCATCCTCGTTTCTCTGTCAGGCACACGGAGGCCCAAAAAGGTCTCAGAGCTGATGAACGGGGAGCTGGGATTAGAACCCCTATTGTTTGCCTCCCCAAACCACCCAAGTACCAGGAAATGAGGGGCAATGACCCCAGCTTTCCCAGTGGATCAGTTCGGCAAGCCCAGAGAGGGAGAGAGAGACAGATAAATAAGGCCTTTATATACAGAGAAGCATGATATAGTTGGGGGGTGGGTGGGCTGGCAGCGTCGGCGGCGGCAGCAATGGGCGGGGCGGCCGGGCCAGCGGGGCCCCATCAGTGGGAGAAGATGCCCCGGAAGCGGGCCTTGTCCTCCTCGTCCTTCTGGCGGATCCGCGCCTCCAGGGCCCGCAGCTCACGGCTCACCACAGGCGCCAGGGCCGGGTCCAGCTGCAACACCTTGGCGAAGTCAGCCTGGGCCTCCTGGGCATTCCACACGGCCGCGTGGGCCTTGCCGCGCTTGAAGTAGGCCTTGACATTGTCTGCAGTGGGCGGCAAGCGCCCAAGGGCATGAGAAAGGGGGGCCAGCCAGCACCCCACCTTGACTGCCTGCACCAGGGGCCCAGCGTGGACGGAGCCCTCCTGCCCTGAGGATGCCAAACCTCCCCCAAGCCCCATTCCTCTCTCACTGGCACAGCAGGGCCGCGGCCCCACTGGGTGGGAGCTACTGGGTCAGGCTCCCTCGGGAGTTCAGAACGGGGGTGATATGGAAGGCCGCCTCCCTGCCCTGGTGACCCAGCGCCCGGCGCTCACCGTCATACTTATTGAGGATGGAGGAGCAGTGGTCCAGCACTTCGTAATACTCTTGGGCCACCAGCTTGCACTGACAGTAGTTGAGCAGCAGTGGGGTGATCTGCTGATCCAGCTGGATCCAGTCGGGGGACCCAGGCTGTTCCTGGGGGCACGGAGGCAGGGACAGGGGAAAAGATGCTGAAACCTGGGCCCCCTGGGCCCCTCCCGACCCCTCCCCTCACCCACCGCAGTCCCCAGGCAGCACCTTCATCTGAAGGTTCTTGAGGCAGGCGATGGCGTCGTAGTACTTGGCAGCGGCCTCCTTCACGTGGCCCTCGCGGTACAACCGGTTGCCCTCCTGGTGGATAACCGGCACTGCCTTTGCCTTCTCCTCATCCGTCATTGCCCACGGGTCCTGCTGGTACGTGCCAGGGTTCTCCACCTGCCGGGGCATAGGCCAGGTCAGGGCCCGGGGTCAACCTCTGGGCTGGCTGGGCCTGGGACACCAGGTACCAGAAGCAGAATCACTTCTTCATCCACTGACCATTCAACAAACACGTGTACAGCATCTCCTGCATGCCCAGCACTGTGCTGAGTTCTAGAAACCGAGCAATGAGCAAGATGGTGAAAAGCCCTGCCTTGGCAGACCTGAGGGAGCGGGGAAGGGCCCCAGGAGGGAGGCACTCCTTGTGCCTGTCCCACCCAGCCCTCGAACAGTCAGGGAGGCCACCAGCTCTGGGCAGGCGGGCAGAGCCGGCACCCTCTCTGAAACTGGGCGGTAGGGGGTTGGCCTGGTGGCCCCTCACCTTCAGCATCTCGATGTCGAAGATGAGAGGCTGGGGGTTCTGCTGCAGGGCGTCCAGGTCGGCGTGACCCAGGGAGTTGTGTTCGTGCATCTGGGCAATGCCACAGCAGTGCCGCTGGCCCTCCAGGGGGTCCTTGCCGGCTGCGATGTTGCGTAGACTCTTGGCCACCAGTGGGTACAGCACCACGTGCTGCAGAGGGTGAGTGGGCAGGGGGGCTCTGTCAGCACGTGCTGGCTGCTCATGGGCTCAAGAGGCCCCGCCCCTTGTCCCATCACCATCTGAGAAAGGACACTGAGGCCCAGGAGGACTTTCCCTTCCCGACTCCTCCGGCCTCCCAGCCCTCCATCACTTTCAGGCCAAACACCCATGCTTCCCACCCCCTCAACACACAAACACGCACTCCCACTGCCAACCTGTCTCCCAAGCCCTGACAAGTCCAGGGGAATTCTTACCTCTTACCTGTCCTCCTCCCAGGCTTGCAGCCCATAAGTTGGGCTCCTCATCATTCCGGGGGCCCTTCCACACTCTATTCCCAGCATCTCTTCTCTCCGGCCCCACCACCAACCCTTTCGGGGCCCATCTCTGAGGTGGGATTAGGGCAGCAACTTCAAAATCCTCATGGGGGACCCTCAGGCATTGGAGACCTAGCTTTTTTATGGTGTTTGTTTTTTTTTTTTTTTTTAAGTCTTGGCCTACTTTAATTTTTTTTACTTTTTGGCCATGTGGCATGTAGGATCATAGTTCCCCGACCAGGGATCCAACCCACGCCCCCTGCATTAGAAGTGCAAAGTATTAACCACTGGACCACCAGGGAAGTTCCAGGGACCTAGCTTTTGACCTTTCACTAGGGACACCTGCTGGGATGGTGGAAGCCAGACCATCCCCATGCCTAACCTGCTCTTCTCACTGACCCTGTTGTCGGCTCGGGGCCGACTGCTCAGCTAATGTTCATCCAGTCAGCAGATATGTTCTGAGTCCTGGCTCTGGGCTGGCCCACACTGGGCACTTTCAAGGTAAACAGGCCTAATCCCTGCCCTGAAGTAGCCTAAATGCAGACAAAGGACCAGATCCTGGCCATGCAGAGTATGAGAGGTGGAGAACCCAGAGGAGGGGTTCAAGTCAAGCACCAGTAGTCAGGGAAGGCTTCCTGGGGTAGTGACCCAGGAGTTAGTTTGAAGTAGGAAGGAGGATGTTGGGTAAGGAGGAGATGGGAACACAGGCAGGTGAGTGGGAGGGAGACCCTGCAGGGGCCACGTGGGCATCTATGGCTTGTGCTTCAGCTTGGCAGTGACCAGGAGCAGAGGGGATTGAAGCAAGGAGCTGTAGCGGGTATTGCACTTGAGAGCCAGTCCCTGGCTGCAGTCTGGCTAAAGGAGAGAAGGCAGACTAGGGGCCAGGAGGCCAGTGCCTGGCGGTGCAGTGCCCTGGAGGGAGTCGGTGGTGGCCTGGCCAGGGCAGAGGATAGGGAATTGGGTGTGGCCAGACAGACGCAGGCAGGCGTGGGGTACGGGGTACCTTGACGTCGCAGCAGAACTGGGCGATCTCCCCCTCCCGCATGGTGCGCACGATGGTCTCCCACACGGGCAGCTTGAACTTCTTGCCAATGATGAGCTCCATGGGCTTGCCGCGCACCCGGCTGTCATCCAGCACGGCGCCCTCCTCATCACTGCGCAGAGTGCGGTAGTGGAACGTGGCCTGTGGGCCGCAAATGGGATCAGACAAGGGCACGGCCTTCCCACAACCACAAGGACAAGGCCAGCTCACAGCCTGCAGGTGGCACAAGGGACAGGGCTCACCCAGGGGTCACCACCTGACCTTTACCACACCACCCAGGAGGGAAGGGGTCCAAGTCACATGGCGAGTAGGTGGATGGGCTGGGACGAGAGCCCAAGGGGTCTAGCTTTAGTCATTCTTTCAACAAATATTGACAGAGGACGAGATGGTTGGATGGCATCACCGACTCAATGGACATGAGTTTGCGCAAGCTCCAGGAGACGGTAAAGGACAGGGAAGCCTGGCGTGCTGCAGTCCATGGGGGCGCAAAGAGTTGGACACAATTGAGAGACTGAACAACAACTACATGCCTGAGCTCTGTGCTAGGCCTGGCAGTTGACAAAACAGACAAAAGCCCCTGCCCCCGTGGAGCTCACAGGGAACTTCTAAAGGAAAGAGACGGGCCTCAAACAAAACACACTCGGTGAGGTGGAGCAAAGTGCTATGGATCAGACATCAAAATGCAGCATGGTAACGCACAGCGAGTTCAGGGAGCCAGAGTCACTGAAGGAACTCCCTGGCAGTTCAGTGGTTAGGAGCTGACAGTTTCACTGCTGGGGCTCAGGTTCGATCCCTGGTCAGGGAACTAGGATTCTGCAAGCAGCACTGTGTGGCCCCACCCCCCTCCAAAAAAAAAAGAGAGAGAGAAAGCAGAGACTTGAAGGGAGTACAGGAGAAGCAAGCCAGACAGATGCTGAGGTAGGAAGGGGTGGGAAATTTCTTGGCCAAAGAACAGCAGGTGCAAAGGCCTCGCAGAGGGGCAGCGTGTGTGTGTTCACAAAGCGGGAGGCCAGTGCCGCCGCAGCAGCAGACTGAACCAGGGGAGGGGCGGTACCTCACGGGGTCAGCAGGTCAGCAGGGAGGGACCCCACAGAGCCTAACGCCTGTGGTGAGGACTTCGTTTTTTCACTCTGAAATGGAAGCCACCAGTTGGCTCCAAGCAGAAGAGGGACATGATCTGATGCTGGTTCTGCTGGTGCGGGGATGAGACAGGTGGGAGAGCCGGGAAGACAGAAGCAGGAGGTGAGTTAAGACGTTACTGGAATAACCCAGGGGAGAGACCTGGACCATGGTGGGAGTGGTAGAAGTGGTCAGATCCTGAGTGTACCTTGAGGATCTTCTGGGGGGTGTATGAGAACAGGAGGAGGCATGGAGACCAGGAGGTTTTTGGCCTGAGCAACCAAAAGGCTGGAGGGGCCCTACCCTGAGATGAGAGGGTCAAGGGGAGCAGGTTAAGTTGCCAATGAGATTTCCAGGTGGAGACGGTGAGTAGGGAACTGGATATCAACTTTAAAGGGGAGGGAAGGGTAGACACAGACATTTGGGAGTGGTCCAGGCACGCGTGGAGAGTTTCTTAAAAGACACGAGCCTGGATGAGATCATCTCAGGGTGAGTGAAGAGAAGTCTTGAGACTGAACCCTCCACAGGATATGGTTAGAGGAAGCCACATTCTTTCCCACCCCTAGCCACCCCTCTGAACTCCGTTTCCGCATCAGTAAAATGGAGTTAGCAACAGTACTTACCTCACCTCATGAGAATGAAAGCAAATAATCTTGTGAAGCATTGAGCACCACGCTCTTGTGAACCCTCAATCAATGCCGGTGATTGATGATTGTTTTCTTGTTTTTTATTTGTCCCTATTCTTTCGGTGTCATTGTTCACACATCATCACTATTTTTGGTGTTTTCTCCAACTGGTGTCTGTTCCATCCAAGATCTCCCTTGCCAAGACTTTCTTCAAGGCCACCACCCCCCCCACCCCCACCCCAGCCCATAGGGAACTTCACCCACATCCCTTCCCTCATGTCCAGAAGCACCCCTCTATGTATCACTGATCACTAGGGCACGCAGCTCTGCCCTAGGGCACTCCTGTGAGCCAGGCTTTACCTTCGCCATCTCTGCACAGCTCTTGTCGGCACAGTAGCTCTTACTTTGGGTGCCCCCAGTATGTTTTAAGTGTTCAACTGTTCTAGTCATCAACAAGATGTATCACTTCAGTTCATTTTTGGTGCCAGGATCTTTACTCATTCGCTCAATATACATGTCCTGTGTGACTGCTCTGCTGGGCACAGGGGCTGCCCCCAGGAAGCACTTACGCTACAAACAAGTGGCCTGGGACAGGCCCTCCAGAAGAAAGAACTGCATGAGCAGAAGGAGGTAAACCTGGAGGCGTACATTATTGGGGCGGAGAGGGGTGGAAGAGGCTGGAGCTAGAGGCCTGGATGTGCAAAGGAGGAAGGTGGGAGGCTCTTTATTTCTTAGCCCTTGTCTGTCCCGACCCAATGCCACGAAGAGCAGTAGGAAAGCTGTCAAAAGGGTTCTCGTCTGGTAGACCCGACCTCCTGGCCTGTTCTCTGGGTTTGTGCGTCCCAGGGCCTCAGTTTTTCCACCTAAGCAATGGGAGCTGGTCTACGTTTTCAGAAGGCCCTTCCATCCATAGAAGACCTTGAAACTTGCAATCCAGGGGCCCCTCCCAGAGCCCAGCTTTCTCATCTGGGGTCCTCTCCCACGCTGAGTCTGGGCAAGCAATGGGGTCAACCCCCTTACCTCCCGCAAAATGTTTATTGATGACTGACGGCCTCCATGACCTATGTAGCCACTCGGCCAAGGCAGGGGGCGGAGCTCACGCATCCGAATTCACCCTCTACTTAAATCCAGGCCAATCAGCGTCGAGCTCGGCATGTGAGCAGTAGGGTCACAGACCACTGCTGTCTGGGCATGCGCAATATCTCGCCTAAGGCCTCCTCTCGCCTCGCATGCGCACCGCGCCACCGACAGGTTAAGGGGAAGCGGGTCGTTACGAACCTTAGTTCCATCCTGAAAGTCAGGGAGCGCTCCTCGGCCCTCCTGTATCACACGCTTTTGGATCCCGTCTTCCCGGAGTCTTGCGATGATATCCGCCATCCTCCTTCCCCGCTGCTCTCTTTCGGCAACTTCCGGACTCGCTCGGCAGCTTCCGGACCTGCTTCGGCAACTTCTAGAACTTCGGCAACTTCCGAGCTGGCGCCATTTTGGTTAAGGGCAGACGCCGAAAAGAGCCCGAACGTAGAAGCGGGCTGTGATTGGTTCTCTGCTCCGTGGCTGAGCCCGCGGGTCAGGCCAGGGGCGGGGCCTGAGACTGTCCAGGGGCGGGACTGGGGCCTGTGAGACAGGCGGGGCGGGGCGTCCCTAGGAACTGTGTCCTTGAACCGATTTGGTTTGGGCCCTCCCAAGTGGCCGTCTGCCACGCTATTTAAAGTTGTAAAAGTAGCACGACAGCATTACAGAAGTGGGGGGAGGGAAGGTCGGCATCCGTAAGGTCACCTCCTAAAACTACTATTTTTGTGTATTCCTTTTTGTTTTTTCTTTTAGCTTGCCTAGCACAATACTCGTGAGTTTTCCATCCTGAATTTTTCTCATCAATCAGTCAATCTGGGTATAAGAAGGAGGGGAAGAAGGGTTTCTGTATTCCCGTGGAAACTCTAAGCTCCCCAAGAGACTGGCAGCCCCTTGTGGTGTCCGGGCTAGCCGTGTCGTCACCACGGGGTCCACCGCGGTGTCTGGCACATAGTAGGTGCCCAGCGAATATTCGGGAATACAGGAATGATAGAAATGAGGCACCTCAGAGGCTAAAACATTTCTCTCCGCCTCTGGAAACTAGTTGTGAAGAATAACTCTAAAGCGTCTTCTCCCACTTTGGAGGTTTCGGTTCAGTTCAGTTCACTGTCTCAGTCATGTCCGACTCTTTGCGACCCCCATGGACTGCAGCACGTCAGGCTTGCCTGTCCATCACCAACTCCCAGAGCTTACTCAAACTCATGTCCATAGAGTCAGTGATGCCATCCAACCATCTCATCCTCTGTCATCCCCTTCTCTTCCTGCCTTCAGTCTTTCCCAGCATCAGGGTCTTTGCGAATGAGTCAGCTCTTTGCATCAGGTGGCCACCGTGTTGGGGTTTCAGCTTCAGCATCAGTCCTTCCAAAGGCTATTCAGTACTGATTTCCTTTAGGGTACACTGGTTAGATCTCCTTGCAGCCCAAGGTTTAGGTAACTGAATAAAGGGATGTCTTCCGGCCTGTGCACTGTCCTCAGTCCTTTCATAACTGGGAAGAATTACTGTCCGTCCCCTTTGCCCCACGTGCTGAGGGCTTCAGATATTTATGTTGGTTCATTTCCCCCAAGAAGTCCCCTGAGAGAGGTGGAACCTCTGGGCCGAAAGGGAAACATGTTTTGTTTTTAACTTTTGTTTTTCACTCGCACAGGAAGTTTTATAGGCAAGTTCTGCCAAATTCTGAAGCAACGAGTTGTCTGTATTCTTACACAGATTGTTCCAGAAAATGGAAAAAGAGGGAAAGTCAACCAACATATTTTATGAGAGTAGTTTAATCTTGATTCTAAAAAACTTACTTAAACCATTAGGCAAGACAAGTCTACACCGATTTTACTAATAAATATAGATATGAAGGAGTCCCAGTTGGCGCAGGGGTAAAGAATCCGCCTGCCAATGCAGGAGACACAAGAGAGTCAGGTTTGATCCCTGGGTTGGGAAGATCCCCAGGAGTAGGAAATTACAACCCACTCCAGTATTCTTGCCTGGGAAATCCCATGGACAGAGGAGTCTGGAGGGCTACAGTTCTTGGGGTGGCAGAGTCTGACACGATTATGCATGCGTGCACACATCCATAGATATGAAAAATCCTAAATGAACCCACTAGTATATATAAAAGTGCCTCAGTGTGCTAAATGAGTGCCATTCACAAAAAGACGAATGTTACTAATACATTATTCCATTTATATGAGGTACCTAGTCAGATTCATGGAGACAAAGTTAAATGGTAGTTGAGTAGGGGGAGGGAAGGAAATAAGGAGTTGTTTAATGGGTATGGTTTAGTTTTGCAAGATGAAAAGATCCTGGAGATTGGTTATACAGCAATGTGAACATAGTTTTTTGTTGTTGTGGTTTTGCTTTTTTGCCACATGGCTTGCAGGATCTCAGTTCTCCAAACTGGGTTTGAACCCAGGCCATGGCAACAAAAACCTAGAATCCTAACCATTAGGCCGCTAGGGAATTCCTGTGAATATATTCAATAGCACCAGAACACTACTACAATATACATCAAGGGTGTATATTGTCACCCTGCTTATTTAACTTATATGCAGAGTACATCATGCAAAATGCTGGGCTGGATGAAGCTCAAGCTGGAATCAGGATTGCCAGCAGAAATATCAACAACCTCATGTACGCAGATGACACCACCCTAATGGCAGAAAGTGAAGAGGAACTAAAGAGCCTCTTGATGAAGGTGAAAGAAGAGAGTGAAAAAGCTGGCTTAAAACTCAACGTTCAAAAAATGAAGATCATGCCATCCGGTCCTATCACTTCATGGCAAATAGATGGGGAAACAATGAAAACAGTGGCAGATTTTACTTTCTTGGGCTCCAAAATCACTGTGGATAGCGACTGGAGCCATGAAATTTAAAAGACACTTGCTCCTTGGAAGAAATGCTATGACAAACCTGCTGCTACTGCTGCTAAGTCGCTTCAGTCGTGTCCGACTCTGTGCGACCCCATAGACGGAAGCCCACCAGGCTCCCCTGTCCCTGGGATTCTCCAGGCAAGAACGCTGCAGTAGGTTGCCATTTCCTTCTCCAATGCATGAAAGTGAAAAGCGAAAGTGAAGTCGCTCAGTCGTGTCCGACTCTTAGCGACCCCATGGACTGCAGCCTACCAGGCTCCTCCATCCATAGGATTTTCCAGGCAAGAGAACTAGAGTGGGGTGCCACTGCCTTCTCCTGACAAACCTAGATAGTGTATTAAAAAGCAGAGACATCACTTTGCTGACAAAGGTCCTTATAGTCAAAGCTATGGTCTTTCCAGTAGTCATGTATGGATGTGAGAATTGGACCATAAAGAAGGGTGAGTGCTGAAGAATTGATGCTTCCCAACTGTGGTGCTGGAGAAGACTCTTGAGAGTCCCTTGGACTTCAAGGAGATCAAGCTAGTTAATCCTAAAGGAAATCAACCCTGAATATTCATTGGAAGGACTGATGCTGAAGCTGAAGCTCCAATTTTGAAGCTGAAGCTTTGGCCACCTGATTTGAAGAGCTGACTCACAGGAAAAGGCCCTGATGCTGGGAAAGGTTGAGAGCAGAAGGAGAAGGGGGTGACAGAGAATGAGATGGTTGGATGGCATCATTGACTCAATGGACATGAGTTTGAGATATTGAAGGAAGCTGCTGGTGATATTGAAGGAAAGGGAAGCCTGGCTTGCTGCAGTCCATGGGGTCACAAAGAGTTGGACATGACTTAGCAACTGAACAACAGCAAAGCATTACTGAACTTTGCACTTAAAAATGTTTAAGATAATAAATTTCATGTGTATTACCCACAATTAAAATTTTAAAATGCTTTCTCAAAAGAAAAAAAAGGGGGACTTCCCAGCATTTCAGTGGTTAAGACTCTGCCTTTCAATGCAGGGGAAGTGGGTTCAATCCCTGACTGGGCAACTAAGATCCCACATGCCACGGGAAACTGAGCCTGAACACCACAACTATTGAGCCTTCGTGCTCTGGAGCCCACCTCAGCTAAGACCCCACATAGCCAAATAAATAAATAATTTTTTAAGAAAAGAAAAATAAAAAAAAAAAAGATCAAGTAGGGCTCATTCCAAGAATGTATGAATGGTTTAACATTAGAAACATCCATTACTGCACTTCCCTGTTTGTCCACTGGTTAAGGCCACACTTCCAGTGCAGGAGGCTCAGTTCCTCCCTGGTTAGGGAACTAAGATGCCACATGCCACATCCTTTAGCCAAAAAAAAAAAAAAAAAGAATCAGCTATTATAATTCATCAAATCAGTGAATTAAAGGAGAAAACTCATATAATTATTTCAAAATATGCAGAAAAAGTATTTGATTAAATTTGTTTCGATGACTATGATAAAAACTCATGGGGAAAGAGAAACTTTATCAGAATGACACAAGCCATATGCAATTAATATGATGGATAAATATTCACATTCCCTTCAAGATCAGGAACAAAGTAAGGAATGCTCCCTATCAATGACATTGTTTAGCAAAGAATTGGAAGTCTTGGCCAAAGCAATAAACCAAGAAAAAGAAATGAGTGATTATATCTACATAGAAAATCCAACAGAATCTACAGATATTTTTAATATATTAGAGTCAGCAATGTTACAAAATTAATAACTCTCTTAACATTATCAATCAGTTCAGTTCAGTTCAGTTGCTCAGTTGTGTCCAAATCTTTGCAACCCCATGAATCACAGCACACCAGGCCTCCCTATCCATCACCAACTCCCAGAGTTCACTCAAACTCATGTCCATCGAGTCAGTGATGCCATCCAGCCATCTCATCCTCTGTCGTCCCCTTCTCCTCCTGCCCCCAGTCCCTCCCAGCATCAGGGTCTTTTCCGATGAGTCAACTCTTCGCATGAGGTGGCCAAAGTATTGATGTTTCAGCTTCAGCATCAGTCCTTCCAATGAACACCCAGGACTGATCTCCTTTAGGATGGACTGGTTGGATCTCCTTGCAGTCCAAGGACTCTCAAGAGTCTTCTCCAGCACCACAGTTCAAAAGCATCAATTCTTCGGTGCTCAGCTTTCTTCACAGTCCAACTCTCACATCCATACATGACCACAGAAAAAACCATAGCCTTGACTAGACGGACCTTTGTTGGCAAAGTAATATCTCTGCTTTTGAATATGCTATCTAGGTTAGTCATAATTTTTCTTCCAAGGAGTAAGCATCTTTTAATTTCATGGCTACAGTCACCATCTGCAGTGATTTTTGAGCACCCAAAAATAAAGTCTGACACTGTTTCCACTGTTTCCCCACCTATTTCCCATGAAGTGATGGGACCAGATGCCATGATCTTCGTTTTCTGAATGTTGAGCTTTAAGCCAACCTTTTCACTCTCCTCTTTCACTTTCATCAAGAGGCTTTTTAGTTCCTCTTCACTTTCTGCCATAAGGGTGGTATTATCTGCATATCTGAGGTTATTGATATTTCTCCTGGCAAACTTGATTTCAGCTTGTGCTTCTTTCAGCCCAGCGTTTCTCATGATGTGCTCTGCATATAAGTTAAATAAGCAGGGTGACAATATACAGCCTTGACACACTCCTTTTCCTATTTGGAACCAGTCTGTTGTTCTATGTCCAGTTCTAACTGTTGCTTCCTTACCTGCATATAGGTTTCTCAAGAGGCAGGTCAGGTGGTCTGGTATTCCCATTTCTTTCAGAATTTTCCACAGTTTGTTGTGATCCACACAGTCAAAGGCTTTGGCAGAGTAAATAAAGCAGAAATAGACGTTTTTCTGGAACTCTCTTGCTTTTTCCATGACCCAGCAGATGTTGGCAATTTGATCTCTGGTTCCTCTGCCTTTTCTAAAACCAGCTTGAACATCTGGAAGTTCACTGTTCACATACTGCTGAAGCCTGGCTTGGAGAATTTTGAGCATTACTTTACTAGCGTGTGAGATGAGTGCAATTGTGCGGTAGTTTGAGCATTCTTTGGCATTGCCTTTCTTTGGGATTATCAATAACCCACCCAAAAATGTAGTAGAAAATAAACAGCAATAAAAATCAGAAAGTATTTAGGAAATAACACAGCCCAGAGCTTTTTGGAGAAAAAAAACTTTAAGAGCATAAAAAAAAAAAACAAATAACTGAAATGGCATATCTTGTTAATGACTAGAACAGTTTAACATTTAAAGCTGTGATTTCTTCTGAAATTAATCTAAAAATTAAGTGAAATCCCAGTGATAATTGCGAGGGTATTTATAGAAGATTTTTGTAATACTTTTGTAGAAGAATAAAAGTTTGTGAAAAGCTAGATCAAATTTGAAAAAGATGACCAAAGCAGGGGACTTTCCCTGCCATATTAAACCACAGGGCAAACCATAGTAATAAAAAGCGCATGGTACTGGCTGAGAATTAGTCAAGCGAACCAAAGGAACCAAAACCAGATCTTAAAATAGATATACATGTTAGCAACAACATACTTGATGTCTGATAAAAATGGCACCACAGTTCAGAAGGAGAAAGAGCTGATTGTTTGGTAGATAGTGCTGAGGGAACAAACTCACTCTACATTGAAATAAACCTGGATGTCTTGTTCTACCCTGTTCAAAGGTAGAAACTATAAGGTTAAGGATCTCATGAATTGCTTTAATCCTTAACACTGATCAAGTATTGACATGTGCCAGACACTGGCTATGCTGCTGATTGTGTACTAATTTAATCTTAAATTAATGTCCTGAGAAGGAAACACACTGTTACTAGCTCCACCTGACAAAGGAGGAAACTGAGGCACAGAGAGGTCATGTAACTTGCCCAAAGCAAGGTCATGACCAGGGTACAGTGGGTCATGTAAGATCTAATCCCATTTTTATTCAAAATTTTGATATTTTGATATTTTGTTCATCGTGGATTTTTACCTCCAATTTGATTTTTTTAAAAATAATGCATTAAGGACTTCCCTCATGGTCCAGTGGTTAAGAATGTGCCTTCCAATGCAGGGGACAGGTTTGATCCCTGGTCAGGGAGCTAAGATCCTACATACAGTTAAACCTGAGCTTCACAACTCCTTGGCCCTGGATCTCTGGAGCCCATACACAGTGAAAAGATTCCACATCCCACAGTGAAGACCCTGTATGCACAACTGAGACATGACACAGTTGAACAAACAAACAAATATTAAAAAATAATGTATCAAAATATTGTTGATCTTGCTTACTGAGTTTTTTGGTGTCACCCAAGATAAGTGCCTGACTCCCCTCCACCTAGCCCTGGCCCTCCGAGATCCCAAAGCTAGTGCAGAGAATGCTGGAAGTCCAGTGCGACAAACCTGATGGATTTGACTATACAAAAATGCGGATGGTTCTTTAAGGGCAACTTAGACAAAGTAAGGAGACAAAGACAAACAGGAAGGAGATATATGACCAGCAAGGGATTAATAATTAGATATGTACAGACATGCAACGCAGCAGGGAAAAGGCTAGAAACACAACAAAAAATGGACGAAGGGTAGGAACAGACAATTCGCAGAAGAGGAACTACCATGAACTGACATGTGCATGAACAGCTCTTCAAATTCTCCCGTTGTCAGAGACACCAGATGAAAAAGAGACCCAATTTTAGATTCATCAGCCATGAGACTTTCCTAGTGGTCCAGCGGTTAAGAATCCGTGCTTCCATTGCAGGGGGCACAGGTTCAGGTCAGGGTGTAAAGATCCCATGTGCCTCTGGGTGCAGCTCCCTCAAAAAGTCTAGCTTAATCGCCCATTACAAAGTTGGAACACTGAGGGCCTAGAGAAAACTGGAACCTGTATGGTGGGAGTGCAAATTTGTACAGCTACTCAAGAGACCATCCATGATACTTTGTGAAGTCAGTGGCGCATGTACCCTATGGCCTGGGAGTCCTATTTCAAGAGGGGTTTTTCCACTCTTCATAAGGGTACAGTGTGAAGATGTTCACAACAGCGACTTATGTGATGGGGGCATTGAGGCCAAGCTATGCGTACATCATTGAGGGCTGTGGTGGGTAATAAAAGTGCTGGATGCTCAACACGGTATGCTGAATGTAGTTAGTAGACGCAAACATGAGGTGAAGGTGGAAAACGTTAGTGTTGAGTGTAAAAACGTAAACAACAGAATGAGTACTATGCATGATACTACGTTTGTAAGTTGCAAACACACCCGCGTACAAGCCAATACCACGTGGAGTAGAGGCCCAGACAGGATTCAAAGCAGCGGACTGAGCACACTGACCTGGGGGTCCCACAGAAGGCAGGAGGAAAAACAGGAGCGAAGGAAGGAAAATAACTCAAGACGAGTTAAATACTTAATAATGCAAGACGGGCCTTGTTCACAGTGATGATGCGTCACAAACCGTGCAGGATTGACTCAGCTCTGCACACAGAGTCACAGAATGAACGAGGGCGGGTGGATGGAGGAGCATGAGCCCCCCCAGCCTGCATTTGAATCCTGTGGGAATGCATGTGGGAACCGGGAGAGAAGCTCTCATTCATGTCGTCCACAAATATTTATTGAGGATCTACGTAGTGCCAAACACTGTTCTGGGCACAGTGGACACAGTGTTGAATAAGACAGTGTAAAACAACATAATTTCAGGTTAGGGCTGTGTGATATGAAACTGACTTTAGATTGCATAATCGGGCACGGCTTCTCTGAGAGGCGACATTAGAGCAGATACATACATGATGAAAAAAATCCCCCCACCCCCACCCCGGTGAAAGAGCAAGGTTAAGTGCTTTCCTGGCATAGAAAAAAGCATGTGCAAAGGCCCTGAGATGGAAGGAGCTTGGCCTGTGTGGCTGAATGAGGTGAAAGAGGGGCAGAGGGGGACTTGATGAGATTGGGACAGATAGGCAGCAACCGTTCAGAGCTCTGTGTGGGCTTTAGTCAAGAGTTCAAGTATTATTCTAATCACAATAGAAAACCAAGGGATGGTTTTATGCAGAGGAGTGACTTGGCAGCATATTTAAAAAACAAAAAAAGTTTTATTGAAGGCTAATACAAACAGAAAAGGACCAGATATGTTTTAAAAGACCACATTGCCTGCTGCGTGGAGGCCAGTACAAGCCACATAAGCTCTCTTTTCCCACATCTGCACCTAGACAGCATATTAAAAAGTAGAGACATTACTTTGTCGACAAAAGTCCATCTAGTCAAAGCTATGGTGTTTCCAGTAGTCATGTATGGATGTGAGAGTTGGACTATAAAGCAAGCTGAGCGCTGAAGAATTGATGCTTTTGAACTGTGGTGCTGGAGAAGACTCTTGAGAGTCCCTTGGACTGCAAGGACATCCAACCAGTCCATCCTAAAGGAAATCATCCCTGAATATTCATTGGAAGGACTGATGCTGAAGTTGAAACTCCAATACTTTGGCCACCTGATGCGAAGAACTGACTCATTTGAAAAGACCCTTATGTGGGAAAGATTGACGGCAGGAGGAGAAGGGGCCGACAGAGGATGAGATGGTTGGATGGCATCAGCGATGCGATGGACATGAGTTTTAGTAAGCTCCGGGAGTTGGTGATGGACAAGGAGGCTTGGCGTACTGCAGTGCATGGGGTCACAAAGAGTCGGACACGACTGAGCGACTGGACTGAACTGAACTGCACGGTGGTGACAATCCCTCTCCCTAGCAGGGCCGTGGTGAGTAAGGGTGGGAAAACAGTGCTCAGGAATTTCCTCGGCACTCAAGGAGAGGTCTGGGATGCAGACAGCTCTATCTCGGACCTGTAATGCTGGCGCGTGGCAGCCCCTCCAAGACCCTTGTATGCACACCCAGGGATTGCCTCCGAGAGCGGCACCCGTTGTTGTTGGTCGAGGCGGCCGCTAGGCGGCGCGGCGAGCCCAGCTCGTTCTGGACGAGAGAGGGCCCGGTCCATCGGTCTGCTCGGCGCTCGGCAGCTCTGGCCTGCTGAAGGCGGACGGGGGGCGGGGCCGTCATGTAAGGGCGGGGCCTCGGCCAGGGCGCCGGACCGTCGAGCAACCTAGACGACGGCCCGGGGGCGGGGCCTGCGCGCGGGGGCGGGGCCTGCGGGCGCAGAAGGCGACCGCGCAGCGCGCCTGAGCGGGCCGGGGTCATGAGTGCCTCCCGGCCCCAGTTCAGCATCGATGATGCCTTCGAGCTGTCCTTGGAGGACACGGGCCCTGGGCTCGAGCCCAGCGGGGTCGCCCGCTTCGGGCCGCTGCATTTCGAGCGCCGGGCCCGGTTCGAGGTGGCCGACGAGGACAAGCAGTCCCGGCTGCGCTACCAGGTGAACCGCCCGGCCCACCTCACCCCACCCTCGCCCGAGTCTGGACGGACCCCAGGCTGGACCCCGGAGAACCGCGACTCGGCCGGAGCGGGAGACCGCCCCCGGGAGGTGGCCACTGATTCAAATCCCTGCCCAAACCCTCTCAGCTCTGATTTCAGTCCCCAGCACCTAGGAGCTCGCCCCCACCCCAGCTGGAGACCCCAACCTTGAGTCCCCATCTATCCTGGCTACTGACCCGCCCTCTCCTTACCCCACAGGGATGGGGAGCTCTTCTATACTTGAACAAAATTTTGTCCATACTCAGAAGCAGCCCCGAGAGCCCCAGGCCAGATAATCCAACGGGAACCAGCACCCCCTTTTCTGTTCTGGAAGTCCCCACCCCATCCTTTTCTCCAGAGCTGAAGGCCCTGACTCACATGATGAGTGAGTCCTTGCCCGTGCCATGGCTCCCACTAAACTGGAAATGCCCCTTTTTCCAGAGGACCTCCACCATCTCTAGACTCCTTGTCTTGGGAACCTGAACCAGATTCCTGTGCCCCAAACCTTGAAACGATTGGCCTGCCCTTCCCTGGCCTCCTAAATCCAGGGCCTCCATACTGGGCCCCCGAAATACCATCCTGACACCTCCACCCTGACTCCCAAAGCTTGGGAGATCTGGCCCCTGCTGGCTCCTCCCTGCCAAAGCCCCCAGCACATACTCCTACCTGGGTTTCAGTTTCTGTGAATCACCAAACCCGTTCTGCTGGGAGGGCGGAGGGAGCAGCTGTCAAGCGGCCAGGCAAACAGCTGTGTGGGCTCCCTTTCTTCCTCTCCACCAGAGGGGAGTGAGGAAGGGCCTGAGCCCAGTAACCCCTCTGAGCCCTGTGTTCTGGGATAGAACCTGGAGAACGACGAGGATGGAGCCCAGGCCTCTCCGGAGCCGGATGGGGGAGTCAGCACCAGGTCAGGGCCAGGTGGGGACCCACCCCGTACTCCTAGCCCCATGCTTCTGGCTCCCGTCCCCAGGCGCTGCTCAGTCGTCCACTTCACCTCACTCAGCTGTCTCACATCCTGTCCTAAAGAGACTCCTACGTGGGGTCCCTGTCCTGCACCCTCCCCTAGTGCCAACCCCACCCGCCCACCTCACCAGGCTCTTTATCCTGCAGAAACCCCCGGCCTGGGCTGCCCCTGCCTTCTCACAGGTGACTTGTCCTGCAGAAACCCCCAGCCCTTGAATTCCTCTTCACCCCGGTCCTCTGTCAGTGTCCCCTCTCCTGTAGGAACACCCGGCCCCAGTCTCCACACCATCCCCCACAACGTCATGATTCCTGTCCCAAAGGGTCCCTTTCCTCACCTCCCCTTTCCCCTCACTGGGCCCACTCGTCCTGCAGGGATTCTGGCCGAACATCCATCCGCAGCTCCCAGTGGTCCTTTAGCAGCATCAGCAGCAGCACTCAGCGCTCCTACAATGCGTGCTGCAGGTGAGACTCTGCCCTGATCCCACCACCAGTGGCCCCTGCCCCCACACAGGCAGCCCCGGCTACTCCCCCACGGTCCTCTGGGCGGGGAGGGTGCCCACGGGAGGAGGTGGGCCTCCTGTCACGCGTCCACACTCTTCCTGCTCTGCTGCCGTCCAGCTGGACTCAACATCCTTTGATCCAGAAGAACCGCCGGGTGGTGCTGGCCTCCTTCCTGCTTCTCCTGCTGGGGCTGGGTGAGTGCCCTGCCTACCCCCATCAGGGCTCCACCCTCCTTTTGCTCAGGTTCTGCACCCCTCGTGAACCACCCAGCACCCTGAGGAGGCAGCTGGCTGGCATGACTCCACCCCCATTTTACAGATGAGGAAGCTGAGGCCTTGGGAGGGGCAGGTGCAGCCTCCTGGTCACAGAGCCAAGAAATCACACATAGTTGAAAACAGAACCTGGTTCCATGCTCCAAACTTTTTTTTTTTTTTTTGCAGTCTGTTTAATCCATTAGGGAAGAGAAAGTAACAGCTACTATTTATTCTGTGTCTACTTTGAACCAGGTGCAGAGCAGGCTTCCTTACCGAGGTCACACCGCAAGTGAGAGGTGGGGCCACGACTCAGAACCTAAATGTAGGGGCAGGTGAGCAGGGATACACCCTGCCCAGTGGCCAGGACTGCAGAGTACCCTGCCAGCCCGATCCACGGGGTACCTGTCAGTTCCCTTCCTCTGGAGTCTGAGAGCTGACAAGGACCTCTCCCCTGCACCCATTATTCAGATGGGGGAACTGAGGCCCAGAGCAGAGAGAAACCAGAGCCAGATGTTTTCTGACTCCTTTTCTCCTCATTCTGTGGGGCTGAGGAATCAGGGTCCCCCTGATAGAATCTAGGGTTGGGATCAAGAGGAGCCCATAACATAGGCCCAACTTGGCAGCCACTCTCTGTCCTCCAGGAAGGTCAGAGCCCCCTAGCAGGAAGGCTGAGCGGCATCCTTGCTTCAGTTTTGGGTGTGTGTGCAGGGGAGGGAGCTGCCACCTTCCCAACACTTGGAGTCACACTGGCAACCTGCCTTACCTCATTTTATCCTCATCACCCAACAGGGCAAACATTATTACTATCCCAATTCAAAAATAAGGACACAGGTAAAAGGTCACAGCTGGGAGGTAGATGAGCTGGGATTTAAACCCACATCAGTGACATTGCCAGGCCTGTGGGCCGCCACAACCCATAAATTAGGAAGAGGAATTAGAAAAAGATGCCTCTTCTGAGCGGGCAGAGCCCACAGCCATGAGCTAGGATACCGAAAGTGAGTTTCAGCCGCCATCTCATCCTTTTTGAGGTGTTCTGTGCAGGACACAAGCCACACAGCAGTCCATGGTGGTCCTGCAAGCCTCTGTGCTGTACCCCCCCCAATCTTCAGGGCTGCCGAGCCCAGCTCCCCATCTCCCCGCCCATCCCATCCTATAACTGGGGACCCCGGACTCTCAGCATCTGAAAAATTGATCCAGCCGTGACCTCAGCTTCCCCAGTGCCCACTGTCATTAACCAAAGTCCACATCCCTATGCAAACCTGGACTCTGCCTCTCCAGTCTCCCCAAAAGCTGGAAGTTCCTAGAAAGTTCCTCCAGACTCTGGGCCTTTGCCAGGCTGTTTCCCCGTCTGGAACACTGTTCTTCCTTTCTGCCTGTGGGATGCCCAGAACAAAGCCTCTGAAGTCAGATGACCTCCACCTTCCCAATACAGCCAGGGACAAGTTACTCTGCACCGCCCCCCCCCACCGTAAACTCTGTGCCTCAGTTTCCTCTTCTTCACAATGGGGATGATAATACCTATTCAATCAAGGTGATAATTAAATAAGGCACTGCATGTAACACACTTAGTCCAGTGCCTGGTAGCACCTGGTAAAAGGTGACTAAATGGTAACTGCTACTGCTGATACTACCCTTGCTCAGCTTAGATGCCACTGCCTCCAAGGAGCCCTCTCTGATTCCCCAGGCTCCTGAGCTGCCTGATCACAGGAGTTGTAGCTTGGAGGTTCTTGTTGGTTGCTCCACTCTGGAAGGTCCTGGAGGCAGAGACCTCATCTGCCGTTCCCGGTGGGATTCCCAGTACCAGGCACTTAGCAGTTAAACTCCGTTAAGTGTTTGCTGACTGACTAAAGGAGCCACACCAAGGAGCAGACAAAAATGTCCTTTCACGGACATTTCCCAGGGCCTTCCAGGTGTCCTGCCATGAAAACACAGAGCTTGGTGAGCTTCCCCTGGAGGGTCTCTACCCAGGGGGCCTTCAGCTTAGGTGGGGGACACCATTCCTCAGACCTAAGCCACGTGGGAGATCGCGGGTGGAGGTCCCCACCCTGCCACCAGCTTCTGCCTCCTGCGGCGCCTCCCTCACCCTCGCGGCTCCATTTGTATGCAGTGCTGATCCTGACCGGCGTGGGACTGGAGGTGGCCCCCTCGCCAGGTGAGCGGCCCCTCCGACCCCCGCAGGCAGCGCTCACTCCCCTCTTGTACCCAGGGGTCCTTGGCAAGCCCTTCCACTTCCTCCAGCGGTCAGCACCCTCCCGGCAGGAAACAGCCCCTTTGACCTCGGAGAGGGAGACTTGCCCAGGCACTGAGCCCGCCTGGGAGCCTCCCTGCCCTGACCCGACCCCTCCCCTCCCGCAGGTGTCTCCAGCGCCATCTTCTTCGTTCCGGGCTTCCTGTTGCTGGTCCCAGGAGGTGCGAGTGGGCGGTGGGCGAGGGCGGGATGTGGGCGTGGTGGGGCGGGGCCCTGGGCAGGCTGTGGGCGGGCCAGGCAGTGGGCGGGGTCCGGCACTGACAGGCCCCGCCCTGCAGTCTACCACGTGATCTTCATCTACTGCGCCGTCAAGGGTCACCGGGGCTTCCAGTTCTTCTACCTGCCCTACTTCGAGAAGTGAGCAACCGGCGGTAGACGGCGGGATCCAGCGTCAGCGCCGAGAGGCCCCAGTGTGTGCGGCCTCCTCGCATCCCTAGAGGGGCACTCCCGGGGTCCGCGCCCGGCTTCGGGTCCCTCATCTCAAGGGAAGAGCCCCGCCGGGACCCTCAAGCCCCCTAGTCCTCTCGGGAGTTTGCTCAGGAAGTTTGGGGCATGTGGGTCTTGGGCCACTACCTGAGCCTGGGAAAGTCGCCCCTTCCCTCTCTGTGCCTTAACTTATTCTCAGGCCCTGGGGTTGCTGGGTTGGTGATGTTTTGTGCTAATAAAAGCGGTGCTTAATTTCAGCCCACAGTTGGCTTTTTACTTGCCACCGGACACCAGGCTGGCCACAGCCCCCTCCCAGAAAGGCCAAGAGAAGGACTGACCATGGGGCTGAAGGGCTCTGGGACTGTTCCTCCCTATGGTACACGTGCAGCCCTGACGCTCCAAGACTTGCCCAAGGTCACACAGCTCATTAGCAGCAGACCTGGGCCTGAGCTCTTCTGCCCTGCAAGCCTGGAGAAGGCTCTCCCTGCCCTTAGCTGAGTTGGTCCTGCTGGGTCTCCAGTCAGAGGGGCAGCACTGGTGCCTTCCCCACCCCCCAGCCCTGGCCAGGGGCAATCTGGTGACGCAGGCCTGGGGCCTGGAGGCTGGTATCCTGGTTCCAGCCTGGCTCTGGGGCCCCGGGCTGCCACAGCCAGCTCCGAATGTGGGCCACCGGGAGGCAGCCGCCCAGACTCCTCCACCCACTGCCCTACTTCCCAGGCCCAGGGGTTGGGAAAAGCAGGGGCAAAGGACATAGGAAGCAGGGCCTGTGTGACAGAAAGCCTCAATGATCAAAGACTCTTCGAATCACAGAACATTGGAAACAGACCGTGGCAGAATTTTGGAAGGACCGAGCATCTCCGCATCTCAACAACCAGGAAACAATCTTTGAGCACCCTGAAATCTGAGATCATAATAGCTGCCATTTATCAGACTCTTAGAAGGCACCAGGTTGTGTGCTAAGCACTTTACACAGGTTATTTCTGGTCATCCTCCAAGAAAACCGAGGCCCAGAGAGACTGGGTCAGCCAAGGGCAGAGTTAGGAACATAACCCAGGGCTTCTGTGACTTGAGCTGGAGGGGTGTCAGCAAGCCGGTATGGTCCCCAGCTAACCAACTGGCTGAATGAGTGTGGGCCGAGGAGACCCTGTTCATATTCTTATGTGTTCACAGTCTTCCACCCCTAGTAAAACATGAGTGCCACTAAGATGGTACTTGGTCTGATGTGGTCTCTACTGTGTCTGCAGCAGCCAGGACAGTACCTTTAGATTTCTGTGATTTTGTTGAATGAACACCAAGGCCCCTGCTCTCACACCTGATCTGGCCAACCCAGACTTCCCACTCTCAGCCACCAGTCAAGGCACTTTGAGGGGCACCAGTTAGATGCAGGAACTCCTAAACAAGTGATTCTCACGTTAGCTGGAGTTAAACGACCAGTTTTCATTTCTAATGTATTATGGACCAATGCTTTAGTAAGATAAAAGCCCACAGTTGTATTACCAGACTAATCAGACAGAAAATTACATTTCAATAGATAGAACAAACACAGGAAAAAAAAAAAAAGAAAAGTTATAAAAACCAGTCATTGAAGGTGGGCAAATTAGCAATTAACGTCGAGTTGTTGCCATGCTCATCATTTTTGGTCACTTCACAGTCTTAAGTGATTCTCTTAGAAGCTTTTCTCTAACCAGAAGTGGTGATTCTCCATAAGACTGCCTCAGAGGTTTCCCTGGTGGTCCACTGGTCAAGAAGCCACCTTCTGGTGCAGGGGATGCGGATTGGATCAGGGAACTAAGACCCCACATGCTGCGGGGCAACTATGCGGGTGTGTCACAACTGGACGGAAGGCCAGGCCGCGCAGGAAGGAGCCTCCGTGCTACAACTAAGACCGGCACAGCCAAAAATAATGTTTTAAAAAAAAGACCATTTCAGGGATCTGCAAGCTATACCTCACAGGCCCAATATAGCCCCCAACTACGAATGGTTTTCACATTTTTGTAATGGCTGGGAAAACAGCCAAAGGATAATAAGCTTTTGTGACACAAAGAAGTTTATGAAATTCAAATTTTGGTGTCAGTAAGTTGCGTTCAATTTATTATTATTTGTCAAATTCCCTACACAGCCACACTTGTATATTGACTTAGGCTGCTCAGCCATACAAACTACTATAAAGAGCAACGGAAATCATATGGTCCGCAAAGCCTAAACTCTACTATCTGGCCCTTCATGGAAGAAGGATGCCAACACTTGGTTCATATGAACATGTCGACAGAACACTGAATCGCAAGGTTTAAAGTTTTAATGTGACCAGTGTGCTTGATCTTTGCTAGTTAGTTTATGTAATCCAAGTTGGACTGACAGCAACACCATCCTCAGGAAATAATGAATCTCCAAACTCTAAATATGATTTCTTTTTAGTTGGAAAGTGCATTAATAGTTGCACGCAGCTTAAGAACATTAGATTTCCTTAGTGAATTGTAATTCCATTCACCCCTGACGCTTTTACCCCCCATAGTCCACTTTGTAGTCACACTAGCTTTCTTTTGGTTAATTCTCTCCTTGTCAATCTTTTTTCCAAGCTGTCAGTTTCAGCCTTTCAGTTGGCATTATGCTTTGAATGTGTCTCTTATATGTGCACTCAGCTATGGGGAAGAGCCTGGGTATCTGCCTATTGAGATCTGCTCTCTGCCCTTGTAGTAGAAGAACCTCTGGTTTCTAGCTGGGTACAAGGTCCCCCAAAATAAAGACTGCATTTCCCAGCATCCTTTGCAACCAGCTGTCCCAGGTGCAGAGCCCTGGGGGTGTAAGTGCTTCAGGCTGATTGCTCCCTTTCTTGTTTCTGCTCCCATTCTGTCAGGTGGGAAACCAACAAATGTGGCTACACCCTCAGAATGGCAGAGCAGCCAGCAGAAGCAGTGCCTGAGGGCCTGAGGGCCATACAGCTGGATTTCAACTAAGACTCTTCCTGGGAGGGAAATAAATGTCCATCCAGTTTAAGGCATTGTTATTTGGGGTCTCCATCACTTACAGGGACCCTAGTCTAATACTGATGTTTCCTTCTGGGACTGAAACTCCAACTTTTAACCAAAAAAAAAAAAAACAAAAAACATAACTTGCTTATACTTATTGTAATTTTTTAAAGAATTATTTCTACCTTCTGTTTTAATGTTTTCTGTAGATTTTTCTTTGCTTTTTTTTCCCCTCTTTCCCAGACTTCTACTAGCTTAGTCAAGAATTCTTCACTTTCTCCATTTTCCTCCTCTATTGATTAAACTGTTAAGAACGGAACATTCAACCTCTATTTCTGTTATATTGGTGGTTACCCTTACATGATTAACAAAATCTCAATGAATCTTCCTACTTTAGGAAAAACAAGAAAAAGGTTTCAGCATATCTAAAATATTCTTTCCTATCTTCCATTTTATTTTTGTCTAATTTTTAGTCCCTCCTTGTTTTAAAATCCGCCAAATTATTTTTTTTATATAGTTAATGCTTCTTTAGAGCTACCAGTACGTTTACTGGTTTCTTTCCTGACTATTATTTAGTACACACTCTGCCTTGAATTTTCTTCTCACTGAAGCCATCCCTTCAACAAGAGTTTGTGGTTGGGAAACCCTTTCTGCCTTGTGTTGTTGAAAAAAGTTTATAGTTCATCTTCATTCTTGAATAAGATGAGCTAAGTGTAGGCTTCTCAGCAGGCACTTCTTTTTCTTCTGCACGCTGAACAATTTATTCTATTTTCCTCTTGCATCTACTGTTGTCAATGAAAAAAAAAGCCTTTGGAGAGTCTAGTTGCTAATCTTGGTAAGTAATCTGACTTCCCTCTTGAGTTGTTTACAAGATTTTCCTTTTGTATTCTGCAGTTTCACTGGGATGCATCTAGATATACATTTCCTTTTATTTATCCTCCGGCTCCAATGTGCTCCTTCAGTCTGGGCCCTTGTCTTTGCAGAAGTCTTTATGGAAAAATTTTAACCATCATCTCTTTGAATATTGCCTCATGCCCATTTTCTACATTTTCTTCTTCTGGGACTCCTAATGACTGTGGTTGTTGTTGTTCGGTAGCTAAGCCGTGTCTGACTCTGCAACCCCATGGACTGCACTTCCTCACCCCATGGACTGCACTTCCTCACCCCATGGACTGCACTTCCTCTCCTCCACACCAGACTTCCCTGTCCTTCACTGTCTCCTGGGGTTTGCTCAAACTCACGTCCACTGAGTTAGCAACACCATCCAAATATCTCATCTTCTGTTACCCCCTTTTCCTCTTGCCCTCAATTTTTCCCAGCATCAGGGTCTTTTCCAGTGAGTCAACTCTTCACATCAGGTGGCCAAAGTATTGGAGCTTCAGCTACAGCATCAGTCCTTCCAATGAATATTCAGGGTTGATTTCCTTTAGGATCAACTGGTTTGATCTCCTTGTAGTCCAGGGGACTCTCAAGAGTCTTCTCCAACACCACAGTTCAAAAGCATCAATTCTTTGGCTCTCAGTCTTCTTTACGGTCCAGCTCTCACATTCGTACATGACGACTGGAAAGACCATAGCTTTGACCATACAGACTTTTGTCGGCAAAGTAATGTCTTTGCTTTTTAATACAATGTCTGGGTTTGTCATAGCTTTTCTTCCAAGGAGCAAGTGTCTTTTAATTTCATGACTGCAGTTACCATCCACAGTGATTTTGGAGCCCAAGAAAATAAAATCCGCCACTGTTTCCATTTTTGCCACATCTATTTGCCATGAAATGATGGGACTGGATGCCACAATCTTTGTTTTTTGAATGTTGAGTTTTAAGCCAGCTTGTTCACTCTACTCTTTCACCTAACTTTTAACTGTTCTTTAATATTTTCTGTCATTCATCCCTCCTATGGGAGATTTCTCAGATATAGCTTCCAGTTCATTAATCTTTTCTTAAATTGTGTCCAATCTGTTTAATTTATCCCTTGATTTTTTTTTTCATTCCAATGGCCATATCCTCATTTTTAGATGTTTTATTGGGTTATTTTTTTTAACCTTTCTATTCAGTTTTCATACTGTGCTGTTTCGGACGAGGGTCTCTCTTGTTTATTTTGCCTCAATTTTGTTTGTTTTTGTGCTTACTTCATGGTCTCTTTTAGCGTGTTTTCTGATTTCCACTTTGGAGCGCCGACTCTCCTATTTACCGCATCTGCTGTGTCTCCCTCACGGTGATTTGTTTCCTTATGTGATTTGTCACCCTTTGTCATGAGTTCATCTTCAGAAGTGACAGGGGTGTTTGGGTTTTTTTTTAAAGGGTATGTGCCCTGGGTTGAAAGAGTGTCTTTCTCAGCAGTTTTTTGTTTTTTTTCCTATTTCTTCTGCTTTTCACACCACAGAGATAGACCACACTCCTGCTTGACATGCAGACCTGAGTTTCAGGTTCACCGGGGTAACTTTTTCCACTCAAGGTTGAACATCTGCACCTTGTCACTTTCTCAGGCTTGTGGGTAGCAGTATATTTTGGCCCCCTTTTCAAGAACAGGGTAGCCTGTTGAGACCCTGGAATGTACGGAGGTCATGTCCTGCTCCCCAGCCTCTTACAGGTCTCTCCTGGGTGTCTGAGCCCAGACTCCTGAACCTCTCCACCCCTGAAGCCCCCATAGCCTCTGATTCCTCCCACCACCCAGCTTTGGATTTTCTCTTTGTCTCTGGTACCTGGGATCATCCCTGTCTTTCAAGTTCAACTTAATTTTTTTTTTTTCCACGTATAAGGAATGAGAGGAGTCCAGCCACCTTTCTCAGTTCCCCATTTTACCAGAACCACCCCCTACACTGCCCCATCTCTGAATGCTGCTGATGGCAGGGAGCTCCCTACCTCCCAAGGGGCTGGAGAGAGTCAAACCTTGTCACACTAGGGAATGACGGGCGGTTGAGGGCAGGTTTCGTCCACGCCACTCGGATGGAAGGGAGGCCAGGATGAGGGTGGGCAGGTGACATCACAAGCCAGCTCTCCAGCCAGAGGTTGTCAGAGCAGAAGCCCGGGGGCTGCTGGGTCTCTTTCATCCTGGGGCTTCCCGGGGAGGACGTGCATCATGAACCTTGCTAGTGTGTCTGGGGCCAGAGGATCCTTAGTGGCGGGACAGCATCATCACGAACTCTGCAGGAGAGAAGGGGTGGGGCTTGAGCCAGTCCAGGTCAGCAATCCCAGGAGGCACTGGGCTCAGCCCGGGAGTCAGAGGGATCGGGCTTGGTCTGGGAGGAGGAGGCTCACCGTCAAAGTCCACAGTGCCGTCCCCATTGAGATCCACTTCTTGGAGCATCTCATCCAGCTCAGGACCCACCAGTGGCTCCCCTAGCAGAGCGGGTGCTGCCTCCCGCAGCTCTGCCACCGTGATCCGCCCATCCCTGTCCCTGTCAAACTGCAAATCCGGCAGAACTCAGCCCTCCTACCCTCTTCCTTCGCCCGCCGCCACCTTGCCTGGACACCCCCACTTCCTCCATCCAAACCCTCCTCCTCCTCCCAGACTGAGGCCATGAACCCCCTGCCCCCAGGGAAGTCCTCCTGGGTAGACCCCCCAGCGGGGAGTGAACCAAACCCTCTCTGACCCCCTTCCCAGTCCTAGTCCCACCAGCTGCAGGGCTTGGGGCCTCCAGAGGCTGAGGCTCCCAGTCTCCCCTGAGGCCAGTAAGGATGCCACCCAGAACCCACCCACCCACCGGCCCCCCGGGGGGCCCCCACACCTCGCGGAAGGCAATTCGCAGCTCCCGCAGCCCCAGCATGTGCGCCGTCTCCTCCCTCAGCTTTGGGCCCATCATCTCCACGAATTCCTCAAAGTCCACGCGGCCACCCACTGCAGACCCAGGCAGAGGGTCACAGTGGTGAAGACTGGGGCCCAAGGAGGGACCCCAGCCCCTCACCTGCTCTGCGTCCAGGAAAGATACCAGCTTCCATGTCCCCAGGGGTAGGAGGCTGCAGCCTGGGGCTCTGCTGGGGGCAAGATGCTCCAGGGCTCTCAGTGAAGCACCAGATTTGGGGGACTGAGACCAGGCTGGGGAACAAGACAGCCCCGGGTTCAAAGCCTGGCTCTCCCACTGATGCTGTGACCTCAGATGACTCGCTGGACCTGCCTCCCCATTGGAGGACAGGGTGCTATTGCGATTGGAGTTCATGACTGTAAAGTGCCGGAACCCCACAGGTAGCAGTAAAAATACCTTAGAAGCATACACCAGTAGTCCCTGGATTCTAAGGGGCCATCAATTATAAAAAGCAACAATGGTCCATGAATAGCTTCAGGAGAAAGAAAGAGGCATGACACTAAATAGTCACATCAATTGTAAATCACATCACATTTTGAGAACTGCAAGGGGAAAAAAATTGCTGGTGTCTTGGGATGAAAGGAACCTGATATTTGATAAATCAGCTGTGGTGTTCGAGAATACTCTTGATAGTCCCTTGGACTGCAAGGAGATCCAACCAGTCAGGATATCAGTCCTGAATATTCGTTGGAAGGACTGATGCTGAAACTCCAATGCTTTGGCCACCTGATGCAAAGAGCTAATTCATTGGAAAAGACCCTGATGCTGGGAAAGATTAAAGGCGGGAGGAGAAGGGGACAACAGAGGATGAAATGGTTGGATGGCATCGCCGACGTGATGGACATGAGTTTGAATAAGCTCCAGGAGTTGGTGATGGACAAGGAAGCCTGGCGTGCTGCAGTTCATGGGGTCGCAAAGAGTCGGACACGACTGAGCAACTGAACTGAACTGATACTCACACAAGGGCTGCCCGTCAGACATTTAATCGCCAAGAGTGGCCAGGGTTCTGTCCCGCTCGGCCTCACCAACAAACCTTAAAAGACTTTTCAGGATGATCAAAGAGAGGCAGAGACAGCCCAGGTGGCTGGTACCAGCAGGGACCGTTTTATCTCAGTCAGAAACGGGGGTCCCCAATCTGAGTCCCGCGAGCCTCTCGTGGATCACCCGGCGCCTTCTTAGTCCCCCTACCCTCCGTGTCCTGGGGCCAATGTCATCAAACTGTCCTGGAAACTGCCACCCCACCCTCCTCACTCCACCATCACCCCTGTCTGAGTGCCAGAGCCACCGCCCAACACCCCTCGGTTCCGGGAACCTTGAGGCTGGGAAAGGACCCCGGCGGCAAAGGCAGGTGGCTCCGCCCACCCGCCCCGCCCCACCCCACCCCACCCCACCCCGGGGAGGCGGGGTCAAGCACTGACTCCGCATCTTGACGTGCTGGGAGACCTCGATGAGCTCCATCTCGGTGGGCATGTAGCCCAACGTCCGCATGCACTCGCCCAGGTCCCGGTAGCCGATATAACCGTCGTGGTCCGTGTCAAACTCCTCGAAGGCGGCCTGAAGCTCTGCAGGGGAGGGAGGTCAGGCTCAGGCAGCCAGCCAGGCTCTGGGACACCTCCCACCCGCCGCTCCCAGGGAGGGCCACTCACCATCCAGCTCCTCGGGGCCCAACTCTCGGTCCTGCAGGGGCATAGACCAGCATGTCCCCGGGGCCAGTCGGGGCTCTGACCAGCCTTCCTCCTCCAGCCCCGGGCCACGGTGGCCTGGGCAGGGCCCGTCCCACAAGGGCAGGAGAAGGCAGCTGAAGTCCCAGGAGAAGAGTTGACCCCCTTCCTGCTCCTGGGGGCCCTGAGCTGCCACAGACCCTTGAGTTAGTGGTCTAGCTCTACCCATTGCCCAGGCTGCCCCCCAACTGCAGAAACTCTGTCCCCACAGTCCAGCTCTTGAGTCTGGAGCAGAAACTGGAGGAGGCCTGAGTATTAGGGGAAGGGTGGGCTGAGTATTAGGGGAAGGGTGGGCCCATGAGTCCCAACCCCACCCCCAGGTGCCCCAACCCTGGCCCGGGCCCACCTGACCTTCCCGAAGATGCGGTTGAGCAGGGGCCCGTACGTCCTCTGAGCAGCATCATGCTGGGGGCCAGGACGGTGCCGGTGGGACTGGCGACGAGGGGCCGGCCCAGAGGCCGAGGGGACGGGCCCCTCCTGCCCTTCTCTGGTCCTGGAGGGGTTCTTGCTGCTCCCCGGGGCCTCGGGGCCCTGCATGGGGGTCTGCTCCCCAGAGCTGCCGGGGCCCTTCCGGGACCCTCGGAGCCCCTTCTCCCTCTTGCTGCTTCTCTTCCTTATCAAGGGGGGCCCCTCAGCGCCACTACTGGAAGCCAGGACCTCCACAGGGGGCTTCTGTGGTCCGGGGGCCGGGTCTGGGCCATGCCGCCCCCTCCCCTGCTCTTTGGCCATGTGGAGAGGGGTGACAGGGTTCAGAGAAGTGGCACCAGGGAGCAACCCTACTTCTCAGGACCCATAAAGCTGCTTATGCTCTGCCACCCCGAGGGCTGATGACCAGGGATCGGGCCCTGAGGGGGATTAGGGTAAGTGAGTCAGGCAGCCCAGGCCCTAATCCCGCACTCTGCCTGCGGGTGGCCAGATCAGCAGAGCAGATCAGTCAAGGGAACCATCCTCAGCAACACAGGTGCCAGGACAGAGTGGCCACAGTGAGCCTCGGACTACGGCTCTGCCACTCATGAGCTGGGAGACCCAGCAGACTCACCTCTCTAAGTCTCAGTTGCCTCATCTATAAAATGGGAGCAGTATTGCTGAAGCGTCAGAAAGCCCAGTTGTCTGACATGAGCAGGACTCAGCTACCAAAGGACATGGGGAAGCATCTCAGGCAGGAGGAAGAGTGTGCATAAAGGTGGGAGGTGGGGGAGAGGACAAGTGACCCCTCTGTGGGCGACCTCCTGACCGGAGCAGGGTGTGTGAAAGGAAGGAAGAGAGGCCAGATCATAGGGGCTTGGAATCACGGGTGATTGAGGGTCACGGGGGTGACATCAGAGGAGGCGCACCCTGGGGGACCCAGAGCCTGCTCTGAGCTGGAGGGGCCCAGGCCGAGGGCTTTCGGCCATCTGGCCCTGTCAAGGATAGGGGGGCCTGGCTGGTCACTTGGCCCCACTGGGCTGGGGTTAGGGTTTCCCCAGCGAGCAGCCCCATGAAAGATTGATGTCCTCTCAGCTTGGGTTTCATGCCAGCAGCCTGAGTGCCGCCGGGCACCATGCAGCAGGCCCCAGCGTGGGGCTATGTGGACGACTGGACCTCTGGGCAGGCAGACACCCCTGCTCCTTCCAGCCAGCGGCCTGCACCTCACAGGTAAGCCAGGCCTCGCCAGTTGGAGCCTCAGCGGGTGCCCTGGGCTCTGATCCAGTAAGGACTGGAGCTTGCAGAGTGGGGTCTGCCTGAGTAAGGGCCCTGGGGGTGGGGAGACCACAGGCTAAAGGTCAAATGGCTTGAGTTATGAGCCACAGGCAGGACCCAGGCTTTCCGGGACATCTGGTTTTTCCACCTCAGAGGGAGCCTCTCTCCCCCCACTAAGGGGGTAGGGTGAGGGCAGCAGGCTTCTTGGGACTCAGCCACCCTCATCCTCATCAGGTTGCTGAGCCCCTTACCCCCTTTTCTAATGAGTAACCCCAGGGGGAAAAGGGAGCCCCCCCCCCCGCCCCAGACTCCCTGTCCACTCTTGAGCCCAGGGGACCCTAAGCCTTTCCCTTTGGAATCTTTCTGTTTGTTTGTTTTGGCTGCACCATGTGGCTTGCAGAATCCTAGTCCCCCTACCAGGTACTGAACCCCTGTCCCCTGCAATGAAAGCGTAGATCTTTAACCATTGGACCACCAAGGAAGTCTGAATCTCAAAATCTTGAACCCAGGATACAGACAAAAAGGGAGCCTGCAATGCTTTGACCATTTGGGGTTGTTTTGTTTTGGCGGCACCATGCAGCTTGAGGGATCTCAGTCCCCCCACCAGGGACTGAACCCAGGCCCACAGCAGGGAAAAGCCAGGTCCTAATCAGTGGACCACTAGGGATTTCCCAAGTGGTTTTTAAACTGTGTTCCCTGGAGTTCTAAGGGTGCTCTCCCTCCTTTAACCTGAGCACACCCTTTTAGTTCACATAGGAGTTCTGCTATAGTATCTTATTGAAATGAATTTGAAAGCCTCTGGTTTGGTCTGCGTGGATGCAGCGGGATTCTGGGCAGCAAAATAACTAGAGTCCTGGTGCCCACATTCCTGTCTCAGACCATGCATAAGTCACCTTCCTCTGCACCTTTCTCTGCTTACCTGTAGAATGGATTGCAGGAAGACTAGGTAAGGTAATCTCTTTAAAGTCCCTGGCAAAGGTTAACCACCCCAAAGGTGATGATGATGGCCCAGAGAGGGACAGCGACTTTCACAGAGATGCTCAGCATCCTCTCTCTCCTTTTCAGTCATTCATGCCTTCATTGATTCACCAGGTGCCCACTCCATGTCCAGTAAGACACTGGGGACCCCAGATAGACACTGCTATGGAAGCCAGCCTGGGTGCCCCCGGCCGCTGGCCCCGCACAGAGCTCGACGATGAGGACTACCCGCAGGGCGGCTGGGACACGGTCTTCCTGGTGGCCCTGCTGCTCCTGGGGCTGCCAGCCAATGGGCTCATGGCGTGGCTGGCTGGCTCGCAGGCCCGGCAGGGCGCGGGCACGCGGCTTGCTCTGCTCCTGCTCAGCCTGGCTGTCTCTGACTTCCTGTTCCTGGCGGCAGCGGCCTTCCAGATCATGGAGATCCAGCATGGCGGGCACTGGCCGCTGGGGACGGCCGCCTGCCGCTTCTACTATTTCCTCTGGGGGGTGTCCTACTCCTCCGGCCTCTTCCTGCTGGCCACCCTCAGCCTGGACCGCTGCCTGCTGGCGCTGTGCCCTCGCTGGTACCCTGGGCGCCGCCCAGCCCGCCTGCCCCTCTGGGTCTGTGCTGGGGTCTGGGTGCTGGCCACCCTCTTCAGTGTGCCCTGGCTGGTCTTCCCCGAGGCGGCCGTCTGGTGGTATGACCTGGTCATCTGCCTGGACTTCTGGGACAGCGAGGAGCTGCCACTGCGGATGCTGGAGATCCTGGGGGGCTTCCTTCCTTTCCTCGTGCTGGTCGTCTGCCACGTGCTCACCCAGGCTGCCGCCTGCCGGCCCTGCCGCCGCCACCAGCCTGGGGCCCCGGCCTGCTGTGGCTTCGCCCGTGTGGCCAAGACCATTCTGTCAGCCTACGTGGTCCTGCGGCTGCCCTACCAGCTGGCGCAGCTGCTGTACCTGGCCTTCCTGTGGGACTTCTACCCCGGCTACCTGCTCTGGGAGGCCCTGGTCTACTCTGACTACCTGATCCTGCTCAACAGCTGTCTCAGTCCCTTCCTCTGCCTCCTGGCCAGCACTGACCTCCGGGCCCTGCTGCGCGCCATGCTCACCTCCTTTGCAGCCGCTCTCTGTGAGGAGAGGCCGGGCAGCTTCATGCCAGCTGACCCACAGACCCAGGTGGACTCTGGGGATCAGACGGTACCAGGGCCAGTGGCTGAGGCCGAGCCACAGGTGAACCCCACGGCCCAGCCACAAGTGAACCCCGAGGCCAAGCAACAGGCGAACTCCACGGCCCAGCCACAGGAGGACGACGAGGGCCCACCCCAGCCGGATTCTGGGGCCCAGTCACAGGCAAGCCCCAAGGCCCAGCCCCCCAGGCCCACTACCAGCTCAGCCCCCAGTGCCTGTGAGGAAGCTTCCTCTACCCCAGCCATGGATTCCATCCTAGAGGCCCCCATGAACCCAGCCACGCCTGCTGCCTCTGAGGGAGAAGGCCCCAGCGGTGCTCCCCAAGAAGAGGCCCCGGGTGCGGGCCCCACGTGAGGGCTCGGGAAAGTCCAGGCCCGCCAGGACAGCAGAAAAGCCGGGGGAGACGGAGGAACCAGCCCGTCAGAGAGGAGGACGGGTACCGCGGGGGAAGTTCGCGTGGAAAACCCCTACCGAGTCCCTTGGGCCTGGCAGACGGGGCTTGGGGGACATGAACATGAAGCAGCCAAAATCCCGTACGGTTTGTTGAATGTCACGTCCCTGGTCCCAGCAAGCTCTTGCAGACTTGGCCCCCACACGGTGGCCCAGCACCACCCCCCAAGCTACCACAGGTGATGGTGTCCTGTGGATTCGGCTCTCCGATGCCCTCCAGACCCCACGGACAGCCTCCTCCTCAGCCTCAGTCCTGCAGGAGAAAGACGGGCAGGGCTACTTCCCCAGGCTTGATCCGACCTTCCCTTGATCCTTCCCTCCCTGCCCTCCTCCCTATCCCGACCTCTCACCTGGATACAAGGAGCCCAGGAGGAAGTCCCTAAAGAGAAGGGAGGCATGCAGGAGCCATCGGGAGCCTGGGGCCTTAGCGGCCCACAAGCGGACTTGGCAGCCTTTTCCTCCAATCCCCTACCCCAACAGGCAGTGAGGCTGGGGCCAGACTTCCTTCAGCAAAGTGGTGAGCACAGAGGCAAGAGCGAACAAGACTGGATTCCAATCCAGCTCCGGGTGACTCTGGACAAGCCACTTCACCCTCCGAGCTCCTGTTGCATCTGGCATCGTGAGGATTAAATGAGAAGGTGTGTGAGGTGCTGGCAGGAACTGGCACACAGAAGGGGCTCAGTGAACAGATGCTTCGTAGATATCCAGGGATGCAGGGGCTGGGGATGATGGAAGGAGGGGGCACCTGGCCGGAGCACCTGGGATCCTGTGAGCTTCTGGGCAGATCAGCTGTGCCCATGACCAGCTCTGGGCTGCAGACGGCCAGGTGGCCTGAGAGAGCTTGGGGCCACCTCTGTGCCTTGGGCAGCTCCAGGGGACTTCAAGGTCTGCTACGTTTGAGGGTTCAGTGAGTGTTCACCTGCCCACCCCCCACCGCGGAGGAGGCACAGAGTGCCCTGGTCCTGCCTCTGCCTCAGCCCCTTCCACACTCTCAGCCCAGATGCAGAGATGGGAAGATGTCCCAGCAGAGAACTCTGGGACCAGTGGTTCCAGGGACAGCACAGGCCCCTTGGAGGTCACACGGTGTCTCCAAGCAGAGCCGGCCTCTTCCGTCTCCAGCTGCAGACCCTGCAAAAAAAACTAGGAAGTGCTGAAGGTCTATTTTCAGACTCCCCCACCCCACTTCCTTTTCATACACATTACTCTCTCCTGGCACTCACCCCACCCAGCTTTCTCTCAGTCCCTGGGGTTCTAAAACCATGAACTCTTTCTCCTTTCACCCCCCCCCCACCCCGCCCCGCCCCACACCCTTTCCCTTAAGCTCAGCACTGTGACCTTTAGAAGCTGAGGGGTGCTCTTACCAGTAGGTGTAAAGGATAATGACCTTTTAAGTGCTACCCTTCCCAGCAGTGCTTGCTACAAAGGCAGGCTGAAGTGGTTCAGTAAGATCTGGGTTCTGGTTCCCAGGCCTGTCTTTGCCTCAGTTTCCTCCTCTGTAAAATGGGGTGATAATGTTCCCTTTGCAAATTTGGCTGTTGTGATCGTTAGCCAAACCCAGGGATGGAAGCTAACCAGCAGCATAATCATAGTACTTCCTGGAATTCTGGCCACCGAAGCTGGTGGGAGAGAGATTTCTAGACAGGCACAAATTTGTTGAATTCATTCATTCAGCAAATATTTATCAAGCACTTGTCAAGTATTTTCCAGCCAGCCTTCCATTTTGAATGGGATTAGGGCATGGTCTCCAATGTCCCTCAGAGGTCGTTTGAATCCTGGTTTGCCACGATTCACCAGGGGTATGATCCTCAGCGAGGCTCTTGGCCTCTTTGAGACTCAGTTTCCTCATCTGTAAAATTAGGATCATAATAATGGTTCCATTTTCTCAGTGTTAATCCCTGTGAAGTTCAAAGATCCTTGCCTGGCACAGAGTAAGTGCTTAATAATTGTTAGCCGTTAGTTTGATTATGCCAGTGGGCCTCACTCACACCCAGGACAGTGCAGACCCACCAGAGCCCATGTGGCAGCATCCTGCCCACCAGGCATTGCCCCCACCACCACACAGCCTCCTCCTCCACTTTCCAAATGTTTTCACACTCCCCACCCAATTGGACTTGTACACTTCTTGAGGGCAGGGTCTGCACTATGGACCCTTGGCAGAGTACCCCTCCTCCTTCTCCCAGGTAGGGATCCTAAAGCCTTTCCATATGACAGGCAGATCAGGGATTAAATCCTCAGTGCCAGCCACCTGGCTTCAACTCTGGTCCATCCTCCTAACCCCACCTCTTGGAGAATCCCTCCTTCAAGGTCCCAAGAGGGACCCCCCCACTCATAATGGGTACTTGCTATCCAGGAGAAAGCAGCATCATGAAGGGTTTTGTGAGATAGAGGCATTCTCCTGCTAGCCCACGAAGGAGGGTTTTGTACTGGAGGAAACATGCACCCCCAAGGCCAGAGGGGATGAGAGGAGGGCCTACCCCCCACAGTCCACAGCCCCTCCACCTCACGCCTAACACACTCAGTGGGCTGGGCTCCTGTGGCCCATTGGAAGACTCATGCCTCTACAGGTGAGAGACACACTTCCCTCTCCTTCATAGGGACCAGACATGGACTCTGAGAGCTGTAAATATGAACATTTTTCAATTATGCATTCAGAGCTGCTGTTCATTCATTCATTCAATGTACATTAATTGAACACAGACTGTGTGCTAGGTCTTGTTCTAGGTACTGGGGATCCAGAGAGAAACAAGGCCAAGTGTGGTCTTCAATTTGCTGACATCTTAGTGGGACGAGGCAGACAAACAGCAAATACACTGATAATTAGGGAATTCCCTGGCAGTCCAGTGGCTAGGACTCTCATTTTAACTGCTGACAGTGTGGATTTGATTCCTTATCAGGGAACTAAGATCCCACAAGCTTCTCAGTGCAGCCAAAAATAAAAAATAAATGAAACCAAATATATAATAGTTACATAATATAACACAATGTAGTGATTAAGAACATACAGGGGGAACAAGTAAGGACCAGAGAGTGATGGGTGAGGGGGATAGTCAGGGAGGGCCCTCAGAGAAGACATTTGAGCTGAGACCTGGAGGAAGTGAGGGATGGAGCCTTTTCAAGATGGGGGGTGAGGAGAATTTCCAGATGGAGGGAACAGGATGTGCCAAGGCCCTGGGGTGGGAAGGAAGGTGGTAATATTGCAGGGATAGGAGAGTCAATGTCACTGGACCACGTGCACAGGGAGGATGGAGGATGGTAACAGGTGGAAGAGGGGCAATGACCGTGGGGGTTGCATCAAGTGGTGAGGAAGGGCAGGGTGACGGGCCGGGGATCTGGTTTGGGCTTTAGTCAGGCCCCTGACTATTGCCTGGGGGGACATGATGGAGAAGGAAGTTTCGTGACTGCCTTCTCTCTTCCAAGCCTCCCACACTCTGTCCTGGGCTGGAAGGACTGGCCTGTCCTAGGAGATATGGAGCAGTGGGAAAGGCAAGGGCTTTGGCATCAAACAGAGACTGAATACCCGATTGGAGGATGCAGATCCTGCCTGTGGGACTTACAGGGACACCTAAGCCTCCCACTGGAAAAGCCCCTGATGCTGGGAAAGATTGAAGGCAGGAGGAGAAGGGGATGACAGAGGATGAGATGGTTGGATGGCATCACCGACTTAATGGATATGAGTTTGAGTAAACTGCGGGAGTTGGCAATGGACAGGGAGGCCTGGCGTGCTGCAGTCCACAGGATCACAAAGAGTCGGACACGACTGAGCGACTGAACTGAAGCCTCCCAGGGTGGGAGAGGGATGGGTAGATTGGGGAGGCCAGTCTCAAGAGCTGGCCAGGAGGAGGGAGGGGTCTGTGGCCAAACTTCCAGGCTTCGCAGGGAGGTGGTTGAGGAAAGCAGGGAAGGTGTGAGGGGTCTGCAGGTCATAGCACTATTTCTCTTTTTAGTAAGGAGGCTGGGCAGGACCCAAAGGTGTGCACCAGGAAGAATGGGAGGGCTGGGTCTTCCACCCGCCTCATAAAACACCGCTGTTTTATTTACATTGTACCAAGAGTAGGTACCTTTGTAACTTAAGAGGCACATGAATATATTGTCCTTCAGTCGCGAAGTCTTGTCCGACTCTGGCTTTGCCACCCAATGGACTGCAGCACGCCAGGCTTCCCTGTCCTTCACCATCTCCTGAGTTATCTCATGAATTTGCTCAAACTCATGTCCATTGAGTCGGTGATGCCATCCAATCGTCTCATCTTCTGTCGCCCCTCCTCCTCCTGCCCTCAATCTTTCCCAGCATCAGGGTATATTTTGGAGTCAAGGTGGACTCCATCGGGAAGTACTCACTGAGGTGGGGGACTGGGAGGGCGGGGCTGCACCCGACCCTGGCGACTCCCGAGGAGGCCGACAAGAGGAGCAAGAAGAGAAACCGGCAGTCTGCGGCCAGGCTGCACCACTCCGGCCCCATCTTCATCCCGGCCCCTGCCCCTCTGCCCTAGAGGGACCCGGAGGCCCGAGGGGCGGGGCTCGCCCAGGCCCCGCCCAGGCCCCGCCCAGGTGCCCCTGGAGTCCTCGGCCCCGCGCTCCTCGTGCTCCGGGCCACCAGGCTCCTGCCTGCAGCCTCCAGCTCCGCCCTTCCACGCGTGACCTCGGCCCCGCCCCCGTGAGCCCCGCCCCGCCCCCTGTCCCCCGCCTCTTGCTCCTCTGTCACTTCCTGATTCCCGCTTCCTGCTTCCCAGAGACTGGGATCCAGAGCCACCCGAGGACGAGGAAGGTGCTGCAGCCTCTCGGCGTCCCTGGTGAGCACGATGGATTGGGGCTGGGGGCGCGGGCGTAGGGGTTGGGCGGGACTTCGGGGGCAGATCGCGGGGAGCTGGGATAGGGGTCGCAAGTCCGAGGAGCATTCCCCCTCCGCGGTGCCCCACCGTCAGTCCCAACTCCCCTTGGCTGCTCAGTCTCCCCTCTGAGGAGCCAGAATCCTTGAAGTTAGACTCCTGCCTCACCTTGGACCCCATTCCGAGCTGAGCTCGGAGGCTCGGTGGCTGGGAGCGGCGCCCTGACACCGCCCAGTCCTGCCAGACCCCCTGGACCGGCATGGGGCTCCCTGCACATTCCTGCAGGCACTGCACATTCCGTGGGACCCAGCACTGTGGCCTAACGCAGCGCCCTAGCGAGATCATTCCTGCCCCCTCTGTCCTCCCCATCACCCTGCTACCAAATCCTGGGGAGAAAGGGCCCTGCTGGCGACTGAGACCCACTAAGAAGCTAGGCTTGCACTGGCTGGGCACCTCCCACCTCCCCCACACATATCAGAGCCTGGGAGAGTCCCCCAAAACCCCTCAGGTCTCAGCAGTGGCTTTGCTGGAGGTCAATGCATTTCTACCTTCAGATCCCCATTGAAGAGAGGCAGCCAGACCTGCACTGTGACCCTATTTTGTTTGTAACCAGGGAAACTGAGAGCCGGGCAGGTTATAAGGACCAAATCGCCGGCTACATCCTCCCCACCGCCCCTTGTGCAGCCCTGGGAGGGTTAGGGATTGTCGGGTTGGGCAAAGGCTGACTTATGCTTCTCTACCCTGCAGTCATGTTTCGCAAAGTGGTCCGGCAGAGCAAATTCCGACATGTGTTTGGGCAGCCTGTCAAGAATGACCAGTGCTATGAGGACATCCGAGTGTCCCGTGTCACCTGGGACAGCACCTTCTGCGCCGTCAACCCCAAGTTCCTGGCAGTGATTGTGGAGGCCAGCGGGGGCGGTGCCTTCCTGGTGCTCCCCCTAAGCAAGGTGGGCCCTGTCGCAGCTGGGGAGAGACTGGAGGCAGCTTGTCACATCTGCCAAGTCTCCGCTCACTTCACAGCCCATAAAGTGCCCATCCCCACACTGCTGGGCAGGTGTTAGAATCCAGATTTACTGCCCAGGAGGTGCTAACACACATGGAGAAGGTGTTTTTTTTTTTTTTTTTTATTGCCAAGGAATCAGGGTCAGAGGCAACTTTTCCTGCTCACCCAGTGACACCTGTGAGGAGGAGGTGGGTCAGGAGCAGGCAGAGCGAGAGTCACACCTGGGCACCTGTGTTCCAGGCGGGACCATATCACCCTGTCATTCCCCATCCACGGAGGGGAGGACTCAGCTCTGGGAGGGACGGACCCTGAGCCTCCTGGGGCCCCCTTGACTGCCCCCCCCCTCATGCCTGCAGACCGGTCGCATTGACAAGGCCTACCCGACAGTGTGTGGACACACAGGACCTGTCCTGGACATCGACTGGTGCCCCCACAATGACGAAGTCATCGCCAGCGGCTCAGAGGATTGCACGGTCATGGTGAGGCGTGGGACGGTGGCGGGCCGGGGGTCACAAGTATGATTCAAGGGTCCTGGCAGCGGGGCCGAGCATGGCCTTGCGCTGACCTCCCCGCTTCCCCCACCCCACCCCCACGCCCCGACAGGTGTGGCAGATCCCGGAGAACGGGCTGGTCTCCCCGCTGACAGAGCCGGTGGTGGTGCTGGAGGGGCACACCAAGAGAGTGGGCATCGTCACCTGGCACCCAACTGCCCGCAACGTGCTGCTTAGCGCAGGTCTGCACTGTGACCCCTGGCCCCGCCCCGTGACCCCTGGCCCCGCCCCATGGGCCCTGGCCCCGCCCCTCACCACACCCTCTCCCGGCCCCATCACACGTGAAAGCTGAGGCCCAAGGAGGTCGAAACGCCGGCTCTGGTCCCCAGAGGGTGGTCAGAGCTAACGGCCCCCTCGCCCTGCAGGCTGCGACAACATGGTGCTCATCTGGAACGTGGGCACGGCGGAGGAGCTGTACCGCCTGGACAGCCTGCACCCCGACCTCATCTACAACGTCAGCTGGAACCGCAACGGCAGCCTCTTCTGCACCGCGTGCAAGGACAAGAGCGTGCGCGTCATCGACCCCCGCCGGGGGACCCTGGTGGCGGTATGCGGCCCCAGAGGGTGAGGACGACCGAGGACTGGCCAAGGGGCTCTTCCGGTGCACCGCACAGACCAATCCCTCCGTCTCCTCCGCAGGAGCGGGAGAAGGCTCACGAGGGAGCCCGGCCCATGCGGGCCATCTTCCTGGCCGATGGCAAGGTGTTCACCACAGGCTTCAGCCGCATGAGCGAGCGGCAACTGGCGCTCTGGGATCCAGTGAGTGGCTGTGGCTGCCCTGAGGGGCGAACACAGGACAGGCTCCACCCTGGGCAAGCAGGGCAGAAGTCACCTGGAGAGGCTTGTCCCTCCCAGGTTGTCAGCCTGGCCCCTGAGGCACCCAGGACCCCAGCCCTGCCGGCCTCTTCTCTCCCTGTCCCTGCTCTCTGGCCTCTCCCACCTGCCTCCACATCTGCTGGCAGCAGCATTCTTGGCCCCTGAAAGGCCCCTGCCTCCTTTGCTTGTCTATTTCCACTCTGGCTATCCTTGGAGCCCCAGTGCAGAGGCCCCCTCCTCCAGGAAGCCTCCCAGCCCTTCCTCTGAAGTGCTCTGTCCCCCAACCTTATCCTGTAAGTGACCTCCAGGGGCCCCTCAGGGAACGGGTTAGTGCTACCCTGCAGCCTGGCTCCCAAAGTGTGGGGACTTGCTCAGCACCTGGTTGGTGGCCTGGGAGTCATCTGAAGGCCTGGAATCGGCAGGGGAAAATGGGACCGTGGAGTGGAGGGGCCAGCGAGGCCCAGTGGAGCACGTGTAGCTAGAGGGTGCGAGTGTTAGAGGCAGTGCCGGCTGGCGTGTGAGGCTGGTCGGGGCCAGTCTCGAAGCAGGGTTGGGATGGTGAGGGGAGGAAGCAGGTTCTGACCTGGCCCAATTGTCCCTCAACCCACGTGCCAGGAAAACTTCGGGGAGCCCATGGCCCTGCAGGAGTTGGACTCTAGCAACGGAGCTCTGTTGCCCTTCTACGACCCTGATACCAACGTGGTCTACGTCTGCGGCAAGGTGGGGCTGGGTAGGGCGGGGGTGGGGTGGTAGAGAAGACAGAGGTGGGCCCTGGTGCTGACCTCTGCCCCCGCCACCCTCCAGGGCGACTCCAGCATCCGGTACTTTGAAATCACAGACGAGCCCCCCTACATCCACTTCCTGAATACATTCACCAGCAAAGAGCCCCAGAGGGGCATGGGGAGCATGCCCAAGAGGGGTTTGGAGGTCAGCAAGTGCGAGATTGCCCGGTAAGAAGGGCTGCTGAGGAGGCCGGCTGAAGGGGGATGGGGTGGGGGTGGGAGCTGGACGCTAGGCACCCAGGGTGAAAGGTCAGATCACAGGAGGCTGCTCAGAAACAGGAACTGGCCCACAGAGGCTCCAGGGTTGAGGTCAGCCCATGGGAGGGCTCAGGGGAAGGACTGGATGCAGAGAGCAGAGGGAGCTGGGAGAGCTGGTAGAGGGGCAGGTTCCACCCATGGGTCCTCCCTCCACCCCCTTCCCCAGGTTCTACAAACTGCATGAGCGCAAGTGTGAGCCCATTGTCATGACTGTGCCAAGAAAGGTGAGGCCACCTTGTTCCCTGCTCACCTGCTCCCTTCTCTAGCAGACAGACCACACGGGGGTGACCGAGGTGAGGCCTGTGAGTGAGACATGGCTAGGTGCGAGTGTAATCAGTGGGCCGCATGGACGCCAGCGTGCCCTGCTGGGGCAAGAGACACAGGGTGAGCTGAGGCCTTGCTCTGGACGGACGCGGGGCAGCCTTGGAGGTCTGCCCTGTAGGAGGCATGGCAAGACCCACCTCCCGGCTGGGGTAGGGTCTCCATGAGGGCTGGGTAGTAAGCCAGGCGAAGGCACAGAGGTGGGAGCGGTGAGAGCCAGGGAGTCTGCGGCAGTGGAGGCTCCCAGGAGGCGAGGATTCAGCCATGCGTGGGTGGGCCTCAGGTCCCCAGCCGAGAGTCTTGAACGAGCTCTGTTTCTCTGCAGCCAGAGTTAACTGAGTTCCATGTAGCGTGCCAAGCCCGTCCAGGGAGCGGGGCCTGCCCCAGAAGTTCACAGTCCACAGGGCGCAGACGTGGCTCCCCGAGTCCCACGAAGCCCATAGCTGGCCCCTGCTTGGGGAGGTGGGAGGAGTCTTCAGAGGGAGCTGTTGGTGGCATCCAGAAGAGAAGTGAAAGGGCAGATTGGAGCTTTAGAAAGGTCACTAGGGGTCAGGCCATCGGAAGACGGGTTGACAGGCTGCCAGCCTGGAGGTCAGAAGAGTGGTGAGGAGGTGGCTGCTCAGGGTCCAGACGAGAGGACCCCGCAGGTGGGCCCCCAGCTGACCCGGGCCTCCCTCCGCCACCCCCCGGGGCAGTCGGACCTCTTCCAGGATGATCTGTATCCCGACACGGCCGGGCCCGAGGCGGCCCTGGAGGCAGAAGAGTGGGTGAGCGGCCGGGATGCCAGCCCCATCCTCATCTCCCTGCGGGAGGCCTACGTACCCAGCAAACAGCGGGACCTGAAGGTCAACCGGCGCAACGTGTTGTCGGACAGCCGGCCCGCCGCAGCCCCTGGTACCTCCCGCCCGGGGCCCTCCATGCCTGCGGCCTCCACCAACATCGCCATGCCCAGTGGCAGCCTCGCTGGAGCTGGGGTATGTACCCCTCAGCTCAGAGTGGTGTTGCCCAGGTCTGCTGTGCCCACCTGAACCGTTCACTGCCCTCTCTGGGCCCCAGGCCCCTGCCCAGATGGTAGATTTGGGGAGGGCTGCAGCTCTGCAACGCTGGGCCCCTTGCTGGTGTCCCTGCAGGAGGCCAGGAAGCTGGAGGAGGTGATGCAGGAGCTGCAGACGCTGAGAGCGCTGGTCCAGGAGCAGGGTGAGCGCATTGGCCGCCTGGAGGAGCAGCTCAGCCGCATAGAGAATGGAGATGCCTAGGTGCCCGGTCCGCGGACGCTGCTCCCCATCACCTCCTCCCCCCCACCCCTTTCTCACTCAGCCTCTGTCACAGGGACTGCAGGCTGGCTGCCCCCCTGCCCCCTGCTGACCGTTTCTGGGGCAGGTTCGGAGGAGTAGGGCGGGGGCGGGGGGAGCCCTCCCGCGGGCCCAGGCTGGAGCCACCGCTAGGCTTTGGTCTTTGTTACTGTTGGAGGATTTTTGTACCAAGGAGCACTTATATTGTGAGGGACCACCTCTCCCGCCCCCCGCCAGCCCTCCTGCTCCCTCCTCTGAGGAAGCAGGAGGATTGGGCTCTATATTTTCATTCCAAATAAAATGCTCTTTCTAAAAAGCCAGGCTGGCCCTTCTGCTGCAAGGGTAGGGCTGGGAAAGGAAGTCTGGGCAGCTGGGGACACGGGACACCCCCAAGGCTCACAGATGCGAGAGAGGGGGCCCTAAGCATGCCCCCCAGTCTTCCCTGACTTCTGTCAGGTAGGAGATCAGAGGCAGAAGCCCTGTGGATGCCTCCAGGGCCTGCCCTGCTTTGAGCCGGGTGCCCAGTTCCTCCTCCTCTCGGAGGCCAGGCCACAGGCCCCATGGCCCCAGCCTGGCCGGGTGAGAGGCCGCTGAGGATCTGCTGTGGGTCAGGGGGGTCCTGAGAGGCCCCAGGGGCCCACTGGGGTCCTGTGGAGGGAGGGCTGGGCAGGGTGTTCTGGGCAGGAAGCGGAAGTGCCGATGAACAGCAGCTGCCGTCGAGAGCGCGAGCTCTCATTTTGCACTCGACACAGCCGGAGCTGGAGGTGGGAACCCAGCGCTGAGAGGCGACGGACTGATGGTGAGCATGGAGCCGACTGGGTCCTGGGGGCAAGGGCTACAGGAGGTCAGGGCTGGAATGTCTGGGCCCCCTGGGAGCTAGGGAAGGACCCCTCACAGGCCTGGGGACACTGAGCAGTCAGGTAGGGTTGGTCGTCGGCAGAGGTGGGAGACCCGGGTGGGACAAACACGGGGCAGAGACTGGGCCTTTCTCTCACCTCACCTTAGACCTGGGCCTCCCTGGGATTCAGGGGGTGGCCCTCAGCGCCCCACTCTGTGTCCCCGGCCCCTCCCCAAGACCCCCCAGAGGGACTCTCACCTGCTCTGCTCCGGAGCCTGGAACACGCGTGCCATCTCAACTTGCTTGCGTCCCTGGAGCCAGGCAGGCAGACTTGCATCTCCGGAGCCAGGCAGGCAGCCCGGGTAGGGAAAGGCCTGCCAGCACCTCGGCACCCCTCCCCCCTCACACCCCCCACCTGCCTTGTTCCGACCGCAGGCTTCCTCCGGCAGCTGCACTCACCTCCCCAGCCCCTGGCCCTGAAAGCCTGAGGCCCCCTGGGACGCAGTCGAACGGAAACGCTGCAGCTGGGGCGGTCCCACAGCTGGGAGGAAGAGGGGTCTCAATGACCCCCATCCTGGGACTTGGCCAAATGGAAGGAAAGAGTCACCTCGGGGTTGGGTGCCTCCCTCCTGAGCCTCAGGAAGAGCCAGCCTTGCCTTCCTTCCCTTCCATTCCGCACCCCCTCCTCCGCCTCCTGGGGTGGGGGCAGAGTCTTAACACACTCAGCCAATATTTCTTGAGCCCCTGCTCTGGGCTAGGAGTTGTTTAGGTGCTTAAGCCAAAAAGATCCTTGTCTTTCTGGTGGGAAGATAAAACGATAAGCATGGCACACAAGCAGAGCGATCCCCGTTTTGGAGAGGGGTGGGTGAACAGGGCTGGCCACAGGGGTGAATGTCAAGGTAGGCATTTACCCAGGTGAGGCCCCCATTTTGGGGAGGGGTGGGTGAACAGGGCTGGCCGCAGGGGTGAATGTCAAGGTAGGCATCCACCCAGGTGAGGCCTCACTGAAGGCGCCCTGAGCCAGGGTGAGAAGGGAGCCGGGCGGCAGGGGGTGGGGGGGTGGGGGTGGCACTTGGGGATGGAGCATTCCAGACAGAAGGCGCAGCCAGGGCACAGGCCCCAGGCAGGAGCAGGCTTCTGTGGTGCAGTGGGAGGGAGGGGGGCATGGGTGGCTGGCTATCACAGACCCAGGACAGGCCTTCGTGACTGAGTCAGCACTTGGGCTTTTCTGCTGGATTGTCCCAAACTTGCCCAAGAGACGACCAACCCAAGCAGTGACCCTCTGCCCGCCTCCCCACAGGATCTGCCCTGTGCCCTAGGGCTCTGGACACTGCTGGCCCTGCCCGGGGCCCTGGGTTCGAACAACAGCGACAATGGCTCCAACTCCTCGGTCACTGTTGTCCTGCTGCTGCTGCTGCTCCTGCTGCTGGTCACTGGCCTGGCGCTGGCCTGGCGCCGCCTTAGCCGGGACTCGGGGGGCTACTACCACCCGGCCCGCCTGGGAGCTGCGCTCTGGGGCCGCACTCGCCGCCTGCTCTGGGCCAGCCCACCAGGCCGCTGGCTCCGGGCCGAGCTGGGTTCACCAGATGAGGACCCAGAGCAGCAAGAGGACGAGCCGGACGTGGAAGACGACTATGATCTGCTCAGTGGCCAAGAGGAGCGCAGATCCCAGGAAGAGGAGCGGCGGGGAGAGGGGCCCAGCCCGCCGCAGGCCACCGAGCCGGCCGGGGCAGTGCACGACGATGACACAGAGGGCGGCCTGGGCCTCAGCTGCCAGGGGCCTGCGGGCTCGGGGGGCAGCGCCGAGGCCCTGCTGAGTGACCTGCACGCCTTCGCTGGGAGCGCGGCCTGGGATGACAGCTCCCGGGCAGCCGGCGGCCAGGGCCTCCACGTCACCGCGCTGTAGGCACGGGCCCTGCGGCCGCACCCCAGCCACCATCCCTCTGCTTCTGAGCTGCCGCAGCTGCACATAGCTGCCCTGGACTCAGGTCACCCCCGCTTGGAGAGCCTTGGACTGTCATACCCGCCCCAGCCCCCCCAGTAGTTCTGTCCCCAAGTCTGCGCATCCCCAGCCCCTCCAGCAAGGCCATCCGTCCCCAGGTGCTCTAAGCAGTCAACGGAAATAAAATCCATCCAGCTCCATGGATCGGTGGTCCTGTCATGACCCTTCCCATCCCTGGGATTCGTCCGGGCACCACCTCTGCCCTGGAAGCCAAGGAAGAGCCAGGTCGGTGCCATGATTCGATCCTTTTAATTCTCCAAGGGCACAGCTCAACTGCAGGAGGCCAGGTGGGCGCCCCCTCAACTGGCAGCCATAGCCAACAGCCCTTGGTGGTCATGATTCCGGGGTATGGCCACCCCAATCGAGACTGACTCACACCAGTCACTCCTGTACCCCTAGGCACGGCTCCAGGTCTCTGGAACTGGCCCAGGGTCCCGCCGCCCGTATCCCCACCCATTCTCTTAGCGCCCAGGGCGCCCGCGGCCCCTCTTGGACTTCTTGGTCCCCGAGGGGGGTCGGATGGGGAGAGGAGCAGTGCTCGAGGGCGGTGGTGGTGGCGGCGGTGGCAGCAGAGGAGGTAGTGGGGGCTCCACGAGCTCCTGTGGGCCGGGGCTGGGCCGGAACCCCTCGAAGGGCGAGAACTTCAGGGGGCTGCAGGGGAAATCGAAGCCAAATCAGCGTCTTCTTGGCCCGGGACCAGGAGGGGCGACTCTCCCCCTTCCCCGTCCCCACGCCTGGGGCTCAGGCCCTGTGGTCACGTGCCCACCCACAGGAGTCCCCACAGTAGATGGAGAAGTGGAGGCTGAGGCTGGCCAGGAGACGGCCAGGGCAGCCCCAGGGTTGGCGGCAGGACCACAGCTGGAGCCGGCCACGCCCCCACGGTACCTGACGGGGGTCCGGGGACTGCTGTTGAGACGCCTGGGCGAGCGCAGCTTGGGCTGGAAGGAGAAGGCCTCCTTGATGCTGTCCAGGACGGAGGGCGCCACGTACGTGAAGCCCTGGGGGCAGAGACCGAGCGATGCTTGGGGTCAGCGGCTCCTTGGCCCCGGCCCCGGCCCCCACCCCTCAGGCCCCCAACCTCACCAGGAAGGCCTGGTTGGCACTCTCACTGAGCGTCGTGTCGTCTGGACTGTCCACTGGCATCTGCCTCGTGAAGTGGGAGTCAAACTGGCTCACGTCCTCCTCCGACTGCTGTGGGCGCCCGGGAGGGAGGGTCAGAGGCGTCCAGGAAGGGGCCCCCGGGGCCCCCACCCGCCCCCCACCCACTCCACAACTGGTCCCACTAGCCCCGTACCCGCCCCCCACCCGCCCCTTGGCCAGCGAGGCCTCCACTCACCAGGGAAGGCCGGAAAGGGGGGTCCACACGGCGGGCCAGGAGGTCATCCCAATTAACGTGCCGGAAGAAGGGGTGCCTCTGTGAATAGAATGCCCAGCAACATGCCAACATTTCAAATCCTGGCTCCCTTAGAAACACCCTCTGCCCTGAGGCCCTGCCCACTGAGCATCCAGGCACCCTGGGAGCTCAGCCTGGCCCCTCACGATGGTTTCACCTGCACATCAGCAGCGTCCCCGGGGCCCCCTCCAATCCGCTGGTTAGGATTCCGCTTCAGGAACTGCAGGACAAGGGCGGAGGGTCAGGGTCTCAGGCAGAGTTACAGACCGAGCATTCAGAAAGGGGGTGGGGAAAAGTGACCCGGGGGTTGCGGGTTGTGGTGGGAGCTCTGGAGTGTGGTCTCCCCCTGCTGACACCCTCAGGATTTCCAAGGTTTGGTCCAAAGGCACCCCCTTCTCCACGAAGCCTTTGCAAAGGTGTCTGGTTGCTGGCATCGCCCCAAGGGGAAATTCATGGGGGTGCAACTTGCAATCTGGATGGGGCGCCTGCCCTCCCAACCTCGATCCCCAAGGATCACCTTTTTGAGGAGAGCAGCGAGTCTCACTGATTAGGACTCGGGCATGGCAACCCACTCCAGTGTTCTTGCCTGGAGAATCCCACGGACAGAGGAGCCTGGCAGGCTACAGTCCATGGGGTGGCAAAGAGTTGGACATGACCAAAGCGACTTAGCACGCAGGCGCAGAGACTTGTCCAGGGTTGGCAGCTGGTCTGCATCACAGCTGATGTCTCAGACCCCATAGCAAGTGCTCTCTCTCCAAACATACAGTGTTTGGTGTGTGTGTCAGTGGGGTGGGGGGGGTCCAGCAACCCCGACCCAGGGGGGTTCAGGCACACTTGCAGGGCCTGGGAGAGAAGACGGGGCAGGACCGAGTGCAAGAGGGAACCCACCTTTTTAACAAGATCCCGGGCATCCGGGGTGAGGTAGGGGGGCAGCTCCAGCTTCCCTCTGATGATTTTGTCCATGGTTTTCTTCCGGTTCTCTGCAGTGAAGGGTGGCTGGAGAAGGCAGAGGGTGAGGGGCGCCTTGCAGGCTGCCCACGGGCTGCCCCTGCCCCGGGAGGGGCCCCTCCTCCCACCCTGACACCCGCCCTCCCGAGGAGGCTGGACTTGCCGATCCAGTGAGCATGTCGTACATCAGGGCCCCCAAGCTCCACCAGTCCACCGCCCGGTTGTGGCCACTGCGCACCAGAATCTCAGGGGCCCTGGGGGCCAGGTGGAACCGCCAGTCAGACCAAGCCCTGCCTGACTGTGCTGCCCGTCCCTGGGCCCAGCCAGCTGCCGCTTACATGTACTCGATGGTGCCGCAGAAGGTGTGGGTCACGGCGCCCTCGTGGATCGACTCCTTGCAGAGGCCAAAGTCCGTCAGTTTGATGTGGCCTGAGGGAGAATGTTAGAGGTCAGGGCCCAGCCCCCCTGCCCTCCACTGGGCTCAGCCCTCCCCACATCGGCGCACCCTGGCTGTTGAGCATGATGTTTTCAGGTTTGAGGTCCCGGTAGATGATGCCTTGGGAGTGGAGATGGCCCAGGGCCAGTGTGATCTCCGACAGGTAGAAACTGCAGGGACAGGACAGAGTGAAGGCCAGGGTGGGGCTGGAGCCAGGCCCAGGCCCTGGACCCGATCAGGAGGGAGGTAAGAGGTAACACCCACCAGGCCGTGTCTTCTAGGAAGATGCCTTCTCGCTCCAGGTGCGTGAAAAGCTCACCACCTGTGACACAGACACGTTAGCAGCTGCGTGCCGGGACCAAGCTCCTCTGCTCGCCGAGTCTCGGTTTGTTCTCGGGGAGAGTGGGGCTCAGAATTCCCGCCCTACCTGCCTCCCAGAGCTGCCGTGGGGATTCAATTCAATTCAGCAAACATCTACCGACGCCTACTCGGTGCCCGGCCCTGTGTGGGGTGAAGCTGGGGACAGAGATGAAGAGACCCAGCCACAGCCCTCAGGATGCTCAGTCTAATGGGGAGACGGATGCACATGGACGCTCGGATACGCCAGCCCGAGGCTACAGCTCCGAGAGCCTAACCCCAAAACCCTCACAGAGGGGACAGGCGGACACAATCCACCCCCACGTGAGCGGACAGAGAAAGTCCATGGCAGTGGTGAGACTTAAGGGCATGCAGAGATGGCATGCAGGGAATGAAGCCCCTGGGGTTCGTGGGTACAGCTGGGGTCAGCAGGAAGAACAGGCCCAGATCACGTCCTGGTGAGCAGAAGACACCGGGCCCAAGGAGGCCATCCAGGCAGGTACGGGGAGGCATGGAGCTCTGAGCAGGAGGGTGGGGACAATCCCGTGCTGACCCTGGGAGTTCATGGAGGAGACACTAGGAAGGGAGTGAGCTGGAGCCTTCGAGGCCAGTGAAGAAAGTGCTGGGACTCCTCCCCTCCCCCCGAGGGCAGAGAGGACGGAGAGAATAAGCCACCTGGACTGGGGTCTAACTGGATGCAGGGAACGCAGGACAGAGGACCAGGATGTGAAGGAGTCGCAGTGGAAACGGACAGAACAACCCTCTGGACGTCTCTACCAACTCCCACCATTCCCATCCACCCCAACACAGGGGAGGAACACAAGAGGCGCTGGACAGACGTTTGCTGAATGAATGAATGTATGCATGCATGAATGGATGGATGGAGGGATGGATGAGGTGGGGGCCCCCCACCATTCTGCTCCCCACATCTCTCCCAGCTCCCCCGCCAGAGCTCCCTGCGTTGGTTCCCTGGCCTTGCCCGCCCCCCAGCTGCATCCCCGTTCGTACCGCTGAGGCACTCGAGGATGAGGTAAAGTTTGCCGCCAGTCTGGAAGGCATAGGCCAGTTCCACAATGAAGGGGTGCTTCACCGACTCCAGAATGTTCCGCTCAGCCCGCGTGTGTGCCGTGTCCTTGGCGTTGCGCACAATTTTGGCCTGCAGAGGCAGCGATGGGTTAGAAGGTGTGTGCCCAGGACTCCCTCAGCCCCCCTGCAGTCATGACCCTTCCTGGCCAGCCTCTATCACTCCACTATATTTCTCCATAGTCTACTGCTATCAGTGACCATCCTTTCCAGGGACTGGCTTATTATCCTAGTAGCATGGCTATCTGATGTGAAGAGCCAACTCATTGGAAAAGACCCTGATGCTCAAAAGAGTTTGAGCAGACTCTGGGAGATAGTGGAAGACAGAGGAGCTTGGTGTGCTGCAGTCCATGGGGTCACAAAGAGTCAGACATGACTTCAGTTCAGTTTAGTTGCTCAGTCGTGTCCGACTCTTTGCGACCCCATGGACTGCAGCACGCCAGGCTTCCCAGTCCATCACCGACTCCTGGAGCTTGCTCAAACTCATGTCCATCGAGTCGGTGATGCCATCCAACCATCTTATCCTTTGTTGTCCCCTTCTCCTCCTGCTTTCAATCTTTCCCAGCATCAGGGTCTTTTCCAATGAGTCAGTTCTTCACAGAAGCAGAACCCATACAGACATGACTTACCGACTGAACAACAACATGGTGTTTCTCAACCTCCACTCTCATGATGTTTGAGGCAGACAATTCTTTGTGGTGGGGGGCTATCTTTGCACTGCAGATCTTTAGCAGAATCCCTGGCCTCAACCCACTGGGTACCAGTAGCATCCCCCCTCTAGTCATGACTCAAAAATGTACACAGACACTGCTAAATGATCCCTGGGAGGCAACAGGGTCCACAGTTGAGAAGTACAGCAAAACAACATAATCGAAATTGATGATAAACAAGCAAATGTTCAAGACAGTGACCATCTTCTCTCGCACATTCACTCCTGTCCCCAAAAAGCCCGGCATAGTGCACTGGGAATGGCAGTCACTCAGTGATGAGCTGTTGGAAAAATGAATGACTCACCTTCCTCAGGACTTTCATGGCATATATTTTGCCCAGATTGCTGCCCTGTACCTTTCGCACCTGGAACACCTGTAGGGCAGGGGAGACAGGATCAACCTCCCTCTCCATCCCTATCTTCAAAAAGCTCCACCCTGCAGCTCTGGTACTGGGACCAAGAAGCCTAGGCCCACCCAGGGGTGGGGTAGTAAAGAGTTCAAGTCTAATTCTGAGAGGATTTGCTCTTTCTTCCTTCCCTCTGAGTTCAATCAGAGGCTCGCTGATTTACAAGTCTAATTTGAAAATTTTTTGGCAGCTCCACAGGTGGGATCTTAGTTCCCTGGCCAGGGATCAAACCTGTACCCCTGTACTGGAAGTGCAGAGTCTTAATCATTGGACTGCCAGGGTAGTCCCTACAAGTCTAATTAGTTCTGAGATGCTTTGATGCAGCAAAACTGAGGCTATGAGGCCAGTCAGGAAGGAGGAGAGCCAGTACCTTGCCATAGTTCCCCTTGCCCAGCACACGCAGCAGCTCAAAGCAGTGGGGACCGATGCGCTCGGGGCCCGGGTTCACACTGCTCTCAGTCAGCTCCACCTCCTCATAGTGTCCCACAGGCCTGCGGACACAGGAGGTTAATGGAGGCAATGCGCTCCTGAGCTCCTCAGGTCCCCTTCCCCAGCCCATTCCCTCCTCCCCCAACACGACCCTCACTCACTCCAGGCCAGCCGCCCTCAACTCCGCGAGGGGACACGCGTCCTGTGAGAAACCGAGGGGTAAGAGCCAAGGGAGGTGCCAGGCTCCCTCTCCCCAAAGCTGGACTGCTTAGCCCAGAAGAGAGGGTCAGATACGGGAGCTGGTAGGCGATGGACCAGGACTGGGGAGGAGAGGCGAGGGCAGGATAGGGAGACGCAGGGGAAGGGCTGGGAGCGTGCAGGATAGATCGGGGCGTGGAGAAGGTCAGATCTTAACAGTGGCTGGGATCTGAGACAAACCAGCGTCTGCAGGACCCGAGCCCTCTCTGCCAGGGGGTGCCCGGGCGATCCCATCGCCTGGACGACGGGATCGAGCCGGGGTCAAGCGGCGCCCGGGCGGACCACTCACCGCGGGGCTGAGCTCTGGCTCGCCCTCGCCTTCGCTGCCTTCCTCTGTCTCCAGGTCCAGGTCAAACACCGCCGCCATGGCTGCGCCGGCCCCGCGGGCCCACCAGCGAGTACCCAGCTGCGCTCAGACTGACAGGCCGGGAGCCCGGGGTCTTACGTCATCACTCCGCGACAGCCTCGCGCACCTATGACACAAGAGATTCCCCCGCCCTCGAGTCGGCGGCGGGAGTAAGGCATCTCGGGAATGGTAGTTCCAGAGTGCTGAAGTGCGGAATCCAGCCGGACCCAGGCTTCGGCCGGCCGCTCAGTCTTCCCAACGCAGCTCCCCGGGGGCGGCACCGGACAAGAGCCTCCTGGAAGGCGACTGTTGTGGTTCTGGGGAGAGTTTGAGCATGGATGGGACATAGTCGAAAGTGAATGCTGGTTTGAGCGTAAACACATTTCCCAGCCCTGTTGGAGCCCTGCGCTGCCGGGTTGTCTGGGTGGCGGCGAGAGGCAGGTACAGTATCTCTGTTCGACGCTGCAAGGGAGCCGGCGGCTGCAACACGGCTTCCCTAATGTGCCTCTCGGCTCAAAGACTTGAAAGTCAGAGCATTTACTGCTCCGTATTCAACTCACTGCTGGGTTTTGTTGCCAGTGAAAGTGTTAGTCGCTCAGTTCTGTCCAGCTCTTTGCAAGCCAACGGGACTGTAGCCCACCAGGTCCCTCTGTGCATGGAATTCTCCAGGCAAGGATACTGAAGTGGGTTGCATGCCCTCCTCCAGGTGATCTTCCCGATTCAGGGATTGAACCTAAGTCTCCCATACTGCAGGCAGATTCTTTACTCTCTGAGCCACAGGTTCCTCCCCAAAAGGATTCATTCCTTCAAGTCTCATCAACCCACCCATAAATACAGGCTTGGGCTGTGCATCAGGCACAAGAACTTGTATTTGGCAACACTACAATAACGAACATGCCAAACCCGGCCTGTCAGTTTAGATGTGGGCACAGATTCTTGTTGGATGGGGCTTTGGGGTGTGAATTGGGCCAGACCAGACCTTGGATGATTTCCAACAGTTTGGAAGCTGTCTGGATGTGCATTCCAGTTGGACCGTGGGGGCTATATATGAACTCAAATGGACAGAATTCAGAGTCTCCAGCCTGGAGAAGGGTTATCTGGTTGGGGTTGGCCCTTGCTGTAATTCCATCTTCAGGAAACCCTCAGGTTTGGGTCCTGGTGTGGGTGCCCTTGGCACACCCCTTGCCAATGGTGAACCCAGAGGCCTGACAGTGTAGCAGTTTATCCTTCCCTGGTGGCTCAGACAGTAAAGAATCTGTCTGCAAAGCAGGAGACCCAGGTTCAATCCTCTGGGTTGGGAAGATCCCCTGGAGAAGGAAATGGCAACCCACTCCAGTAGTCTTGCCTGGAGAATTCCATGAACAGAGGAGCCTGGCAGGCTACTGAGCGACTAGCACTTTCACTTTTTAGATGCAACAGGTAGCCCTTAACTACCTCCCCTTCCCCCTCCCACATCCCCTGTCTACCTACACTGAGAAGTGTTGTCCAAGTGGCAAGAACCTGGCCCAGACTCTGCACATGTCACTAGTCCATAAGCCTTTATTTGGAGAGGGATGCCTGTGGAGCTGTCCACAGCTCCTGTGCTGCACGGAGAAAGAGTCCTTAGAGCAGCTTTCCCTGAATGAGAACAGGAGTGTCGTCTCCTCTGCCAATGCAAGTTAAGTGTGCCTGAGGCCAAAGCACCAGAGCTAGGTGGATAAGGTGCAGAGTGCATGGAGGGGTGTTCACCTGTCTCAGGACCACATGTGAATGAGGGTAAGGAGGTGGGTGGGGCCCGGAAGCTGAGTGGGCGGGTGAAGTGAAGTGAAGTGAAGTGAAGTCGCTCAGTCCTGTCCGACTCTTTGCAACCCCATGGACTGTAGCCTACCAGGCTCCCTGGTCCATGGGTCCATGGGAGTGGGTGGGTAGGGCTCAGTAAAAGCGGAAATCTGGATGTGCATCTTGTCCTCAACCCTTCCATCACAGTGGCAAGACACTGAAGCAGTGGCTGTTCCTCTCTGAGCCTGTTTCCTTATCTGTAGAATGGAGCAATAGTGTCTGCCTGGAGGGGAGATGGTTACTGCTGACCCCAGGTCACCTGCTTCTACTGCTCAGGCCGAATGAGGCAGACGGGGCACTGCCAAAAGTTGTCAGCAGGCTCTAGAACTATCTGGAATTTGTTAAATGAGGGAGTGAGAGTAGGAGGATGAGGGGTTTAGTCTCAGGTTTTCTTGGGATTTGTTCAAGGCTCTCTTCTATAGGCAGCAGGAAGAGAAACAGACCTGGGGGGTGGTGGGAAGGATGGGCTGGGTTTGGGCCTACTCCCACCAACCTGGGGGCAGGGGGTGTGTGTGTCTGTGTGTACAGGTGCTGCTTCTCCATGGCTAGAGTCCTGGGCAGCTGTGGGGCTGGACGGAGGCCTTCGAGAGGGCAAGAAGGCCCCGCAGCGGCTCACCAGATACTTTCTTTTGTTGCCCTCAAGTCCAGGAGGCCTTGGTGTCGAAAGAGCCCTGGGCTCTGGAAAGACCTGGGGCCTTGGAGTGGACCAGCCCAGGGTGGGGCGGGGCCGTGGGAAGAGAAGCAGGGAGAGCTCCAGGGAGCAGAGGGTACCACAGCACCCCCTCCAGCACTTTCCCCCTGCCCTCTGGCCCCAGCGCTATTTGAAATGGGACAAGAAGTAGGCAACGGGGTAGTGGGGCCCATCAATGCCCAGGCCCTGGCAGAGGCCCAGCAGGCGGTGACGGGCCTCGGCTGGGCTGGACCCAGCACAGGCCACACTGCAGTAGGGCTCCTCGTATTCGCCAGGCACCAGGGCCTCCTCCAGCAGATTGAGGCGCAGCAGGCCCTGGTCGTGAAGAGCCTGCAGGGTCTCAGGGCTGGCGGTGGAACTCAGTGCCTGCAGGTGCTGGGACACCAGGCACATGACACCCACCAGGTGGCCCCGGGCGCGGGGGTGGGCTGGCAGGGCAGGTCGCAGGCCACAGGCCACCATAGCTGCAGCCAGCAGCAGGTCCACACCATAAAGCTCCAGGATCCAGTCTCGCAGGTAGAAGCCGCCCATGCGGGGGTTGATCTCAATGAGCCGCGGCCCAGCCCCGGTCAGCTTGAGCTCCACGTTGAAGACCCCGTCCAGCAGCCCGCAGCCCAGGCAACAGCGGAAGGCGGCCTGCACCAGCTGCGCCTCCTGCTCCGGGGCCAGCCCAGTGGGCATGCAGGCTGCGGTCTCAGTGAAGCCAGGCAGCCGCGTGGGGCCATTGTCAGAGACGAAGGCAGCCAGCAGCCGCCCGCCGAACAACACCAGATCCACATCATGTTCCGTGCCCTCGATGAACTCCATCAGCAGCATAGCATTGCCCCAGCCCAGCCCAATGCCCGGGTGGTCAGCCTCGCCCTGCAAGTCTCGGGCGATCCGGGAAAAGTGCTCGCGGCACTGCGAGGCATTCTTCACCAGCCGCACACCCACCGCGCCGGCCCCAAACTCCAGCTTCATGACGCCTGGTAGGGGCACCTGGCGGACAGCCCTGTCCACATCGGCCTCACTCTCTAGTGGACAGCAGGGCACAGCATAGAGGGAGGGCGCGGGCCAGGGTGGGCCACGGCGGCACAACAGGTGCAGCTGGGTGCGGCTCTTCTGCTTGGCCAGGCGCATGGCGGCTGGTGGGTTGCAAGGCAGGCCCAGCTCCTGGCAGAGCAAGGCTGTGAGCACCAGGCAGTCATCCCAGTAGGAAAAGCAGCCATCGAGCTGCAGGCCGCGTGCCCGCACCAGCTCCGCCAGCACCCGGGCATTCTCCTCATCCCGCCGGTGCTCTGTGACGTCGAAGTGGATGAAGGTCTGCACCAGCTGGGACGCAAAGTGGTTGGGGTCTGACTCCACCAGGTGTAGCTGCAGAAAGCACAGACGGCGACAGGCCGAGATCAGCTTGTGTGGGGCACTGGGCAGTGGGATGGGGCCTGGAATATGGTCCTAGCCCTTGGGGGAGAAGGGTTCACCAGCGCTAGGCGCTCAACGTGTGTTTGGTGAAGATTGAGTGAAAAGTGCAGAGGTGAGACACCTTATGCAGCCCAGAGGGGAGGGAAGGCAACCTAGAGGAGCCAGTGCTTAAACTGGGAGCTGAGTAAGATTTGCTGAGTGCTTAGTCGCTCAGTCGTGTCTGACTCTGTGCGACCCCATGGACTGTAGCCTGCCAGGCTCTTCTGTCCGTGGGATTCTCCAGGCAAGAACACTGGAGTGGGTTGCCATGCCCTCCTCCAGGGGATCTTCCCAGCCCAGGGATCGAATCCAGGCCTCCCACATTGTAGATGGATTCTTTACTGTCTGAGCCTCCAGGGAAGCCTGATAAGATTTAGCCAGAGGAAAGATAGTTGCAGGAGGGAGGTGGGTGGGGGGAGTGATCTAGGTGGGTGAGGGTGTCAGAAAGGGTTGGTCGACTCCTACTGGCAGGCACAGTCTGGCCTGGGTTTGTAGGGAAACCAACAGGGTTAGGGCTTAGGACTGGTGGCCCGAGGGGGGGGCCTTTTACTCTCGGCGGGAACAAAATTCAGCTAGGAGCCAAAAAAAAAAAAGTTGAGAATTCTAACCTGGGCGGGGCGATAGGCCCTGCCCCTACTCTGAGGCTCTGTGCTAAATCGGTTCAGTCGTGTCCGACTCTCCGCGACCCTATGGACCATAGCCTGCCAGGCTCCTCTGTCTATGGGGGTTGTCCAGGCAAGAATAGTGGAGTGGGTACAGTGCCCTCCTCCAGGGGACCTTCCCGACCCAGGGATCGGAACCCTGGTCTCTTAACATCTCTTGCTTCGGCAGGCGGGTTCTTTAAGCACTAGCTCCACCTGGGAAGCCCAAGCTGGACCGCCCCCGCATAGGCCCCGCCCCCAGGCCAACACCTCCCGGGCCCCGCCCTCACCACGCCCACCGGGACTCAAAGCCCTGCCCACCTTGAGCCCGTAGTCGCGCGCCGCCTCCCACACGAACTTCTTGCTGACGCCGCCGGCGCCGAGCAGCAGCAGCTGCTTTCCCTCCATGAGGCAGCGCGCCGAGCGCCGCAGCATCGTCTCCACCAGCGGCGCGGCCGCCGCCTCCTCGGCCGCCAGGCCTGGGCGCTGCACGGCCCACAGCCCCTCGAGCGCGCCGCACGCTTCCAGACACAGGCCTCCGTTCAACTCCAGGGCCACGGGGGTCAGCGCACGACCGGCCACCGTCAGGGCGAAGTCCACCCCTGGGCCGGGCAGAGGGGCGCGCGGGCTCAGTGCAGGCCGCCTTCGGGCCTCCGGGGGATCCCCCCCCACGTCCGCCCGTCCTAATCCCCAGAGGCCCCGCACTCACCGAGGAAGTCAGTGCGGACCTGGCGTCCACCGCGCTGCTCAGCGCTCAGGCCGGCCTCCAGGGTCAGCACGGCGGCTAGCGCGGCCTCGGCCGCCGCCTTGACGCGCTGCCGCACGATTGCCACCTGCGAGGCCTCCGCCAGGCCACACTGGGCCAGCGCCGCCTCCAGGGTCCGGGGCAAGGAGCTCTGGTGTCGCAGAGGCCGGTCCCCACGGCCCACGCTGCATACCACCTGCGCAGGGAGGCGACTCAGGGGGCTGGTCCCTCCGGGACCATCCCCGGCCCTCAGCACACCTCCCGCATGCCACAATCCCGGCCACACTCCTCCCTGGACATTGAACAAGTCCTGTCCTCTGGTGTGACTTAGACTGCACAAACCACCCTCCCCTGTCACTGCTCATCTGGTCCCCCTGCGGGGATTCTCTCCAGGCGTCCAGGCCCAGGTAGGGGTCTCTGTTCCCTAAGGGTGCCAAGTATGCTTGCTTCTAGGTCCTCAGCTCCTGTGCTAGCGGGGTGGCGGGGGGTGGTGCTGTGCCAGCCTGGTGGGCCCAACCCTAGAGCTCCCTGAGGGCAAGGCTGAATCTCTCCTCAGTTTGGCCCAGAGCTGTGTACCTAGGAGGATCCCTAAGCCTCCCTGAACTCCCCAACTTGGAGACCCCTCCTAAAGCGTATCGGGGACCCTGGGTCAGTCTCTTCTGTGGGCAAGAGCTCCGGGGGAAGAGGGCTAACCCTAACCAGCCCTGGGCCCTGGTAGCCAGCATGGCATACGAGGTAGGGCTCCTGTTGTGGGAGGGGTACCCAATGGGTGGGAGAGGAGAGAAGGGTGTCAGACCAGGAGGCCTTCCAGAGGCAACCAAAGTCCCCACCCCCGAGATTTTGTCCTCCCTGTCCAGGGGTCCTCAGAAGCTCAGTGGAAATAAGCTGGGGTGCGGCAGCAGGACCGTGACCTGAATCTGAGCCAGGCTCACCTTGCTCAGCAGGGGCCTGTCACCCTGTGTCCGACACACCACTGCACAGATCCGCAGGGCCAGCTCAGGGCCGGGGGGAGGGCTGCCTGGGGAGAGGCGGTGAGGCCTGAGCACAGAGCAGCCAGGAAGCCAAGCCAAGCTCCACCCTGGGCTGGCCCAGGCAGCCCTCACCTGCAAAGGGGAGCCGGGCAGGTGGGCAGACAGCCTCCACCAAGACACTCTCCTCCTCTTCCAGTTTCTCCAGCAACGCCAGCACTGTGTCCACCACTGGGCCCTGCTCAGCTCGTGGATACAGACGCAAGGCCTGCCGCCCTCGCCAGCGCCAGCCACTGAGCTTCACGGCCACCTGCAACAGGGAGGGTAAGGCAGCCGCCTCACTACCCAGGCCTCTGCAGGGTGGGACACTCATACCATAGGGGCTCAAAGCTGGGGACGGCTTCCCGGCATGACCTGTAACCATCCAGGGGGTCCCCTCCCATTGGCATCTGCACAGGCTCAGGGGCAGGAGCCGGTTACCTGCAGGGCATCACCCAGGGCCTCGGAACGCAGAAAGGCCCCCACTTCCTCCTTCACTAGTGTCTCCTGGCCCTCTTTGCCATTCAGCTCCACCAGCCGTAGTCCCGGGCTGGCATCCCCTCCCCGCAGCAGTGCTGATGGCTTGTAGGTGAAAGCCAGGGTGGCTGGCACGGCCACGTTGCCCTGCTGAGCCAGCAGCCGCCTCGTCAGCAGCCGGTCCTCCAGCAGCCGGGCCAGCTCGGCTGAGGCTCCGGTGGGGCAGGTCAGGTCGCGGGCGAGCTCAGCCGCCTCTCGACCCCAGCCAGGCCCCAGCCCCAGGCCAGCCAGGAAGTAGGTGGCCCGACGAGGGGGAACAAAGTCATCCAGGAATGTCAGGCCCCCCGGGTGGAAGCTCACGGCCTTGGAGACCAGCAGGGCTGCCTCACCCGGCTGCCCTGGGGCTGGCACCTTTGTCAGCCAAGCGGGGGACAGGCAAAGGAGCATGTTTCCTGTGGGCAGAGAGAGGAGGGTTGCTGGCCAGGGAAGGCTTGATGTCCCCATGCCCTCCACCTCCCGCCTGGGGCCCTGGGTCGTAGGGGGCAGCTGCTCCCAGAACCCACCCCCCCCCGACCCCGCCTCCAGAGCAGGGCAGCTGGTCCAGTGGAATGCAGGCTGTTGCCAGGGTCGGCGGGTATTTTGGGATGTGGCCGGGCCAGGGCAGGGCTGCCCTTTCCGTAGGAGGGGGTGGGGGAACTTGGGCACGCACTCACCCGGGCTCTGGACCCCAGCCTCCAGCAGCACAGACAGAAAGGTGCTGGGGGACCCCAGAATGCACAAGGTCACCTCCGCCCCAGGGCAGCCTTGAGAGAGAAGAAAATGATGCCAAGCTCACCAGGGGCTCCCCTTGCTGTCTTTCTGCCCACCTTTCCCTGCCCCCATGGCCCTGGCCTCACCCTTGGGCCCCCCAGGTCCTTCCCAGTTATCAGATGAGAACAGTAAAGGGGACAGAGGAGGCTGGAGAGGGAAGGGGAGGCCGCCTGCCCACCCCCGCTCTGTGAGGTTGCCCCCTTCTCTTCGCAGCTGGTCCACAAGACACTGGAGGTTGGGTGCCTGGAGACCTGGGTTCTAGCCTGAGCTCTGCCACTTTCTGTGCAACCCTTGGTCCCTGTGCAGCGGGGTGAGGAGTCGCTGAACCCCAGTTTCCCAGTCTGTTACACTGAGACCAAGTCTGTGATGTTCACCTATTCTAACTGTAAAGTCTCTGTCCACACAGACTCTTCTGTGGCTGCCTGATACAGAAAACAGACAAAGCAAGGGAGAAGTCCTGGGTCCCAACTGCTAGCTGCCTCCATGGCAACTCCCGAGACACTTTGACAGAAGCGCTGGCTCCTCTGAACATGGATTGCAAATCCCAGGGCTGGATCTTCTGGGGGTGGGAGGGAAGCCTTGATCTCTGACTTGACTGGTGCCAACTGCCCTTTGAAACGCCTGCCTGCCGGAGTTTGACTGACCTCACCTCCCTGGCTTCAGACCGAGCCCAAGCATGGGGGGAAGGGGCTGACCTTAACAGAGATGGAAAGCAGGCTGGGCTGAGGGTGCCCCCCTCCCCTCAGCGGTGCCCCCACCTCCCTGGAGCCCTCGGGCACCTGTGCGGGGCGCCTGGCTGCGGTCCTGGGTCTCCGGGAGGCCCGCTTGCTGCAGACAGCTCTGCAGGAGGCTGTAGTAGTGTGCAGTCCAGGCCTGGGCGTCCGCCCCCTCGGAGGCGCCCTTGCAGTCCAGGCCCACGTCGTGGCGCCAGGAGCCAGGGAAGCAGCCCGGGGGCGGCAGGCCAGAGCCCCCGCCCCACGGGCCCTCCTCTTCCTCCAGGTCCTTGGAGCCCAGGGGGCAGTCCCACTCGGGACCCAGCGGATCCAGGGAGAGCTGAGGGGGGCAGAAGTGGGGGGTCTTGGGCAGGCTGGGCAAGGGCCACATTAAGTCACCCAAGGGTCTAAGCCCCCCAGTCTCCTAACCTTGGGCAGACCCGGGCCTGGGAACCAAAGAGGATGGAGTTGGATTGGAGGGTGAAGCCTGTCAGCAGGAACATGCAGGTGGGAACGCTTTGCAAACTGTATGTGCGGTGCTCCAAGGGGTGGGGGCAGAAGGCAACGCGCTGCTAGCAGGACCGCTGCCCTGTCATCCCATGCCCAGGTCTGCCGAGCTTGGTTCACAGGGGCAGAGGTTTTTGGCTGTTTTGTTTATCAAGGCAGCCCTGGCACACTGTCGTGCTGCTCAGTGTTTGATGACTGAAGAATAAATGAACGAATAAACCAAGCGATCACTCCTGAGCTGTTTTCTTCTCTCTCTGGCCTCAGTGACCCACAGACCATCATGGAGTTCTGCTGAGACCTAAATATGTAGATGAACCCGGCCCAGCGTCTTCCCCAAGTAGGCCTGAGGATCTGCTATGCGGCTAGTCTTGGGTCAGGCACCAGTAAGGAAAAAGCTGGTGTCCTTCTTTTCAGATGTTCTGAGTCATGGAAATGCGCTCTTTGCATGAAATCTTATACCCTGCCCCTCTGAGGCTGGCTGACTCCTGACTCCTGCTCAGAGGCTCAGGGTGAACAGGTGGGGACACAGGTGGGCCTGTCCTCCGGGGGAAAGGCTGGGCCTCCCGGAAAAGTCATGAGGTTTCCTTGGGCCTTGGGGTTGCCTGGTGCCCTCCCTGTCCACCCCCAGGGTCCTGATATGACCCAGAGAATCCCCTCAGTCATCGGGAGACAACCTGTTGCAGGCAGCCGGGAGGGCAGAGGTCTGGGCCTCCAACCTGGACTCGAATCCCGGTTTCCTGGTGCCAAATTCTGAGCCTCGGTGCCTCCTCTTAGAACGTGCGTTCCCTGAGAGCCCACACTGGGTTTACTGCTGTGTCCCCAAACTTAGAATGGGGCAGGGCACATGGCAATAATGAACATGGCAGAATAAATGAATGCCAAAGGGCACGGAGAGTGCCCGCCTCCTGGGCCTGATGGGGGAGAGACGGAGTGCCTGGCACCTCAGCAGCTGCTTGTCCCATGGCGCATGGTGGGGAGTCGAGGGGTGTGCACGCAGCTGGTCTCGGGTCTGAGCTGCCTGCACAGGCCATGCCAGGGCTAGGTTTTTAGTGCCCGCTGCTGCCCTCTGGGCCCTCCCTCTGGTTAGGGTCTCAGGCTTTGTGGGGAGGGAGGAGAGGAGACTCACCATCGTACAGGAGGAGAGGCTGAGACTGATGGGAGAGGCTGAGGGAGAGAGACAGAGGGGCAGTCAGGGCAGCCAGGGTCTCCACCCGGCCTGCAGCCCCTAAGACTCTGTGGGTGGAGAGGTGGCAGCCACCGCGCCTCTCCTGCCTGAGCTCCGAGGTGTCCAAGGCTGCCCCACCCCCACTTGAAGGAAACAGAGGGATTTCTGACACCGGGACCCCAAGAGGGCGCACCCAGAGCTCACACATCCCAAGTTGCGCGCGGCAGCGCTGGGGGTCCTGGCACTCAGCCCTTCCAGCGGCGGGCGCACCGGGTTCCCCGTGTGTGCACGCGCTGTCTGGGAAAGGCGGGGTGGCGGGGTGCAGGTAGTGTCGCGGGTCCCCCCGGGGGTCCGGGCGCTCAAGGTCCTGTCCCTGCGGCCCCTGCCCCGCAGCCCCCTCCCTGGCTCTCCCCGGGGCGCGGGCAGCAGCCGGGGTACCTGGAGCTCAGTAGCGGCTCTGCGGGGCCGTGGGACCCGGCGGGACTCGGCGGCGGAGGCACAGCGCCCGGCCCAGGCGGCGCCGCTTTATATAGAAGCGACCGGGGCATGCCCAGTGCCGGGCGGGGGCGGCGCGGGGCGCAAGGGCCGGGCCCCGCCGGCCTCGGGCCAGGGAACCCGCCCCACCCCTCCCGCCAAAACCTCCCACCCATCCCAACCTGGGGTCCTGGGGGGCGGGAGTGGGCGCGGCCGACCTGGTCAGAGGTAGGGCGCCTAGCAGGCCAGGGAAAGACAGAGTGACAGACAGGGGGACAGACAGGAGACATTTAGAGCCACAGTAAGTCGAAGAGAGGGCCAGGTTCTAATGGACAGCGAGCATCCGAGAGGGTCACAGGTTTAGGGGCTACAGTATAGACAGAGGACAGAGTGGGATAAATAGAGAGACCCACAGTGGAAGAGAGATGCAGAGAAGATAGAGGGGGAGGGAGGGGAGCGGAGGGAAAGTTGGCAGAGACTGGTACCAGGGCTTGTCCCCACAGGTGGAGTGCCCAGGAGAGCTGGTGGGGCTCACAGTCTGGTGCCTCGACCTTGGGTGGAGTCCTGAACTCCCCAAGCACTGCCAACCACAGCTGTCTGCCAAGGAGCACCCTGCCCCATAGCAGATGGCATGCCCAGAAAGACTTTCTTGAAGAAGGGTCCCTGTACATCCCCGGGGTCCCTCCTTGCCTCTCCCGGACCCTCCAGAGTAGTGACCACTGGGTAAGATGACCCCACGAGGGCAGTCGCAGTTCTCTGGGACGCCCTCTGCCCTGGGTGGGGGGGGGGCCACAAGGGAAGGGGGGGCCAGGCTGGGAGTTCCCGTGGGTCTGAGCACAGGATAGGAAAGGGGGCGTCTACACAATCTGCCCTGCCTATCAGCACTCAGGTCCGCTGGACACCCACAGTTATACCCACTATCTCCCCAAGACACACATCCTTACCCCCAGACACACCCATCCAAACAGCCACAAAAGCACATTGCAAGAGTGTGGCTCACACTCACATGTTCACCCCCAGAAAACACACCCAGAGATTCACACCCTCTCCTCAGGTGTGTCCCCCTAGGTGAATTCCCCGCTCAATCCAGCTCCAGGACCTCGGCACCTCCCCTTTCATCTCCTCCTCCTGTGATACGTGTTTCCGCCTCCCAGGACTGGGTTGAAATGATCACAGCTCCCTGTGCTGGGTGCCCAGGACAGGGAGGCGATTGTTACAGGCCTTCCCCTGCAGACTCTCTCTCCAGAGACCCCCTGGTGGATCCCTAGAGCCTCCCGGGCTGGAGGGGAAGGACTGATGACCCCATGGCATTTGTGGGGGCAAAGATGGCTGCCTCGAGCCCTTTCTACAGCTATAGACAGAGCAGCCTGTGAGGACCACCCCCGACTACCAACGCAGTAGGGGGAGAAGTGACTTATCTGGAGCCCCCCATCCAGCTTTCCAGGGCTGCTCTGGGCCCCCCTGCTCCAGATCTACACTCTGCTCCTCCCTGTGGCCCGCCCAGGCTCCTGGAATGAGGCACGGCCACCCTAGAAGATCCATCCTCTCGCTGTGTGAGTACCCTGAGCTCCACGGAGATCCACGGAAGGGATGAGGGATGAGGGCATGGACGTCACCAAAGAGCATGAGTGTTGACACTTAACACGTATTAAAAAACAAAATTCAGCAGCACACATTTTAAAGATCTTGTCAGCTTTATCCAACGGGCTAACAGAAAGGAGCTCCAAGGAGCTGTACAAAATGAAAAACTTTTATAGGCAGAAGAGGGCAGACACAAAAGTTATACTTAGGCAAAAACTGGGTTGGTTATTGCAAGGTCACTTTCTCCTCCTTATTCTTTTGCCCTTGCCCTCAGCAGTGAAAGTGCAGAGTTCTAACCACTGGACTGCCAAGGAATTCCCTGCAAAGTCACTTTGTTTTGGGGGGACAGCAGGAGTGTATCGGGTAGATGACCTCACTAGTGCTGGTAAGGTGATTCCTGATTGACTGCTTTAAAAGAGAGGATTTCCAGGAGAGCTGGAATTGTATTGGGGTGGTGGTTTAGTTGCTAAGTTGCGTTTGACTCTTTCGACCCCACGGACTGTGTAACCTGCCAGGCTCCTCTGTCCACAGGATTTCCCAGGCAAGAATACTGGTGTGGGTTGCCATTTCCTTCTCCAGGGGATCTTCCTGACTCAGGGATCGAGCCCTGGTCTCCTGCATTGCAGGTGGGTTCTTTACCAACTGAGCCAGTGATTAAGTTGTCTCAGTTGGGTGATGGAGGGCTTGGTGTCAGTGACTCCATCTTGGGCCTGCTGTCTTGTTCCTGTTTTTTAACACTTTTTTTTTTTTATTTGCCTCCACCAGTTCTTAGTTGCGGCATGTGGGATCTAGTTCCCTGACCAGGGATCACACCTGGGCCCCCTGCATTGGGATCATGGAGTCTTAGCCACTGGACCACCAGGGAAGTTCCTGATGTCTTGTTTTTAACACAAGCAGCGCAGCATCTGTTTTCTCATCCTTAAATGGGGATTATGATGCCTCCTTTAGCCCAGGCTTGGCTGGGCATGGGGCGCCTGGCAGAAGGCAACAGTGTTAGCAAGTGTTTTTTGACTTGTCCTAGGCACTATGGAGTGCTTTATGTTCCGCATCTCACTTAACCCTACCCCGTAGCCGTTGTGATTCTCTGCCTTTTATAGATGAGGCAGTCAAGGCTCAGAAAGGTGATGTGATTTGCCGAGGGTCACCCAGTTGGTGAGGGGCAGGGCTGGGGTCTTCCCTCTGCCAGAGCATATGCACACAGAGCAGCGTGGTTCTGTGCCCACCCCCAGACTGCCCTGGCTGGGCACCAGCTGTGATGGCATCTGCCTTGTGGACACAGAGAGGAAAATCAGGGTCAAGCTATGGCAGCCCTGGGACTCGGCGGGGCTGGGGGCAAGCAGGCTGGCAGGGCAGTCTTGCTCTGTCTACACCAGGAGAGCCTGGAGGTCACCCGAGGCTGAGCTGAGCCAGGTAGGGGCGGGGTGAGGAGAGGCCATGCCTGAGCTACTGCCCAGCTCCACTAGACAATAATCCCCGTAAAGATGACCCTGGCGGAGTGCTCTTGGGGCTGGGGTGGGAGCTGCTGTTTTCCCACCATTTGTAGGAGGAAACGGAGGCTCAGAGAGAGTGAGCCTTTCCTATGTGTCGAGGCAGTCCGAACGCGGGTTGGAAAAGAATTTCCAGACACAGAGCGTTTCAGAAGGGAGTGAGTCTATTAAGAACGAAGAACAGAGAGAAAGTGGGCACTGTGAGCGCAGGGGGCCGATCTCCTGACAGAGCAGAGAACACTGACAGTTTTCATGGGTTAATAGCCAATTTTTATAGCCTCAAGACAAAGAAAATTCCTGCTGGAAGATGGGCATTGGTTGGGGTGTCATAGGGTGTTTACTGGAGTGGGCATCTTTGCCAAATTAGGAGTCAGGAAGCTTCTTAGTAATGATCAGGGGTGCTTTTGGCAACGGCTACAAAGGGGCTCAGTCAGCTTCAGAGGTGACCTTTGTTCTGGGCTCCGCTTCTGTGGCCTGGGGACAGGACTCCACAACGAGCAGGACTTTACAGGAAGTCCAAGCTTGACCTCTGGACAGTGTGGGGATGGGGGGACGTTTGGGGTGGGTGGCAGTCGAGATGAGACCATGCCCCCCAACCATGAGAGATCCGTCTGCCCTTCCACTTCTTTGCTTGCCCCCACATTCCTGTCCCTGTCCCCTGGGCTGACCAGGCAGATGCCAGCCCAGCTTTGGTTCCCACAGGGTGAGTGCTCTCAGGTGGGTGCCCTGCCTTCTCGGAGCCCCTTTCCGGGCAGGGGTGTAGGGAGCTGGGGCTGCGTGCAGTTGTGGAGGTTGCTCACTGCACAAAGTTGCTCTGCTGAGCGGTCACTTCCTTGCGGTCCTGAAGGGCTGCATGTACCTGGAGAGGGGACATCTTTTCCTAACTGGCACGCAGGTGCCATAGGGGTAGCGCAGCCCTGTGGGAACAGTGTGTGTAAAAGTGTTCACATAAGGAGGGAGTGGTCCTATTCTGGCCTGACCCCTTGGCCCAGGCTTCCCAGGTTGATAACAGGACCTGCAGAAGGACTGCCCAGAAAATGCTTCTCTGAGTAGATAAGGCCGTGACTCAGCCCCAGCTCGAGGGGCCCTGCTGGAGACTGCCTGCCCCAGGGTCTGGATCTGTGGGACTGCCTTGTGGCCTCCCCTCCAGCTTTGGGATGGGTTCTGAGCCCTGGACCAAGGCTGCTATTCCTGCTCCCCTAACCTCTCGGCAGAAGAGCTGAGTGGCGGGAGGCAGGGAGTTCAGGGCGGACCCTATAAACTCCCTGCAGGCCCCCACCTGCCTGCTTCCCTGCCTGAGAGTCCATCAGACTCAGGCTCTAACCCTAAGGCACGGTCTAGCCGGCCCTGCTTCTCTCTGTGATCCTGGGCTGGACACTCAACCTGGCTGGGTCCCCCTTTCTCTACAGAGGCTCTCAGTGCCACCTGCAGAGACAGGTGTGTGGGTGGATGGGGGGTCTGAGAAAGTGGTCTGTGAACTGCAGGGGAGGACGTTATTATTAAGCTCCAAGTACCCTGGTGGAGGTGCTTCCCAGGAGGCACTAGTGGTAAAGAACCCACCTGCCAGTGCAGGAGACATAAAAGATGCAGGTTCGATCCCTGGGTCAGGAAGACCCCCTGGAGTAGGGCATGGCAACCCACTCCAGTATTGCTACCTGGAGAATCCCATGGACGGAGGAGCCTGGTGGGCCACAGTCCATGAAGTCAGAAAGGGTCCAAAGAGTCGGACACGACTGAAGCGACTGAGCACCCTGGTGGGGGCTTGGGAGGGAAGGGGGGCTCAGAAAATTGTATTTAACTCACAGGGGACCAGCTGCTGCCCCACACTCAGAACCAGGGCTGGAGCGAAACTGGGGGAGTGGGCAGGAACAGGAGGGAGAGAGCACCCACAGAGGGTGGCCAGAGGTGGGTGTGAGCCAGGTTCTTGGTGGCTGACTGGGGGAGTGAGCCTTGAGTCTGCCATAGGCGGCAAAAGAAAGAAAGTTAGTTGTTCAGTCATGTCTGACTCTTTGTGACCCCATGGACTGTAACCCACCAGGCTCCTCTGTCCACGGAATTTTCCAGGCAAGAAACTGGAGTGGGTTGCCATAGGCAGCAAAGCTCGGGCCCAACTGCCTCTCCTCCTGGCAAACTCAGTTTCCGCCCAGGCAAACTTTAGCTCTGTGTCTGGACCTCCATGTGAGTCCCTCCTCCAGACCAAAAGCTCCTTGAAAGTGGGATGGTCTGCCCCTGGACCCGGGACCTGGCCAGTCACATAATAAGCACCGTAAGAGTATATACACAGAGACTTCCCTGTGGGCCCAGAGGCTAAGACCCTGTGCTCCCAATGCTGAGGGCCCAGGTTTGATCCCCGGTCAGGAAACTAGATCTCACATGCTGCAACTAGAGATCCCTTGCACTGCAAGTAAGACCTGATGCAGCCAAATAAATAAATACTAAAAGGAGGAAAGTATATATAGATCCTGATGCTGGGAAAAAACTGAAGGCAGGAGGAGCAGGGGACAACAGAGGTTGAGACGGTTGGATGGTATCAATGACTCAATGGACATGAGTTTGAGCAGACTCAGGGAGATGGTGAAGGACAGGGAAGCCTGGCGTGCTGCAGTCCACGGGGTTGGGCTGCAGAATCCGACACGACTTAGCAACTAAACAATAACAACACAGAGGGAGTGTCTTCCTGTGGCCGTGGACTTGTCACCAGCCCGTTTGCAATCAGGGGTCTGAGGGTGCCAACATGTTCCAGCACAGCCACTGAGAAGGGCTGATGGAACACTCCACCATTTAAGACTACAGTCACTTTCTCCGGGTACTCCTGAGCCCGACCGTGCCCCCACCCTCCACCCTCGGGGGAGGGCACCCAAGGAGGCGGGGCACCGAGACCGCCCTGCAGGGACATGAGCCTGCCTCGGAACCAGCCTCGTTGTCCTGGCAATGGCTGCTGTCCCAGGCACCTCGGGCACCCACGGGGGCAATTAGCGAGTGTGGGAGGGGTTTCCATGGTGGCAGTCCCCAGGGGGTGCGGCTGGGGTTTCGGGAGGGGGCAAGGGCCGGCGGGGCCTTTCTCCTTTGTCCGGGCACACTAGGCCTTTGTTCTCAGCCGGCTCTCTCTGAGGATGGGACCAGGACCCGGGGTGGGCAGACTTGGGTTAGAGTGCTCCCACTGCTGGGGGGCTCCTGAAATCAGCAAGGGGAGGGAGCAGAAGAGGAGACAGAATCCCACATGTGGGCCCAGCGTCCACTGGGGGAGCCCTCCTCCCCCAGCACAGGAGCCTCACCTGGCCCCAAGAGGCTGGGTGCTGCGGCTTGCCATTGGTCCCTGTAGCTGGTAAACACCTTCCAGCAGCCAACGGGCAGCCTCCATGTGCCCTGGGGAGCCGGGGCGGGACTAGGAGGGGCGGGGCCGTGAGGGGAGGGGGCAGCAGGTGGAAGGTTGCGGGTAGAGGGCATTGATCTGACCGCATGCAGGCTTCTGTTCAGACTTTATTCCAGGCCCCTCAGGAGGCTTTTGGGGTCCCCGTGGCCCAGCCTGTGCCCTTTCTTGCACACTCCTCCAGTGCGAGCTTGATGCGTGCAAGGGCCTAGGCACTGGGGCAGCCCTGTGGGTGGGGGAGGGCCTGGGTCCCCCAAACTCCACTCTGTACCCTTCTGTCCTCCTCAGGCCTGAGGCAGTCCACAGGAAAGGAGTGAGGCATCCAACCCCAGCTGTAAAGTGCGGTGCCCGCGTCGAGGCTGGCATCCACTGTTCAGGCAGTTGGGATTGGGGGGACCCTGAGTCCGTGGTACCCTCAGAAGTGGGACCTACCCTCAGAATCGGGTGTCCAGGAAGGAGGTGGAGCTTCGATGGGACCTGGTGGGGCTCTCGATAGGGGGCCCCCTGGATCGGGTCAGCAGCCCATGGAAAGTCTTGCCTCGGGTCTGGGGCTTGCGCCGGGGCGGCCGGGGCTCCTCTGGGGGCTGTACCACGATGCGGGGCACCTCAGGCCGGGGGCTCCCCTGGGTTCCTGCCAGCTGCTGGGCCTCAAAGATGGCTGGGGCCCCAGGCAGGCGGGCCTGCGGCCTCGGGGGTGGCTCGGATGCCGATGCAGGCAGCTGGGCCAGCTGGGCCTTGATCTCCCGCTGCAGGTCCTGTTCGGACAGGGCCACGCCATGCACCTGCAGGGAGCAGTTGATACTGAGCCCGAGGGAGGGCAGGAAACGATGAGATCCCCACAGGGCAGGCAGCACACAGCCCCAGGAAGTGGCTGAGGGCTGAGGGGCTGACAGACAAAGAGACAGACTAAGGGAGCCACAAAAAGCCACTTGAGGCCTGGGGTTTCCACATTCTCTGCTGCTCAGAGGACAAGAACGGAGCCCCATGCTCACTGTGACTACTCCTTCTGGGCCTCAGTTTCCCCAACTGTGCAGGGGGCGCACAAGGGGCACCCACCTGGGGCATGAAGACCTCTTCTTGCAACTGGGCAGGTGGGATGGATCGAAGGGCACCGAGCGTCTCCAGGAGCCCTGGGCAGGCCAGGCGCTGTTCAGTGGTGCCCAGCGCCAGGCGCACCAGGGTCAGCCCCACGCGGAACAGCACCTTCACACCTGCAGGCCGGTGGGGCTCACTCAGTGCAGGCCAGCTCTCAGCCCGGGCCCGAACCTGTCCTTGGCCAGACTACTTCCACCCTCCTGCAGCTCTGCTGCCTGGACTGAGAGCAGGTCGGCCATCTGGGGGCACCGGCCAGCAGGTCCCAGCAGCCACGGACACTCGTGGGCAGCGCAGCCTGCCAGGAGCCAAGGGCTGCTGACAGCTTCACACGGGCCTTCTCATTCTGGGCCTCGGCTCCTCGCCCCGTCCAGTAAAGGGCTGGGTGGTGACGAGACAGCCTTTCCAGATCAGACCTGTGAGCTTCTGATTCTAGAAAGATTCAAGCCAGAGCTCCTCACCCCTAAGCTAAGAGCACAGGGCACACATGTGTGCATACACACGCAGGCACGAACACGCACGTGACTTTGGCCCGCTCCTGGAGCCTCAGAGCCCCTCCCTGGCAGCCTCCGGTCTGCTGAGAAAGGCAATCGGGGGACCAGTGAGGCCTGGTGACCACTGTGCTGTGTAAAGGGACAAGACTACTAACATCGTCACCATTATCAAAGGGCAAGGGTGCCTCCACGGGGCCCGGCCCGCCCCACCCTCGAGGTCCGAGTCTGCAGGGGAGGACAAGCGGACTTGGACGTCCGTGGTTAGAACACTAACCCAGTCTGAAGGCAACTGGGCATACAGCAGGTGCTCAGTAGATGTACTGATGGATTTCTACCACGCAACTGCTGGACAACCCGTATAGAACCGAATCCAACTGTGCCACTGATGGGGGTACCAGGCAGAGCCCCAAAGACCCAGAGTCCAGCTCAGCTTTGCCCCAAGTACCCCCCACTCTTAGCCTGGCACCTCTCCCCATGCCTGCACCCCTCAAGTCATCCATGGCTGGGACCCTGCGGACAGGGCCCTGCCTGCCTCTCCTTCTCCACCCAGCTCTGTGTATCTGCCTCTTCTGAGGAGCGGCCGCCAGCATATTTAAACAGCCCTCTCCTGCCGTTCTCCTACACTCTGGCATGTCCTTTGTTTTATTTTCTTCACGGAACTTATGACAATCTATAAATATCTTGTTAATTTGGTACCGCCGCCTCCCATTCCTACCCCCACCCCCACCAGAATGTAGGTCTCACTTACTCAAGTGGCCTTGGCTCCCAGAGCCACGCCTGGCCTCCGAGGGCTCGCATTGAGGGCCCGGGGGCTCCATCTGCTGGGCCCCCACTGTGCCCGGTCCCTGAGCTGTGCCACCGCTGTGGTCTCGCCAGCTCCTGCCCCATCGGCCTTGGGGAAGCCTCCTTGACTCCAGCCCTCTCCCCATGTGGATGCTGTGCCCTCCCTGTGGTGATGTCACTGCTTGGGGCAGGGGCTGCTGTTCCTCCCATTGGTGATACGTGGCCAACAGTGGGTTACCCTCGGCACACCCCAGCACCCAGGCCCCAGATCAGGGTCGGCGGTGGCAGCGGGGCAGAGCGAAGCTGGCACCTCCACCTTCCGTGTTCACCAGGCACCCCCTCCTGTGCCCGCCCACCTAGTCGGCCCCCCACTCACCCTCGCTAAGAAAAGCGTCCCAGACACGCAGCACTGTGGGGAAGGGCAGGGAGCGGGCGAAGAGGCACAGGAACCACTCTGGCAGGTAGAGCAGGGGCCCGACGCCCACCTTCTGCAGATGCTTGTGCACGCGCGGGAGCAGCCGTCGCAGCAGGGCCATGAACACCTCGGCGTCCAGCCGCACAGCCTCCTGTGGCCACGCCCATCAGCACTGCGGCTGGCTTCCCCAGGCTCCCAACCCCACCCAACCCTCCCGCTGTGCCCTGGGGTCCCATCCCTGCCTCTCACCATGTGGGGCCCGTAGTAGCCGGGGAGGTAAACCTCGCAGATCTGGACCAGGCACCAGAAGGCCTCCTGGGGGTGGGTACAGGCCTTGAGTGCCCACCGCAGAGGGGACCGCAAGGCCAGGGGAGGGGGGGCACAGGGGAGGGCCTGGACACCATCTGGGGTGATTCTGGAGCCAGGAGCCTGGTCTCAGTGCTGGTGGTGGGGTTGGGGCAGGGGGTGGGTCTTACCTAAAAGCTTCCCATTGCCTAGAAAGAGGCCTACCAAGGGGTGTAGGAGTCAGAAGTCACAGGGCTCAGAGGGCTGAATTTGAGGGTCGCAGGGTGGGGACTCACTGGTCAAGGGCAGCAGAGGTTCCAAAGTTCAAGTCTTGGGTTCTTGGGGTCATTGGGGTCAGGGATCATGGTCACAGGGTTCAGAATCAAGGTTCATAAGGTCAAGGTGATAACATCCAGACTTTTAGATCATTGGGCCAAAGGTCAGGGGTCAGGGTTCGATGTTCCTGGAATCAAGGTCATTGGGCTTGACGGTCACTGAGGTTGGCAATCATGAGGCCCTGGCTCATTAGGACAGGTTTGCGTGGGACTTGAGGATCCTAGGTCCCAGAGGCCAGGGTGCCAGAGGATGGGGGGGCGGTTACGGTCCAGAGCACAGGAAGCCTTGGTCCCTAGGTCACTAGATTTGGCGGTCCAGGGTCTCAGGTAACTGAAGTCAGAGTTCCTGGGGGTGGGCGTCCGGGTCTGGGGTCCCTGCCGCAGGGCTGAGGGCACTCACCTCTGGGGGCAGGTGCATGAGCAGCACGGCGGCCACAGGGCCCTGGGCCTGGCAGTAGCCCTGCTCCGGCCGGTACAGGGTGTAGGCCTTCAGTACCTGCAGGAGCCCCTGCTGCCTGTGCCAGAAGACCCCATCAGGGGCCAGTCCTCCGGGCAGCCCTCCCGCACCCTCTGGCGGCCCCTGCCCAGGCCTCGGCCCCTCAGGAGCCTTGCTGGGTCCTCTGCGATGCAAAGACGAAAAGCCAGGGGCGGGGACTCTGCCAAAGCGCCTGGGAGTGTGGGGGCTGGGGGGTCCCTGGGCATCCCCACCCTCGTACCCGTGACCCTGGGGCGACACAAACATCTCATGCAGCGGGAACTGGCGGTGCAGGTCCCTGCCGATGGTTTCCATCCACTGTGGGTCTCCTGGGGCCTCAGCCAGGTTCTGCACGTGGGCAAGAAGGTGGAGGTGAAGGCCCAGAGGGGTGAAGGGCTAGGGGCGGGGGCTGGGACCCCTGCCAGTCCCCTCACCTGGTACGTGCCGGGGCTGTTCTTCTGACACATGTGAGCCCCGCACAGAAGGGGCCAACACCGGGCCCGCAGGGCCGAGGGGATGCCTTTCCGGCACTGCATCTTTACCTGAGGGTGAGGCCAGGGCACCCCGTCAGGCCAGCCATGCCAGATACCCCTGCTGCTCTCAGCAGGCCTCAGGCACAATCTGCTATCGGGCAAGAGTCTCCACGAGGAGCAGGGAGTGAAGGCAAGAGGTGCTGGGACACAGGAGGCTGAATTTTGCCAGGCAGAGGGGGACGAGCCAAGTAGGCCCGCATGGGACCACTCTCCCCTCACCTTCTTGTACCGCCGAGACATGGTTTTCTCCCAGTGTGAAGTCATCTCCACCCACTTCATCTCCCGCTGGCGGATGAGGTCTGCAGGAGGGTGACCCGGCCTGGGACACATGACACAGATGTCCAGACACAGGACACCCACGTCCACCACCCTTTCTGCTACCTGGGTGAGCCCAACCCTTGGCCCTGATCTCTGGGAATCTCTGGGGTGGGGAGTGACCTGTCACCCAGGAGTTGCCAGTGGTTGTCATGGGGACAGGAAAGGATGTGGCTCCGATGTGGGCGGAAGCAGGAGATACTGAAGGGGTGTGTAGGTGTGTGATGGGGGAGGGGCTGGTTGACTGTCCCCCAGGATGGGGACAGACAACTCTTCGGGGAAGTTGAGTAGACAGAGCCCAAGACCTAGAAACCAGGAGTCTTCTCTGAGCCTGATTCTGCCTCTGATGGCGGTGTGACCTCCCTATCTATCTCCAAACTTGTCTCCCTTTCAGCACCTGGGGAAGTGGGGGGACTAGTAGGGGAAGAAGTGTGGGTTCTATGATTTCGGGATTCCTGGACCGGATTGAAAGGAGAAGCAGGTTCAGCCCCTCTGGGAACCCTCAGAGACTGGGATGAAGAGACACACAGGGACCCACCCCTCACAGCCTCACAGCCCTGCTAAGCTTAAGATTCCATCTAGAACCCGAGGACAGGTGACACTAGCTGAGTCCCCAGACCCTTCCAGGACCCTTGAGTTGGGCCTCACTCTAGAATTCAGCTCTCAGCCTTCACCATTAGGCCCAGCACCCCGTATCCCACCTCATCCCTTCCCCACTTACCCTGGCTCTGCTGCGCTGCCCCCAATGAAGCCATAGCGGTCAGCCTGGCGATACGGGCCGGGCCCGCTCAACTCTGAGTCGGACCCCAAAGAGCTAGAGTCATCCTGCGGCTCGCCAGGCTGCGCCAGGTCCTCGCCCAGGGCCTGGGCCATGGCGCCACTGACCCCGGTGCGGCAGGCTGCAAGATGTGGGCAGCCAGTGTGAGTGGGGGTTCCTGGCCAGCCTGGGCCCAGGGCGCCTCTGCAGCCAGGCCTCAGTCCCAGGACCTGCCCTCCTGGTCAAAGAGGACAGGTTGCAGGGTATCGCACCACACCCCTCCGGTCCCCTCTCCTCTTGTGGGGTGGGGGTGGGGCACAGGCCCAGAGGGGCAGAAAGGCCAGGCCCCCTACCGGAGACCCAGGCCCAGCCCCTGTCCCTAGCAGCCCAGCTTACCTCCCTGCTGCACCTCACCTCCTCCTCTCACTTCCTCCTCGGCCACAGCTTCAGCAACCCGCTGGGGGCCCCTCCCAAGTGCGTAGGGGGGGGTTACCCCTTCCTCTCCAGGGCTCTTCCGGCCTGCCCCAGTGGCCCTGGGCCATGGGCTCCTCCCACCACCCCGGTGAGCTAGGTGGGTGCAGGCCTAGGTTCTTGTGCTGGGTGTGATGTGGCCAGAACCTGCCAGAGGTAGAGAAGCCACGCTGCCTCCAAATGTGAGGTCACCGGCAAATAAAATACTCAATTCAGGGCTCCAGTGAGTATTACGCTTTATTTAAAGTTACCTCTTTTGTTAATGCTTTCGACAAGTCAAACAGTAAGGCATTACTGCGCTACTCAAAACGCAAGGACGAGACATTAAAAAATTACGCACCACAGGCATGGGGACCAAAATGAGCTCGGAGTTCAGTGACAGGTGTCTGGGTCTGGTCAGCCACCCACAGGCCACAGGGACCCTAGAGGTAAGAGTTCCTCCGTCAATCTGAAGCCAACCCTTGCTATCTTTGAGCCTGTTTCCTTTCCTGCACTTCGTGGACTTAATCTGCACTCTCTGGGGAGACCCAATGAGACATCAATGAGGTCACACCACCTTCCAGCCCGGGACAGAAGTGGGAAGGACTATTGGGCCCTTGAAAGAGAAAAACAACTTCACACTACTTCCGGCCGCACATCCTCGGTGCAAGGGTGGGTAACTCCTCTAGGGCGGAACTAGAGTCGACCTCGCCCCGTGAAGCCCCGCCCCCAGTGCAGGCTCCGCCCCCGCAATCAGATCAGCCCAAGCCCCGCCCCCTGGCCGAGGCCCCGCCTCCCGGGCCGCCGCGGACCCTGGGCCTGGCGTCCAGTGGAGGCGCTAGAGCGCAGGGGCAGCCGGGGCGGGGCCGGGTGCGGCGGGGCGGGGCGGGCGGCCGAGGAGGCGGGGCAGCGGGCCGGGGCGGGCCCGGGCGGGCGGAAGGAGCACCAGGCCGGAAGGAGGCCTTGGGAGGGCGGGAGCCAGGACAGGGCCCGGAGGTGCTGGGCCAGAGCGGCGGCGCCGCCATGTCCGACAGCGAGAAGCTCAACCTGGACTCTATAATCGGACGCCTGCTGGAAGGTTGGCCGGGGCGGCGAGGGAGGTGGGCACCCGCCGCGCCCTGGTTCCCTGCACGGCCCGGAAGTGGCGCGCGGGTGGACCTGCCCCTCCCAGGGCCAGCTTCGACTGGGCGGGGACGGGCCGCGAGGTCCCGTGGCCACATCGTCCCCCCACCCCACCCCCACCCCACCCCAATCGTGGCGCGCTGGGAGGTCTGGGGTTGTTCCCCTTGCCAGAGCAGGACCGGAGCGGGGCGGCGCGCAAGGATTGGCCTGGGCTCTTGGCTGAGGGAGAAACCCGAGAAGCCTACTCCCCCAGGAAGGGGTCCTGTGCTATGAGGTTTTGGATGGCCTCTGCGCACAGCAGTCCCCTCGCGAGCGCCTTGAGGGCAGTTGGGGGTCCCAGGAGGCTCAGCAGCAACAGCTGCCCCTGGACAAGGCGGGGCCGGGAGGCCCAGGAGCCCCCACCCAGAAGTGCCTGTGGGGTCACCGATGACATTCACCCTGTTCTCGCCTGAGGAACCAGGGTCCTGACGCCTCTTTCCGCCCCCAGTGCAGGGCTCCAGGCCTGGAAAGAATGTACAGCTGACGGAGAACGAGATCCGTGGTCTGTGCCTCAAATCCCGGGAGATTTTCCTGAGCCAGCCCATTCTTCTGGAGCTGGAGGCACCCCTCAAGATCTGCGGTGAGCCCCCAGCCCAGGTCCCCGTGGCCTCCTGAAAGCAGCCTTGCCCCCCACTCCTCCCAAGTTCCTCCTCCCTTGGGCCCAACCCTGACCCTGGGTTCACGTTTAGGCTGCCCCTAGTGCTGACCTGGTTCCTTGGGTCACAGGTGACATTCACGGCCAGTACTATGATCTTCTGCGGCTGTTCGAGTACGGCGGCTTCCCTCCAGAGAGTAACTACTTGTTCCTGGGGGACTACGTGGACAGGGGCAAGCAGTCTTTGGAGACCATCTGCCTGCTGCTGGCCTATAAGATCAAGTACCCAGAGAACTTCTTCCTGCTCCGTGGGAACCACGAGTGTGCCAGCATCAACCGCATCTACGGCTTCTATGATGAGTGTGAGTGGGCAGAGCATCTGGGGCTGCCCTGGTCCTGAAGGGCTCTCCTTGCCATTCAGTGCAACCCTCGTGTTGACCTGGTGGCTGGGGTGTCAGCGTCTGACAAACACCTGCTAAGCTGAGCGCCGTGAAGGTAGCACCAGCCCATGCCACCCTCCCCTGCCCTCCTAGAGCAGATCCTGGCACTCAGGGACCTGGCCAGTGGCTGCTGACTGAAGGGCTGCCAGGATTCTAAGGCAGGGCCTCACCTGCCGACACTCCCCTCCAGCGCATCCGGTACTTAAGCACTTAGGATGCCTGTTGGGACTGGACTCTGTTAGACAGAAGCTGAGATGAACCAGACCCGGTCTCGACCTGGCCCTGCTCTTGTGCTGGGGGTGGGTACCAACCTTGAGGTCATGCTAGAAGTGGAACTCTGGGGTTCCTGTGGACTCGGCTGCTTTAGAATTCTGTCTGGGAGGCAATGGGGTAGTAGGGGTAGGGGGCGGGGGTTTGGTTTCCTTTTTTGCTTTCCATTCTCTCCTCCTAGCTGTGTCTGAACAACACAATGTGTCCTGGAAGGCCTGGAGACCCAGGCTGAGGGTGGAGCAGAGAGGCCCTCTGGTGAGCTGTCTCCTTCCCCCTGGGCAGGCAAGAGACGCTACAACATCAAACTGTGGAAGACCTTCACTGATTGCTTCAACTGCCTGCCCATCGCTGCCATCGTGGACGAGAAGATCTTCTGTTGCCATGGAGGTGAGCACAGCTCTGGGCGTGTGAATGCTTGGGAAGGATGAGCCTCCCAGGGTGAGCACCCCTGGGGACCTTGGGACAGAAGCGTCAGCTGGAAGATGTGTTCCCAGTCACCAGGAACAGCTCTTCCTGGAACCCTGGTATGGGTAGGACTTCCACGAAGTCCCCCTGCACTGCAGCATTAGGCTGCACCCACTGTTGTGTCGTGGCCTCACCTTCTTGCATGGAGTTTGCTTGTCCCCTTTCTCCAGGGCTTCCCTGGTGGCTCAGATGGTAAAGAATCTGCCTGCAATGCGGGAGACCCAGGTTTGATTCCTGGGTTGGGACGATCCCCTGAAGAAAGGAATGGCTACCCACTCCAGCTTTCTTGCCTGGACAGCCCATGGGGTTTCAAAGAGTTGGACACAACTGAGCGACTAACACTTTCTCCAGGGAGCTCTGTGCTCCTTGAAGGGACGGGGACTTGGAAGAGGCAGAAGGTGATGAGTTCTGCCTGTGTAGGCTCCCAGGAATCCTGGAGAGGGTGGAGAGGTGGGGGGCAGAGGCTGATTGTCAAAGGCTGCCTGGAGGAGGTGACCTGCCCCCTGTGCCCTCCAGGCCTGTCCCCAGACCTACAGTCCATGGAGCAGATCCGGCGTATCATGCGGCCCACAGATGTGCCTGACCAGGGCCTGCTCTGTGACCTGCTGTGGTCTGACCCTGACAAGGATGTGCAGGGCTGGGGCGAGAATGACCGTGGCGTCTCCTTTACGTTTGGAGCTGAGGTGGTAGCCAAGTTCCTGCACAAGCATGACCTGGACCTCATCTGCCGGGCACACCAGGTGGGCTGGCAGCCCCCATCCGGGTGAGAGCAGGGCTGGCAGCCAGCTCCTGCTGAACTAACCGTCTCCACCCTCGTCCAGGTAGTAGAAGACGGCTATGAGTTCTTTGCCAAGCGGCAGCTGGTGACACTCTTCTCAGCCCCCAACTACTGCGGCGAGTTTGACAATGCAGGTGCCATGATGAGCGTGGACGAGACGCTCATGTGCTCCTTCCAGGTGGGGTTCGGGCTGGGGGCGGACAGGCTGAGGGGCCTATGGCTCGGCCCCCTGAGCCTGACCAGTTTTTTCTCTTCTAGATCCTCAAGCCCGCCGACAAGAACAAGGGGAAATACGGGCAGTTCAGTGGCCTGAACCCTGGAGGCCGGCCCATCACCCCACCCCGCAACTCCGCCAAAGCCAAGAAATAGCCTCCATGTGCCCGCCCTCTGGCCCAGATGGTGGATTGTACAGAAATCACAGTGGCTATAGGGGGCTCATGCTGGCCCCCCAGGCCCACCCATCACAGGGAACACGGAGGCTTGGTGTATTTTTCTCTTTTTTTTAATGAATCAATAGCAGCATCCAGTCTCCCAGGGCTCTTCCCGCTTGTACCTACAGCGGCTGCAGGCAGGATCCTGGGGCTAAGGCTGCAGCTCAGGGCAAAGCAGGGCCAGATTGGGGATCTCCAGCCTTGCTTGGCCTCAGGGCTGGCAGCCGGATCCTGGGGCAACCCATCTGGTCTCTTGAATAAAGGTCAAAGCTGGATTCTTGCCATAGCCTCGGTCTCCCTTGTCCCAAACACTGGGCCTGGCAACCCTTCCGCCCAGAGCCACTTGGGAGGCTTGCTGAGCTTGGGGCCCCAGCCAAGAAAACCCCAGCCACATGCCCAGGTCCACAGGGACCCTTGGAATTTACAAGCCAGGGCCAGAGAGTTCGGGGAAAGCAAGCAAAACAGTGTGTGCCAGTCACAGGGGATCCCAGAGGTGCACTCAGGATTTGAGGGAGGGACAGGTCATGATTGGCAGAAGGTGGATCAGCAGGGGCAGAAGCCCCACAATGATTTCTTTCTTTCTTAGGGAGGTGGGCTTAGAGAAGGCAGTCCTCCAGTTTTGCCCACAGAATTGGATTAAGAGGTGAGGGAACTCACTGCAGAGGGCAGCTCAGCATCGAGACTGGGAACAGACATGATAGATTGAGGGTTGAATGAATGATTGGGGGTTGAAGGGAAACAACAAGACCCAGGCCAGGCAAGGCCCTGGGGGAGGTGGCAGGACCAGTCAGCTCGGCTCCAGCAGGGCGCACCTCTACTACCCACCAAGGAGGAGAGCAGACCTGCCCTGGCTGGCCTTGGGAGAAGGGTGGGGCGGGGCTTCATCGGGCCCAGGCTCGGCTCAGCCTTCGCCCTCACTGTCTTCAGCCAGCACAGGGCTGGGGCCCTGGGGAGAGTGTGCAGGGGCCAGGATGGAGCCAAAGAACAGCGAGCGGAACTGGCGAGAGAACAGAGGAAGCTGGGTGAGCTCGGAGGCTGCTCCCTCCCTCTGCCTCCCACCCCAGCCTCTGCCTCCATGCTTAGTGGTGTCTGACTTTGCAACCCCATGGACTGTAGCCCACCAGGCTCCCCTATCCCTGGGACTCTCCAGGCAAGAATACTGGAGTGGGTTGCCATGCCCTCCTCCAGGGGATCTTCCCCACCCAGGGACTGAACCCAGGTCTCCTGCATGGCTGGCGGATTCTTTCCGTTGGAGCCACCAGTGAAGCCCCTCTGTCTCTCACCCCTACCTTCTTAGGTGGGGGAGTCCCAGGCACTGTGCTGGGCTCCATGTCGTCATCTTCCTCCTCTGAGTGGGGGCTGGAGCTACAGGGGCGCTGGAGGCCAGGTGAAAGGGAGATGGAGGGCAGTGCTCGGGAGCCCTCACTGCCCGTGGTGGTTTCCATGGCGATCATGTAAGAGTCCATGTCGTCAACAGCAAAGTCATCCAGGTCTAGGTGGGGCGTGCTACAGGCAGAGATGGTATCAGTGGGGAAGGGGGCGGGGGACAGAGTGAGGGCCCCGCCTGGAGGGCTCAGCCAGTGCCTGCAGGAGCCTAGTAACCATTGGTGACCTCTTGGTTTTATTATTTCCTGATTTGGTGGGAGGGGAAAGGATGGGGGCGGTGTTTTAAGTGGCCGCTTCCGGGAGGGGGTCAACCGTAGACTCCTTTCATCAGAGTTCAGGTAGAGGCCTGAGGGAGGCATCCTGGGGGCCGCTTCAGCTCACTGGGAGAGGGGAGCGGCAAGTCCAGTGAGCTGGGCCACCTGGGGCCCAAGCCCCCACCTTCCCAGGGGACAGGAACTGGAGCGCACTGGGGCCCAGGGACATACTGGGCAGAGGGCCAGGCCAAACTTCCTCCACTTAAACTACGCTGGGCCCATCCTCCCCAACCCACCTGCCCTTTCAGCCACCTGCTTCCCCCATCCCAGGCAGCCCCCTGCCTCCCGGCAGCCCTTTTCCCTCCTTGGCTTGGGAGGAGGCCTCAGCCAGAGAAGGAAGCCAGCCCGACCTTGGGGACACTTCCCTGGGTGGGGGATCTCTGAGTACAGCTGACTGGTGAGGCTGAGCCTGCAGGGCTGGAAGCGGTGAGCACTGTAGGGGCTGGGGCTCGACAGGAAGTGGGGATGGGAGGCGCAAAGGGTGGGGGCTGCAGACTCTGGAAGCAGCAGGATGCAGCCTGGGTGCACAGAGTGAGAAGGGGGGTGGGCGGGCGCAGCTCTCACCTGTGAGCCTGAGGCCCAGGCTCTGGCCGCTGGAGCTCCTCTTGGGCACGCAGGGTCTGGGGGTGTGAGTCCGACTCTGAGAGTGTGGCTAGGACAAAGTGGCCGTCCAGCAGAGAGTCCTCGATGGCAAAGATGGCTGGCCTGGGCAGGTGACAGATCCAGACGTAGTCAAGGCCCTTTGGCTTCTGGCACCCCAGAGCCTTCCCCTCCCTATCCCAAGGCTGGGCCTTACCTGCCCGGGGCATCGAAGTGAATGCTGAGGGACAAGTTGGCTGACTCTGCGAAGCTCAGGAGCCCCTGGGAAGGGAGAAGCAGAGCATGGAGGCTGGGCAGGGAGGAGAGGTGGACGGGGCGTTGAGTGCACGGCAGGAACCTCACCCGGAATTCCTTGAGGCAGAAAGTGATGGCCACCCCTTCCTGGGCCTGCAACTGCTGGAAATCCTCCTCTCCGATGCTCATCTCCGTCACCATGGCTTTGATGGCGCTGTCTGGGGGGGGCAGCAACAGGAGGAAGCCAGGCTCTGCCCCCGCCAGCCTGTCTCTGCTCTCTGCACCCCCCCAGCCCGTCTCTGCTCTCTGCCCCAGGCCCCATTGGTCCCCTCACCTGCCTCCTCCTCTTGGTAGCTACGCAGGATGACCCTGCGGCCACGGCCAATGCCCAGAGTCACTTCAGCCAGCGCCGGGGGGAAAGGCAGAACAGCCTCCACCAGGACCCTGTGAGGAGGGCACAGCATCACACCCGAGGCTCGATCCCGCCCAGTGGCTTTGCTCTCGGAGGACTGGAGGCGGGACAGCAAGGCACCCCAACGTCCAAAGAGAACCAGGCCAGGCCTCGCATGGCCCCAGGGTGGAGCACGGGGGCAGCAGGACAGTCCCTGCCTCATCCAAGGTTCCCAGGATGTTGTGGGAGAGTAGTCCTCTTGCAAGAGATGGAGGCAGACAAGAACAGGCTCACAGAACGCAGCAGGGAGTTCAGGCGGTTTGTGCTGAACCGAACCAGGTAGGTGGCTCCTGCCCATCCAGGGTTGGGAGACCAGACCCACGCTGTCCACATAAACACCGCCTTACAAAGAGTCCTCAGGTCCCTGTCTAGTAGAGACAGGCTAGTAAATAGTTTCAGGTGAAATAACACCTGGAATTTGCCTCAAAACAACTGGGACAGAAGCTGGTTATCTGCTTTTATATGAATTTGAAATTGTCCATAAGATAAACAGAAACAATCACTCATTTTAAAAGAAAGAAAAATTCTCAAAACCCAGACCACGGATTGATTCTCTCTTTCTCTACCCAAAGGGATCCTGGGCAGTGCTATTTGAACAGAACTCAGAAAAACAAAGTCAGG